>NW_004524584.1:20262938-20274670 GCF_000260255.1 Octodon degus | reverse complement strand
TAAAGCCATGCTGTTATGTTGAGCTGTAGGGGACTGAGGTCAACAATTTCTGATATTGCCAGTGAAGTGGAAGACCCAATATTATTATGGACTACTGAACTCTTTTAGGATATTTTGCTGAGTTAACACACCTATAATGTTCAAATAACAGAACTTAACAAAAAAAGGGGATACAGATGAATGTCCATTTTGTATCTGTGTATTTAAAGTGGTTAGGATAGATATATAGTTACATTCTCTTACTGAATAGAGTGATTTGTTTTAATGGTGTTTGTAGATAGGATATCATGTCCGCATCTTGTACAGCAATTAACCACTGGGAGGAATGTATGCAATGTGTTAATTATTGAAACTGTCCTACCAGTTTGATTTGAAGCTGTCTCATTGCTCTTTGTTTATCAATAAAATTAAGGAAAAAAATTTTAAAAGATTGGTTTTTGCTTCTCTAACAGTGGTGTGAATGAGGCAGCACAGATAATGTGGGTGCCTCCGAGATTGTCCCCTTCCCAGGGTTCCAAGGCCCAAAAACACTGAGCGCTACCTCCTCAGCCCCCACCTCAGCATATTTCTCCTGTCAGCCCCTTGTAGCCTGGTCTCAGCACACCAAGGGATAGGGATTGAGAAGAACTGCTCAGAAATGAAGTAGAATGTGGGACGCTGAAGAAGAGCAGAATCATACAGATGTCCAAATAAAGGAAGAGTGCAAGGTTTGGTAAGTGAGGGAGTGCTGGACACATCTGAAATATAGTGAGTGAGGTACTGATCCTTCAAGAGAAGAGGTTTCCAGAAAGAAGGAATGGAATGAACAAGTCATGGAGTCATGTGACACAAATGTAAGGCATCTAGCAGAGAAGAGTAAGAGCTTTTAAGGTAGGTTGTTCCTTTAGGAAAGGACTCATTGGCCAAAGAGAAAATTGAATTTCATCATCACTACATGACAAATTCCAGTGCTCTAGTGCTGAACACCACTCCTCGGGTTTCCTAGGGTTCAGTAGCAATTATACAAGTGCAGTAACTTCTAAATTTAGTATGGCAAGTTGAATTGCGAACCACCAAAATTATCCTTGGAAAATCTTTGCTCTCCCTTAAAGCATGATTTACAGAAATTCTGTTTCTTAAAAGTGTAATGTGGCCACTTTTTTTCTAGCAATGATAGATTTCTGATTTGGAGAATAAGATGAAGTCAGTGACTCATGAACAGAGGCCATACTGGATACAAAGTTCATACGGTAGAGAGGACTTAGTGACATTTGCACATGTTAAGTGTGTGTTGATCACAGTTTTTTGGAGTCTTTCTACATGATTATGGTGCAAGATACTGCACTTGCCAGGATAGGTGAGGAGGGGCTCCTGATTCCTAGGCAATAGATAACTGAACTTTAGCTTGGACACAGACATTTGGAAACACTCAACAAGTTATTTGGCTTGAGTGTCAAGAATGTCAGCAGTGGGACAAGGCAGAGACTTGCACGCCAGTGTGGGGAGGAGTTTGATGAAAAGCAATGCAAAGGGGTTCTCTGTGGGTCAGGGCTGATCACTTGTTGAAAGTGCCACGGAGGCTGGTGTTTGGATAAACCTGGTGAGTGAGGAGACCCATGCTGGCTGTGGGGATGACTGGACCTGTGGGGAATGTTCTACAGAGGTCAAACCTGGAACACGAATAAGACAGTATGGACCACTCTAGGGACTAATTAATGATTGGGGAACCCTGGGGAGTCTGAGCCACAGGACCTTGGCCTCAATGGGTTTCTGTTATATCACATAGACCAAGCCATGCTACATTCTGGTTTGGTGGCAACAGCTGCTCTCTGTCTGCAGAGTGCTCTGGCTTTGGATGTTCTGGGCTTACTGACCCTGATCTTGTATAATCTTCGTGACCCCCCAGAGTGTTGTGTGTCCCCAAGGTGAGTATATTAGCATGACAACAAGTCCAATCCATGGAGTTTGTAACAAGTGTTTATTTACTCATCAAATATTTATCAAATATGATCACTTTCCAAACGTTAGCCATCTACCGAACCAGATCTGGGAAAGCAACCAACAGTGGAGTTAAGCAGAAGATGTTAGTGCTCCTGTTTGCAAAAAAAAGAAGTCATAACTTCAATTTTATTTAATTGAAATGGTAAGAGAATGATGCAATGTTTCATTTGCACAATGACTACTTTCAGTGTCTCATTATATATGCATAATTCATTAAAATCTATGCCACACTTTTAACCTAATTATTCCTTTTCTCAGAGAAGTTATAGAATTTATTTTTATAGCATTTTAATGTGAAAATAACGCCATATTGTGGGCAAGATTTCAGGGTTTACATAATTCCCTTGGATTCATTGCTTGTGGTTCCATGTATAAATCATAACAATATCATAAATTAAAAATTACTTCTCTACCTTGTCCATTATTTTTATAGACAGCATCATAATTAGCAGAGCATTCATTTTGAAATTCTCCTGGTTTCACTCTAGTCCCATTTATTACGATTGCATTATTTCTGTAATGGTGCTGATTGGTCAATGCTAGTCAATATAATACACTGCCTGTGTTGCCGCCAAGTTGTATAAAAGATGGAAAGCTCTGAGTCACATCTTTTAGTATCCTCTCTGTTGTCTGTGAGTGAACTCATTGAAGGATTTTTCCATGTGTGTTTAAAGATTGCTGGTGTGGTTTGTGTCTAGTTGTCTCCCTAAAGCCTCATGCAGTCATGGGACGGCTTCTAGAGTTTTTGATTAGTTCATGGTCCAATTCTGGGGTTATGGGTGTGAGTGCTATGCCCACCCTGGGGCAGATAGCCTGAAGGCAATATAAGGGAGGGAGAGGGGCTTGCTAGCTGCTATAGCTGCTGCTCCTCTTTCTCCTCTTTGTTGTTTCCTACCACCATGAGCTGCTGCCCTCTTTGATGTGCCGCTCTGCCTTGGAGCCAGCAGAGTATGGACTGAAACCTCCACCAACTGTGAGCTGAATAAACCTTTCCTTTCTTAATTTTGGGTGTTGAGTATTTTGTCCCAGCAAGAACAGAAAACTAACTGAGACAGAATTTGCATTGATTTACTACAGTGTGGACAAAGACATAAGGGACTAAGAGAGAAAGAAGAAAAAGAGGGAGAGGGTGAAGGTTAGAGAACATGGTGGACAAGCCTTGTTTTGATCTTCTGTACAGTAAGATTAGCCTAGGTCAGTTTTTTAGTCTACAGGGAACAGAAGTCTGAGTTTCTTTGGAGACATGAGGAGACTCAGAAATGGGACACCTCTCCTCTCACGTCACAAGACTAGCTCACAGGCTTGCTCGATGACCGGGTAACCTCACGGAGTTGTACTTGGGAAGAAATCTGTATTGATCTAGTATTGTGCAAATTCATGGAACAAAATTTCTAAGATCACCCTGGATGTGAGAGAAATCATAATCCATGAGTCCATGGAGTTTTGGTCTGGACACACTGCTCTGACCTTGTTAAGGTAGAAAGAAGCAAAGTGGCATGGAAGGCGGGAGGTGACTAACTCTTGTAGTCAGGATTTACAAGGGAAACACTACAATGCAGGATACTTCATTATAAGATGATTTTATAATAGTTTCCCAAAGAATCATATACAAAGAAAATGAAGGAAATTTGTCTACATACTGGATGAAAACTATCTAGCTGAGGGCCTGGATCCCACAGCTATGTCCTGCATTAGTCCAGCTGAAGACCTAGAGTCCATGACAATGCCCCCAATGAGTCCAACTGGAGGCCTAGAGCCCATTACAATGTCTTAGGCAGGCATATTTAATGAGTTTTTTTCTAAGAAGGCCCCAAAGTTAGTGTTGGAAGCTAGAAAATCTGTGCCAGAGGGGATGAAGGAAATGTGCTAGCAGGCTGAAGGATCTACCCTGAAGACAGGAAGCAAAGCTCAAAGTAAAGACCAGAGCTGCCCAGAAAAGTACTATAACCATCATCAGTGATAATGAGGTCTCAAGCTCCTCTGATGATGAGAACAGCTGAGTCTGAATCAGGAACGTGACAAGCTTATCAGGGACATTGAATGGTGCGCCATCTTCCTATCCAGAGCCAGGAAACAAGGCTTAAAGTAAGGACCAGAACTCCCCCAAAGTGAAGTATGGCCATTCCTGGGGACAAGTCTGGAGTTCCTTCAGCTGAATTTGTATCAGGAAAGCCAGTATGACAAGCTCTGCCAGGAGAACCAACAGCTCCCTAACAACTTTTCTTCTCTGTTCTCCCTTTTTATGCTGCTGCCAAGCAGTCCTCAGCCAGACCTCCCTCACCCAGTACTACACTGGTTCAGTTCAGCTACATGTTATAAGTTGATCACCAGTTATCAATCCACCACGATAACCCAGCAGGTGCAGGTGCAGGTGCATATCCCAGGGCAGGAGAGGATACCAGGTGCCCAAGGCAAGCACCCAGCCTGGACAACAAAAGAGAACAGTCAAGAACCATCCCAAGTTATGTCAGCTAATTTCCACGGGCACTGGGTCCTGTTCTCCCACATTTTGTGTCTCCACAATTCATTTAGTTTCCATGAAAGCTATTGAGGGTAAGGTGCCCAGGAAAGACAGCAAAGTGTGATGTAGAGCAATAAAAATAGGAAACTTCCTCCAAGAGACTCAGACTGCCGTGTGTGATGCTGGACTAGACTCCACACATCTGTGCAGTGTAGAGTGGAGATCTTCCCCAACTGTGCGACCAGGGCAATCCCAGACAGCCGGGAGCCTCCCAAAGATGGCAAACAAGATGATGCATTTGTCTGTTTCACATGTAATGCAGGGTCAGGAACATGCAGCAAGTAATCCTGCAAGATAAGAAATCCACAGGTGGGTTAGGGCATCGGTCTCAGTCAAGTCAAAGGAGGGGTGTTTTTCTTTTTAAATTTTTTTGCTAATCTAGGTTAGGGTTACATAATTACTTGGGGAATTGGCACACATCACACCTTGATCATTTTACTGCCACACCCTTGTCCTCCCTTCCCTTCCTCACACTCCCATCCATCCTAAAAAGTCTACCTTTCTGCTTCTTACTGTATTGTCATTCTCTAGAAAAACAGAATCAATATTACACAGATGTGTAATTATCCCAGGGATTTAGAAGTCAGGCTGACAGCTGCTTTCCATCTTCTGGCTGTCTGTTGGTCACATCTTGGAGCCCAGTGGCCTCAAGGAAGCCACACATTCCTGGACAAGCACCCATCCCCTCACCTCTCCCCTGTTTCCACTTCCTGCCAGTGGCTCCCCCTGCCTGCATCCTGCATATTGACACAGCGCTGTCGCCACTTCCTTAGGTACCTCTCTTGCGTTGGCCTTTATCAGTTCAGAAATACAAACAGTGACAACTGGTGCCCTTCCTCCTTTCCTCTGTGAAGCATCCAGGGTTGAATTCCTTCTCCTTTAGGACCTCCTAGCTTCTTCTCAACAGAGAGGTTCTCTCAGGTCCAGCAGCCCCAAGCTCTCTGCACTCAGGAAGAGGATTTGGTAGAAAAAGACCACAGAGCCAGCTTGGAAAGCTCAGTATCACCTGTGGATGCCTGGGTCCTTTATTCGCCCAGGCACACAGCAGAAGATGCAGCCCTCGCTGAATGGCAAATTCTAGTGTGGGATCCCCAAGGACCACAGTTGACCTCCCAGGGTTCGTGTGCATGGACGAACCCTGCTGCAGCAGCTCACATGCATGATGCTGCCTTCAAGAGTCAGAATTCGTGTCTCCACTGTAGCTGCGGGGCCTGTTCTCCACTCTGACCATCCAAACACAAGCTGCACCGCAAACTGACATCTTCCCAGGCTGCCTCTGCTGAACCACTCTGTAGGATTCTGCCACCCACACTGCGCAGCTAGTGCCTCAGAGGCTTGTGTCTGCCTTTGTCATCGTAGGTACACAGCCAGCTGTCATGGTTTCCTTTTAAGGCTGAGAACATGCACACAGCACTCAGATACTACTTCGGAGGTGGGGCCAACCCAGAACACCTGAAGCTTCTGCTTAGGAAAACAGCAAAATGAAGACAAAGATGTTGACATCTGTGCCTGACCCCGGAGACAGCGAGCAGTCACAGTCATAGGCTGTGTTTCTGTCCTGTCCACTTAGGATCTGCCTTGTGATATAGTCTGAGAAGAAGCAGGAAGCATCCTCAGAGAGGAAACATCCCTGCTAAGCACACTGAGCGCTGCTTGGTCTCTGGAGGCTTTCCTCTCCAGACCCGTAGATGACCACGTGCTTGGAGAGCAGTACAGGATGATTTAGTTCATGTGACACATGCGTTCATGTGATGCACAAGGTGCTTACTTCTACCACACTTGACCGCTTTCTGTTAACAGCTATTGTTACCCAACAGACACCAGGACATGAATATAGAATGCGTCATACATGCATGGTGTGAAAGAAGTATATGGTGTTTCCTTAAATTTTAAAAAATACTGCAGTAAAAAAAAAAAGGTGTTGCTGGGCCATGGATATAGCTCAGAGGCATAGGTGCCTGCTTGGCAAGTGTAAGATCCTGAGATCAATTCCTGGTGCAAAAAAAAAAATAATAAAAATAATAATACATGTTGTCATTAACCCCCCCACTTTGAACACACTTAGCCCCTTACAAGGTGTGATTGAAAATACAGTGAATGCTGCTACCAAGTGCCAACCAATGCAAAGGCTGGTTAATGAACTTATGGCACAGTGTCCTCACCCACCTTGTTCAACAGCTCTGGTACTGTGTAGCTTCTGGCTCTTCCTAAACTCAAAATGACCATGTCTCAGTGACTTTTTACCATTGCTGGGACAAAATACTGATACCCAAGAATGAAGGAAAGAAAGGTTTATTTAGCTCACAGTTAGTGGAGGTTTCAGTCCATACTCTGCTGGCTCCAAGACTGGTGGCAGCAGTTCATGGTGGCAGAAAACAATGAAGAGCAGAGGAGGAGCGGCGGCTGTGGTATCTATCAAGCCTCTCTCTCTGCCTTCCACACAGACTGCAAGACTGGAGCTCCTCCAAGGAAGTGGCGAATGCAGAAGCCTTCCTCAACCCCTTATATACCCTATGAGTGCTGAGTCACTCTAGGGGCAGGGCCACCACGATCCAGGGAGTGGCATTACCAAGCCGATCCGACCAAGGCTCCAACGTCTCAAGTTGACAAAACGTCAACCACCACAGACCATGAGAGGGAATTGTTTTGAGTTGATTCGGTATAGCAAGGCAGCCACGATAGCGCAAGTGAAGACAGCCGGGAGAGAGGCCTCCTCATACACAGCAGGAGGCCAGGACCCCTGTTGGTGTGGTCCAACCTGAGCTGGTGTTTGTGCTTCACAGGTGCTCTGCTCATGAGGGCGCAGCTCTGAAGGACTCCAAACAAACCCGTGCAGCCTCCAGACTGAGGCAAACACATCTGATGATTTTTCCTGACTCCAACAGTGCAAATTCCTTTTAAGCACATTTCCTCTTTCTTCAGTACAACTTCATTAATTTTTATCCTTTAATCATCTCTTAGCATTAGGACTGTTCACCACACGTCTCATTTCTTCCCACTTTTCTTTCAGTAGCAACATTTCCAACTCATTTTTCCATGGACTTTGTTCACTGAACAATTGGGGAATAATCTATCATGTCTACAAATGTGCTGAGTTTTTAGTCCTTTGTTTCCCAGGTTAGTCACTCATCTCCCACCTATTTGCAACTGTGAACTGCTCTAGGTGTCTTCCTCCTAAGTCGCCCTGGATCATGTGCTATATTAGTTCAGTGGACCCCCAGAGCCCAGTCCCATCCACCCCTGCACAGTCCTTAGGGGCTGCTCCTTGTGAAGTCTGGGCACTGGATAGCTGCCACTTGTGAGACTGGTTTAGAAGCGAGAGGATGCAGTATACGGCGAGCTATTGCATGGCATGTATCATCTATTCCAAAGATATGGGTATTGGCTTAGGAATTACAAACTGTATCCATTGAATGTCTAAGGGGCTGTCTGGCCCAGGTAGCACCATGGCTTAATGAAGACATCTGATCCCTGGACAGCGACGTTGGGTGGGGTGGTTCATTGGTTGGGGCCAGTCCTTGCACTGTGGGATTCCTTGCCTCTGAGGTACCAGTAGAATCTTCCTGCCTCAAAGGTGACAACCTAGGTATCTTCAGATGTAGCCAGATGTCCCCATGGAGGGGGGAGGGCAACTCACAAACTCCTCCCTGTTTCCCTGGTTGGAAATGCCTGCCCTAATAGGAGGTATTAATTAAGGACAACTCTATGATGCTGGTGCATAAAGGGAGGAACATACAGAAATAAAAGGAGAGTGGAGTCCAGCATATTGATGACTGTCAGAATACATTAAATACATCACATTATTCTGAGGCAAAACATTCCTTTTGAGTGATTCTGCTGTGTGTCTGCATAACAGTGGTTTCAAAGGAAAATCGTTTTGCTTGAAGTGAGAATTTATCCAAAGGTGAAATGAGAGGATCACATCCAACATTTACCCTGGAAAGATTCAGAATTCTTATTCTCTTGACAGTAAAGAAAGGACTTTTTTTCTTCGTTTTTAATTTTTTTTTAACTTTTCGTCCACCAGGGATATCTCAGATTCAGAATAAAGTATTGATATTCCACAAAAGACAAGTAAAAAGGACTAATGCTCAGCTCTTGGTTGCAAATGTTGTGCAGAAAGATTTCCCAGAGTGGCAAGCGGAGGAACTTTTTTCTTTTTAGCAAAAAGTGCAGAAACCTCAGTTAACTGGCAGAAATAAAAGGGGTAGAGGGACCTGCCTGTCACTCAAAAGGAGTTGCAAGAAATCAGGGATCTGTCGCAGAAGCGGCTTTAGATATCTTCCTCTGTTGTTCTTTGCTCAGACGCTGTCCCCAAGAAGCAGAGGCCTGGCCAGACCCACAGGAGGAGGAGAACGCGTGCATAGCTATGGGAAAATTACGGGCTTCACGCACAGAGCCACCTCGGGAATGTTGGGGGTTCTCAGGGCTGCAACCTTGGGACTTACTGGTTGCTCCTTTCCCTTTCATCCTGTGCAAGAGGCAGGAAGCTGGCCCTCAGCACTATTCTTGTCCAGATCCTGGGAGGAGAAACAGAGCATTGCTTGTCCAGGCTGAGTGAAGTGGATGGAACTTTCTAGAAGGAAGCTGCAGACCTCTCTGCGTGACCAGGCCCTAATCAGCCAGAGTCTTCCATCCAGGAGTGTGGTTCTGGTCTGCCCCCAAATCACTGCTCTTAGCCTCTATACCAGTGGATAGCAGGAGGCCTTTTGACACCGAGGCATATCTAAAGAACTAAAGCCTTGGTGTGATGTTGAACTGTAGCGGACTCAGGTCAACAACTTCTGACACTGCCAGTCAAGCAGAAGACCCAATACTATTATGGACTACTGGACTATTTTGGAATATTTTGCTGAATTCACACACCTATACTATTTCAATGATAGAACTAAACAAAAAAAAGGGGATACAGATGAATGGCCTTTTTTTTATCTGCGTATTCAAGATGGTTAGGACAGATATATAAGTATAGTCTCTTGAGAAATAGAGGGATTTGTGCTAATGGTGTTTGTAAATAGGACGTCATGTCTGTGTCTTGTAGAAGAGACCACTAGGAAGATAGTAAGCAATGTGTTGATTGTTGGAACTGTCCTACCAATTTGATTTGAGACTGTCTCATTGCTATTTATTTCTCAATAAAATTATGGAAAAACATAAAAACAACAACAACAAAAAAAGAGAGAGAACAAACCTGGGTGCAGCTGCCTTCCTGGCTGCATGCAGTGGCTAACCTGCTCATTGCCTGCAGGTGCTCAGTTGTGTGTTTTATCTTCTCAAACATGCCCTGGGCCTGGCTTACCATTGCTGCCCTAGGTCATAGTGGGTGCTACTGTGCTGGCCGAGAACATAGCAGGGTAGGTGCAGGGGGACTTGGACTCCTGAACCAGAATGTTCTCCTAGCAGAGGTCCCTGGCCCGGCCCTTCCAGCTGAGGTCATCTCTCTTCTGCCCTGTGAGGCTGTTTACTTTCTCCTACTTTTATTCTGTCCTGAATAAGAAAAAAAAAAAAAAAAAGAAAAAAAAAGGAGATGAAGACTAATGCATGGCTTGTGTAAGTGCTACGTGCAGCCTCATCTGTTGACATATATGTTCTGGGCTTTGTAATTGGAAAGGCACTTACTACCTCCAATTTATAACTATTATTAATTTGAAATCTACATGCTGAATGCAAGCAAGGAAAGGCCCAGATCATTATCAATACTCTAACACGCACAGAAAAATTGGGCCGGCACCTTCCAGCTATCAATCCTCTCCCACAGGGGAGATCTGTTGCTGGCGAAGATGATCCTGATGTAATGGAAGCGTTTAATGTAGAAAATGGGGTTCTATTTCTCTTCTTGATAGTGCCAGACAACTAGGGTGTGAGATGCGGAGAAGAGCCGCCTGGGAAGGCCGCCCCGGGAAGCAATCTGTCTGCTGGGCAGATCAATAAGAAGATTAACTTAACGAAGTGGAAGACTTATCAATCTTAATATTGATCAGATTAGCAAACATATCGGTGTGCTCCTGTGTGTGACAGGGACCCCAGCATGCGCTGTCCCCTGGCATGGGCTGCAAGGCTTCTTGCTTGTGATGCACTGAGTGGAGAAGGTCACCTTTCCTCTCCCTGCTTGACGTCACCTCCAGAGCTTCCTGGAGTTTGAGTGGGGTGAGATGTTGAGCTGTCTTTAGACATCATCAGCAACCTCTTGTCTCTCAAAGAAACTCTGAGACACTTAATTTAAAAAGAAAAAAAGTTTTGTATTTGAATATTCTGTGAAAGCTCAGAGAAAATTATTTTACCAATGCACATTTGTGAGAGCCCCAGAAGCAATAATTTGATATTCACTACATGCAAGCACTGTGAAACAGAGCCATGCTCTTCTTCAGAAAGAGCACAAACACGTTCTTATATTATTCTTAAAATAAAAAGCAATGGTTTGAAACTTTATGGACAAATGTCAAATGCTTCATTTTTTTTTTTTTTTAATGTTGAGCAGGGTCTCCAGGGTCTCACTGTGTAGCTCAGACTCCTAGTGGTTCTCCTGTTGTCAGCCTCCCAAGTGCTGGGATTTCAAGTGTGCACTACCACATCCAGTCTCAATCACCATCTCAGCGTGCCCCAGAGGCAGGGCCAGCACAGCATTCCAGGGATTGAACCCCGGCTGCTGTACCTGCCTAAGTAGGTGCTTTAGTCCACTGAGCTATCTGGCTGGCCCTTCAAATGCTTCATTTTTAATCCTTAGCATGAAGTACTAAAAGATTTAGAGACAATGCTTATATATATTTTTACATCTGTCATTTAATCATTCAATAAATATTCTCTGCATCTAGAATGGCTTCTGACATCAGAGTGATGGGTTCCAGCCTTCCAGATTCCAGGCTTCATGCAGTTTTCCTTCTAGGAAAAGTGGAAGGCACATAATTGAGGACAGCATTGAATGGGCTGAAGTACTCCTTTCCACTATCCTCATCCACAGCACTAAGAACACGGAAAACCCTCAGCTTCATTCATTAGAACTAATACCTTTTGTCAGAGATGGGCATTTCATTGCCATTCAAATATTGTAGGTGCATGAATTCAGCAAAATAATCCAATATAGTCCGGTAGTCCATAATAGTAGTGGTTTATCCAATGGACTGGCAATGTTAGAAGTTGGTGACTTGAGCCTTCTACAGCCCAGCATATTAATATGGCTTTACCTTTTACACCTTGTGTTTATACTTTTCTGCTAGATGGTTAAGACCAATAT
>NW_004524584.1:20255826-20261776 GCF_000260255.1 Octodon degus | reverse complement strand
AAATAAATAAATAAATAAATAAATAAATATGAGCACTGATTACTTTTATTAATAATTACTTTTTATCTCTTGCAATTTTGTAGGCTTAAACAGAAAAATGAGGGGCTTACCTATTAATTCATTTGAAAATATTTGCTGGAAGCCTTCCTCTGGGGCATCAGAATGGAAGTTGTCAGCCTGTTGGGTGGGAAAAATGGACTCTTTCTAGGGTGTGTCCTGGGCCCGTGCAGGGGCCCTAAGATCTTCACCTGTCACCTCTGTCAAGCTTGCATCATGGGAAATCTCTGAGCCTGCACCACAGCACGGCAGGCACCCTTGCCCTGGGATCAAGGGAAAGCAGACTTCCACAGCCTGCTGGCTGGGGAGATCCCTCAAGGGACTCAGTGTCTTACAGAGCAGCTGCAGTTTGCAGGTGATAGAGACCTCAAAGCACTCAGGTGCCCAAATTGAGACCCACAAAGAAAGACTCCAACCAGGCCTCTCTGTGTGCAACCAGCCAGGCCCCACAGATCCCAGGAGCCCTCAGCTTGTAACGCCCTTCACTCAGACCCTGCTGTGCATCACTTGCCCATCAGGGAAAGTATGTGGCCATGTCCTGCCCGTGTCCTGTGGAAGGCTCAGCTCCACCACAGGCCTAAACTGTAATTAATGCTTACTGTGTGCATGCCTGTGTGTGTGTGTGTGTGTGTGTGTGTGTGTGTATGTGTCTGAATGAACCCCAAGTGTGGTGATTGTGTTCACAGCACACACAAAAGCAGGCATCCATGAAACACTACTTTGTCCTTTGTTAGTGCCTCATAAAAATAATTTTAAGCTAGTTTCAATCTTAAGCTTTGGGATTTAGAAATATTTGGGAGAAGCACAATTATTTTAGGGTTTCTTGATTCAATGGATTAGTTTTTAAAAGCTGAAGGTAAATATTTTTAACTGAGGCCAACACAAGGCTGAACTACAAAACACTTTGATCAGAACATGGTTTGCAAGACACCTAAGATCAGATTCAAATATTGAGCATATCATGAATTTTGACTTCTAGGCCTTGCCCCAGACCTACAATATTAAAATCACTAGAGCAGAAACACCAGATTCTGAATTTTAACAAGTGTTCCCACTCATACCTACACATTGTACTTAGATTCTAGAGGCATTTGTAAGGTTTGCTTAGGCTTAACAAATATATGAACATTTAGAAGCTTAAAGGTTTAGATATAAATTCCATATGTAGTTACAAAGCATGGACACAGTCACCACACATAAGGTGTGGAATCTCCTGGCTGGGGTGCCCTTGGCCTTGGAGCTTGATGGGGACTTGTCCTGAACATTGTCCTCAGCATTGGCCTGTGACGAGAAGACAGCACAACCATCACACAGCCTGCAGGGAGCTCGGTGGGGACCAGACGTGGTCCGGAAGACCCAGCTTGGCCTCACTCAAAACCCTCGCTTGGTTTGCACCCTGATGTGTAGCCAGGAAATGCAGGATCTGGGGTGACTTTGAATCCATTGCAGCGGACCCTCCTACATGGGTGGAGCTTCACAATGCCAAGAGTGACAGGCCTAGGGAGGAGGCTGTGCTCCTGAAGGCAGTGGGATTTTGTGTTGGCTATGATGGCTGGACAGAGGCCTAGGGGTGCCCAGCCGGAACAAAGAGGCATGCAACCGTATTAGGGTACTCTCTGTGAGTGAGGATTCCTTTTCCTTTGGATCTTTGCTTGCACAACCCATTTCCAGCGGACACACAACGGATGATGCCAGCTCCTGACACCAAGCAGAGCAGCCTAACGTTCACTCATGGGGGGACTCCACTCCATGATGCCTGCATGGGTGTCCTAGTGGCCACAAGACACCAACCTGCCCTACTCCTCAGAAGGCAAACCAGGCTGTCTGGCCAGCAGCAAAGAGCAGGTTTTGTGGTTCACTGGAAACTCAAAACCACTCTGATAAACAAAATTCTATTCAACAGCCTGTGGATATTGTGTATCTGTAGCTCAGCCAAGCCAAGCTCCTCCAGGTGCGCTCTCCAAAGTGCCCTCCCACTGAGCCAGGACTTGACCAAGTAAAATGCTTGTCTACATTTCTTGTATGTCAGCCCTCAGCAAGCTGCCTCCTTCTCCACAGATGAGCATCCCAGTGACCTCAGCCACCTTCCCACACCCCTGAGGAGCCATGCAATGAGCTACCTCCCTCTCATACCCCATTCCCCTGTGGGGTCCTTGTCACACACTGGCAGAATACTGAATTGTGTTAACAGGGTAGCTTTGGACCACAGAACTGAGTTTTTCTCTTTGCACAGAATTAATTGGCCATAAGGGGCCCAGGTCTCTATCTTGGTCTCATTAGCACAAAATTTTAACTAAATGGTCCAACTGACCCATGTCCAGAGTACTGTCCTCATCAAATGGCAAGATGAAAGTCATCGGTGGAATCTACCGTTCATTAACATTTACATTAAGTCTGCTGAACCACAGGAGGCAGTTGTTCTGAGGGGAACCTGCTGCAAAACTTCTGACGCTCCTTCAGCTTGGCATCCTGCATTTTTATGACATTCCAATGACTCCTGAATGAGAAATTGGACGTCTGGTAATCGAATGGGAGCAAGTCGATTGATGTGTGAAAGATGGGACCCTAGAAACCTGAGCTGAGGAAGATAAAACACTGGAGATGGCCCACTTTTTTTCAGTCAGTGCTATGGGGACTGTGGAAAGAAGTAAGCTGTGTGTAGCCCACCGGCCACTGGCCTTGCAATGTGTTTGAATAAATTTGAAGGAAGTGGCTATGGGACAAAAGTCCACTCATTCATCCACCCACTCACTATGGCCTGGTGTGCTGGAGTGCGGGCCACTGCATTCCCAGGGCCAAGAGATGGGTGGGTCTCTGGGGAGGCTGACCAGCTGGGCTTAGGAGCTCATACTTGAGGACTGCCCTTGGTCTCTCTGTGCTCTTGGCTTCCTGCAGTTGTATGCGTGTCCTCCTCCCAGTCCCCTCATCTTTGGGCTTAAGCCCTAGATGCCTCTGTGCCACTCTTGCAGGGTCCTGAGCAATGGACTAGGGGCCCAAGTATTTTCCAGAAAGCAGAGGCTCCTGGGAGGAGCACCATGCTCTGGCTGTCACACCTCCGGGCATGACGTAAGTGGTGATTGATTTGTAACTGAGCTCTTACCTGGAAAGAGAAGCCATGATAGAACTGCAAACGTCACAAGCAATTGGGGCATGCCTTACTTTTTTTTTTTTCGGAACCGGTGATTGAACTCAGGTCCTTGCGCTTGCCAGGGAAGCACTGATTCCACTGAGCCATCTCCCCAGCCCTTTTTTTTTTAACTTTTTTTTTAGAGTGTGCCTTAGTGGGGGCTCTGTCTACTGAGCTCTTTGAGAAATAGGGAGCTGGGAGTTGCCTTGCAGGTGAGCAGGATGGACCCTGAGCCTGGGGAGTAGAGCAGCTGTGCAGCTGCAGACAAGGCCTAGGACAGTCCTGGGTCATGGATGACCCTCAGATTTGGCCAAGGGGCCAGGCATTGTCTTGCTTCATTATTATCAAGCAACTGGAGGTCCTATGAGGTTCCCTGAAATGGTGTAACTTTAGATAGTGCGCTGAGCTTTCGCAGGCAATATTCCCAGCATCTAAAGGAGGGTTGCTTCATTATGAGGTGGGGACGTAGACAGAGAGCCAAAGTCCACTGCATGGCTCATTGCTGGGGTCATCCTGTGAATGCATCCCTCTGAGAAAGGTCATCTGCATTCAGCATGAGGCTGTCAGGGGATGGTGTCCCACCCCTAAGTGACTTGATTTACTCTATTTCAGCCTGATTATGGATCTCTAATCCCTGTGCTTCTATTTCTAAGCTAATATGCCTTTCTGTAACTTTTTATCTATGATGAACATAGGGCCAAGGACTGCAATGAAAAAGGCATTCTTTGGATTTATTGTCATAGAATAAATCTATTTCTTCTTTTCACTCATATCCCTTTACAGAGTCAATTGAAGTCATCATGCCCTCTTCTTAGCTTTGCTCTCAGCTGACTAGAAAGTAATGGTGCCCCCAGAGCTTCCCTGCAGGAATGATTAAAGCTAAGGAAGAAGAGAAAATCCTTCAGTCCAGGAAAATGAAAGTCTCAGGTTCTGAAGAAAGGAAGATCTGATGTAAACAGCCCGAGCAGAGGCCCACCCTCTCAGTGATGACCAGCACTGGGCATGGGCTATGGAGGTCGGTTCTTTCTAAGCTCCAGCTTCTTTGGGAAGCAGGGCACTCCAATGCCTGTTCCCGTATACAGCAAAACAAAGAACTCTGGCTAAAATGTCACTTTTGTAACTGAAGTAATTCACAATTCCACACTGTGCCAAGCATGGCAACTCATTCAGTCTCCTAAGAAAAAGCATCAGTGAAGTTTGTGACTTTCCACCTGGAGGTGCAGAGAAACTGCAGAAGAGTGTTTTCTCTCCCATTCATTCCTAGGGGAAAAGAGCCAGAACACGTTTCAAGACTCCAGTGCCCTAAGTAGAGCTGCTTGTTTCTACTCCATGATTTGTGTTTCTAAGTGAGAGTTCTTAACGCAGAAGAGCCAGCTAAGCTCCAGCTTCTTTTGGAAGCAGGAAACTGTAGTGCTTGCTCTGCATGATTGCATTGGCAAAAGAGTAGACCTTACTTCTAGTCCTGGACTGCGGTTGGATTCACCTTATACATGCTTCTCAGAACTTAGTCTAATCATTCCAGTTCTGCCCATGTCAATGACCACCACCATCTCTCACTGGCCTACGTGGCTCAGAGATACAACTGGACATAAAATTTACAGATGAGACATATGATGCCCTAAGTGGACATTGCTCAAGTGTATGTGTTGGGGAAAGCATGTTGCTTTCTTCTATAAAACTGAGAAGTCCAAAACCAAAGAAATGACAGATTCTACCCCCCTGACAAGTGTGTCTTCCTCCCACGCTGAGGCCTCTGTGGCTTCTTCGGTACAAGCCACCATGAGAAGGGTTGCCTCAGGTGAGGAAGACACAAATGTGAGTTCCCACAGGGAGATGATGCAGATACACCAGGAAACAACCTCATGATACTTATCCTTAGAAGCCAAGCTTTCTTGAAAAACAAAATGAAAATATGAATAGCTCAATGAACCTCAGTTTCTTCATCTATAAAGGAGAAAATAGGACTAGGTGATCTTCAGGTGTCTTCTGCTTCAAAGTTCTTGTAAACCTATTTATTTATGCATTTATTTATGTATTTATTTATTTTGTGCGGAACTGGGGATTGAACTCAGGCCCTTGCGCTTGCCAGTGAAGCACTTCTTCCACGGAGCCATCTCCCCAGCCCTTGTAAACCAATTTAAATACACACATGTGTTTTATCATTTTTCTCTTACTCATGCTCACTTTTATTGGTTGTCTTTCCTATCCATGAGACATAATACCCAACAGCCACAATTTAACATAGGAGAAGTTTAATTTGGGTCATGGTTTCTCCACAGGATTCAGTGAAATGTTTGGCCAGCCCCATACCACAGCCTGAGTGTTGAACTGCCTCGAAATTTTCTCTGCATTGCCGTTAAACTCAGTCTCCCACAAAGTTGCAGACATGGTCAAAATATAGACATGATTTTTTTTCCCATGATTCAATGCACATGGCCTCTAGCCTAGTTCTTTATGGGGTGTTGGCTCTCATCTGATTCTTTCTGAGCCTGGTCTTTACTGTCCATATTCCTGTTCATATTCTGGTCTTCTGAACTCTCACCCAAATTTCCCATCAGGCTGTCCTTGCCACATCATAGGGCTTCTTTATCTTGCTTCTCCAAACCTCTCCAGAACCAGAGCTTGAAACAAATGGGAACCAGAGCTTGAAACAAATGGACTTGGTGGACATATACAGAGTGTTCCACCCAAACACAGCTGAATACACATTTTTCTGAGCTGTACATGGGTCATTTTCTAAAATAGACCACATACTGGTCCATAGGT
>NW_004524584.1:20237849-20251410 GCF_000260255.1 Octodon degus | reverse complement strand
ATGCAGTGTGTTGATTATTGAAACTGTCCTACCGATTTGATTTGAAACTGTCTCATTACTATTTGTTTATCAATAAAATTATGGCAAAAGGAAAATAAAGATTTTCAAAGCAAAAAAACAAGAAGAAAAACCTCTCCAAATACTTCTTGCCAGTCCATTCCCAGGACTTCTAAATCACGTGGTTAGATGTAGTCATGGCACCAATCTCTTTCCTAGAACCAATGGTCTGTATTAGTCAGCTTATTCATACCTGAGACACAGTACTGACACTCACAGTTTAAATTAGGAGAGGACCAACTTGGCTCATGGTTTGGGAGAATTCGGTCCATGGCTGGCTGGTTCCATGGCAGAAGCCTCATATTGGAAGGGTGTGGCAAAGCAAAGCTACTCAGTTCATAACGGCCAAGAAGCTGATTGGAGAAACATGGCCAGAGCCAAGGCACCAGCAATCATACGTAGTACCCAGTGTCACAGCTCCATGACAAACCAGAATCACCCAAAGGTACACTTTACTAATTTCTTGGGTGACTCCTGAGCCAATCAAGTTGACAAAGTTAAGTTGAAGCACTTCACCACCCATTTATGTAATCTTAAAACAGGTCAAAATAATAAATAGAAAATAATCTGAATGTATTATCTGTAAGTCTAAAAGTAGAAAAATTAATCACACATTATTTCTGGTTGTCAAAACAGTGATCTCTGCCTCTTCCTTCTGGTCCATAACTAGACACTTTAGTTGGGGCAATGGGATAAATGGTGAGGGGAGGCAATTAGCCCAGACAGGCCAGGGGCCAGCTTAGAAGCTACAAGTGCATCACTCCATGACTGCTCCTAATGCCTGCTCCTAGCTGAGATGTAGTTTGGTGTAGGGCTCATGCTCAGGGATGGTGCTGGTTGCTAAAGTACCCCAACACTTGCATAGCTATTGGTAGAAAGCAGTACCAATGAGAACCTAGGTGTTGCAACCCAGTATACAAGTATTCTGTGGTCCCCCATGCCTTCTTACACAGCATCTAGCAGCTAAAGCAATGAGACTGATCCTGGAAATCCACAGACACTGAGACAGTGTCCTTGTGGCTGGTCAAAGAACAGTGTTCAGGACTTTCCATAGCTGTCCGCTACTACCCAGGACTAGAGTGGGGGAGGGGCTCAGCTAGGGAGTCCTTGTCAGCCCTTAGAAAAGCAGAATTGTGTGAAGGGGTGGGCAGAAGAGTGGATCTGTATGACTCAGCTGAAGTATGTCTTGCCAGTAAGACCTGCATTCGTATTTTTGCACTTCTAAACCTCTGCTTCATTATGTATAGAAAAGAGAAATGTCACTCAACTCTGTGATATATATTTAGGACAAAATAAGTGTTCATTATAAGTGTGTGGATTTTACGGCTATAAATTCTCTCCAAAAAGAAGCACATGAGTACAGTAGAGTGTGCTGGTTATCTCAGCTCTCTGGAAGGCTGAGGCAGGATCTCACATTTGAACCCTGCCATGTACTTTGTTGATATCTCCACAGTAGGAAGTTCTGCATTGTTTGTGCTCCTTGGACTTTGTTTGTGATACCAGCGATCAAACTCAGGACCTTGAGCTTATGCCACTGAGCCTCCTCCCCAGCCTAATTTTTGTATTTATAACTCCAAATCTGGAGTCTCAGGCAAGAACATCCTGGATGTCCACCAGTCACACTGTCTCATTAACCTGGTTCCTAATTCTCTGTTGCTTGTAGAATAATTGAGATTCTGAGACTTAGTGTAATCATTAAAGAGGTATTTTAAGTGAATTAGCATTTTAAAATCTCACAGGTTATTTTAATGCATAATTCCTATTCATAGGAACAAGTAATGAAAGAATATGCATCCAAAAGGCACTGTATAGGGCTGGGCAAATAGCTCAGCAGGTTAAAGCACCTGCAAGCAGGCACAGGGCCGGGGGTTCCATCCCTGGGCCTGTAGTGCCAGCCCCACCCCGGAGGCACACTGATATGGCAGTTGAGACTGGGTGTGGTGGCATGTGCCTGCAATCCCAGCTTTTGGAAGGCTGTAAACAGGCGGATCACTATGAGTCCAATCTAGAGTGATACCCCGAATATCCTATAGACCCTTCCCTAAAAAATACACAAATAAAAAAGGCACTGTATTTTTAATTTTTAGGGACATGATTTATACATCACTTGTAAGGATGACATTAGAAGCATAAAATTAAGCAAGAAATGGGGCCTCAGTTTTGTAGAAGAAAAACTAGATTCTCCTTAAATATTGGGCTATTTTGAGCCAGGCCTGGTGGCACCTGCCCATAATCCTAGCATTTGAAAGCCTGAGCCAGGAAAATTGCTTGAGCTCAAGGTCAGTCTGAACTACAAAAGGAGACCCTGGCTCAAAAGGCAAAACAAAATGAAGGGAGACAACCGCGTGGTTTCTGTGGAGTAGGGCATCAATGACATTATGTCACTGCACAAGTTAAGTGACACGGTTGCTAGCTACAAGCGCATGAAGGTGAATCCATAGTAAGTTTGTGAATTGTCTGCTATGCCCTGCACTCCTGTTGGTGCTGGGGAGGCAGAGAAGGAAAGGAGCGGCTTCCTGCCTTCGGGGTTCCCGTTCAGCGACAGTTGTCTGAGCAGATTCAGCCTGTGGTGCCCTAAGAACATCTAGGAATCAGCCCGCAAGCACCCTCTCAGCGCCCTGCTCTAGAGCGGGCCCATGATTCGCCAGCGATCAGAGTCGCTATCGGATCTGACACGCCGCCTCCAACGCCAACGATTTCTGCTGAGCTGACTGCTACGGATCGTGTCCCCGCAGCACACCGTGCGTGCGATCCACGTTAGCAGTATTCCCGCCAACCAGACAGGCAGGGTCGCGTCCTGGAAGCTTTGCAGCTCTCAGTCCCGCCCGACCCGGCCCGGCTTGGTGCTCTCCGCAGACCTCCTCCGCAGTGCTTCCTGTGTGCCCACGTGGGGGTGTGGATCTGAGCAGAGGCGAAGCTTCGTTTTGAAATGAAATTGCGGTCAGGATGTGGAAAGTGTTATTTTATTCTTCATCATTTGAGCAAACAGCTCTCGCACATGACCGGATGCTGTTTCTTTGACCTGTGGCTCTTTCCCCGTCATCCCAGGCACTGTAGGGCAGGTCATGTGACTGAATTCCCCAGCTGACCCAATAGGATTGCATTAGTTTGTCTCAACTTATATATAATAGTTTCTATTATTCTTAGTGAGGATATGGTTTGCTAGGTAGGCTTTTCTTCTATTAAACAAATAACCTGTGTTATGAAAGAAAATACAGTTCACACTATTCGTCTGCTGTTTTGTGAGTTTTTCATAAGACTGCAGAATATATTTAAAGGAAAATGAAATTTTGATCTTTTTGTACCTTAGAGCCACAACAACAATGAAACAGTTTGGTTTCAAAACTTTTTCCATCTGAATTTTGCATTGAGCCAACTTTTGTACATTGTCAAGCTTGCCTGAAGTCGCAAAATTTTTGTTGGTATTGGAAAATTCAAACAAATTAGGCAGAATTATAACATATGGTTGATGTTTTGATGCACCAACTAACCACACTGACTTTAGTATCAGTCCTTATCAGTTAATACAGAAAAGCTATTGTCTTCTCCCCCATTAATGCTGATACTCAAATATAGTACTTCTTCTTTTTCTTTTTCTTTCTTTTTTTTTTTTTTTTTTTTTTTTTTTTTTGTATTTTAGGGAAGGGTCTACAGGGTGTTCAGGGTCTCACTACTAGATCGGACTCATAGTGATCCACCTGTTTAGAGCCTCCCAAGAGCTGGGATTACAGGCTTGTGCCACCACGCTCAGTCTCAATTGCCATCTCCCTGTGCCCCGGGGTCAGGGCCAGCACTGCAGGCCTAGAGATCGAACCCCCGGCCCCTGTGCCTGCTTGCAGGTGCTTTAATCCACTAAGCTATTTGGCCAGACCTCAAATACAATATTTCTTAATTAATTAATTCGCTACAGGGTCTTGCTAAGCCCTGGGATTACAGGCTGGCGCCACCATGACTAGATACAGGGCTGGCACAGCGTGGCCGGCTCAGCATGTGGTACCACGGGTCGAACCCGGGTCCTTGTCCTTGCAAGGCAGGAGCTTACATCTCCGAGCTATCTCCCCAGCCCCCGATATTTCTTTTAAAGGGCTGTGCCTCTGAATACTTTTTGTGAATTTGTCTGTTTTCTGCCTGCATCATTTTCTGCCACTGCTTTTTATTACCTTTGATATAGCACAAACATCGTTTAAAATTCATAATTACAAAACAAACCCCTGAGTTCATGTCTTCAGCTCTAAAGAGCATAAAATATTTATGCTTCAATGTTTCGCTTCCTATCAGAAAAAGAATATTCTCAATCTTTTGTAAAAGGAAGATTTTGCACAGATGTTTACTTTAAAGAAAGCCACAATGTTACAATGACAACAACAAACACAATAAACAAGAGAATGGAAATTGTTTCCTGAGCCCATTTTTAATTTTTCCTTCACCTGAGTGGGAACATCCGGGTGATCATACAGGAGCCTACAGAATAATCTCGAAGAGCTGCCCATTCTCCAAACATAAACTGGAATGTTTATGCCATTTCTCCAGGTGCCCAGAAGGTGGAGGTTAGTAAATTAATAGTCAATTAAAATAAAATCCTTAGAAAGAGACAGGGATATAGCTCAGTGCGTAGGCTCTGCTTTCAGTCCCGTGCAGCAACAAAACAGAAACCGTAGCGTTCTGAGTGTGGCAGACAGAGAAGTGGCCCGCAGATGCACTCGCGAGCTGCGGCCCTTGCGCTCACCCGCGTCACGGCCCACCTCTCGAGAGCCGCGCCTCTTTGGCTGGGGTGGAGCCCAGGTGGCTCAGAGTCTAACCTTACTGCGGGTCGTCAAGGTCGCCGTCATCTAGCCGTGCCGCTGGGTATCTGTTGGTCCAGTTTCATCACCGGTTCCACGTGAAAGCGGAGGGGAGAGCCAGAGTGCGAGAGTGACGCATGCACATGCGCAGTGAGGGGCCTCGAGAGGCCTGCAGGAGCCAAGAACATTCTCCTGGCGCCTTCAGAGAGGAGCGCAGCCTGCTCCCACTCAGCGGACTCCTTTGAGATCGTGAGCTGCTAGGCATAAGGGAAGAAGGGCTCGTCCTTTCCAAGCACTGGCATTGCAGTAAGCTTTTCCAGCACAAACAGGACCCTCGGTGGCAAGGCAACTGTGTGTCCTCCCTCTACAAACACGTCAGCATCACTGGTCTCCCAGAAACTTCCATGGCTGTGTTTTTGCCTGGCATATGTTGTTCCTTTTGGGCCCAACTTGATTCCAGTCAACTGCCTCTATCCTAAGCAATGCTACCCCCTTACTACCGTGAGCAAGCAGCCAGGCCTGGTGGTGCACACGTGCAGCCCCAGCACTTGGTAGGCAAGGGCAGGAGCGTCACAGTCCAGGTGAACTACATATGAAGCCACTGTTTAAAAAATGAAAAACACAAAACATCAAACAATCAGTACCAATGCAACCACAATCCAACCCTCGCAAGCAATTGGTAGCACAACCAACTTAAAGAGTTCTCGGACATCGCCCGTGGTGTGCACAGGCAGTTGGGAGCACACCATTCTCAGATCCCCACAGACAGGGTGTCCCGTGATGAAACCATGCCTGTGAGTCCAAATGAGTCAAGGGGACAGAGCCCTAGAACTGACAATCCCACCCTGAGGGGCTGCAGGACTCTGTCCTCCACTTTGGCTAATACAGCAAACCAGTTCAGATTTCTTAGCCAACTAGTGAGATACAGCAGTTCAATTTTCACTTCACATTGGCCCCCTCAAGGGTAAGCTCAACTACTGTTGTTACTCCACGCTGCACCTGGGTTGATCCTATGATCCCTGCATCTTACAGTATCTGTGGAGTTTGCTGATGAAGGAGTACTTCTGTGAACCTGTGATTTGTCAGCTAATTCCTTAAACAACTAGGCCCACAACAGGGAAAATCAGGGGTCTGGGGTTCGAAGCCAAATGAGACCATTTTGAGTGCAATGGCACCATCTCTGAGGGCCCACCGAGGACCTAGACCATCTTGTGGCCTCCTCTGCAGTGTGGGCTGAAGGACACCATGAAGAGGTGCTGAGTGGCCATCACTAGGCCCTTAAGAAGGAGCCCTAACTCCAGTGTGGAGGCCCGTTGGCATCCCCTAGATACAGCTCAAGCCCTGCACCCTATCTGGGCTCTTCTGGATATCTTCTCCAAGGCAGCACCAGACAGGTCACACCCCCGGAAGCTACCCAGCCTCCCAAGTGCCCACAACTTGTGCCAACCTGCCCATCCTGGGACCCACATTGCACAAGCACCAGAGCTTTGCTCGGGGAATCTGTGCTCTGTGCTGGAGGAGAGAGAGCAGGCAGGTCTCCTAACTCCTATTCCCATACCAAGCAGGACCCAAGGCACACTGGGGAGAGAAGGGAAGTGAAGGCAACAACTGGAAAGACAGTACTAGGCAGAAATGCCTGTTGCAGAACTGTGTCTGAGGCCAAGTCCTGATGTGATATGAAAACTTGATTTTTAGTGACCATTTTATGAGAAAAACATCATTCTTAATCTATATATTTGTATGGGTAGAAATTAGGAAATCCTGAAAAAAAACATGTGGTTATTATTCTGCTCTTAAATACATCCAGTGATCAGATTACTATGCCAGAAGTCAAATTGGCTTTGGATACATGTTGGCTGTTTATTCAACCAGTTAAAACCTAAGAACTGGATGCGTAGTCCTGTTTTCAGCAAGGGCACTGTCCTGGCTAGTGCCCCAGCTTAAAGAGCCCAGGGTAACAAAGCTGGGGACGCAACAGCAGTCACTGTGTTATAGAAGCATTTCCAGCTGAACTACAGTTAAGTGATTTATTTGAGTTAATGGAATTAACAATTTGTTTTTTTTAAGTGAAAAGGACAAGCTGAGAATTACAGAAATCCAGTTACCTGCCAAATTGAGTTTATGCTCCCAATGATTCAATCTTCTGGCATCATCCCTTATACTTGATCTTAAACATCGGTCTTGAGTTCTTCTGTGGACTAGAAATGAATTTGTGAGCCTGCAGTCACTTAAGGTGGTTGTCGATGAGAGAAAGACAAAGTGAAGTAAGAGAAGAAAGAGGCACAGTGCTGTGGGAGTCAGTAAGAGAGCCGCTTTCAGGGGAGCCCCGCTCACAGAGGACCAGTGATGCCACAGGACTTCCCTGTGTCACTTCCAGTGGATAAATGGTGTGCTGGAAACTTGACCTCCAAAGTCCCATATTTCTAATTTTGGAGCTTCTTAAGGTAGATGAGGTCAGAAAGGTACAAAGAGACCAGAATCTGCATGTTGGTCCTGTGTATGAATGTGACACTGTCATGTCACAAAACGCCCAGGAGACGCTCCCGGGATACCTGAGGGTGCCTGCATGGCTCAGTCACGGCACCTTCCCTTTGGCCTCTCCTGCCCCTGGGTGTACATCCTGCCACATAGGAGCAAAGGCTTTGTGCGGAAGGTGACACCATGCACACCACCCCCTCTCACCCACTGCCCATTCTCTGGGGTCCTGACCTCACGTCCCCGCATGCTCTGCCATGGCCCTCACGTCTGCTTGGAACAGACTCCTTCCTGCCTGCCAAAGCAGCACCTTAACCTGCAAATCTTCAACTAAAGCACACCATGATAGAGAGCTTAGGAATCAGATTACAGACATGAAAAAAATATATATGCTGTGTGTCACAGCCCTCAGAAAATGCTAACTAATGGATCATGCATCCGCTGTCTGGGCAGGAGAGGGTGCTTAGGGGCCCAGCCCAGCTCCCTGGCTGTGTCAGAACTCTTCAATTAATTTCCTCCCCACAGCCCTGGAAGATGGGGCCTCTGACAACCAAAGGAACAAAAGGTCTTCCTTGATTGAGGTCTTGGTCAAGGCTGGCTTGGGGGCTGTCGGTCACCACTAGTGTGCACTTGTTCATCATGCAGAACTTCAGTGGGGCCTGCTTCTGGCCCTGAGGGCCTGGGGGTTCTCTCTGGACCTTGAATCTCTTGACAGAACCTGGGTTTTAAAGACAGGGAGTCTTTTGCAGAGGCAAACATACACTGTAAAGCTTTAAAGACAACAGGATACACACACTCTTGTGCAGTTGCAAAGAAGAAAAAATAAAAAGACCCAAATAAATGAAAATGGACCTGGGGACACCTGAGTGAAGGCTCAGGAAGCTGACATAAGGGCCATGGAGCCTGGCCAGAGGGTGACCCCCGAACCAAATGAGAGAGCCCTCCCTGGATCCCAGTTATGGAAGCAGCAGACCCAGAGGCATTTCAGCAGGGCTGCTGCGGTCTGAAGCAGCCTGAATTCACAGCCCACATGTGTTGCCTCTTGGCTTGGGAGCCAGGATGCAGTGTAGAGGACAAATGGGGCACAGAAGCTCAGGGCCCCAATGCCAGTCCCTGCCCCTGCCACGCCCACTGCTGCAGCAGGCTGAGCACCTCCTGTCCTTCCTGCAGCCCGAGCTGCAGGGACTCATCTGGAGCTTCCTGGGGAGGTTCTCTGACCCTGCTTCACTTGCAATTAAACATCCTAAAATCAGAGCCGAGTTTCTATCTCAGCATCGATCTCTCCCAGGCATGTTTAAAATTATGTTGCCTGCTAACTTGTTTGTACAAATAGGCAAAGGAAATCCTCCAAATCACTCTACATGGAGGAGGATTTATGTAACATCAGCTCAGATAAATATTTTTTGTTAACAAAAATAAGCCAAAGTATAAATTTCCACTACAACACAATGGGGCGGGGCAGTTTACCTGGATTCTGCAACCTCATGAGTTCCAGCTGTCAGGGAGCTCCTGGTTAGAATCCCAGTGCTCTGGGCCTGTCCATGTGGGGAAAAGGTTTAACTCACATCAGCTACTGAGCATCTCTGACGGGACTGGAGCCCCGCCCAGCTCCTGAACACTTGCTGGTCCCCCAGCCCAGGATCCCCGGAGGACTGATGGACTGTCAGGACCTCTGCCCTCCGTACTCGGCAGCAGCGGTGCTCTTGGGCAGGTCCTGGCCTGGCCGGCGAGTGCAGACTCGATCCCTTTCGATTAATCACCCTCTGGCACCCAGCACCTGGGACTGACTCCAACTCCCCCAGCTGCTATATTGACAATATTCCCTGTTGATTTCCTCATTTTCTCAGCCAAGGCTGGACTGACCTCTTTAAAATTCTTTATAAACGTCAGTAATTGCTGCATCCAACTTCAATTCATTACTTTCCCAGGCCTCATGTATTTTGATGATATGAAAGTTGACCGCATTTACATGCAAATTGAAGTTTTATATTAATAAGGGCCAGTGAAAGGAGATCGCATGGTAATGCTCCATTATGACTTTTAAATACATTTGCCCATGTCTCGACCGGCATTAGCATGGTCAGGCCACGAGGAAATCGTGTTGGTCTGATTGCAATTTTGTTTTCCAATTGAAAGTACAATTTCATCAGGTTTCCCTGTCATTTCTAATAATGACTTAAGTTTGCTTGCTAAATTGGAGAATTTCTCCAGCCTTTGGTTGGGCTGGCACACAGGTGAGCCGACAGCTGTCTCAGACAGAGTGCTTCATTACAGGGCAAGCAGCCGTCCATCCCCAAGGCTACTTCGGTGACAGAAACAAAATTACCGCAGGCTCCATGCAGCAGAGACTGATTACCTTAAACACACAAACTTTCACCATAAAACTTGGAGAGCAGGCTGGTTGGTTTGTGCACGCAACTTTTAATACAATGATCGGGGCTGCTCCATCGGCAGGACTGCAGATTCCCATCGCAGGCCGCGCTGCTGAGCTGCGTGGCATCAGAATGGGCTGCCTACCCCCTTCCTTCAACGTGAATTATCTGTGGGCAGCGCAGTGGTGCTATGCTTCCGTGTCAGGAATGAGATGATAAGATCCGAGACCCTTCCAAAACTAGGTCCTCAGCAGGGACATTTTTCTCACTTACCGTCCATTAGATTGAAAGTGGATTGCATGCCTACAATCCACTTGGATTTGTCAGGCTTCTGAAAGGACATTCTGGATAACATCTGGCATGTGAGAGCCACAGGAGAAGCTGAATAACAAGATGTCTGATAGAAGGGGTGTCCCCGGCCTCCTCCAGCCTGGCTGCGTTCTCTCTCTGAGCTCCGGTGGCCCTGTGTCTCCCAGGGTGTTTGTTGGCATTCACACCTGCAGCCTGGGGATCTTGGCACCGAGGCTGCCCTGTGTGGCCCCTGGAGTCCCCTTGCCACCTTGTTTATGTTTTCTTCTATCAAACAGCCCAAGCACAAGTCACTTGATTCAGAAAATACAATAACTCTCTAACCAGCACATTCCTGTGTTGAGCATTTATCTGAGTTGTTTTTATCTCTGAGTAGATAAGATATTGATAGCAGGTTGAATGTGAGAAAGGCCACTGGGTATACAACAGGATTCTATTGTCTCCGACCAGCACAAATATTTACTCAGAGAATTGTTGAAATTAACACCTTCTATGCTCAATTACACCCTTTGGCAGTCTGAAGATAACCAGACACGCTATGAATAAGGCAGTGTTTTCAGGGCTGGTGACAGCACAGACAATGGCTATCTCTGTCCAAACAGAGAGGGACCTCTGGCCAGTTGACTCCCTGCTGGTTTCACAGTGAGGTTAAAACCCAGTGTGCACAGTGTTGCTATTTATTTGTATATTCACTCTTAGTAATGACACAAATCTTCCGCAGCAAATGACATGAAGAGGTGTCCACAGCAAGAACGCTCGATCTGGGAAGGACGGACCCTCACCAGCTCCCTGATAGAGAGATAGCTTGCCTATAGCACTGGTGCTGGGACACTAACTGTCTGAGGGCTGAGGACCGCGAACCTTGAGGGTCGCTGGTGTGCTTCAGAGTGAAGGAGCCTCGCTGGGTCCCTGGAAACCTGATGCAAGCCCTAGGATTTCCCATCCCGAGGATATCCCCTCCACTCAGTGAGCCACTTCATTCAGCCACCCATCCCAAAAGGGTGGCAAAGAAGATTATGTCGCCTTCCTATATTGCAGCCAGCACCTGTGGGTACATTTGGTACGCAGCGGAGTGGAGCGAGGGTAGTGGATGAAACCAAGGCTGCTGTGTGTCTGACTTCAACACATGAGGAGTGAGGACTGTCCAGGTGTGCCCAGAGTCATTACAAAGTAGGAGGCAGCAGAGGAGCTGGAGGGGACATGAGGGAGGCAGGTCACAGTATTATCAGGTGACTGGGACCCTCCTGGCCATTACTCACTCTGCATTGCATTATGATCTTTGTTTAATTTTATTTTACTTTATTTTATGTTGAGAGAAAAAGACAATAAAAGTGATACAGAATTTCAAACAAGATAATAGGAAATTAACAACCGTTGTTATATGGCACAATGTTGCCTTCAAAAGAGTTGCTTGGAGATCCAGTCCTAGCCCAGACCCAGTGAGTGTGTGGAGAGCTTCCTGCTACCCTGCGCCGGCAGGACCTGTCCCAGCCCAGGCAGAGCATGGGCTGGACCCTCTCCCACCCCCTTGGGCCGCCCCTCACCACTCCTCAGCACCTCCCCCACCCGGCCCGCCGAGTAGGAATTTCTGCCGCGTTCTGGGAACCCCCAGACCCAGTCCTAGCCCAGGTCTGGCGAATGTATGGAGAGCTTCCAGCTACCTTGTGCCAGCGGGACAAACTCCAGGTCCCAGCCCAGGCACAGCGTGGGTGAGAACAACTAGCACCCCCTTGGGACGCCCCCCACCACTCCGCAGAACCTCCCCTACCCGGCCCGCCCAGTAGGAATTTCTGCTGTGTTCCAGACACACCCAGAGCCAGTCCTAGCCCAGACCCAGTGAGTGTGTGGGAGAGCTGCCTCTCCCCCCTACTCCACCTTGTCCCCTCCAGGCTCAGCTCAGGCCTGGCATACAGGCCTGGGGTGAAACCCTGCAGCTGCAATCCCTGCAGAGAGGGTATAGGATAGAATCACCCAGCTAGTCCAGCAGCAGAACATCTTGCCACAGAGGCAAAACAGGTTCACCCTAAAGGGCAGCAGCAGGAAGGAGCTGAGCACAGCAGCCAGACCCAAGCCAGGCACAGCAGGATAAATCCAGAATTTGTAGATCTGCACCTGAACTTCAGTACATACTAAGCTTATAACTACAATGAAGATCTACAACAAAGGTCAGAAGACAGTGCTACACAAAATGATGAGAAGGAACAAAATGCAACCTCAGAACCCAACCCCATCCATAAAAAGTGCAGAGGACACTAACACAGAACAAATTGGGAATCAAACAGCAAAGCAATGAATCAACAGCTTCTGAAATAAAGAAACAGCTGCAAAAAGGTGTAGAGGAAGTCAGATTGGAAATAAAAAAACAAATCCCTGAATTAATAATATCTGCAGTAAAGAATCAAATGCAGAAACATATGGAGGAAACCCAGTGCCCACCCAGAACAAATGCAGAGGACACTAGCTCGCCTCAAATGTATGAATTAATAGCGTCGATAGTAAATAACAAACAGCAGAAAGATATAGAGGAACTCAGAGTGCAACTCTTTTCTGAAATAAAAAAAAGAACTCTCAGAACTCATAGCATCAGAAGTAAAGAAGCAACTACAGAAACATAGGGAGGAAACCCAATCTGAAGAAAAACACTGCAATAAAACAATTTATAACTGCTTCAAAGAAGACATTGATAAAAAAAATAGAGGAGATTAGAAAAATGACAGATTCCTTGAATGAGCAATACAGGAAAGGAATAGATTGCATGAAACAGAGTCAAAAAAGATATAGAGGAAATTAAAATCTCAATCACAAGCTTGCAAAACCGTTTAAGTGAAAGTGAAGACAGAGTTTCAGATCTTGAAGATGCTAGTGCAGCTAGTGAAAAGGTGAGAAAGGATCTCTTAAAAAAACAAGAAGGATGGAGGAAAGAATAATCCATCACCTGCAAGATGATGCAAAGATGAGCAATGTGAGACAAATGGGCATCAATGAGAATGAAGGAGTTAATACAAATGACATTAAAAAAATATGGGCAGAAGTAATAGCAGAAAATTTCCCAAATATGAGGAGACAATCTGACATTAAGGTGACCGAAGAATACAGAATGCCAAGTAACTTCAACCCAACGAAAAAAACACCAAGACATATAATAGCCAAGATCCCAAAAATTTAGCACAAGAATAATCTCCTGAAAGCCGCTAGAGAAAAGAAGCAGATCACAGTAAAAGGAAAACTCATCAGAATTACGGCCGACTTGTCTTCACAAACCATGCAGGCAAGAAGAGCATGGAGCAGAGTACTTCAAGTCCTCTATGAAAAAAAATTCCAGCCCAGACTACTATACCCTGCAAAACTCTCTTTCAAGTTTGATGGAGAAGTGAAATACTTTCATGACAAAGAACATTGAAAGAACTTTGTGATAACAAAGCCAACGCTACACAGGCTACTGAAAGATGTTCTAGAGAGGGACCAAAATGATCAGAACTCCACAAACGAGATCAGAAGCAATCAAATAAATAGGGCAAACAATTAAACACAGGAAAAAAGGAGTAAACGACAACAGGCAAACAACAT
>NW_004524584.1:20221690-20232310 GCF_000260255.1 Octodon degus | reverse complement strand
AATAAAACTTTGAAAAAAATAATAAGTGAAATAAACCAGACACACATGTGTAAATATCGTATAGTCTCCCTAGTATAAGTACTCAAAAGAAGAAATACAAATAGAAAGGTATAATACAAGTAAAAGAAAGCAGGATATTAAGGACCAACTAATCAAGAGAGGGAAAGGAGAAGAGCTAGGAGACATTAATAAGTCTAGCCATACAGTTATGTGTAGAAGATGGGCAAGGCAATGATCCTGAGAATCTTCAGAAGATTTCTGAATCTAGCAATTAATTGGAAAGATTCTCACCCTGACTAACTATATATACTGATACCTGTGAACTAAGCTACTGCACTGCAGTTGGTAACTTGTAATAGTAGTTTCATGCTTGGAGTGCCTGTCATTCTGGTCTTCTGAATATGGGCTGCTTTTCATGACATGCCAGTTGCTGCTATGATGTCTCTTGGGTAGGTGGTTGTTAGAGGAGAAGTGGGTGGTGAATGAAAGCAAGAGACAGGAAAAGAAATATTGTGGGATTTTCCTGCTTCAAGGTTGTATATGGTGAGATTTTTGGACTTAAGTGTAAACATAAGAAGTATATAATTCTTTATGCCTACTTTTAAAATATATTCTAATTTTTAAATGTTTTTATCATATTCTGTAGGGACTTAAAGTTCAATGTATCAATACTTGATGAACAATACCTGTTCCATATTATGCCTAAGATGTTTGATGTGCAGACAGATAGTGAGGTCAAGCTTAACAGCCTAAGTTGTGTGGTAATAACAATCAGCTTGTCTTCTGGATGGTTAACAACCTAAGTTTGCAGACCAAAATTAGAGAAAAAGGAGGGCTGCAAGGAAAGCCAACACTTTGGCCCTAGTCTTCTAAAGTCAATTAAGACTCAGGACATATGAGAATATACTGTAACGTCATGTAACTCAGTAGTGCCCCAAATTTTTTGATCAAGGAGATTATGGGGCCAAAGAGGAAAGTGATTGATGATGTAGAGTGTGCCTAAGGAGAGTCACATGGAGAAAAAACATTCTCTCAGGCTTTCACAGAGAACACACCGGCCAAGCAATTGCCCTGACTCATTCACATGGCTGACACTGACAAAGGATCTACAATCTGAGGTACGGGATCTCAGGATAAATCCTGAAGGGATTTCTCTAACCTTATCAGACCGAAAAGCTATACAACTCTTGTTGCATACTCCTGCTTTACCTTGGTCTTAATCATCCAGCAGGAAAGTATAAAAACGAAATAGAAGAAGTAAAGCCATGCTGTTATGTTGACCTGTAGCGGACTCAGGTCAACAATTTCTGACACTGCCAGTCAAGCGGAAGACCCAATACTATTATGGGCTACTGGACTCTTTTAGGATATTTTGCTGGGTTTACACACCTATAATATTCAAATAACGGAACTTAACAAATAAAGGGTATACAGATGAATGTTCATTTTGTATCTGTGTATTCAAAGTGGTTAGGATAGATATATAGTTACATTCTCTTAATGAATAGAATTATTTGTTCTAATGGTGTTTGTAAATAGGATATCATGTCTGCATCTTGTACAGCAGTTAACCACTAGGAAGAATGTATGCAGTGTGTTAATTATTGAAGCTGTCCTACTAATTTATTTTGAAACTGTCTCATTGCTCTTTATCAATAAAATTATGGAAAAGAATAGTTGCTTAGATTACCAGAAAAAGGCATGTGAAATTGTTCAAACAACATAAGCACTAACTGTTCCTTTCAGTGAACAGAAATTAGTATCTTAGCATACATATTTTTTTCCTCTTTCTTTTTCTTTTTTTTTATGTATTTAGTACAGGGTCTACAGGGTCTCATTACACAGATTGGACTCATAATGACCCTCCTGTTTTCAGCCTTCCAAGAGGATTACAGGCACATGCCACCATGCCCAGTCTCAATCACTGTCTCAGCATACCCCGGGGATGGGGCCAGCACGGTACTCCAGGGATCGAACCCCAGCCACTGTACTCTCTGCCTAAGCAGGAGCTTTAGTCTACTGAGCTATCTGGCCAGCCCTTTCCCTTTTTTCTTTTTTCTGCCATCCCAGTTGTTCTTTCCTTTTGTGCAGTTTCTTTCCCTTTCACAGTATCTGTTGTACTTTTCGGATCTTATTTACTCTTTCACTTTCTTACACCTGGGAAAGAACATAATATTTACAAATGTAAGTCTGGTTTATTTCACTTATGCGTTTGGTCTCTAGTTACATTCATTTACCTAGAAAAGCCTCCAGTTTTTCTTTATAGCTGAGTAATACTCCATTGTATAAAAATACCACATCTTTTTTTTTCTGTTCCTCAGTTGATGGACAGTTCAGTTGTTTCCAAGATGTAACTGTGCCAAACTCCCATGTGCTGCTACCAACATGGGTGCACATATATCACTGTGAATTGAAAACATCGTACCATTGCTGGCTCTGAAATAAGAAGAGAGAACATGAGCCAAGGGGCTGGCCTCTGAGGAGGATGAGGCCACAGTATGTCCCCAGGGCTGCCAGGAAAGAGGGTGGCACAAGCACTTCAGTCAATCTGCTGACATTCTGGCATCACCGAGATCTCTACCAGGCTCTTCTTGACTTCCCTTCTTGTGGGACGTTAACCTGCACACATTAGAGAGGCAGCTTGTCAGCCTGTGAATTGGGGCAGTGCGTATGCCACGCCCCAGAGTCGAAGCCAAGGCCCTGCCCCATCTGTACCTGGATGGTGACCAATGGCCCATACGGAGCCCTTGCCCTCCCTTCCCACCCGAGCCTGCCACTTTCCCAGCCCACTGTGAAGGTCTTTGTCGCTCAGTGAAGCGCTTCTCCCAGATGCCCTGGAGGGGACCTGGATCTCCACACTCCTCATGGCACCAGTCGCCAAGCCTCTCAACTCCAAGATGGCCCTGTGTCCGACTGGGATTCGCCATGTCCCTGCTGCCAGCCTGTCCAGGCTGGCCCTCGCTAATGCAGGGACACTCCCATTTTGGCCACATCTTTTTTCTTCTCCATTCAGCCCTCAAGTCATCCCTGGGCAAAGCCCACCAAATACTGACCACTCCACCCAGAGCCCAGAGATTAAACTCGAGGCCAAGCTTCCTGCTTGTGTCCACCACCCCTGTCCCATCTTCTGTCCTTCTCACTCCCACTTCAGTCCTGGCCCAGCAGGAATACCTCTCTCTCTGTTCCTTTTCCTGAGCTATCCTCTGGGCCTCCTCCTCCAGGGTTCCCCTCAGAGAAGGTGTCTCTTCCATGCCCACCCCAGGGCTTTCTTTGCAAGGACTTACATTGCCTCCCAAGGAGTGCAGACCTCACTGCTTGCCCTCACACCTGCATTGTTTCCTTGTTTATTCTTTTTCCATTTACCGTGGGTGAGAGACAGACTGGTGCTTGGGTTTCTACTGCTGGGTCCCTAACGATAGGTCACAACAATATTCTAATAGTGTGCATTTGAGCTGGTTACTGATACTCTCTCATGTTTGCCTTGGATTCCTTCTGGCCACCCCAGAGCCCCAGGAAACAGTGCGCAGGTCCCTAAACTTCTACTAGAAGTGTGTACTGCATGCGCCTATGGGGACAATGTGGACTTCGCTGCTGGGAACTGAGCAGGTGAGAGGTCAGAAGTGTTCCACAACCCCCTCCCCTCTCCCTCCTTTCCATCCTTCTCCATCCTCCCCTTCCTCTCTCTCCTCCTCCTCCTTCAGGTGGACACCCTCTCTCTGCCTCCTGTGAGCCTCCCAGGCTCCCAAACCTGCAGGTCCTTAGAGCTTGGGACAGCCTTCATTGCACATTGTCTGGCTTGGTACATGTTCCACACAGCAACTCTCAGCCAAAATCCTTCTGGTGGCCACCGGGACCCCAGGCCAGGCTCTGGGACTCGCTGGTTCTTCAGCCGTGAATGCTCTGATGAATTGCTGCATTAAGATGCCATGAAGCCACACAAGACATAGCTGACCAGAGGTTTTGGTTTTCTGAGAATTGTCCAGTTTTAGCCAGGAGTGTCCCCTCAGTGTGGGCAAAAGTGGGCCGTGTGGATACATCGCCTTAACAGTGACAAATGTTTACTGTAAATTCCCAAACAATCACAGCAATTAAACTATCATTCACAAAGCCTCGGAAATGCAAATATGTGATGGCATGTCAATTTGAAATGTTTTGCAAATCAGTGGTTAATTTTTTTGTCAGAAAAAAAAAATATATATATATATATATATATATATATATCATTACCTCTAGGTCTTAAAAAACCACAAGAACCTGCACTTTAGTAGTGAGTCAGGCCAGCCAAATAGCTTAACAGATGAAAGCACCTGCAAGCAGGTGCAGGGGCTGGGGGTTCGATCCCAAGGCCTGCCATGCCAGCCTCACCCCTGGGGCCTGCTGAGGTGGCAGTTAAGACTGGGCATGATGGCACATACCTGTAATCCCAGCTCTGTACACAGGCAGATCGGTATGAGTCTGACGTAGTAGTGAGACCCTGAGCACCCTGTAGACCTTGTCCTGAAATACAAAAAAAAAAAAAAAAAAAGTTGATTAACAGAAATATCACTGGAGGAGCCGGCCAGCATGCACCTATTTCAAGCTGGTCTGGGCAGCAGGGTACTAGGAGCACACACAGAGAAGCTCAGCTCCCTGCAGGACTATTTCGAGGACCTTAATTCTTTCTGTCATGGTCAAGAGCTCCAAAGATGACTTTTCTGGTGACCACAGAGGTAAACAATTGATATGAATATGCCAATTATCTTCTAAATCTCTCTTTCCACATTTTTTTAAAAAAAAGCCCTCAAGTAGTAAAACCTACTTTTTAAAAAATATCTTCATCAAAGCCCGGTAGACAGACAGACCTAAGCTGCCTGGGGCTGGGCGGGATGTGAACCAGCTTCCCCGGCTAGTCCTCTCACCATGGACCCCTGGGGGACTGAGCAGAGCTCAGGGTAACCTAAACCCTGCAGGAGCCCAGGCTGGGGTCTGGCGTGAGAGCGTGATGGCCTTCCCTCTATATGCCAGGCGGAGGGTGACTCTGTTGTCCCCAGCACTGCGGGAGCTTCCTTCAATAATTGGGAGAAAGCAAAGGGGACCAAAGAGAGGCAGCCACAAGGCTGAGAAACACTGTGACTGTTCTGCTATGGTGCAGCCCTGTCCAGGCACACCCAGACCCCTAAGCCGTGCTGGCTACAGGGCAGCGGGACAGCAGGCTCTCAGGCACAGCGTCGCCCTTTATTGTTGCGAGAACCTCAGAGAGAGGTGAGCCTCCTACACCGTCATTTTCCTGGACCAGTTGTGTTATTTTGCCATAAAATTTGCTGGGAGCCACGCTTGAACTTTCAAGTGTTTCTGGGTTCATTATCTTAGCTCACTTTTAAAGCACCCAGTGTAATGAACAGTGTGGCTGCAACCAGACTTTTTTTTCTTTGAGGCAGTTAGAGCAGCAACAGGCTGTCGCAGAACAGAAATCCAATGTTCTGGCCTACTATTTTTTTTTTTTAAATCCATTACCATGCTAGCAGCTATAGGACAGAAGTTGTTTCCATTTTGGCTCTCTTTTCCAGATTTGGCTTTGCATTTTATAAACCACAAGAGTTTGGTTTCGGGGTTTTTGTTTACCCAATCTGCGTGCTGACATTGACCATGACCACTAGCTCACTCCGGCATTCCCTTGCCCAGCAGGGGCAGCTGGGTAGTGCATCTTGTTTCGTCAGGTTAGTCAACCTATGCAACTCATTCAGTTCCATGAAAAGTAAACGAGGGCCAGCCAGATAGCGCAGCAGACTAAAGCACCTGCTTAGGCCAACGCAAGGACCGGGGTTCGATCCCGGGCCTGCAGTGTGGGACCTGCCACTAGGGCACTCTGAGACAGCGCTTGAGACTGGGTGTGGTGGCGCGTGCCTGTAATCCCAGGACTTGGGAGGCTGCAAACAGGAGAATCACTATGAGTACGATCTACCTAGTGAGACCCCGTACTAAATACATTTTTAAAAAGTAAATGAGAGTACTCCAGCCAGGTGTAAGAAAACAAGGAAAGAAGTGTCTCTCTTCCAAGCCCCACAAGACAGTGACATCACTGGCTGTGTCACACACATCCCTGTCACTGCCTCTCTGTTTTGGTATATATTCAGGAGTGCAACTTCTAGATGACGCAATAATGATCAGATAAGTGTTTTGTTCTTTTTGAGGGATTACTGACCTGCTTCAAGCGGTGGAACCATTTTACATTCCCATTTCCCCAAGCACAAGCAACTGCTGCATGAGACCCCAATCCCTCCTCATCCTCTCTAACGTTGTTTTTATTTAATAATACCATCTCAATAAATGTGTGGAATTTCACTGTCCTTTTGACTTGCAGTTCCCTGGAAATGAGTGATTTGGGCAGCTTTTTAGGTGGTTATGGCCACTTGATGTCTTTTAGGAAAGGTCTTCATGTTCCCTGTCCAGCTTTAATTGTTGTTTAGATATTAAATTGTAGATGTTTTTGTGTCTGCTAGATACTAAGCCCTTATCAATATATACTTTGTGCCAAGGAGATAGCTTGGTGGTCTAGGTGCTGGCCTGGCAAGCGCAAGGACCCAGGTTCAATTCCCTGTACTGCATGCTGTGCCACTGGAACTGGGCGTGGTGGGTGCATGCCTATAATCCCAGTGCTGGGGAGGCTGAGACAGGAGGATCACTATGAGTCAGAGCTATGCAGGGAAACTTTGTACCAAATATATATATATATATATATATATATATTATGTTTCGCATTCCATGGTTGACTTTCTACTCTATTAATTATGTCCTTTGACAGCCAGAATTTTTTAATTTTAATGACTGAGATCCTAATGTGTACTTTCTATTCTGTTTTTCTTTTGTTGCTTGTGCTTTTTGAATGATATAGATATTTTTACCAAATCCAATACTATGAAGTTTTTCTCCTGTATTTCCCCTACCAAAATTTTACTTAGGTCTTTGATTCATTATCAGTTAATGTGTCTATATGGAGTAAAACCTAAGTGCAGCTTTATTTTTGGATGTGGCTATCCAACTTCCATAATATCATGGTTTGCAAAGCCTGAGTATTTCTCAACAAGTGCTCCAGCATCCTTCTCAGGAATCAGCTCTCCGTACAGGCATTTGCTTCTAGGATCTCTGTTCCTTTTATTTCCTACTAGAGCAAGGTGATTTTAATGCTCTGTCAATTTTTTAAGTAATTGTGTTGTTTCAATCACAAGTTCCTATCTTACCTTTTATAGTACTGCAATATGTTTTAGTTGTTTTTGTAAATAATCATAGATTATTCTCTAATGCTTAATATTGTATACATCAAAAGTTTTTTCAGGTTCAAAGCTGTAGATTTACTATATGAACTTTGGAAAAGAGTTATCAGGGTCATTTTTGAATCTATTTTCTATTGATTTATTTGTTTATCTTTGTAATACAGTAAACCATTCTGTTTTCGCTGAGAGGGCTTTGTGGTAAGCATTAAAATGAGAAAATGTGAGAGTTCCAGATTTATTCTTTGTCAAGATTTTTTTGGCTGTCTGGGTCCCCTGAAATTCCATTTGAGCCTTGGGATGGATACTGTATTTTTATTTCTTCAAACCATTGTGTCTGGATTTTGATAGAGATTGCATTGAGTCTGTAGCTCCCTTTCATGATATTTTAATATCTTAAATTTTCCAATCCACTAAAACAGAAAGTCTTTTCACTTTTTTAAGTGTCTGTAAGCAATATCTCAAAGTTTTTAGAACAAAATCCTGTGTCTCCTTGGTTAGGTTTATTCCTAACCATTTTCATCTACTTGTTGCTGTTGTCCATTAAACTATTATCTTAATTTTTTTCAGATCATTTCTTGTATAGGACTGGGTATTAGCCCTGGGTTTTCTGTGTTAATTTTGTGTCCTCCAACTTTGGTGAATGTATGTACTAGTTCCGGCAGATTGTTCTTGGGACTCTCACATTGCCTACATGACAAGCGTGCCAACTATGAGCAAAACTCTCTTCTGAAAAGTGACGACCAGCTATCAGCTGTGAGAAATCATCAGCTTGTTTTGACTGAAATCAGTACAAGGGCAACTTCTTGGACTACTGAGTCCCTCGCGGGACATTCACCACTGGGCAAGTACCCTTGAGTCATCAGTGCTACTTCCAGGCATTGTTTTAGGGTGTCATGGATTGGTTCTTCCACTGGTGGTGTGTGTGCGTTGTTGTGTTTTTTGTTCTAACAAAATAATTAATTTGATGGGCTTGCTGTGTGTAGGTGTACCTTAAGCCACAGTGGCATGTGTGTGTGCCTCTGTGGTTACACTCTGTGGAGGGCACAGAGCCTAACCTCTCCTGGACACAGCCCACTGCATGACCACATGGACTTACGTTAGTGGCTCTTTCTGTCTTCTCCATGTCCTCAGAAAGATGTGGACCTCAGTGCAGTGGCCACTGTGTGGAAGCCCCTAGGTGTGAGCTGTTACATTGAGGACTACAGTGTGCTGCCCTCTGGATAAGACTGCAGTTGATTGATGGATTGACTGTCTTTTTTGAGACAGGGTCTTGCTATGCAGTTGAGGCTGCCCTTGAGCTCACTTTAAGCCCAGGCTGGTCTTGAACTCACAGCAATTGCCCTGTCTCGGGCTACCAAGTGCTGGCATTACAGGCGTGTGTGGCCACACCCAGTGGTTATCATTGCAATTTAAATGCCTCACCGTGCAGCTATATCGCATCTCCTCAGCACTGGCCTCTCTGGAGGAGGGAATCACCACATTGCAAACATGAGAAGAAACACATTTCAGCCCAGATGCGAGCAGCCAGCCAGGTCCTCCAAGAGAGGGGACACCGGTGGGAACAGCAGGGAAGGAGAGGCTCAGGGTACACAGACTCAGGCCCAGCAAGCCATCCAGCTGGAGCCTCAGGGAACTGCAGCAGACACCCCCCAGCCCCATGCCCATCCTGCAGGACCCGCAGTTTCCCCTCAGCCAGTGCTGAGATTCTCCTCGCTGACTGGACTCTGTGCATCCCCACTGTCCTCTCCTCATGCAGGGCTGTGTCATGCACACAGCTGCTCTTTGGGTCCTGCCTGTAAATTGCAGTCACTGCTTTAGACAGACCATCCAGTGGGCAAATCAAAATAATCTTTTGTTTGTTTGTTTTATTTGCTCTTCAGGCTGTGCAATTCACTGCCTAATAATTTCATTTTAAAGGGAACAACTGTCATGAAGCATTGCTCTGTTTACTGTTAAAACAGGATGAAAAACTTATTAAATCTCCAGCTAGACCAACCCTCCTTCTTCCGTCGCTCCCTCCCTCCCTCCTTCCCTCTCTCTCCTTCCTTCCTTCGTTCCTTTCTTCCTTTCATCCTCTCTCTGTCTTTCTCACTAATATATGCAGGAATATCACCAGGACCTGGTCCAAGTCCCCTCAGGAAAGATCCAGGAATGTGCTGTACAAAATCAATTTATGGTTCTCACTCTGCTAACTGATCCCTAGGCTCAACATAGGTGTCTGCATGCTCACTGGAGTAGCTGGGCATAACTATGGGCAATGGAGCTTATTTCTGCAAAATTATATTGGCTAAGTGGAACCAAACTACTTGCTGCCACACCCAAATAGCCACAGATGAACTGGCCACCACTCCACATGGACCACCTGCCTCTACATCCCTGGGCTGTCCTCATACTGCAGACCCCCCTTCTTTGTCCCCAAATGCTGGGAACACAAAATGTGAGGATGTATTGCTCCATTTCTCAGATCATGACACAGGGGTGGAAGGGCAGGGTGTGACACACTCCCTACACTGAGACAAGCACAGTCGGGGAGTCCAGTCTGGGGACCCTTGGCTCCTTCTCACAAGTACGGGGCTATTTCATGTTCCAACTCATGGAGTTGAAGCTACTCACTGGCTTCAGCTCTTCAGCAAGTTCTCTCCCAAGTTCCTTTTTACAATGAATGAGTTTTTCAAAGAAGATTCCTGGCCCTGTCTGGGAGGGACATCTCCATCCCATACCAGCTACAGCCACAGCGGAAGAAGGCCAATGCCCCTGATAAAGGACATAGCAGGACTCCCTGAGAGGCTGGAGTCCTCTCCAGTGGCCCCTGGGAGTAACTTCCAGGCACCGCCACAGTCATCGTTAGCCCAGCCAGTCCCAGAGCAAGCAACCCTTGGGGTCTACTGCAGGCTGCAGAAAATCACTAGCTTAATATTTTCAAGCACCCTTTCTTTGTTTCTGTGACAGTGCACCTTGTTCCACAGCCCTTGAGAACTTCTATACCGAAAGTCACTTTTTTACAGGAGAATCAAAGGTCCCATGTGCAGCAGCCCAGGCCATGAGCCAGCTGTTGTGAAGACCCCCTGGGTTCCTGATCGGGCTGTAGGATCATGGCAGCTGTCTTTGTTGTAAGAATCACATGTAAGCCCTTGCTCATGAAGTGTTTAGATTCTGTGTTTTAATTCTTCATGCACTGTGTGGAAACATGGTTCAATGCACATTTGAGCAAAAGCTGCTAATGCCCCTGAACGACTCATAAACACCTCACCAGGGTGCCTGGCACACATGGCTCCCCTCTGCTGGGGGCTTCATTATAATCTGCTAAGCAGACGGAACTCGGACCCTGCAGGAGCGACGTCCAGCCCGCTTCCCACTAGGTCTTTTGTGG
>NW_004524584.1:20217791-20221590 GCF_000260255.1 Octodon degus | reverse complement strand
CTTGAACTCACAGCAATTGCCCTGTCTCGGGCTACCAAGTGCTGGCATTACAGGCGTGTGTGGCCACACCCAGTGGTTATCATTGCAATTTAAATGCCTCACCGTGCAGCTATATCGCATCTCCTCAGCACTGGCCTCTCTGGAGGAGGGAATCACCACATTGCAAACATGAGAAGAAACACATTTCAGCCCAGATGCGAGCAGCCAGCCAGGTCCTCCAAGAGAGGGGACACCGGTGGGAACAGCAGGGAAGGAGAGGCTCAGGGTACACAGACTCAGGCCCAGCAAGCCATCCAGCTGGAGCCTCAGGGAACTGCAGCAGACACCCCCCAGCCCCATGCCCATCCTGCAGGACCCGCAGTTTCCCCTCAGCCAGTGCTGAGATTCTCCTCGCTGACTGGACTCTGTGCATCCCCACTGTCCTCTCCTCATGCAGGGCTGTGTCATGCACACAGCTGCTCTTTGGGTCCTGCCTGTAAATTGCAGTCACTGCTTTAGACAGACCATCCAGTGGGCAAATCAAAATAATCTTTTGTTTGTTTGTTTTATTTGCTCTTCAGGCTGTGCAATTCACTGCCTAATAATTTCATTTTAAAGGGAACAACTGTCATGAAGCTTTGCTCTGTTTACTGTTAAAACAGGATGAAAAACTTATTAAATCTCCAGCTAGACCAACCCTCCTTCTTCCGTCGCTCCCTCCCTCCCTCCTTCCCTCTCTCTCCTTCCTTCCTTCGTTCCTTTCTTCCTTTCATCCTCTCTCTGTCTTTCTCACTAATATATGCAGGAATATCACCAGGACCTGGTCCAAGTCCCCTCAGGAAAGATCCAGGAATGTGCTGTACAAAATCAATTTATGGTTCTCACTCTGCTAACTGATCCCTAGGCTCAACATAGGTGTCTGCATGCTCACTGGAGTAGCTGGGCATAACTATGGGCAATGGAGCTTATTTCTGCAAAATTATATTGGCTAAGTGGAACCAAACTACTTGCTGCCACACCCAAATAGCCACAGATGAACTGGCCACCACTCCACATGGACCACCTGCCTCTACATCCCTGGGCTGTCCTCATACTGCAGACCCCCCTTCTTTGTCCCCAAATGCTGGGAACACAAAATGTGAGGATGTATTGCTCCATTTCTCAGATCATGACACAGGGGTGGAAGGGCAGGGTGTGACACACTCCCTACACTGAGACAAGCACAGTCGGGGAGTCCAGTCTGGGGACCCTTGGCTCCTTCTCACAAGTACGGGGCTATTTCATGTTCCAACTCATGGAGTTGAAGCTACTCACTGGCTTCAGCTCTTCAGCAAGTTCTCTCCCAAGTTCCTTTTTACAATGAATGAGTTTTTCAAAGAAGATTCCTGGCCCTGTCTGGGAGGGACATCTCCATCCCATACCAGCTACAGCCACAGCGGAAGAAGGCCAATGCCCCTGATAAAGGACATAGCAGGACTCCCTGAGAGGCTGGAGTCCTCTCCAGTGGCCCCTGGGAGTAACTTCCAGGCACCGCCACAGTCATCGTTAGCCCAGCCAGTCCCAGAGCAAGCAACCCTTGGGGTCTACTGCAGGCTGCAGAAAATCACTAGCTTAATATTTTCAAGCACCCTTTCTTTGTTTCTGTGACAGTGCACCTTGTTCCACAGCCCTTGAGAACTTCTATACCGAAAGTCACTTTTTTACAGGAGAATCAAAGGTCCCATGTGCAGCAGCCCAGGCCATGAGCCAGCTGTTGTGAAGACCCCCTGGGTTCCTGATCGGGCTGTAGGATCATGGCAGCTGTCTTTGTTGTAAGAATCACATGTAAGCCCTTGCTCATGAAGTGTTTAGATTCTGTGTTTTAATTCTTCATGCACTGTGTGGAAACATGGTTCAATGCACATTTGAGCAAAAGCTGCTAATGCCCCTGAACGACTCATAAACACCTCACCAGGGTGCCTGGCACACATGGCTCCCCTCTGCTGGGGGCTTCATTATAATCTGCTAAGCAGACGGAACTCGGACCCTGCAGGAGCGACGTCCAGCCCGCTTCCCACTAGGTCTTTTGTGGCGAGACAACGCAGCACACAGCCGCAGTTGGGTTGCTGTACATGAGCACAGCTCTGCCTTTGACCAGCCCCAGCTACAGTGTAGGTCATTGCACGGTAGTAGAAATACGAGCTAGAGAGACCTAAACTCTGCAAGAGAAGGAAGTGAGTGCAGTCGTGATGTGGGCAGCGTGGCTCTCCAGGTGCACAGATCGGGCCTGAGGGAGAGGAAGAGCTAGAGGCCAAGAGGGCTGCACACCGGAAGAGCGTGTCCACGCCTGGATGTGCCAGTGTACACATCCATAGTTGACAGAAAGGCCTCCAGTTGAGCTCCAATGATGGTTCTGTCCCCTCTGGGTTCACACAATAGAGCACTCAATCAGATAAGCAGTCCAGGCCTCATGAAGCTCTCCTGTAACCACACAGTGCAGCAGAGGGTGGAGAGGGCAGGGTGTGGCCCAGGGAGAAGGCCCTGAGCACACAGCAAAGGGGTGAGCCGGCTCCTACAGGAGCCTCTGCAATTTCTGGGCCCAGCAGGAAGTGGAGCGTGAGCAGACGGGGAAGAGTGACAGTGAGCAGCCGGAAGGCCAGCAGAGAGCAGGGCTGCTCGATGAGCTGCAGAGAAGGAGCCTTGCCCGTGAGCCACAGCGAGAAGCGCTGAGTGCATCAGCGAGGCTGTCAGGAGCCCAGCCCATGCTGCACCTTTGCAAGCGCTTCACTTGCTTCTCTCTGACTGAGCAACGCGATCACTCATCTACTCTGCGGTGTGGGCCACGCCGGGATGCGTGTGCTCCGAGGGGCTGGGCGCTAAAGGCTTGGCCCACAGGGTAAGTTCTTGGCAGGGACCAGAACCCCTGGAGTGGGGGCTACTGGGATGCCTTAGGCCGCTGGGTGCACCCTAGCAAGCACTGTAGGCCCCAGCACCTTCTACTTCCTCTGCTTCCTGGCTCATGTGGTGAGCAGTTCCGCTTGGCCACGCACTGCCACCCTGGTGTGCCACCCTGGCCAGTGGCTCAGAGCCAGGAAGCCACTAAGTGTTGTCCTGGATGGCCCAGAACCACAGGCCTAAAAAACCCTCCGTCTTTGCTGCTAATTTCCTGGGAGATTTCGTCCTTGCTGCAGAGCTGATGGCTCAGGCATCTTCGGGGCTGCCCGCTGTGCTACCCACCCATGGGCCACCCAATGGGAAACAGACACTCTGTCAGCAGAGTGGGGAGACCCTGAGCCCTGTCTGCGGCCCCAGCAGCCTTGGGTCCTGGCAGAGCTCTTCAGTCTCCCATTCTGTGGACATTCTGTCAACTCATGGCTGTTTCAAAGACAATAAGGCATCCTCTTCAACTCTTAGTCATTGTGCTATTTTCGGCCAGTACTTTCTTGAGAGTCTCTTGATATATTTGTTATTTATTGCCTCTTCTATTTTAATAGGTGGAGATCTGTGTATGTATACTGGATCCAAGCCTGCTGATAAAGATGTGTGCACTCTGTCTTTCTCTTATTTTTAATTATTAAACAGTTTCTTCTGATAAGTGGAGAAACACTTCATTTTAGTGTAGAGCAATTTATGAGTCTTCTGTTTTATAACTAGCTTAAGTCTACATGTGGGTATATGTGATTACCTGCTACAGCTACCATGAGCTCTTCCTACTCTGTTACCTCCTAGAGAACAATTATGTCATATTTATATATTCAAAAAGTATCATAAGTTAATTTAGGAATGTAGTATGAAGTAAGTCTTGCCAAATTTCTCTGTCTGTCTGTCTGTCTGTCTGTCT
>NW_004524584.1:20214171-20217571 GCF_000260255.1 Octodon degus | reverse complement strand
CAAATATTGTTTTCAGTAAAACTGCATGAAGTTTTCGGTAGAAGAATGAAACTTTAGTTGTGTCTCTGTGTATAGGATGCTTTTTAAGATGCTATATTTAATGAGAGTTCTTGTTCGTGCAATGTACCCTTCTCAAAAGTTGTGGACAGCTTTTTATGGGATTGTTTTTCCCTTAGATGATAGACTGTTGGGGGCAAAGAAGTCAGGCTGGAAGTTACTGCAATAATCCAATAATCCAAGGCAAGAAGAGCAAGTGAGCAACAGGACACGGGGGGAGGGGGGAAGCATTATTTCCAGTCGGAACATATTTTAAGGGTAAAAGTGGCAAGATTTTGGTTATGGGTAGGCGAAAGAAGGGAGGGGGAGGGGAGAGAGAGAAAGAGAGAGAGAGAGAGGAGCAGAAGACAGGAGAGAAGAGAGAGGAGAGAGAGAAGATCCAGGGATGCTTCCAATGCTTTATTTTGAACATACTGATGCTATCATATGTCAGATTGGGTAATTCTTTTTTCTTTGTTGGGGGGAAGGGTCTACAGGTTGTTCAGGGTCTCACTACTAGATTGGACTCGTAGTGATCCGCTTATTTATAGCCTCCCAAGAGCTAGGGATTACAGGCGCACGCCACCACACCCAGTCTCAGTCATCATCTCAGTGTGCCCTGGGGGCAAGGCCAGCACGCACGGCAGGCCCAGGAATTGAACCCCTAGCTCTTGCACCTGTTTGCAGGCACTTTAATCCACTGAGCTATTTGCCCAGCCCTAGATTGGATAATTCTGCAGGAGAAGATTTTGGGTTAAATTCTGAGAGATTATTTAAAAACAATATTTAAATTAGAGTGTTCCTCAGACATCCTGGCAGAGAAGTTGAAACAGCAATTGTATTTAGAAGAGTGTAAATTAGGGGGAGAACTGGAATTTATGTACGGCTTGTGCGTATTAGGGACTAATGGGCATTTTATTGTATTTTTATTTATTTTTAAATTTATGTATGTGGTATATAGTCTCACTATGTAGTGTAGGGATCCTCTTGTTTTCAGCCTTCCTGGGGCTAGGATTATAGGTATGTGCCACCACGCCCTGACTTTGCAGCTGGCTTAGCCCGCCCGGGGGCAAGACTGGCACAGCACGTGGTACCAGGTATCGAACTCCAGTCCCTGCGCTAGCTTAAGCAGGCACTTAGCTCACTGAGTTATCTTGCCAGCCCCCAATAGGTACTTTAAAATAGCCATGCTGGTCACTGAAACCAGGCATGGTGGCACACGCCTGTAATCCCAGCGCTGGAGAGATTGAGACAGGTAGATCATTACAAATCCAAGCTGTGTAGTGAGACCCTGTACCAAATAAATAAATAAGTAAATATCTAGGTCAGTATAATCATTTCCAGGTAGAAGGTTAAATGATGATAAAACTGAAAATTAATAACTAAAACACGGCTCCATCCCATAGTCACTTATGTGCATATATGCAAAAAACATGATTAAAAATAGTAGCAAGATAATTTAGGAGAAAAACTAAAGCATAATGCAGTATTTTTTAAAGGATAACAGCAATGTATCAGGCATAAATTTCTGCATAGATTGAAAACTAAATAATTATTCGGAAGGCAAGAGGCACCAAGGTAGCAAGAGATAAAATTGATACTAGTAACAGATCAATAGATAATTCCAATATTATTATTAAAAGTGGACTTCAAAATTGCTATACGAAATAGAGCAAAAATAACATATGTGAATGGATTAGATTGAGGAAAATTTACAAATTATCCATTCTACATGTGAAAACTACAATCTCTGAAATTTTTTAAAATGAAGTTCACATGACAGCTCAAGCAGAAGATGGAATTCTCAAAACTTGAAATGAAGCCACAGTCCAGGGTCTAAAGTAAAAGACAGTGATAAGAAAATGGAAATCCGAGAGAACAGCCTTAGAAATACATGAACATTATGTGGATTTTAAAAGAACGGGACAGAAGCCGTTTTGAAAGATGATAACCTAGAACTTGGGAAGACAAGCACTGACTCAGGGACAGGAACATTTCAGAAGACTTAGAAACTCAAAGCAAATGGCTCTTCATCTCTTCCCCCAAATAAAGAGAAGATATTAAAAGCAGCTGGGGCAAACGGAGCGGAGGCTGTCCCCCAGAGGCCGCATGCACAGGTGAGCAGGGACAATGGTGCGACAGAAAGCTCAGTTCATGCCTCGCTCAGGGAAAATATTGCTCTAAAACTAAAGGAGAAACACAGGTGCTTGTAGAACAATAAATCTGAGCGTATTTGTTTCTGTCAGATTTTACACTATGAAAATATTGAAGAACCTTCTTTTCGTGCAAAGAAAAAAAAAGTCTGGTCCCAGAGCGCTGCAGAAAAAGAAAAGGGGTCACTGGCAAGGAAAATATCCAGTATGGTTTCTGTTTAAAGCAAAAACAATAACAGAGTCTTATGAGACTGAAGAGGAGAATACAATATGTAAAAACAGGAGCACACGGGCTGCACTGCGAAGTGAGGCTGAAGCGCTGGCAGACTCTTTACCGCCTGGAGTGTGAGAAGCACTGACTCATGGCAGGGTGCGGTGACCAAGAGAATATATTCTAAAGGTATTCTGATGGCTGCGAAGGGCACTAAGCATGCAACCAAAATCTAATAGAGAAAAGAAGAGGATAGTTGATTAATTGAAAAACAAATTTGGTAGCGATTACATTTCATTACCGTGTGGCATTTATCCCTGGAATTCGTTTTGTTTTGTATTGTGTTGTTTTGTTTTGCTTTGCTTTGTTTTAGTACTGGGGAGTGAACTCAGGACCTTGGGCTTGCCAGGCAAGCACCTATTCTACTGAGCTATCTCCCCGGCCCCTTATCCCTGGAATATGGAGATAATTTAACCATATCGATGATAATACATAAGCAGAGAACAAATAGGCCATGATCCTATTGGAGGTAAGAAGACATTCTAAAACTCAATTTCCATTCAAGAGAAAACATACTTGCAGATAAAAGACTTCTTTACTGAAATAGTTCCAGGGAAGCTGTTCAGCAAAATCTCCGAAAGCTTCTTTCTTGATAACAGACTAGAAATGTAAAGAAAAACTCAAGTTGGCCTATTTTCATGCTCTTCTATTTATTGTCCTTTACAATCCTCAAATCAAAGCAATAACAGAGCAAAAAAAATATGATTAATTGAGATTATTAAAAATCAGACAGCATTCTCCTTATTTGGAAAAGACACTAGTATGCATTCTGGAAAATCAAAGAAATCCACACTCGTAGACCATAGGAAAATGCATCAAAATTCCTGGAGAGGGCCAGCCAGATAGCTCAGCGGATTAAGGCACCTGCTTAGGCAGACACAGGGGCCCTGCCCCAGGGGGCACACTAAGATAGCCACTAAGATTGGGTGTGGTGGCACGC
>NW_004524584.1:20197829-20213091 GCF_000260255.1 Octodon degus | reverse complement strand
CAATACCTCAAGTTGGATCCCTTGCAAACTGTATTCTTCAAGCAGATGAATGAATTCCTATGTGGAATGGATAGTGGCTTAGTCTGGTCTGAGGATGGATATTTGAGTTACATTCAGAAATGTGGGGAGTTCAAAAGGGATACCATCAGAAAGGCCCACATGGCGGTCTTGTTATTCTTAGTAGAGTTTTCACTGAAAGCTTATGAACAAACATAGACAAGAATGACAGTGTAAAACAAGAAAAGAGAGGAGCCCATCAAATTATTAAGTCACCACCTAGCACCGGTTCACCCAGTTACCTGAGGAGTGAGAGACACTGGTCTGGCCTTTCCCTGGAACTGAGGCTGAGCCTTCCAGAATGTTCCCTCACATTTCTCTCCTAGTTCTCCTAGTAGGATTTCAAACTTGACGTGCATTTTCTGCTGAGCACTTGACAACACAGAGTGAAGAGCTTTGGCATGTTAGACAATGTAGTCCAGCAGCTCCATGAAAGGAGCTGTTCTAGGACAGGCCTCGGGGACACAGCTGGTCACCTATGTGAGCAAGAGTTGTCTCCAAGGACAGTGTGGAAGTGAGAGGCTGGCTTCTTGCAATGGGGGAAGATAGGAGCTAACTCATGATAATCCCAATACGTGTTTCAAGGACATAGGTGGAACTGAAAAGTAGTGAGTGTGTCCAGTGTTGACCATGTTTTCCTCAGAGAGAGAGGGAGAGAGAGAGAGAGAGAGAGAGAGACAGAGAGACAGAGAGACAGAGAGACAGAGAGAGACAGAGACAGACAGAGACAGACAGAGACAGACAGAGAGACAGAGACACAGAGACACAGAGGCAGAGACAGAGACAGACAGAGAGACAAAGATAGAGACAGAGACAGAGACCCCTCCATTTTACACCATGATATGATATTGTTCTAATAACATATTTGAAGTTGACTTTTAGAATGCATTTTGCCTCTTCAGAGTCGCGCTTGCAGTATATGTGGGGGGAAGACAGGGTCCTTAGAAGATGGGACTGAACAAGCGCATTCTCTGGAAGGGCACACCCCTCAGAAGTACCTGCCAGGCTCGTGGATAGCCTGCCCCTGACCATGGACCTGGGAAGAGCGCCTGGGGCCCTCACACAGGACGCTGAGCATCCCATGGCAGCCTCCAGAGCAGAGGCAGTTCCGGGGCAGAGGCCTCAGTTACAGATCAGGGTTGCTTGACCTTCCACCCAAAAGTCCCGGGTCTGTGCACACTGATTAATCTCGTGGATTGACAGGCATGGCCTGGGGCTGATGGCCTTTGGCCACCAGTGTCAGGGGACCGTGCCAAGGTCCAGACAAAAGCCCTGCCTTGTCCCAGAGGAGCCCATGGTAGGTGGATATGGCAGTGCGGTGCCTGGGCCACTGCTTTCCTAGGTGGGACAATTACACACTGAGCTTGCGATTCCCAGAGGGCAGCCCTTGTTTTCTAATCTGAGGCTGGCTTGCCCTCCCAGATGCCTCCTCCAGCCCGAGGAATTCTGGTGGTAGAATAGGCGTGGAGGACTCCAGGCACAGGAGAGGAGGGGGCTAAGGGAGGCTCTGTGCTCCCGACTGCAGCCCCACACTGGCAGCAAACGCGGGGTGCCTCCCGCGTGCGGCTAACGCGCAGAGGCCGCGCTCCGCAGCCTGCTTATTTAACAGCAGCAGCGCGCAGAGGAGGTCAAGCGCAGCAGGGCTGGCGGTGGGGCTGGGCTGGCAGGCTCTTCCAGGATGCGGGCAGGGGCTCCAGGAAGTGGGGCGCCCTGAAGCACCCCTCGAGGAGCCCCTCGCACCTCATGTAACAAAGCATGAAAAATGCTGACTAACTGTTCTCCACCAGCGGTTTTGTCCCTTTCCTCTTCAGTCTTCACGGCTGCTTCTCAGTGACAGAGGCGGAAAGAGCGTCTCAGAAGGCCCCAGCTTCCCAGGGTCACAAACTTCGGCAGGCATAGGGACGACCGGAGGACCATGGGGCCCATAGACCCTGGGACCCAGCACGAACCCCCCTGCATTGGCTTCTCTGGGTGACTGAGATGAGTTCGGGGTTCATCCAGCTCTTGGCTGAGGAGTTCGGACAAGAACAGACTGGGCTACACTGGGGCAAAAATGATTCTGTGCACAAAGTGATTCTAGCGCTTGGGGAAGTGTGTGCTACCATGTGCATAATTTAAAGACTGTGTATAAAATCTAGAAAATTAAAAATGAAGGAAGTAATATACATACTAACAGAAGTGGGAACTTAATGTGCAAACCTTTACCAGCGTGTCTCCTTTTTAATGTTATTTATTTATTCTTCTTATTGTTGTTTGTTTTTTGTACATCTTCTAAGGTAGCCCAGGCAGGCTTTGGATTCACAGCACTACTCCTGCTTCAGCTTCCTAAGAATTGGGGTAACAGGTGAGCACCAACACACCTAGCTTCCACTAGTGTATTTCTCCAAATGTATGCACTATGCTTTTGATCAGAAACCTGGTGACCGTTCACCTCTCAGGCATGTTCTTCCCACACAAGGCAGCTGGGAGGCTCAGCAAGGTTTTGGTGTGCAGAAGTACCCGGGTTGGCATCTCCTGCTGCATGCCTGCTCGGCAGATTAGCATGGGAGGAAAAACTATGACTTAGTAGCAAGCATATCAATGGACAAGAGACACATGAACCCAGCTGAAGAGACCCTGCATGGCCCACACCACCGGCACAGGTGGGAAGAGTGGGACACCATTGTCACAACTATAACTGTTGTTAGACTTCGCTTCTGCTCCCACACCCACCGCCCAACTCCAGTCCCACTGTGTATCTCCCACCCAGGGCTGCTGGACCTCCCCTGGTTGCCCCGTTCTGTGTTCTGGCTCTAGCAGGCCCCGTGGGCCAGTGTGCCCAGTGCCAAGCCAGTCTCCGATTGAACGTAACACTGCTCCTACCTTTGGGTACCGCTGAGGTACAGGGCTATAGGATAAATCCTGAGGGAAATTGACTGACCTTATCAGATACAAAAGTTACATTTCTTGTTATATAGGTCTTGCTCTTTCTTGGTCTTAATCATCCAGCAAAAAAGTATGAAAATGAAGTATAAAAAGTAAAGCCATATTAATATGATGAGCTATAAAAGACTCAAATCAACAACTTCGGACATTGACAGTCTTATGGAAAACCCATTGCTATTATAGACTACTGGACTATATTGGGATATTTTGCTGAATTCATGTACCTACAGTATTTAAATGACAATGGAATGCCCTTCTCTGCAAAACTAACCAAAAAAGGGGGTGCAAATGAATGACCATTTTGTATCTGTATACTCAAGATAGTTAAGATAGATATACAGCTCCATTCTCTTAATTCAATGAATAGAGAGGTTTGTTCTAATAGTGTTTGAAACAGGATATCAGGTCTGTATCTTGTACAGTGAATAACTACTAAGACAACAATATGCAATGTATTAATTATTGAAAATATACTACTAATCAGTTGTGAAACTGTTTCATTGCTATTTGTTTCTCAATAAAAATATTTTAAAAATAAATCCCTTTGAATTTCTGTAAATCTTTTTACAAATCTTAACAATGCTGCAGTGAATATCCTTGTATATATGTCTTTAAGAAAAAAAAAAAAAACATCGCTGAGATGTGAATTCTGAGCTTGCCTGCCTCACCAGAATGCACTTGCCCAGCTGACGGCTTCAGGCTCGCCCTGAGCTTGTGCTCCTGCTGCATGCTGGGAGGACACAGAAGCTCCATGAAAACTCAGCCCTCTCATTCCCCAGCAGTACCTCTCCAGCATGCCTCAGGCCCCAGCCAGGCCTGTCTGTCCCCTGTGCAGGGCCATCACCCACCAGGTCTCTACGTGGCCTGCTTTGTGTTTCTGACAACTTCCCACAGCTTATGAGGTTCCTCTGATCCATTCCTACACTTCATTCTTTCACATCTTCCATACCATTTATTTTACTTTGTTTTATTTATTTTTATGTACTTAGGATAGGGTCTACAGGGTCTCACTATGTAGACAGGACGGAGTGATTCTCCTGTTTTCAGTCTCCCAAGCACTGGGATTACAGGTGCATGCCTCCACGCCCAGTCGCAATGGCCATCCCAGCGCACCCCAGGGCTGGGTTTGGCACAGCATGCTGAGCCTTGGCCTCTGTCTGTGCTCTTCCTTAGCAGGTGCTTTAGTCTGCTGAGCTATCTGGCCGGCCCTTCCATACCATTTGTGCCAGGCCCTGAGTATACAGTAGATGCCTCATGTGCCCTTTATTCTTTTCCTGACACTAAACTTGCAGCGACTTTACAAGATGCCTGATGCCATCGGTCGCGTTTCACAGGCCAAGACACCGAGGCACACAGAATGAAGCTGCCTGTCCGAAGTCTCCACCACCACTGCATTAAGCTGGGATGCCAGGGCCTGGCTGTGGCCTCTCAGGCTGGTGGTCCTCTTCGCACTCACTGAGTCACTGGTGGCATCAAGTGTGTCTGTGAAAGCTGAAGCTGCCTGTGCGTCCTGTGTTTCCAGATCCTCTGCTGGCCGGAAGAGGAGCAAAAGCGAGCTTGGGGTGGCTCTGCAGTGGCGCCTGGCATCTGCAGCTCCTGTGACCCCCAAAGTGTTGCCCAGGTCCCATACCTGCCCCCTGGGGAGCCTCCCATTTCAGTCCTGAAATACATCAAGGGCCACAGTGATACAGTGAGCCCTCTAGTCCCACTGCCTGCGAGGAGCTTGGCTCCATGGGAAGAAATTGGCTCTGACCTTCCTGTGTCCCCCAGCGTACTGCAAGTGTCAGAACCATAGAGGCATGGCCATCCAAGGCCCTGTAGGATGAACTGCTTTGTGCTGGCGGCTGAGGGGTGGGGCCCAGTGTTCCCGTATAAGGCCCTGAAGATCGGGGCCGTGCCGCATGTGCTGTGCTGTTTCCCACCGAGATCCGGTCTGCCACCTCCTCACCTCCTAAGAGCACGCAGAGAGCCAGGTGCTGGTGGCTGCATTACGCCTGTCATCCCAGCACTCTGGGAGGCTGAAGCAGGGTGATCCCAGTTTCCCGCCTGGGCCACAAGTGACTTGGTGAGGTCCTGAGAACCCTGGGGAGTCAAGGAAGCAGCCTGCACCCACCCCACCCTGAGGGACGGCCCTGACCGCCCTCAGCTGCCTTGGCCTTGAACTGGAACCTTGGGCAGTGTTTGTGTTGGACTGTGACACACGGCAGATCCCACCTCAGCCCGGTACTGAAGCCCTTCCTGCTAGATGGCTGGACAGTGCTGCTGAGTAATAAGCACATCTGTGTGAGAACAAGAAAGCAAGCCGCTCAAGCCCCTGCTCTGTGCAGGGTGACAAAGCACGCTGAGCTGAGGAGGAGACAACGCTTTTCTCTTTCCTTACATGTTCATATGTGGACTCTGAAAGTGTTAAATGTCATGACTCCGTCAGTACTTCTGATCATAAAAACTAAATCGAAAACAAACAAGCTCCCAGAAGGACATACTAACTGTTCCCCGAAAGAGCTGGCTTGCTTTCACTTCCATATTCTAATTTTGGTTTTTCTTCCTTTGTGGCGCGGGGTTGTGTCAGATTCACACTCCCAGATGCCTGCGCACAAGACTCCGAGTGAGCAGAAAGCAGATTTAGAAGCTGATCACCCGGGAAAGCAAAAACACCTACACACAGTACATGGAACTGGTTGTGTTCACAGCCCTCCAGCAGTTGTCTATGTTCTTCGGTTATTTCCAAAACATTTGGCAAGATTAAAAGTCATCATTCTTTCTGCCGCCAGTTTGTCGATGTCATAACTATTATTTCTTAACAGCAACTTGGATCAGAGCAATATGCAGAAAAAGTACCTGCTGCCCCGTGCCCAGCTCACAGGAGACTCTGACAACCTGTCAGAGTGCACAGCGCACTCTCACCCTTAGAGGCCCATCTGAGGGCTGGCGCGGACACCAGCAGCCAGGATCCCTCACTGTCACCCGGAATGGACCAGAACGGAAACCTGCTCACCAGGCGAATTCCCTCTAACTGCAAATTGTTCATTGACATTGTTTCCTTAACAAGAATGTTTGACCTTCTTTTTTTTTTTCTTTTTCTGTTGTTAACTTGTTTGTCCTCACTAATTAAAGAAATGTGCTATGTTTGACAACAAAAAAAAATAAATTGGATATGTTGATAGGAAAATAGCCTGAATGATTCTTCTGAAATCTTGGAGGGAGACCTGAGGTGAGCAGTCCTCACCTTCAAGGGTTTGAATAGCTGTTTCAGTCACATGCAGAACAGGCTGAGCTGCGCCCAGAGGCCGAGTGCGGGCTCCAGCGTCCCTCTGCCTTTCGGTGGCGGTGGGGAGTGTGGCCGGCAGCCAGGCCTGCGTGACCGCATGACTCAGCCAGGATCTCCGCAAAGGCTGATCTAAGGCCAGGGCTGTCAGCTAAGACTCAACTTTCATTCTACACTGGCTGCAGTCAGCCGGGGAGAAAGTTTAATTCTGAACTGTGAAAAGATTCAATAAGTCACCACAAATCACCCCAACTAAAGCCCAAACTGAGTAATTTACACAGCACTTTGTGATCTTCAAACAGTTCGCGGGGGCAATTATTCATGCCCAACATGGGGCCACGGGGCCCAACTCCCTGTTTGTTCTAAGGCCGAGGAGAGGTGTTTGAAACCGGCGAGAGACAACCAGAGGGCCCGGGATCACGGCTAATGTGACACCCCCAGGCCTAATCTTCTTAGAGCTCTGGGATAAAATAAGTATCCATTACAAAATCAGCCTTCATCCTGCGCCCTTCTGAGCCTGGCCACTCTGATAGCCAGCTCAGAGACAATTGAGTGATCCCAACCTTAATCAGGCCGTAGGAGCCCGGACAGAGGAAAGGGGTCTAATCTCCATATTTAGTCCATCTGTACTCCCAGACCTGACTTGCCTGCCCCTACTAGATCAAAAGGAGTTGGCAAAAATCAGATTAAGGCTGAAGAAAAGAGAAGGAGGTCCAAGCGATGGAAAAGCCAATTTTTTTTTCCTCCCAGCCTTGATTGTATGTACATTTAATAAGACCATTCGGTTAATCCCACGGGCCTTCAAAGTGTCGTGGTTGTCATTTTTTCTTTCTCCCGTCTTTCAGCCAATAAAAGAGCTACTAACGTGAAATATTGGATGAATTATAAAAGTACAAGACGCTCGTGGAGGGCTGGCGGATTCATACACACCAAGGAAGTACGGTGAAGCCGTTGTGTTTGGCCCGGCTGAGAAGGGCGCGCAGGCCGGCGGGTGCCGAGATGAACCATGGACACACAGCTGAGCAGCGCTCCGTTCTTCATACACGGGACTAATTACCAGCACAGGCTGTTGCGGGCCTGGCTGGTAGCAGGGCAGGTGTGAGAGCGGCGTGGGGACATCTGATCCTGGGCACGGCCACCGTGCCACAGAGAGCTGCGATGGAGAGCATATGGGATTCACCAATTAAACCAGCGCTTGTTTCTTTCTTGTGAACATGTGGCCGCATTAGGCGAGAAGAGGTTATTTCCTTCCCTCTGTGTGTGCGTGTGGCTGTCAGCGCTGCCATCTCGCCTAGTGGCTCCGGACGCCGCGTGTGGCCCTGGGGTTCGTGTAGCTCAAGACGCATGGACAGATGGGTAAGGAGAAGGGAGTGAGAGGGACTCACACTTGCTGCTGCTGGCAGTCACCTGCTGTTTGTAAACAGTGACATGTGGCCACCAGTCGTGTCCTTCAAGCTAGGAGAAACGTGCGGTGCCCGGTGAAATGTGCCGGTGGCCACCTTGAGCAGGTACCCGCCTAAGGACGGGCACAGTGCAGCCACTCAGCAGCTGCAGGCAGGCTGGAGAGGGGGCGAGGGCAGAGGTGCCAAGAGAACTCCGTCAGAGCATCCCCTACGCATTACCTGGAAGGCTCGAAAGTCGCTTCCTTTCGGGCTTCTTACGAGCCCCGCACAGTGTCAGAAGAGAGCCGTGTGGCTGCCGGATCTTGGCAGTGTTGCTCCCTCATTAGAGTGGATTAAGTCATGATGCTGGGAAGGATAAAAGGTGAAAAGCAAGCCCAGGAACTCTGCAAGCGTCATTTGTGCAGGGACACCATTATTGACGAACGCCCATGTGGTTCGCATTTTTCAATTACTGCTGCCTGAAAGGTGGCCGGTAATTGCAGCAGCGCATACTTGTCCCGGTGTCGGGGGACCTCCGGGCCCTCCGCACCTTCTCTTGATGCTGGGCTCCGTGATGTTCAAAGACAGAAGCCCAGAGCCTGCAGCCTCCTGAGGACAAACGTGGGGAGGGGTCGGGGCCATTAGCAGAATTAGCAAATGAGACTCAGCCTTCCAGCGGAGCTGGGCAGCAGCCGGGCAGCACTGTGGCTGGGGACAGCCTGACTTCGGGCTCCCTCCCTAGAGCACAAGACGGCATGGAGAACCAGCCCTGGGCTCCCTGTGAAGCAGGGATCGGCCTAGCCCTGTGGGACTCTGGGGTTCACTGTGGTCTCCATCTTGTTGAACACATTCAGGTTGCATGCACTCAGGTTCTGGCCAATGAGGAAAATGAACTCCAGACATGAATCATTTGACACACGGAAGGTTGAGAAGTTCTATAGGATTTATGGTTATTGGAAAGACAGGGTCTTCTGGGGTAAAGCCCCATCTGCAGCCAGGAGGGACAGAACAGGTTAGAGTCATCCTGACCTCTATTAGCTGTTCAGAAAATTCTTTCTAACAAACAGGGGAATCAGGACTTGGATTTCTCAAAAAAAAAAAAAAAAAAAAAGTGAGAAAATCCCAGAGCAGTGTGGATGTGCCTGAGGATTAGTGTGTTCTGCGCTGAGTCCTCACATGGGTGGTTGGCTCTCTGGGACCACTACGCCACCATGGCCCCACCAGGATCCTCTCTGGGTTCCTGATCAGGAGCTGCAGGAAGGCAGGGCCCTTAGAAACAGAGCCATCGCTCTGCAGGAGCCAGTGCGCTGCGAGAAGCAAAGCCCATCCCGTGAGAATGGCAACATCGAGCATGGCTAGCAGTTCTGCCTCTGCAACACAAGCAAGCAGTTCCTGAGGCAGGGCACTGTCGCCACACAGGCCAGCTCAGACACGAGCTTTCTGCACATGCAGTGTGTGTGTGTGTGTGTGTGTGTGTGTGTGTGTGTCTATGTGCTTGTAGGTGAAGGCTGAACCTGTGCTATAGGTGCTTATGTGTATCTGTACTGTGTGTGCACAAGGCGCAGGTGTGTGTGTGTGTGTGTGTCAAGGAGAAACTTGTATGTGTGCACACGGATTGTGTCTGTGCCACTGCGTGGAAAGCTGCACTTGTGTGTGTGTGTGTGTGTGTGTGCACCCACGCATGTGAGCAAGGCTCAGTCCCTCATGTTTTAGAGACTCAGGAACGTGCAGCACTCTCCTGGGCCGTGCTCTGCACTACAGCCTGTGCTGCGGCCCATTGCCCTTGCCCACCCCCCACCTCTCTCCCCAGGGGCAGCCCTGGCCAGGCAACACATCCAGGGGGCACAGCTGCCTGAGAGGACGCCATGGGCAGGAAAACAGGGGTGGAGTGACTGGCTGGGCCAACACTGTCCTCCCTACTGGGGCCACCGAGCAAGGGGCCCTACCTGCCCTATTTTCCTGTGGCAGCATGGGCAAAGAACTGCCAGGGACCTTCCTGAAATAGTGACTCTTGAACACCAAAGTGGCCAAAAGCACACTGGGTCTCCATGTGGCTGCTTTCCAGTCTAAACTGCTCCTCCAGCAGGGATCAGCCATGGAGTTACTGGGGATAGAGCCAACCGAGGACCGTGGGTTCCCTTGGGAGCGGTGGTTAGGAAAGGCACAGTGTGGCCAGAGTTCTCCAGGTTTCTTGCAATCCAGGTGACTTCTTTGCTCCTCTGCGCAGGGCCATTTCCCTTGCCTTCTGGTGTCTGGCTGTGACTTGCTAAGGTGACCCTTACCCAGCCTTGGACCTGTGATGCATAAACTCAATAACCCTCCTTTCTTCATGCAGTTCTCAGCCTCCGGAGCTGTGTTGTAACAACAGAAAGCAGGCAGATGTGCTGCTGTCACAGGGCTCAGGGGTTAGGAGGCTGGGCTGCTCCCCGTACGAGGACCGGCACCTCTCATCCCAGCCTCTATCTGCGTGACCAGTGCTGCAGGCTCAGGACACAGATGTGGACAGCCACCAACACACTGAGGACCGCAGGCCAAGCCCCGAGGCAGATCAGGTTTGTGAACATCATACCCTGGGTGCCAGCCATGTCTGGAGCAGAACATACTGCCGGGGAGGGCCTTCGGAGGTAGGAAAAGCATGCAGACTCCCGTTGGAAGCGCACGCAAGCTGCTTTATGAGCACAACTCACACAAGAAGGTCCTCTGAGAATCACCAAATAGATGCAAGTGTGTGGTGATTAATAAGTGTGAGTGTATAGGGGGCCTTTGATGTGTGAGGGGATTCTGTAAATCAAAGGAAGGACAATGCAACGACATGGATTGTGACAATATATTTGATGATGAGGACAGAAGGTAGCAATGTGGAGTCTGAGGATCTAGGAACGCACATGTCACCGTAACGAAGCTGGGCTTGCCAAATGAACTCAAGGTGCCCGTCCCCAGAAGGCAGCATGTGTTACTGGCTTTACTGCTGCTGACCCTTTATTAGAAACAGAGGAAGAGAATGATGGGGTCTGTGAGAGACAACCAATAGCTCTCATCCAAGGCCACACATCCTCTGTGGCTGGCCCCGGCCAGAGCACTGCGGCCACCGGGACCGTATCAGGGACCCATGGGGTCCGCCCTGCAGGCTGGGGTTCTATCTCTACAGGCAGCCACAGAGGGTCCAGGCCGGGGCTGCTTAGCATGTCTCCTGCACCTGCTTCTGCTCACTCTCAGAGAGCCCTGAGCTTCCACCGAGCTCCACAGAGCCCCTGACACGGGAGTGAGGAGCGGTGGCTTCCTGCAGGCAGAGCCAGGAGGCCAATAGAGTTGCCCGGCCCAGGGGTCCTGTGGGAGCATCGGGCTGTGGCCTGCCCTGAACACACAGGGGACCCCATTTTCTCACCACCCCGGCAACAACCCAGCATCACACGAAGGTGTCAACACACTTCTGTGCCCAGGTTCAGGATAAAAACTGAAGTAAAAAGTATTATTTAACCTGAATTATTCAAAAGCTACTAGCAGTGTGCATATATGTATATATACATATAATATACGTAGTATATATGTATATTTGTGTGTATATGCATAGGCATATATGTGTAGGTGCATGCATATATTCAGGTATATGTGCATATGTATGCAGGTATGTGTATATATGTGTTTTTCATGTGCTCTCACTCACCCTTCTCAAATCCCCTTTCATTGTTGGGCAGCCCTCAGGAAGCAATAGGGAAAATTATGCTGACCCCAAAAGCTACCTTGAATAATCAGTAGCTAAGTAATTCTTTTTTATTGATTGTATTCATATTCCAGTTTTAACAAAGTAGAATAGGATACTAAAAAATAGTATTTCCGAACTAAGATTCTCTAAACGCTTCTTACCTGTTTCAGCCCCCACCCAATCCTATGTCCTGCAAGAAGCTGTGGGAGAGGAGGAGGAGGAGGGAGAGCCGGAAGTCCCTTCCACGGGGTGCATGGGGCAGCCCGGTCTGTGCACAGGCCCCCCTGGCTGCAGAGGACTCTGGCTTCTGCCAGCAGAACCCGCCGGGTGGGCTGGCTGGGCTACTGGGAAGAGGACCTCCCGCAGGAAGGACTGCCATCCAGACCCGGGGCAGCAGAGTGCCCCTTCCCCCGTACCAAGCCTGCCCTCTCACCAAACGTGGGAACACAGTGCTTAATGGGCACTGACTCCTTCTAACAGAGGACAGTGGCCTGGATGTCCCACCCAACCATCCCCAGTGACTGAGCAGTGAAGTGCACCCCCCCCCCAGCTCTGGGTCCTGCTGTGATTCCAGGAGGAAGAGGACCCTGGCTCTTGTCCTCACCCTGCCAAGCAGAGACAATTTGCTGAAAGCTGGAAGGGCTCCTGCCAAGCAGCTATGGTCGCACAGATTCAAAAGGACCATGATGAAAGTCACCTCTGTCGGTGGCCACCTGCCATGCTGTACATTGAGAGAGGGCTGCAATTGTCCCCACGTAGCACACGGCAACTCCGGGCTCAGCAGCATCCTTCAGCGTTCCCGAGTTTAGAGCCAGTGCAGGGCCTGTGCACGCCCTTCCCCACCCACCCGCCTCTCACAGGGTACAACGTGCCAGATGGACTGCCCCCCTGAAAGTCAGTCTTCACTGGCAAGTGGTACCACCAAGTACACTGGAAATGGGCTACAAACTGCGCTTCCAGAACTGCTAGGTCTCATCCCATTCCCAGCATTTTAGGGAAAGGCCATATTCCAGCCAGCCACAGGAGTAGTGTGAAGCTCCGGGGCCCCTGCTACTCCCTTCTGGAAGGTGATTGTTTAGCCATCTTCAAAGGTTTTCAGTTGCCTCTTAATTATTCAGCCGATGCTCCGGTTTCCGAGTGTGCAGTTTCCCCAGCCTGGAACCATCTGACGATCCATTAGCACATCCATCAGAAGGGAGGTGCACTGAAAAGCCCATCCATCCCCTGAGTTACTAATTACCGCTTCATAGAAGGTTGCTAAATAAAAGTCAGCAACCGCCCGAGGATTTCATCACACTCTAGGGCTTTGGGTTACAGTCCTGGTGCTACTCCAAAGCCAGCCTGGTCTCTGCCCTGGCCTTCTGACTTCCTCCAGGGCTGTGAGCACATATTCCCATCTTGCTAAGGAGGGACAATAATTGCACATGATGTACAGAGCAGAGGATTAGGAGAGCTATGTAGGGAGGGCTCAGTACAGGCCCTGACTCACTGCACAAGACCCCAGCGTCCTACAAATAACAACAGCCCTGATGACAGCAATTTCCTTACAGCGCTGTTAGCGTGCACTAGCAGAATATGTAGATGTGGAATGTGTCACCGGGTCATGTCTTCACTTGGCACAGGAGAAATTAGTGCTGCCCTCACTAGCTGAGGGTGGAAGGGGGTCCCAGGCTGGGCCGGCCACATGGCAGCTCCCAGAGCTCTTGCCCACAGCTCTGAAGAAGCATGTGTCCTTCTGTCTTCACTGGGGAGCAATCAAAGTGCATCATTTAATGTCAACAGAAGGCACTCATCAGTTTGATTCTTGCCACATCTGGAATTTGTAGAGCCAGGTCTTCAGTGGAGGCAGGGCTGGGAGATGTGGATCTCCACCTTGTTCGGCCTCATGGAATCCTGGCGCTTGCCTCTGGGTGCTCACAGTGTCCACTCCCCACGTGGGCATGGCCAAGGTGACTCCAGAAGGAGGCCACTGGACAGAGTGCCTACTCACAGGGAAGTCAGTTTGAGCAACCTGATTCTGCTGTGGTTAGATGTGCGTTGTGAACCTGGCTCAAAGCCAGAGGTCCAGTACATGCCTGTCTCTAAAACGCAGTGAGTGTCTTCACACACTACCTGAATTTGTTTCCTGGTGGCAGAGGAAGAGGACATGAAGCCCAGCTGTTTTCCCCAGAAGATTAGACTAGCTCCTAGACAAAGACGCAGAGCGCCAAGTGCTTGGTCCACAGAGCACCAAGTTCCCGCACTGTCAGTGCCTCAGGATGACTTTGCAGAAGGTCACAGCGCAGCAGGCAGGCGCATTAGTGCCCCGCCCTCCACGTGCGGCCCTGGCCTGCCCCTCGGGTCTCCAGTGCTGCATATTGGATGACGCCCCTTTAAACTGTTAAGTGCTGCCGCTGCCCCGTCCTTTTATCGGCCGTCGCCAGTGGGCTCAAGGGAGAAGCGCTATCTCTTATGGCCGTGAAAATTGATATTGAACATGGGAGGAAAAATCTCACGAGCTGATAGCAATTAGCTAAAAAGGATTTGTGGCTCCGTGACTCATCACGCCAGGGACCCAAGTCATTCGCAGACATGGCGTGCTGTCCCTTGCCTCAGCTCTGCCTCCACTCATCCAGCACCCTGGGTGTGACATTTGGCTACATCTCCTTGCCGGACTTAGGACAGAAGGCCTGGAGGGCGTCTGTGTATTTATAGCCTACTTCTTGTAGAAGTAGGAGAATGGTTTCCTGTTGGGTTTACTGTGGTCCTTTCTCCCTTTCCTTTGTCTTTTCTTCCTTTTTTTTTTTTTTTTTAGAAGTTCATATCTATAATCTCAACCCCGGATAGGCTGAGTCAGGAGGACTGCCTCCAGTTAGTTCTAGGCCAGCCTGGGTGACATAGTAAGTTCACAGCCAATCTGAAGTACATGCTGAGAATCTATCTCAAAAAACAAAAACAGTGTGACTTTGGATTAGTAGGAAAGTTATATCTATAGTAACTGATAAAAGTAATACTGTTAATGGCATCAGAGGTATCTAGAGCTAATTTTTTAAAACAAGGTCATCAGCTCCTTAACCTCACTGCTCTGTCTGAGGCTCAAGGACCCAGAGTGGCCAGGTGGATCGCAGCTCTCAAAGCACCCTGTGCATCCCCAGGTCACCCTTGTGGGCCTGGGATGAGGCAGTGACTCTATGTGGCCAGAGCAGATGCCACCAGACATCCCTGAGAATGACAGGACACGGTTCCTAAAATGCTCACCATGTTTGCTCCTAATTGTGCAGAAAATTGTGCTTCAGTCCTTGGCAGGGTTCGAGCCGACTCTGCAGCACAAGTGAGACCCAGGCTGAACATGAAAGGCAAGAGTTCAGCATCTCTATTTCTATACCCTGAAACCAGCATCACACATAAAGCCCATTGGACAGGCACAGCTGGAAAGAGGGGCAGGACCACCCTCAGGGCCCCCTGGGTGCTCAGCTTGAGCTGGCTCTCAAAGGTCTGGGCAGCACCTCTGTGCCTCAGAAGGACTCGGCCCAGGAGCATGAGAGCCCTGCTCCTGGCCAAGGCTCACAGTGAGGGCAGGCAGGACCCATTTCTGCAACTCTGAGAGCCCGAGCAGAGGGTTTTGCTTCAAAGGATCGGGCGAGGGCTGCTGAGTCCAAAAGCAAAGGAGGCAGGTGGCGGAGTGACTCTCAGAGCACTGCTGAGTTCAGTGAGATTCCAACGATGCTTCCTCTGTGTTCCTGCAGCCCCTGGCGATTCTATTAATTATGGAATCAATTACATTCAATTTGAGTGGAACGCAATGACGCTACTTACTCCTTGGCTGCAGAGAGATCCCACTCATGACTTTGATAAGTCCTAGCTGTCAAGGGGATCACTGCGATAAGTGCCTCTTGACTTTAGCCAGGCTGAAAATTCATGCTTTGTGAATCCTGTGCAGTCGGGAGCTCC
>NW_004524584.1:20141759-20197729 GCF_000260255.1 Octodon degus | reverse complement strand
AGCTCCATGAAAACTCAGCCCTCTCATTCCCCAGCAGTACCTCTCCAGCATGCCTCAGGCCCCAGCCAGGCCTGTCTGTCCCCTGTGCAGGGCCATCACCCACCAGGTCTCTACGTGGCCTGCTTTGTGTTTCTGACAACTTCCCACAGCTTATGAGGTTCCTCTGATCCATTCCTACACTTCATTCTTTCACATCTTCCATACCATTTATTTTACTTTGTTTTATTTATTTTTATGTATTTAGGATAGGGTCTACAGGGTCTCACTATGTAGACAGGACGGAGTGATTCTCCTGTTTTCAGTCTCCCAAGCACTGGGATTACAGGTGCATGCCTCCACGCCCAGTCGCAATGGCCATCCCAGCGCACCCCAGGGCTGGGTTTGGCACAGCATGCTGAGCCTTGGCCTCTGTCTGTGCTCTTCCTTAGCAGGTGCTTTAGTCTGCTGAGCTATCTGGCCGGCCCTTCCATACCATTTGTGCCAGGCCCTGAGTATACAGTAGATGCCTCATGTGCCCTTTATTCTTTTCCTGACACTAAACTTGCAGCGACTTTACAAGATGCCTGATGCCATCGGTCGCGTTTCACAGGCCAAGACACCGAGGCACACAGAATGAAGCTGCCTGTCCGAAGTCTCCACCACCACTGCATTAAGCTGGGATGCCAGGGCCTGGCTGTGGCCTCTCAGGCTGGTGGTCCTCTTCGCACTCACTGAGTCACTGGTGGCATCAAGTGTGTCTGTGAAAGCTGAAGCTGCCTGTGCGTCCTGTGTTTCCAGATCCTCTGCTGGCCGGAAGAGGAGCAAAAGCGAGCTTGGGGTGGCTCTGCAGTGGCGCCTGGCATCTGCAGCTCCTGTGACCCCCAAAGTGTTGCCCAGGTCCCATACCTGCCCCCTGGGGAGCCTCCCATTTCAGTCCTGAAATACATCAAGGGCCACAGTGATACAGTGAGCCCTCTAGTCCCACTGCCTGCGAGGAGCTTGGCTCCATGGGAAGAAATTGGCTCTGACCTTCCTGTGTCCCCCAGCGTACTGCAAGTGTCAGAACCATAGAGGCATGGCCATCCAAGGCCCTGTAGGATGAACTGCTTTGTGCTGGCGGCTGAGGGGTGGGGCCCAGTGTTCCCGTATAAGGCCCTGAAGATCGGGGCCGTGCCGCATGTGCTGTGCTGTTTCCCACCGAGATCCGGTCTGCCACCTCCTCACCTCCTAAGAGCACGCAGAGAGCCAGGTGCTGGTGGCTGCATTACGCCTGTCATCCCAGCACTCTGGGAGGCTGAAGCAGGGTGATCCCAGTTTCCCGCCTGGGCCACAAGTGACTTGGTGAGGTCCTGAGAACCCTGGGGAGTCAAGGAAGCAGCCTGCACCCACCCCACCCTGAGGGACGGCCCTGACCGCCCTCAGCTGCCTTGGCCTTGAACTGGAACCTTGGGCAGTGTTTGTGTTGGACTGTGACACACGGCAGATCCCACCTCAGCCCGGTACTGAAGCCCTTCCTGCTAGATGGCTGGACAGTGCTGCTGAGTAATAAGCACATCTGTGTGAGAACAAGAAAGCAAGCCGCTCAAGCCCCTGCTCTGTGCAGGGTGACAAAGCACGCTGAGCTGAGGAGGAGACAACGCTTTTCTCTTTCCTTACATGTTCATATGTGGACTCTGAAAGTGTTAAATGTCATGACTCCGTCAGTACTTCTGATCATAAAAACTAAATCGAAAACAAACAAGCTCCCAGAAGGACATACTAACTGTTCCCCGAAAGAGCTGGCTTGCTTTCACTTCCATATTCTAATTTTGGTTTTTCTTCCTTTGTGGCGCGGGGTTGTGTCAGATTCACACTCCCAGATGCCTGCGCACAAGACTCCGAGTGAGCAGAAAGCAGATTTAGAAGCTGATCACCCGGGAAAGCAAAAACACCTACACACAGTACATGGAACTGGTTGTGTTCACAGCCCTCCAGCAGTTGTCTATGTTCTTCGGTTATTTCCAAAACATTTGGCAAGATTAAAAGTCATCATTCTTTCTGCCGCCAGTTTGTCGATGTCATAACTATTATTTCTTAACAGCAACTTGGATCAGAGCAATATGCAGAAAAAGTACCTGCTGCCCCGTGCCCAGCTCACAGGAGACTCTGACAACCTGTCAGAGTGCACAGCGCACTCTCACCCTTAGAGGCCCATCTGAGGGCTGGCGCGGACACCAGCAGCCAGGATCCCTCACTGTCACCCGGAATGGACCAGAACGGAAACCTGCTCACCAGGCGAATTCCCTCTAACTGCAAATTGTTCATTGACATTGTTTCCTTAACAAGAATGTTTGACCTTCTTTTTTTTTTTCTTTTTCTGTTGTTAACTTGTTTGTCCTCACTAATTAAAGAAATGTGCTATGTTTGACAACAAAAAAAAATAAATTGGATATGTTGATAGGAAAATAGCCTGAATGATTCTTCTGAAATCTTGGAGGGAGACCTGAGGTGAGCAGTCCTCACCTTCAAGGGTTTGAATAGCTGTTTCAGTCACATGCAGAACAGGCTGAGCTGCGCCCAGAGGCCGAGTGCGGGCTCCAGCGTCCCTCTGCCTTTCGGTGGCGGTGGGGAGTGTGGCCGGCAGCCAGGCCTGCGTGACCGCATGACTCAGCCAGGATCTCCGCAAAGGCTGATCTAAGGCCAGGGCTGTCAGCTAAGACTCAACTTTCATTCTACACTGGCTGCAGTCAGCCGGGGAGAAAGTTTAATTCTGAACTGTGAAAAGATTCAATAAGTCACCACAAATCACCCCAACTAAAGCCCAAACTGAGTAATTTACACAGCACTTTGTGATCTTCAAACAGTTCGCGGGGGCAATTATTCATGCCCAACATGGGGCCACGGGGCCCAACTCCCTGTTTGTTCTAAGGCCGAGGAGAGGTGTTTGAAACCGGCGAGAGACAACCAGAGGGCCCGGGATCACGGCTAATGTGACACCCCCAGGCCTAATCTTCTTAGAGCTCTGGGATAAAATAAGTATCCATTACAAAATCAGCCTTCATCCTGCGCCCTTCTGAGCCTGGCCACTCTGATAGCCAGCTCAGAGACAATTGAGTGATCCCAACCTTAATCAGGCCGTAGGAGCCCGGACAGAGGAAAGGGGTCTAATCTCCATATTTAGTCCATCTGTACTCCCAGACCTGACTTGCCTGCCCCTACTAGATCAAAAGGAGTTGGCAAAAATCAGATTAAGGCTGAAGAAAAGAGAAGGAGGTCCAAGCGATGGAAAAGCCAATTTTTTTTTCCTCCCAGCCTTGATTGTATGTACATTTAATAAGACCATTCGGTTAATCCCACGGGCCTTCAAAGTGTCGTGGTTGTCATTTTTTCTTTCTCCCGTCTTTCAGCCAATAAAAGAGCTACTAACGTGAAATATTGGATGAATTATAAAAGTACAAGACGCTCGTGGAGGGCTGGCGGATTCATACACACCAAGGAAGTACGGTGAAGCCGTTGTGTTTGGCCCGGCTGAGAAGGGCGCGCAGGCCGGCGGGTGCCGAGATGAACCATGGACACACAGCTGAGCAGCGCTCCGTTCTTCATACACGGGACTAATTACCAGCACAGGCTGTTGCGGGCCTGGCTGGTAGCAGGGCAGGTGTGAGAGCGGCGTGGGGACATCTGATCCTGGGCACGGCCACCGTGCCACAGAGAGCTGCGATGGAGAGCATATGGGATTCACCAATTAAACCAGCGCTTGTTTCTTTCTTGTGAACATGTGGCCGCATTAGGCGAGAAGAGGTTATTTCCTTCCCTCTGTGTGTGCGTGTGGCTGTCAGCGCTGCCATCTCGCCTAGTGGCTCCGGACGCCGCGTGTGGCCCTGGGGTTCGTGTAGCTCAAGACGCATGGACAGATGGGTAAGGAGAAGGGAGTGAGAGGGACTCACACTTGCTGCTGCTGGCAGTCACCTGCTGTTTGTAAACAGTGACATGTGGCCACCAGTCGTGTCCTTCAAGCTAGGAGAAACGTGCGGTGCCCGGTGAAATGTGCCGGTGGCCACCTTGAGCAGGTACCCGCCTAAGGACGGGCACAGTGCAGCCACTCAGCAGCTGCAGGCAGGCTGGAGAGGGGGCGAGGGCAGAGGTGCCAAGAGAACTCCGTCAGAGCATCCCCTACGCATTACCTGGAAGGCTCGAAAGTCGCTTCCTTTCGGGCTTCTTACGAGCCCCGCACAGTGTCAGAAGAGAGCCGTGTGGCTGCCGGATCTTGGCAGTGTTGCTCCCTCATTAGAGTGGATTAAGTCATGATGCTGGGAAGGATAAAAGGTGAAAAGCAAGCCCAGGAACTCTGCAAGCGTCATTTGTGCAGGGACACCATTATTGACGAACGCCCATGTGGTTCGCATTTTTCAATTACTGCTGCCTGAAAGGTGGCCGGTAATTGCAGCAGCGCATACTTGTCCCGGTGTCGGGGGACCTCCGGGCCCTCCGCACCTTCTCTTGATGCTGGGCTCCGTGATGTTCAAAGACAGAAGCCCAGAGCCTGCAGCCTCCTGAGGACAAACGTGGGGAGGGGTCGGGGCCATTAGCAGAATTAGCAAATGAGACTCAGCCTTCCAGCGGAGCTGGGCAGCAGCCGGGCAGCACTGTGGCTGGGGACAGCCTGACTTCGGGCTCCCTCCCTAGAGCACAAGACGGCATGGAGAACCAGCCCTGGGCTCCCTGTGAAGCAGGGATCGGCCTAGCCCTGTGGGACTCTGGGGTTCACTGTGGTCTCCATCTTGTTGAACACATTCAGGTTGCATGCACTCAGGTTCTGGCCAATGAGGAAAATGAACTCCAGACATGAATCATTTGACACACGGAAGGTTGAGAAGTTCTATAGGATTTATGGTTATTGGAAAGACAGGGTCTTCTGGGGTAAAGCCCCATCTGCAGCCAGGAGGGACAGAACAGGTTAGAGTCATCCTGACCTCTATTAGCTGTTCAGAAAATTCTTTCTAACAAACAGGGGAATCAGGACTTGGATTTCTCAAAAAAAAAAAAAAAAAAAAAGTGAGAAAATCCCAGAGCAGTGTGGATGTGCCTGAGGATTAGTGTGTTCTGCGCTGAGTCCTCACATGGGTGGTTGGCTCTCTGGGACCACTACGCCACCATGGCCCCACCAGGATCCTCTCTGGGTTCCTGATCAGGAGCTGCAGGAAGGCAGGGCCCTTAGAAACAGAGCCATCGCTCTGCAGGAGCCAGTGCGCTGCGAGAAGCAAAGCCCATCCCGTGAGAATGGCAACATCGAGCATGGCTAGCAGTTCTGCCTCTGCAACACAAGCAAGCAGTTCCTGAGGCAGGGCACTGTCGCCACACAGGCCAGCTCAGACACGAGCTTTCTGCACATGCAGTGTGTGTGTGTGTGTGTGTGTGTGTGTGTGTGTGTCTATGTGCTTGTAGGTGAAGGCTGAACCTGTGCTATAGGTGCTTATGTGTATCTGTACTGTGTGTGCACAAGGCGCAGGTGTGTGTGTGTGTGTGTGTCAAGGAGAAACTTGTATGTGTGCACACGGATTGTGTCTGTGCCACTGCGTGGAAAGCTGCACTTGTGTGTGTGTGTGTGTGTGTGTGCACCCACGCATGTGAGCAAGGCTCAGTCCCTCATGTTTTAGAGACTCAGGAACGTGCAGCACTCTCCTGGGCCGTGCTCTGCACTACAGCCTGTGCTGCGGCCCATTGCCCTTGCCCACCCCCCACCTCTCTCCCCAGGGGCAGCCCTGGCCAGGCAACACATCCAGGGGGCACAGCTGCCTGAGAGGACGCCATGGGCAGGAAAACAGGGGTGGAGTGACTGGCTGGGCCAACACTGTCCTCCCTACTGGGGCCACCGAGCAAGGGGCCCTACCTGCCCTATTTTCCTGTGGCAGCATGGGCAAAGAACTGCCAGGGACCTTCCTGAAATAGTGACTCTTGAACACCAAAGTGGCCAAAAGCACACTGGGTCTCCATGTGGCTGCTTTCCAGTCTAAACTGCTCCTCCAGCAGGGATCAGCCATGGAGTTACTGGGGATAGAGCCAACCGAGGACCGTGGGTTCCCTTGGGAGCGGTGGTTAGGAAAGGCACAGTGTGGCCAGAGTTCTCCAGGTTTCTTGCAATCCAGGTGACTTCTTTGCTCCTCTGCGCAGGGCCATTTCCCTTGCCTTCTGGTGTCTGGCTGTGACTTGCTAAGGTGACCCTTACCCAGCCTTGGACCTGTGATGCATAAACTCAATAACCCTCCTTTCTTCATGCAGTTCTCAGCCTCCGGAGCTGTGTTGTAACAACAGAAAGCAGGCAGATGTGCTGCTGTCACAGGGCTCAGGGGTTAGGAGGCTGGGCTGCTCCCCGTACGAGGACCGGCACCTCTCATCCCAGCCTCTATCTGCGTGACCAGTGCTGCAGGCTCAGGACACAGATGTGGACAGCCACCAACACACTGAGGACCGCAGGCCAAGCCCCGAGGCAGATCAGGTTTGTGAACATCATACCCTGGGTGCCAGCCATGTCTGGAGCAGAACATACTGCCGGGGAGGGCCTTCGGAGGTAGGAAAAGCATGCAGACTCCCGTTGGAAGCGCACGCAAGCTGCTTTATGAGCACAACTCACACAAGAAGGTCCTCTGAGAATCACCAAATAGATGCAAGTGTGTGGTGATTAATAAGTGTGAGTGTATAGGGGGCCTTTGATGTGTGAGGGGATTCTGTAAATCAAAGGAAGGACAATGCAACGACATGGATTGTGACAATATATTTGATGATGAGGACAGAAGGTAGCAATGTGGAGTCTGAGGATCTAGGAACGCACATGTCACCGTAACGAAGCTGGGCTTGCCAAATGAACTCAAGGTGCCCGTCCCCAGAAGGCAGCATGTGTTACTGGCTTTACTGCTGCTGACCCTTTATTAGAAACAGAGGAAGAGAATGATGGGGTCTGTGAGAGACAACCAATAGCTCTCATCCAAGGCCACACATCCTCTGTGGCTGGCCCCGGCCAGAGCACTGCGGCCACCGGGACCGTATCAGGGACCCATGGGGTCCGCCCTGCAGGCTGGGGTTCTATCTCTACAGGCAGCCACAGAGGGTCCAGGCCGGGGCTGCTTAGCATGTCTCCTGCACCTGCTTCTGCTCACTCTCAGAGAGCCCTGAGCTTCCACCGAGCTCCACAGAGCCCCTGACACGGGAGTGAGGAGCGGTGGCTTCCTGCAGGCAGAGCCAGGAGGCCAATAGAGTTGCCCGGCCCAGGGGTCCTGTGGGAGCATCGGGCTGTGGCCTGCCCTGAACACACAGGGGACCCCATTTTCTCACCACCCCGGCAACAACCCAGCATCACACGAAGGTGTCAACACACTTCTGTGCCCAGGTTCAGGATAAAAACTGAAGTAAAAAGTATTATTTAACCTGAATTATTCAAAAGCTACTAGCAGTGTGCATATATGTATATATACATATAATATACGTAGTATATATGTATATTTGTGTGTATATGCATAGGCATATATGTGTAGGTGCATGCATATATTCAGGTATATGTGCATATGTATGCAGGTATGTGTATATATGTGTTTTTCATGTGCTCTCACTCACCCTTCTCAAATCCCCTTTCATTGTTGGGCAGCCCTCAGGAAGCAATAGGGAAAATTATGCTGACCCCAAAAGCTACCTTGAATAATCAGTAGCTAAGTAATTCTTTTTTATTGATTGTATTCATATTCCAGTTTTAACAAAGTAGAATAGGATACTAAAAAATAGTATTTCCGAACTAAGATTCTCTAAACGCTTCTTACCTGTTTCAGCCCCCACCCAATCCTATGTCCTGCAAGAAGCTGTGGGAGAGGAGGAGGAGGAGGGAGAGCCGGAAGTCCCTTCCACGGGGTGCATGGGGCAGCCCGGTCTGTGCACAGGCCCCCCTGGCTGCAGAGGACTCTGGCTTCTGCCAGCAGAACCCGCCGGGTGGGCTGGCTGGGCTACTGGGAAGAGGACCTCCCACAGGAAGGACTGCCATCCAGACCCGGGGCAGCGGAGTGCCCCTTCCCCCGTACCAAGCCTGCCCTCTCACCAAACGTGGGAACACAGTGCTCAATGGGCACTGACTCCTTCTAACAGAGGACAGTGGCCTGGATGTCCCACCCAACCATCCCCAGTGACTGAGCAGTGAAGGGCACCCCCCCCCCCAGCTCTGGGTCCTGCTGTGGTTCCAGGAGGAAGAGGACCCTGGCTCTTGTCCTCACCCTGCCAAGCAGAGACAATTTGCTGAAAGCTGGAAGGGCTCCTGCCAAGCAGCTATGGTCGCACAGATTCAAAAGGACCATGATGAAAGTCACCTCTGTCGGTGGCCACCTGCCATGCTGTACATTGAGAGAGGGCTGCAATTGTCCCCACGTAGCACACGGCAACTCCGGGCTCAGCAGCATCCTTCAGCGTTCCCGAGTTTAGAGCCAGTGCAGGGCCTGTGCACGCCCTTCCCCACCCACCCGCCTCTCACAGGGTACAACGTGCCAGATGGACTGCCCCCCTGAAAGTCAGTCTTCACTGGCAAGTGGTACCACCAAGTACACTGGAAATGGGCTACAAACTGCGCTTCCAGAACTGCTAGGTCTCATCCCATTCCCAGCATTTTAGGGAAAGGCCATATTCCAGCCAGCCACAGGAGTAGTGTGAAGCTCCGGGGCCCCTGCTACTCCCTTCTGGAAGGTGATTGTTTAGCCATCTTCAAAGGTTTTCAGTTGCCTCTTAATTATTCAGCCGATGCTCCGGTTTCCGAGTGTGCAGTTTCCCCAGCCTGGAACCATCTGACGATCCATTAGCACATCCATCAGAAGGGAGGTGCACTGAAAAGCCCATCCATCCCCTGAGTTACTAATTACCGCTTCATAGAAGGTTGCTAAATAAAAGTCAGCAACCGCCCGAGGATTTCATCACACTCTAGGGCTTTGGGTTACAGTCCTGGTGCTACTCCAAAGCCAGCCTGGTCTCTGCCCTGGCCTTCTGACTTCCTCCAGGGCTGTGAGCACATATTCCCATCTTGCTAAGGAGGGACAATAATTGCACATGATGTACAGAGCAGAGGATTAGGAGAGCTATGTAGGGAGGGCTCAGTACAGGCCCTGACTCACTGCACAAGACCCCAGCGTCCTACAAATAACAACAGCCCTGATGACAGCAATTTCCTTACAGCGCTGTTAGCGTGCACTAGCAGAATATGTAGATGTGGAATGTGTCACCGGGTCATGTCTTCACTTGGCACAGGAGAAATTAGTGCTGCCCTCACTAGCTGAGGGTGGAAGGGGGTCCCAGGCTGGGCCGGCCACATGGCAGCTCCCAGAGCTCTTGCCCACAGCTCTGAAGAAGCATGTGTCCTTCTGTCTTCACTGGGGAGCAATCAAAGTGCATCATTTAATGTCAACAGAAGGCACTCATCAGTTTGATTCTTGCCACATCTGGAATTTGTAGAGCCAGGTCTTCAGTGGAGGCAGGGCTGGGAGATGTGGATCTCCACCTTGTTCGGCCTCATGGAATCCTGGCGCTTGCCTCTGGGTGCTCACAGTGTCCACTCCCCACGTGGGCATGGCCAAGGTGACTCCAGAAGGAGGCCACTGGACAGAGTGCCTACTCACAGGGAAGTCAGTTTGAGCAACCTGATTCTGCTGTGGTTAGATGTGCGTTGTGAACCTGGCTCAAAGCCAGAGGTCCAGTACATGCCTGTCTCTAAAACGCAGTGAGTGTCTTCACACACTACCTGAATTTGTTTCCTGGTGGCAGAGGAAGAGGACATGAAGCCCAGCTGTTTTCCCCAGAAGATTAGACTAGCTCCTAGACAAAGACGCAGAGCGCCAAGTGCTTGGTCCACAGAGCACCAAGTTCCCGCACTGTCAGTGCCTCAGGATGACTTTGCAGAAGGTCACAGCGCAGCAGGCAGGCGCATTAGTGCCCCGCCCTCCACGTGCGGCCCTGGCCTGCCCCTCGGGTCTCCAGTGCTGCATATTGGATGACGCCCCTTTAAACTGTTAAGTGCTGCCGCTGCCCCGTCCTTTTATCGGCCGTCGCCAGTGGGCTCAAGGGAGAAGCGCTATCTCTTATGGCCGTGAAAATTGATATTGAACATGGGAGGAAAAATCTCACGAGCTGATAGCAATTAGCTAAAAAGGATTTGTGGCTCCGTGACTCATCACGCCAGGGACCCAAGTCATTCGCAGACATGGCGTGCTGTCCCTTGCCTCAGCTCTGCCTCCACTCATCCAGCACCCTGGGTGTGACATTTGGCTACATCTCCTTGCCGGACTTAGGACAGAAGGCCTGGAGGGCGTCTGTGTATTTATAGCCTACTTCTTGTAGAAGTAGGAGAATGGTTTCCTGTTGGGTTTACTGTGGTCCTTTCTCCCTTTCCTTTGTCTTTTCTTCCTTTTTTTTTTTTTTTTTAGAAGTTCATATCTATAATCTCAACCCCGGATAGGCTGAGTCAGGAGGACTGCCTCCAGTTAGTTCTAGGCCAGCCTGGGTGACATAGTAAGTTCACAGCCAATCTGAAGTACATGCTGAGAATCTATCTCAAAAAACAAAAACAGTGTGACTTTGGATTAGTAGGAAAGTTATATCTATAGTAACTGATAAAAGTAATACTGTTAATGGCATCAGAGGTATCCAGAGCTAATTTTTTAAAACAAGGTCATCAGCTCCTTAACCTCACTGCTCTGTCTGAGGCTCAAGGACCCAGAGTGGCCAGGTGGATCGCAGCTCTCAAAGCACCCTGTGCATCCCCAGGTCACCCTTGTGGGCCTGGGATGAGGCAGTGACTCTATGTGGCCAGAGCAGATGCCACCAGACATCCCTGAGAATGACAGGACACGGTTCCTAAAATGCTCACCATGTTTGCTCCTAATTGTGCAGAAAATTGTGCTTCAGTCCTTGGCAGGGTTCGAGCCGACTCTGCAGCACAAGTGAGACCCAGGCTGAACATGAAAGGCAAGAGTTCAGCATCTCTATTTCTATACCCTGAAACCAGCATCACACATAAAGCCCATTGGACAGGCACAGCTGGAAAGAGGGGCAGGACCACCCTCAGGGCCCCCTGGGTGCTCAGCTTGAGCTGGCTCTCAAAGGTCTGGGCAGCACCTCTGTGCCTCAGAAGGACTCGGCCCAGGAGCATGAGAGCCCTGCTCCTGGCCAAGGCTCACAGTGAGGGCAGGCAGGACCCATTTCTGCAACTCTGAGAGCCCGAGCAGAGGGTTTTGCTTCAAAGGATCGGGCGAGGGCTGCTGAGTCCAAAAGCAAAGGAGGCAGGTGGCGGAGTGACTCTCAGAGCACTGCTGAGTTCAGTGAGATTCCAACGATGCTTCCTCTGTGTTCCTGCAGCCCCTGGCGATTCTATTAATTATGGAATCAATTACATTCAATTTGAGTGGAACGCAATGACACTACTTACTCCTTGGCTGCAGAGAGATCCCACTCATGACTTTGATAAGTCCTAGCTGTCAAGGGGATCACTGCGATAAGTGCCTCTTGACTTTAGCCAGGCTGAAAATTCATGCTTTGTGAATCCTGTGCAGTCGGGAGCTCCATACAAGCATTCTCAGGAAGTGCTTGCCCCCACCCATCTCTGCTCATTCTGTGTCCCCCAGGACTCACCCCTTGCTGCAGGCCCAATGCATAGCCGTCCTGTTCTCCCTTGCAGGGAGGTTGCCCTGGGATCTCTGTAGCAGGTGGGACCTCAGCATGCTGACCCATCCCTGCAGACAGGCAACCTGCATGCTCCTGATGGCCCATGCTCCCCAGCCAAACACAAGCTCAGGCTAGATGGAGCTCTTCTCGCGTCAGATGCGCTGTGATTGGAGTACTGCAGGGACCTCTGTATCCGTGATCCAGGCCCAAGGAATTCTACCCAGCCCTGCCCAGCCCTTGCTGGATCACATTACAGACACAGGGCAAGAAGAGGCCGAGGACCTGAACGTGTCCCCTACACCATGTTCTGATGCATAGCGCAAATGTCACCGAGTCTGACAAGCACTCAGCAAGCCGCACTGAAACTGCTGAGCACTGGCGCTGCGGAAACAGGCGCTGGATCCATTACCGGAACCTGAGCCCACGACCTCTGCTCTCTGCAAGGTCGAAAGCAGAGCCAAGCAGGAATATGCAAATGCAGAAGTGACATTTTGGGAGCAAGTTCCTCTGGGCTTGGCCCAGCTGGATGGGAAACGCGAGCTAGGGGATAGGATGTTGTCCTAGCCCTGTGGAGTCGCGGGCACTGTGCCAGGCCTGGCTGCTCTGCCCTTGAACAGGCTACTTCCCCAGTGTCATGAAGAACTGAGGCCAAGAACCTAAAGAACCTTGGGGCCACACAGGAACTTCATCCAGCACATAGCAAGGGCTCCACACAGGGTTCGCCCTGACTAACCTTGAATAGCACCAAGCCGGGGCCAGCTGAGGTGGGACTGCAGGAGGCTGCACCAGGACCCGGACACAGGAGGACTCGCCAGGGCCCACAGTCCCAGCTGTGCTCTTTCTGCTCCCGCTGAAGGCCATCCTTTCCAGTGTACCCTGCCCGCATCCTGCTGGCTTCTCTGGCCTCTAATCTCCTCCTGTCCTCAGCTGTGGTCTTTCTCTTGGGCACCTCCACTTGCTTCTCCTCAGTATAAATCTACCTGCTCACCCAGGAGTCCCAGTATCCCCGAGGATCCAAGGCTGAGGGAGAGGACAGGAGGACTCTAGACCAGAGGCCTGGCCTCAAGCCTTGTCTCAAACTCGGCCTGATGTGTGGCCTGGGCCATCTCCTGACCTCTCTGTGCCCAGACTTCTTAGCACAGATAGACCCAAGTGCGACATCTCTGTCCAGGGGTCTTCAGAGGAACAACATAGTTTCCATGACAGAGTACTTAGGACAATGACTAAGCAACATGAAGAGGTGACAGTGTATCAGTGAGAGCTCAGTCATGCTCGCTGTCCTCACATGTTCTCATGAAAGACAGTGATGCAGGAACCGCAGGAGCGCCAGAGCATGCAGGACAGCGAGCTGTCCATCTCCCGCCGCCTGCCCTCCGTGTCATCTATAGATGATCAAGCAAGGGCTGTGGGCACAGAGGGACCTTGGGGAACCCAAGAGTGCCCCACCCCCATTCTCCACAAGGCACAACTCATAGAGCTCAGCCTTGGGGCCACACAGGCACTTCATCTAGCACACAGCGAGGGCTCCACATCCACTGCTCCAGCTCCGGGGCCCTGCAGGGCCCTGACCTCCCATGGATGGCCACCCTCTTCCCTGCCTGTCTCGGTGCTCAGGTCATAAGGTGCCCCGCAGGATGATCCTCAGAATCAACACACAGACACTGCCCACTGAACCACACACTTGTGCAGCATTTCTGCTGCCTTAGCTCTGGGTCACAATCTGCTTTCGAGGACTCGGATGCAGCAAGCAATGTGGGAGGCCCCTGGCATCTACCTCTGAGGCCCAACACACATGAACACAGGCTGCCACTTGTTCTGTCCGCAGGGAAGTGACCAATGTGGACTGTGGACAGGGCCAGGAGACCAGTTGGCTCCATGGCCTACTTACAGCACAGGTGGGTGACAGCATAGAGCACTTGCTTTACAGCTTCGCTGCTGAGACCCTGGGAAAGTCCCAGAGCCTCACAGGGCAGTGGGGCGTAGCAGGGATTGCTGAGCCTCCCCTAGGCTTCCTCTGGGCAGGGGTCAGACACTGGTAACCAGCAATCCTCCTGCCCTCTTGTCATGGTTTTCATCCCATCTTGATTTGCCACCCAAAGAATGGTCACAGTCTGGAGTTCCTGTCTGTGACTATGATAAACCACCATGTAGAAATGGCTCAAAATAAGAAAAGTCGTTGATGTTCTCTCGGGGAATCTGGGGGGGCTGGAAGTCTATGATGTAGGTGTAGGCCGTGCCATGCTTGCTCCAGGGCTTCTGGAATATTCTCCCCGCCCCTCAGAGCTTCTGGGACACTGGGTGCCTCTGGACTTGGGCCTGCTCTCTCCAGTCCCTGTCTCGGTCATGTCTTCTCCTCATCTGTCTTTGACAAGAACCCTGAATGCGGCATCTTGGTCTTCTGCAGCTGTTCCAAAAGGACATCATCTCCAGATCTCTAACTTCATTTGAGCTCCAGAGATCTTTTTCCCAAATGAAGTCATGTCTCCAGGTTCCGTGGGTTGGGACGTGGACGAGTCTCTTCAGACACCTCTGTCAACTCACCATGGATGTCTTTAGAGCCATTCGGGAAGCAGAGCTGAGTTGAGCTGTCTCGAAGCAAGTTCAGGGAGATACGAATAATTTGCAGCGTCTGACTCTGGAAATCACATGAGCAGCTGCTGCTGCTGCGAATCCAGATGGGAGAAGGCAGGTGAATTCCTCACAAAGGTCTTCATGATTTATTTGACTTTTGAACAAAACCCATTGTGTATTCTACCAAGTCTCATTTTTATTTTTGTGAGTACAGCCCCAACTCCACATAAATCATGGTGAATCCTTGCGTTATGTGCTGAGTTTGCAGTGCCAATAACCCTTATATTAACAGAATTTTGATAGTTTGAGAGGTACATTTATTTTATAGCTTTAAGCAAACAAAAAGCAGAGCCCTGGAAGCAGGCATCGTGCAGACGCATTACGCATTACTCTCGGAGTGGAGAGCTGCCCATTGTCCCTGTGTCCCCGCTCGTCCCTCAGGGCCTGGTCTCCGCTCCTCCCCAGTGCTCCCCCACAGGGGTGCTCAATGACTTCTTGTAAGAAATGCACATGAAGGGGGACACAAAAGCTGGTAGAAGATGTGGCTGGACAGGAGTTTCAGCTTTATGAGACATGGGCTGGGGACCTTTCAAACTCTCAAAAACAAAGGATTTTAGAAAATCAGAGGCTGGGCATATAGCTCAGTGGCACACACACCTGCCTGGCAAGCACAAGGTCTTTTGTTTTCTTTCTCTTTTTTTTTGTATTTGAAAACAAAATGAAAAGAAAGTAAAGAAACCAGGGCAGACGAGGGTCCAATGCTGGAAAAGAGATTCTACCTGCATGCTACAGGATGGGTCACGTCATCCTTCCAAATTCATATGTTGAAATTCTGACCTACAGAACCTCAGAATCTGACCATGTAGATGAGATTAATTGAGAAGGGACCAGAGTGACCTGAGTTGGACCCTTCCAACTCATAGGACTTCATCTTTGTTGTCAAGTGGAAAGACAGAAGAGAAGCGGCGGTGCTGGGAGAATCAAGAGTGTCAGTCACACTGGAGACAGTCAGAACTGAAGCCCAGGAAGGGGAGTAGACAACAGGCAGCCCCAGCTTTTACCAGATCTCCAGGACTGTGTTGTGCCTGAGACACTGGGGTACTAGGACCTGACCCAACGTTGGAAACCAACAAACCACCATGGCGCACCCAATGAGAGATGGGTCATTGGAATCCCTTGTGTGAGGTGCACACAAATCCCCAGGCCCTGGAGAAGTTTAATGGAGAACTCTAAACTTTCAAAGAAGCAAGGCTGGCTCCAATTCTACCAGTTTCTTCCAGGATATAGGAGAAACATTCCCAAATGCATCGGGTGAAGGTAACTTAGCCTTGATATGAAAACTCAAAAGACAGTGCCTGTGTTTCTATACATATGCATAAGATGTGCACGTAGCTGGGCAGTGTGAACAGTCAATGCAATGACTTCTTGAATTTTAAAAGTTATTCCAGTAAACGGAAGATGCGTGGCCTTGCACGCCCCCACGGCTGTCCCCCTTGCTCTGCACGTGCTGGCCCTATGGCTCCTGCCACTTTCTGAAGCAGCTCTAGTAGTCGTTCCTGTGTCTTCAGTTGCACTAAAGTTGTGTCTGTCTTGTTGTCCCAAGTGGACTCAAAATGTTTCGCTTACATGGTCATTTTGACTCTGGGGAGGAGCCAGATGTCACAGGGTGCCAGATCCCACGAGGAAGTCCAGGGAGGACACCCTACAATGTTTCTGCCAGCTGCCTGCATGTTGGTGGGGCTCACAAGCAGCCTTCGCTGTGTTTTATGTCATGCATCAAAAAGACCCTCAGGAAAGAGGGCTGCAGAACTGCTTCAGAAAATAAGAAGAAGGGCCAGCCAAAAATTCAGCAGATTACAGTGCCTACAAGCAGGCACAGGGGTTCGTGGTTCAATTCCAGGACTTGCTATGCTGGCTCTGCCCCCGGGGACACACTGAGAGGGCAGCTGAGACTTGGCATGGTAGCACGCCCCTGTAATCCCAGCACTTGGGAGGCTGTAAGCAGGTGGAGCACTATGAGTCTGATCTATTAGTGAAACCCTGAACACCCTGTAGTCCCTTCCCTAAAATACAGAAGAGAGTAAGAAAGAAACAAACAGAAAGAAAGAAAGAAAGAAAGAAAGAAAGAAAGAAAGAAAGAAAGAAAGAAAGAAAGAAAGAAAATAGAGAGAACAATGAACAGGTATGTTCAAAGCCAGGGAAGTATCTGGAGGGGGATTCATGGCCATGTGTCTTTTACTGTACTTTTAAAATTTAAGCTTTTATCATATTTTAGATCATCCCTTGTCTGCTCATACAAATAGCCAATCATGTGTGTATCTGTGAATATTCAAGACACCAATAACCATCAACGTGTGTGAAAATTCTCGACCAGACCTTATCAAAATGAATTCCTCAATACATACAAAGAATTACACGCTGCAATTGAGTGGGATTTATTCTAGGCATATAAGACTGATTTGGTATTTAGAAATCAATCACCATAATGTACATATCAACAAGCAAAAGAATGAAAGTGCTATTATAGTGACTGATGTGGAAAAATTGGTCATAATAGTAATATATCAATATGGTAATATATAAATAACAGTATGCTTAGTGACAAATAAGAGAGAGAAAGCCTCAGCAGGTCCCATATGGTGACCTATGGTATAATGTTCTTGATGGCAAAATGATAGCCATGGGAACACAAGCATCCAGAGGTAAGGGACTATGGAGAGTGGCATCTTCCCAGACGGGGTCACAGGCTTATGTGACAGTGGTAGCCACACAGTCCTCACTGGAAAAAAGCAGTACATAGCTGAGTAGATGTCACAGTGGGGTCAGAATCCCAGCATGGAAGCCTGCAATCACTGGGGACCAGGCAAGGTGTTTAGGGCCCAGCTCTGGAGAGGTTCCTCAGTAGAGAGGCAAGCACAGCAAAGAGAGCTGGTGTGAGCCAATAGACAAAAAAATACAACAGTGAAAAACGTTAAGCCATGAGCATTAGGAGATACAGCCCCAAAGGTATGTTATTTATTTATTTTATTTATTTTTTTTTTTTGGAGCATGGGGGCAGAGTCTTACTGCATGGCAAAACTGTCCAGGCTGGGCTCAAACTTGAATTCCTCCTGGCTCAGCCTCCTAGAATTCTGGGATTACAGATGTGCACCGCCACACCCAGCTGAATTTTGTTTCTTTAAGACCTTGACTCGATTATGGGAAAAGGAGATCTGAAAAGAGAGTGGTTCATCAAATCCCTGACTTATATTTTTCTCCATACTTTATGAGATAGACAGGAAAGAGCCAGCAGTGCGGTCATCGACACCCTGACCCAGAAGGCAGGCGAAGACCACGTCTCCAGGACCTTGGCTGAGCTCACAGATAGGAAGAGACCAGAGGGAGGGGCTGCTGGTGGACTGCCACTTGCTCTGGAATCCAAGGATAGATTTCGGTTCAATCAGAAGTGGCCCATGTGGGGCCAGGGAGATGACTCAGCAGAATAAGTTCATTCCTGCAAGAACAAGAGCCTAAATTCAATCCCTGGTTATGCAAAAAAAAAAAAAGTGTCCCATGAGAGTAGCAAGTGGGTCTCAGAAGAGCAAAGCAGGGTTGTGTCACCCTGTGGGTTGCAGCAAGGGCACAGGAACTGGGCAGCAGAGTGTCCCTGCTATGTGCTGGGCTCGAGTCATGGTGGCATCCACAGGGGGTGAGAAGAGGCTGAGCGGTGCCCACCGCATTCCAGTGGGGCTGCAGTGCCCCCGGGGCTCAGGGGTTTCTTCCTCCACTTCCAGCCTGGTTTCTATTCCAGGCAGGTAGGGCTCAGAGCCAGAGAGCTCCACCAGGGGTGCCAGGGCCAGGCAAGCAGGGTGTCAGCCAGAGCCCCTTCCCAAGCATCCTGCCCCTCCTGCCACCTCTCCCAGCACTAGTGCCTCAGGCCCAACACACCCTTCATGGGGCCCCTCTTCCCTTCTCCTGGAAGACAGCTCTTGTTTCTGATCTGAAACTGCTGGCTGTCCAGGGACCAGAAAATGCCAAATGTGGGCACTTCAGGTTTGACAGTCTAGAGGGAGCTGGTAGCCAGGGGAGGCAGCAGGCCACAACTCAGCCATGAGCCTGTGGGTACAGAGAAGGGTGGTACTGAGGTCTGGTGCCCAAGCCCTGCCCAGGCCGCCAACCTCCGCAGCACACACTGAGGATGCTCTTTAGCTCAAACACTGCAGAGCCCACAGGTGTAGCCTCTCAAAACTAAGGTGTTTACATTTTTAAAAAAATACCAAAAAAAGTTACATTACAAAAGCTGGCGAGATAGCTCAGAGGACTAAGCACCTGCTTAGGCAAGCCCAAGAACCAGGGTTTGATCCCTGGCCCCAGATGCCGTGCCCGGCCCACCCACAGGTACACTGAGCTGGCCACCAAGACCATGTGTGGTGGCGCAAGCCTACAATCCCAGAGCTGGAGAGGCTGAAAACAGAAGGATCAGTACAAGTCATGCTGTGAGATCTTTGTACCAAATACATTTTTTAAAAACTTACATTACAGGAACCAGGGAAATGGCTCAGTGGAATAAGCACTTGCCTGGCAAGTGCAAGGGCCTGAGTTCAATCCCCGGTTCCACAAAAAAAAGAAAAAAATTTGCATTACAGTAAGAGACACATTGCTGTGCTCCCTCCCTTCAAGTACGCTCATCCTACCATCCTTGCCACTTTCTGAAGCAGTTTTAGAAGTCTTCTTTCCTGAACATCTTTAAAATCAGTAGACACTGCTGCCACGTGGCGTCCCAGGGAAAGGCAGGTTCATAAGAACACGGCGATGTGTCCTCATTCACGTTAGTCACCAGATTGGGTACCACCTGACTCCTGGCTTTTCCCCAAACTTGAGACAAGCAGGAAAGGGAATTGCTTGAGTCCATTCAGGACACTGAGGAAGCCAGGACAGAAAGACAAAAGACACTCGGGCCAGAGGGCTCCAGATCTGCTGAAGAGAGCAGCAAGGTTGATGTTACGAGCACGCTCCCAGTGAGAGGGCGGCCAAGGGGACCCAGGACAATGTCGCTTACATTTTAATTTTTTAAAAGTTAAACATTCACCGTATATTTTGCGTATCTCTTGTATGTGTTCTGGTGCATGCATGGCATAGCATGAACATGGTACATGCACAGAGTATAGTAGCATGTACACACATGCATACACATGTACACATACATACACCCAAGGCACAGACTCTAGAGCAGTCCCAGTTTAGAGTAGCTCTCCAGAGAAAAGGCTTGCTGCAGAAGGTCTTAATAACAGACACCTTGTTTGTAAAAACCCAGAAAAGATTCATTTGAAGCAATGTTGGATATCTGAAGCCCTCACAGAGACACTGTACCGCTGCTTCCTTGGAAGGGGTCCCGCAGGCCAGACCCGAGGACAGCCCTGGCCGAGGGTGTGCTGTGCACTAGGAGGGTGGCCGGCTCCATGGTGCAGTACCCGGAGCCTGGCCCTGTGTTGAGCCGCCTCGACACCCTGCCTGCAGAGGCTGCAAGAGGCAATGGGTGCCGCTGAGGAGTCTGGGTGCCCGGCAGCCTGTGCAGTGAGGGCCGGTGAGCAGGAACTCACTTGTGATAGAACAAGACTCGGAGTAAGATGTTAGCACCTAGAGAAACATTCTCCTAAGCCGTCAGGTCTCCGCTCACTTGTGAGACTCACTGCCCGGTGCTGCGTGGAGTCCTGACCCCCACAAGTCCCGGCTCAGCCCCCTGCCCGAAAGCCGCACTCCTGCAATCACAACACAGAGAAGCAGGGTCCATGCCCTGTGCATTGCCAGCCCTCTCAGAGGCTGATTTGATTTGTTGGGCGGAATCCAGTCTGGCTGATATTGGCTGTGTGATGTTGGAGTAGTTTATGTACACCCAGAGGCTCTTTCCTGAATTACAGAGCCTTTGCGAACACTGAAATAAATACACAGAAAATGCTGAAAAAAATTAAAGCAAACATTTCCACCTCCTGCAGTTCCCTTTGCAACTTGCTGCTGGGCTGAGCTTGACAAATATGCAAATATATATCCAATTGCAGGCACAGGGTGCATTTCAAAGGGTTTAGAGTTTCTTATCAAAAGGTGTGCAAAGGATTCTGGGCAGGAGATCAAGCGGTTGGTGCTGACAGCCTGACTTTGCTAGTTTTAGCAGCTCTAAATTAGATGTAAATGAATGAGCTGATGGGACAGTGCAGACTCGCTGTTTCGCTGCCGGCTGCCTGAGTCTGTGACTAAGACCCTCAGCTGCCAGGAAGCAGTGACCCTTTCCTGGACCCTGTGGACCAGCAGCAGCAGGGAAGACCACTGCCTGGGCAAGTCGAGGTGATGGTAGTCATGGCTGGTCGGGGGCTTTGGTCACAGTCAGCAAGGTGGCCGCAGAACTGAGGAAAGGAAGCATTTGCAGGTGGCCACTGAGATGTGTGACTGGCTTTAGCATGCTAGAGAAGGGGTCAGGACACGAGCACATTATGACAGCAAGATCGTAGTGACAGACAGACAAAGGCACAGGAACACAAACCTGTGCTCATAGGGCCCAACCCAGGGCAGCCCCAGGGGCAGAGCCTGGGGGGCAGGTAGCTGTTCTGGGAGGGGACCCCAGTGAGCAGCAGGAATGAGAGAGGAAATGAGAGGGAGGGAGCCAGGGTGGGAGGCCCTAGGGGGACCCAGGAGGAGCTGGGGTCCAGGTACCACATGCGTGGAAAGGTCCCACCCACAGTAGAGGAAGCCGCAGCGTGGGTCTATGAACTTCAGTTCCCCGCTGTTGAGGAACTCCTAGGGGAATGAACTGCGCATGCTCCCTGAGGTGCAGACTTCCTCAGAACTGGTGGGGACTCAGGGGTCACAGACGGACACCCAAAGTATCTACCACAGCAGCTGATGTGAAGGTGCCTGGGTGGCACAGAGCACCTTGATGCTTAGCCACAGGCTCCTGGAGCATCGGGGTGCAGCTACACTATTCCTGACTCTGGGACACGCAGGAACAAAAGCTCCCAATAAGACAATGTTTGGGGCAGCTGGTGTAAGCAGACACTGTCAATGTGACTCAGTACCCAGCGGGAAGGCTTGGCTTTAGTAGGCAAGCACTAGCCTCTTCTTCCACTAGCACCACACCTGGCACTGTTGATATCTGATGTGTACTTATGGAAGGAGAAATGCATTAAAGTGTAAATAGAAAACAGAAGGGTATGGCTGGAGAGATAGCTCAGTGGTCTAAGCACCTGCCTGGCAAGCTCAAGGACCAGGGTTTGATCCCCAGTCCTGCATGTTGTACTGGCCCTGGAACTTTGGGCATGCTGTGCCAGCCACCAAAACCAGGCATGGTGGTACATACCTCTAATCCCAGTGCTGGGGAGGCTGAGACAGGAGGGTCACTATGAGTCTGAGCTGCAGTAGTAAAACTCTATACCAAATAGATAAATAAATGAATGATTTTTTAAAAATTTAAAGAAAATAGAAGGTTACCATCCTGCACCATGGAGGAACAGAGGACTGCTAGCATAGGTGTGAGGGAGGCTTCTGCGATTCCTTTGATGAGGAAGGTGTGGAAGAAAGTTCAGAGATCGCAGGGGCTGTGGCTCCAAGCCCTGCCATCCTGTCTCCAGGCCTGGCCCTCTGTGGGCCCCCGTGTAGGGAAACCCGTGGGAAGCGGGAACATCAGACATCTCGGGAAGCTCTGACGTCAACAAGATTTCCGTTTAGCCAGGGATGGGGCGGTGACATTTTCTTAGGTTCTCACCTGGAGAGTCAGAGCCTTAGGCTCTTCCGTCTATTTGTTGTTGTTGACATTCTTTACTTCAGTCTCTGCTCGCGGAGAGTCCCCAAGCCGAAAGGTTGTCTGCAGCCGGAAGAATGCCCACTAGCCTACAGTGCAGTGCCTGCCTCCGCGTAGCCCAGCTGGTGTGCACCTTCAAGTGTCTTTCCTGCGATCCTTACAAGAAGGCACTCATTGACAGTAGAGCTAAAGGGTCACGGATTCTGCTTACGCAATGTAAAGACACCCTTTATCTCTGAATCTGTTTCCAGTGAGACCTCGGACTGGCCTGGCGTCCTTGCCGGCTGTGTGTTCCTGCGTCCTTTCTTTAGCTGCTTCCCAAATCCGCCCCAGTGGATTTTCTGTGCAGCCACTTCACTCTGCAGTTTCCGCATTGAGCTTGGATGAGCTTCGCAAATCTAGAAGTTAATTCCTTTTCATCTGATCTGGGGACAACTGGGCCGGTTCCTTGCTCATCCAGAGACCTCTTGCCTGTGTTGTGGAATGTATGGTCACGTCCAAGCATCTGAGACATTAACGAGCTCTTCCGATCCTATTTTATCTTTGTTCTTTGTGTTGGGTAATTTCTCAGGTTCTACTTGAAGGATACCAAACACCTCTTCTGCTTTCCATGAGATTCACTGACAGCTATCATTTAAAACACAGAACGTTTCAGCTCTTCAGATACTCCTATTTTTCACTCAGATCATGTCTTCTTTAGGTCCTTAAACATATTTAAAGGACCTAAACATATCTTTTAAAAGATTTTAAACAGATTTTAAACATATCTGCTTGAAAATTTGTGTCTGCTGACTCCAACCTCTAGAACATCTCAATGCCCATTACTTGACTTCTTATTGGATTTACTAGGCACCATAGTTTCTTCTTTCTGTGGAATGTCTTTTTTATTGCAGATGATTGACTAAAAATTCTGGATTTTGTTTTATGTTTCCAAAGAGTACTGAATGTTCAAGACCTCCTTCACATAGCAGAGAGTTCAGTCGTGAATTTTTTGAATTAAATATTCTCTATATAGTTGGGGCATGAGAACGAGATCTGCGGACAGAGAAGAGTACTAGGGATTGGGAAGATACAAGATGTGCAGACCACGTTAGCCGTGTCTGGTGTCCTTCTAAGTGTAGTTAAGTCTAAGTAAATGAGAAAATTGAGTTCAAAGTTAAAGTTCAACTCATTATAGAAAAGGGGCTGATGCTCAAAGAGGCTAAGTGACTACTAATGGTCTAATGCCTGATACTGAAAGCAAATTGCTCCATGTGCTTCCCCCACAAATACTTGCTGCCTCTTTTCTGGATTCCGTGTTCTAAGCAAGCAGGGCAGGACTTCAAAGCCTCCTTACCTACTGGGGCTTACAGGTAGGGCTGGGGGAGGTGGGAGTGAGCTCAATGAACACAGCAAAATTACTGTGTGCTGGTGGAAGCGAGATGAGGTGGAGGAAGAAGAGAATTGATCAGATATGAAGGACTGGCGAGCAGTACTTCTAGGGGGGAAACTGGTAAGAATGAACCAGAGTAGTCACAAGAAGTGAATCCCCCATCAGCAAAGCCCAGATGCAGCAAGGCCTTTGGGGCCCACGCGAGTGGGAGAGAGAATGTGGTTTATTGACGTTCAGAGTGAGCTAAGTGGACAGAGAGCTCATTTGGCTCAGACTGAGCACCGCTTTGGGGCTGTGCCAGGAAAAGTGAGTCCTCAAAATCGCGGTGAGACGCAGAGCAGAGGAGCATGTGACCTCCAGGACCACGGGTGCTAAATATCACAACATCTTTTGGGGGCGGGCTGGTGCCCCACAGGCTCGGCCAATGGGGTTTTGTGCTCCACACAGCCATGAGACCCAGGGCATGTTGTGGGGAGTTCACCTGGTGCTGTGACCCTGGGAATGCACACCGCTTGCTAGAAGTAGCAACATGGAGGAGAGACCCAGGGATGACAAACCTTCATTTATTGTGTTGGCCAGACCTCTCCATGTGTCCCACGCACTGCTCAGGGCCTGGGGCTCACAGGAGGGGGCCGAAGTTCCCAAGATTCTGTCTAACTATTTTCACCTGATGTGCCCCAAGGAAAGCATGTCTATCTCTAGTGAGTCACCATGTAGGACCTCTGCCTTGGGGTCCCTCCAGCAAAGGGCAGAAAGGGTATTATAATTTATGTCTAGTTGTCCCCCCAAAGGCTCATGCAGTCATGAGGTGGACTTCTAGAATCTGTGATTAACTCATGATCCACTGGGATTACGGGTGTGAACGCTGCTAGATTATGGGCATAAGTGGCACACCCAGTCCAGGGCAGATAGCCTGAAAGCAGCATATGGGTGGCAGACTTGCCGTCTGTTGCCACTGTTGCTGCTGCACTTCCCACTGGCTCTTGCTCTTTGCCCTCCCCCCTCCCCCCACCCCCCACCCCCACAGCACGAATGGCTGCTCTCTGCCATGCGCCACTCTGCCTTGGAGCCAGCTGAGTATGTGCTGAAACCTCCCCTGACTGTGAGCTAAATAAACATTTCCTTCCTTCATTTTGGGTGTTGGATATTTTGTCCAGCAATGAGATAAGAGTAACTGAGACACAGGGTCAGCTTTCAGATGTGGCAGCAGGAGTCACAGCTCCTCAGGCACCTTCTCTCCCAGCTCCCTCCCACTCTGCTGCCCACTTCCACTCAGCACAGGGCCTTGCAAAGTGCTCGCTGGTCAGCTACTGAGGTCCCTGGGCTGCACATTTGCACCCACTTGCAGGTGACCAGGACCTGGTCCAGGCTGCACATGCCCTGGCTTGGAGTTCTTAGACCAGGATGGTTGCTTGGGTGATGTTGCTTCTGAATGCTTTTCCCCTTAGTGATTATGACATATCTTTGGGACTTCATTGTGGTGACTGAGGCTTTGCAGACATCTGCAAAGCCTTTATACACTTTCCAGGTGAATCTTGTCCCAGCAACTCCTCACTCAGTTGTCTAACTCCCCACTGACTGATGGAAGATCCAGGCAGGAGCTGGCTCCCCAGAATGCAGTGTCGCAGCTGCTCCGCTCCTTCTTGAATCCCAGGAAAAGACCATAACCCACACCTCTCCGCAGCAGAGGCATCAGTGCTTACAAATCCTTTTGGTCAGCTTTCCCTGGACCTTCTCATCCCCGGGGCTCCCAGATGCTGACAATGTCATCCATAACGTGGCATTCCAAAATGGGCCTTGCTCCAGGAAGCACCTCAGCATCTTGGGCTTCGGGATAGTGAAGGGCCTTCATCCCCACCGTGCAACACACTCGGCTATCCAGGAGGTCACTGAAAGCCACAGTGGTCACCTCCAGGAAGAAGCCCCAGGCACACAGAAGTGTCAGAAAGGCCCAGCGGGGGAAGGTGCCTCCCAGGGGAGGACCAGGCTGAGGCCCTGTTGACTCTCAGTCCCTCCTTGCAGTCAGCCTCATCTATCCCTGTGTCCTTGCCTTTCTGCAGTCACCTGTCTCTGCCCTTCATCTCCTGGGGTGGGGTCCCTGCTACCCCCAGCCTCATTTGCTCCTGCAGGGTCCTGCTGCGGTCTCTGCTGCAATTTCTAGCCCCAGCCATCCTCTCTGTCCCACTTTTCATCTCCCCACACTCTGTCTCCACCCTTGATCTTTCTGCTGGTCCCCCCTCTGGAACACTGATTCTCAGGGGACCATGTACACAGGGCTTCCCCTTGAGAAACAGGCATGACAACAAACCCCCAGGGACTCCGATGCTACCAGTCTGGTGACCTAACCCAGACTCTCTTTCATGACCAGATACAGGGGTCAAATTTTCCATGCCACCCTCTTTGATGCTCCTCTGTAATGTCTGATGCTCTTCACCTGTCCCCCCAGAACTCACCCCTGGTGCATTGCCCACATCCCTGCCTGTCTGCACACCTCCTGGCCATCCCTTCTCACCCACTCTCTAAGCACGGACACACTCTCAGAAGTTCAGATCTCTGTTTCTTCCTTTAGGAGAAAGAAGGTCCCACTCCCACCTGCTCATTTAGGAAGTAATTTAGGCTGATGCCTCTCTCTCCACTTCCAGGGTACAATGCTGATAAGTGTCTGTGAATTCCCCTTCGTCCTCTACAGGTTCCAATGAGTACCTATCTTGGTTACTTTTCTTTCATTGGTGGGACAAAATTAAAAATTAAGGAAGGAAAGGTTTATTTAGCTCACAATTTATGGAGGTTTCCATCCATACTTGGCTGGCTCCAAGGCAGAGTGGCACACGGCAGAGGGCAGCAGTTCATGGCAGCAGAAAACAGTAAAACAGCAAGAGCAAAAGGGAGGAGCAAGCGGCACGGAGCAAGCCTCTCTCCCTTCCTTATCCTGCACCCAGGCTTCCCACCCCAGGGCAGGCGTAGCTCTCATACCCATAACTCCAGCACTGAATCATGAATTAATGACAAACTCTAGAAGCTGCCCCATGACTGCCTGAGGCTTTGGGGCCACATCTAGACACAAACCATTGCAGCACCTTGTGACTTCGTCCCTCCAGCTTCCGGTCGCCTTCTGTGTTCTTGGAGAAGCATTACTATGCTACCTTTGAGACACACTCTCCTCCTGGTGACAACAGTCCAAGGCTCCTAAATCCAGATCCTTATGTCTTCAGAGATGATTGAGCTCAAGACTGATAGCCCTGCTAAGTGCCTGACAAATTTCCACCCAGCTTCCAATAAGGCCCCATCCCATTTTCCAATAAAGCTGATGAAACCTGATAAAGGAACGTTAGAGGAATCAAAAGGCCCCCGGGCTAAGTGGAATCATATCTCATGAAATTCCACATTCAGCAACATCTATATTGGAAATATTAAAAAATTCATATATAGTGAAATGATAGATACTTATGTCACCATTGCAAAAAGTTAGGCTGATGGCACCATCCCTGCCTCCTGGAGGAAGGCACTGTTCCTGCTTGTTGACAAGCAGCTCTGGGAGCCATGCTCGGAGGAGAGATGGATGAGCCCTGGCCCGTCTGCACCCTCCACTGGCAGGGCCCTGCGCTAGAACTTGCATTAGATGCAACTCATGTGTCAGGGCTGTGGGGCCTCCCCCAGCTGTGAGGACAGGTGTGAGTCCAGGTGGTAGGCACAGGGGCCAGATGTCCTTGCTTCTAGCCCATGAAGTCTCCTCAGGTCCTTATGAATTTGCAGCTGTTTGGCTAGCCTCTTACCACACCCTGGTCACAGTCAAGGTTGGGAAGGTCAAGTTTGGTGCTGCTCAACCACTAACTGCTTCCTCACTGAATGATGTTGTTGCCAAGGGTGCTGAAGGTGCCACAGTCTTCCTGAAACTGGCTTCGGTCCTTCTGTGTCCCTCCCAACTGTAAGTACACCCATGGATTCCCAGGTGGGGAGAGCCTCATGTACTGTGGCCACTAGGTTGCTTAGGGTGAGATTTGGAGGAGCACTTGGCTGGCTTTGGGATTACCCAGAGCATTAGTGGAGTGCAGTTATGAGTGTGTTTGGGTGGGTCATGGAAGTGGAGTCCTGAGGCCCAGGTCTGGTTTCTCACTCCTTCTCTGCCCTGTACCCTTGTTCTGCTTCCTGTATGCCACTATGTCCTTCCACCATAATGTTCCTGCCTTGGTGCCGAGACCATGGACTGAAACCTCTGAAACCATGAGCCAAGTAAAGCTCTCCTCTACTATGCTGTGGGTGTCAGAATTGCATTCCACGTCTCCTGGGACTGGCCCAGACTTTCTGACTGGAAAGCAAAATCGATTGAGTGAATTCACCCGTATTCACCTGCCACACCAACAGCTTACCAACCAGGCATTTCTCACCACGGCAATGAACAACCAACTGCCCTGTGTGAGACCAAAGAGGGCAAAGGTCGCTGGACAGTCTGCATCCCCTCTGGCTTCTACAGGGCCAGCAGGCCCCAAATAAAGCTGGGTGACTCTTGGTCCCAGTGCCCGCTGTTTTCAAGGCTGATTCTGTGCCCTGTGGTGCAGGTCACCTGTGGAGCTGCGGGCTTCTCGGTGCACCCAACTCAAGGAGCCCAGGCCTCCCAGCTCCCCTGCTCCACTGTTTGCACCCTTACCTCACCTGACCGGGAGGACCACAGCCTGCAGGCTTCTGTACTGGAGCACGTGGGAGCTCAGCACGTGAGAGGTGAGCTCTCAGATGCCATCCGATTCACTGTCCTTCAGAGCTTCAGAGAGGGAACCTGGAACAGCAACGTCTGAAGACCCTATAGTTGCTGTTTTAGACGTGAGCTGCACACCGTGCCGGCACTGGAGGGGCGGTTCCCCTCGGGAGAGGGGGGCGCACCCCTCAGTTAGGCTGGGAGCCTTGTGAGGGCCAGCAGTTCAGTGAACCTCACATGGTTCAGTGAGAGGCTCCGGCTGGCGCTGGGGGAGGGGATCCACTTGTTCCTTGGCCTCACGTTTGCAGCAAACGCAGCTCTGCAGATGCTTGAACAATGCACTTGAACCTGACTTTTTAAGGCCAGCAAAATCTAGGGTGAAGTTTTGTTTTTAGTCAGACAAGGCCCCAAATAGAATATTGTCACCAGGTGCCAAGCACTTGCCTGCCATTAAGGTAAACATGAAAGAACACAATTCCTGAGAACTGACAACTCAAAGATCACCAACATGGATAACTGAGACACAGGGAGTGCTTTCAAGGATCTTTTGAATTTCTTCAGTTACAAAACAATTCCTGGGTCAGTTTTTAAAAAATTCATATTGATACTTATCAAATTATGGCCTACAGTAAATTATTAGTATATTAAATGGCAATATCTAAAATATACTTGATAATATTAATGTTATATATAATTCTCTGTAATGATACATCAATTTATATTACATGAACTATGTTATATATTATATTAATTTGCATATTATACTAATATATTGTATACAAGTACCTAGATATGCAGATGACTTATGTGTAGATTTATAAGGTATGATTGTCTTAATTAGCTTTTAGTCATTGTGACAAAATGCCTCAGCGCATGGTTGCTTGGCTCCGCTGCTTCTGGGCCTCACTTCAGGCCAGAGGAGAGCAAGCGAGGAGGAGGACCAGGAGGGAGAGTCAGGGCGGGGCCAGGGAGAGGACAGGAAGACGCAGGGAGAGAGCGCCGAGGGACAATCCGCCCCGCAGGAGCACGCCTCCTGGCTACGGCGCATCTTTGGGATCCCCGCAGAGCCTCAGACGCAGCCCTTAGAAGGTGGGTGGGTCACGGGGGCTCTCAGGAGGTGAGGCAGCGTCCGCAGCGCGGTGCCTGGGCTGCGGGCCTCCCCAGCTCCTCCCTGACTCTTGCTTCCTGTCTGCCAGGCCCTGAGCACTCAGCTCAGCCGGCCCTTCCCCCACCTACCTCCTTGTCCTCGGACTGAAGTGCGAGCCCAGGAAACCTCTCCTCTGTGGAATTTAGGTGTGTGGCGTTTTGCCTCAATGAGGAGAGTGACCGAGATTCATACACTTTGACCTCCTTTCTCCAGGAAGCCCCCCGTCCTCCAGTTTCTATCTCTCTCTCGTCCACCTTTCTACTGTCCCTGCACCATTAGATTTATGCACAGAGGAGATCGGCACCCCTGAGCCAATCTGCCTTCGGAGCTCTACCTCGCAACATTGCTACCTTGGGGACCAAGCCTCCCAAGCCTGAGACTTTGGGGGCTCCATTGTGATGGAGCCCAAGTAACCGTGCTAGACAGCGTAGAGCTGGTACAAGTGTACCAACACATTACACAGACGCCTGACCCACGATGCACACCGTGAGGTGTGGTGTGTACACAGGCAACTGCCATGCAGGTGGGTGGACAGGGCACAGCCCTTCCTGAGTGAGTGGGGTCCCCTGGGAGGGCTCAGACAGCATCCAACTAATTATAGCTGTGGGAGGAAAAGATCTGGCAAAGCACATGGACAGCTTGAAGGCTGGCCCTGCCCCTTGCTTCAGTGACAGGGGAGGAGGGTGACAGGTGGGAGAGACAGCCCTGCACCAAGGTGTCCAGGTGGCCACGTTCCTGGCTTTCAGGAAGGAAGCCACACTTGGCCATGTTCTTCAAAACTCAGTAGCAACCCTGAAGCATCTTGTTAGACGCCGGGGACTGTGTATTTAGGAGAGACAATGGCACAATTTAACCTTGTGTCCCTTCTCTCTGGTACATAAATGACAGCACTGATATTTAGGGTCAGTGTGCTTACAAATATATGCTGCTACAAACAAGGCCATCGGACCTTCAAAACTCGGGGCAGTCCTCTTTTCGAACCCGCTTTGTGAAAAACCCCGATGCTCTCTGGCCTCCTTAGCTTCCTGGATCAGTGGCCTTGGTGCCCATTCAGGGACAGAGGAGCTGCACACAGCTGAGGTAAACGAAAGTCATCTCCCTCACTCCTCCATGGAGCATCACGTAGAGCCCTCATGGGAGATGCAGATTAAAGCGGCCTTGATTATTGTCTTCCAAACACAGGAGGCATCAGAGCATCTTCCAAACCCAGCTTCCTGTTTCTCTGGGTCCATCTTGGGCTGCTACTTTGGGCTACCCAACATGTCCTGGTGAAACCTTTGCAGTTTCCCCCTATAAACTAAGCCTAAATTCTGCGGGAGATGACAGATGACTTCATATACCATGCAAGCAAGCCCAGACAATAGCTTTAGCCATGACTGATTACCCCGCAGTAACCCACTTTATGTTAAATGCATTCTTGCTGTTCAATTCCACCGCTGTAATTTTGTTCTTCTGCATTCCCCGGCCCTCTGTGGACTAACCAGGTTCCTTCAGTAATGATTTCTTTTCTATTGTATTGTTTTCTGCATAATCAAGTTGGTAGGTGGGGGTTTGGGTGACACGGCCATCTGTCAAGTTCATTTGCTCTGAAAATGCAAGAAATAATGGCCTCTACAACTTGGGGCTATCCGTTATAGGAGCCGCAGATCAGCTTTCAGCCTGCACTGTCTTCTCATCTCTCCAAATTATTCTTTCCCTTTCAATAAGATGCAAGACACTTCTTCCTACATGATTGGCTGTTTACATATTTTGTTTCTTTTTAGGAGAAAAAAAGCTTTTCCCCTTCTCACTTGTCCGCTCCGTATTGCAGTGCATGCAGGCAATCCAATTAAGGAGAGCGGCCAACCCCCGACTAAAGTGCTTGTCTTGAGTTGAAGACTCAAGCACTTCCGGCCGCGCCCAGATTCTTGCCTACCAGGCTCCTGTAGCAGACTTTCTAGAAGCCTGCAGAGTGCAAATGCCCTGTAGACCTTCAGGTGGTCCGGCGAGGAGAGCCAGCCATTGCTCGCTTCCCCTGTCCCAGTCGAAAGGTTTCTTCATCGAATTTGCTGAAATCCACACTAATTGGTTATCCAACGAGAAGGCAAAGAACAGTGTGAGATAGCAAGGAAGCGCCTGAGATTGCAGCATCCTCCCCACTGACAGGAAGCAGAACAATTCGGGAAATTGACTATTCCTTTCTTTAAAAGGGATTATTAGGGCCGGCCAAATAGCTCAGCAGATCAAAGCACCTGCAAGCAGGCGCAGGGGCCTGGGCTTCAATCCACCAGGCCTGCCATGCCGACCTCACCCCTGAGGTGAGCGAGACAGCAATTGAGATGGGGTGTGGTGGCGCGCACCTGTAATCCCAGCTCTGGGAAGCTGTAAACAGGCGGATCACTACAAGTCCGATCTAGTCAGTGAGACCCTGAACACCCTGTAGACCCTTCCCTGAAATACAAATAAATAAATAATAAAAGGGGTTGTGGGAAGCTCTGGCCCAGTGTTGAACTCAGTACGAAGTGGACAGGGACAGGGCTGTCCCTGGATCTGGAACGTGCCTCAGTCCGGGCTTGGAGGCCTTGGTCCCTGGTGTGGTACCACTGGGGAGCAGCAGGGTGTGAGGTGAAGCTGTGTCTTTAGGCCCAGTCCCGTGGGCACAGGCCTGCCCTTCCTCAGGATGAGCTGGATTACTCTGGGAACTTCCTTTTATTGAGACAGAAACCATAGAGTTTCCTCATTAGTGGAGAGAAGAGGCCAGGATGAGCCTTCCACATGGGGCCGGAGGTGCAGACTTGGGCTGCGATTCTGGGCTCCCAGGGGAGGGCTGCTGCTTCGGGGAGGCCTTTCTCTGGGGCAGCTGCGTAGCAGACTCCAGAAGCATATGGCCCTGGGGATGACGCAGAGGAACCCAAGGAGATTAAACACCAGTCACTGGCTCATGCGATTATTTGCCCTGAAAGATCCCAGATCTGCAGCCAGCAAGCTGCAAACCCAGAAAGTCTGAATGCGTAAGTCCAGTTCACACCCAAGTTCCAAAGCAGAAGAAGATTGCTCCCAACACAAAGTCAGCGAGAAGGAAACAGCCTGCTCTCCCTCAGCCTTTTATTCTAACTGCTCCTTCCACTGATTAGATGAGACCCACCCTTATGGGGAGGGAACTCTCTGAAGTCTACAGATTCTGATGTCCAGCTCTCCTGGAGTACCCTCCCAGACACACCTAGGAGGTGCAGTCAAGTTTCTGGGCATCTGGTGGTCTGGTAGAATGACATACAGTTGGCCACAACCATCCCAGGGGCCACGGACCTGGTTATCCTCAGCCAGAATTCCAAGGACACACTTTCCCTCTGGGAAATGAGAACACCCATAATTCCAAGAACCAGCAAGGATGTCCCTGGCCTGATGTTGGCATCTGGGAAGAGGAAAGGCAGCAAAGGTGGAGGAAGAGCTTGTATTCCTTGGAAAGGGTCTGGGGTCTTCTCCAGTGGAAGGAGAACAGGAGAGGCACTCAGCCTCCACAGCTCGACCTCGGCCACCTGTGCAGCAGCCCTGCCAGGCTGCACGGTGGCTGACAGGGGCCCTGGCAGAGGCGTTGGCTTTCCTGTCTGGTGACAAGTGAAGTGCTCCTTAAAACCCCAACCGCAGCCAGAGCGAATTAGCAAAGATGCTCTGGCTCCCGTTCAGTCCTGACAGCAGCGGGATGCGGCTCATGAAGTGGGTTTTATGAGGTGCTTTCTGCACACTCGATGGAGTAATTGCTGGATCCTAATAGCCCTAATCCTATAGCGACTGAGTGACTAAATCCAACACTTTCATTTTTTTTCTAAGATTAAGCATCCCAAAGAAACACTGGCTTTTTCTTTTTAGCATTGGCTTTAGGAAGAGAGAGGAGAGGAGACTGCCTCTCGGGGTTTGAGCTGCTCGGAGGCAGCAGGTTAGTGATGGAAATGTCACAGCGCACTCACAGGACGCAGTGAACTCAGGGGGCTGCTTGGCTGGGATTCCACGCACAGCAGCAGCAGGGCAGCTCCTCAGCTCGCCTCTTTAGATCTTCTATTGCTCCTGTTGTTAGTAATTGTCCACATTTCCCCAGGCTGGGGGTGGACAGAGCAAGTCATGGTGGTTCGAAGCTCTCTAGAGATGGTGTCCCTCATGGCTGGACCTAAACATGCACTGTGTTGTGGAGAGACACAGAGCCAGAAGTCCCCCCATAGCAGAAGGGGCGAACTGGAGCAAGAATCCCAGCCCAGTTGCCTGCTGATGCCCTTGGCAGGGCCAAATGCTGCCCTTCTAGAATGTTCTTCACTCACTTGTGCTTCACAGAGACATTCTTTGGTCCAGCTGTATTCTTTTACTTTGGAGGGCTCACTTGTCAGTAGTAGCATATTCACATGACGGGGGACAGCACCACCGCTGTTTTCCAAATGTCTTTGAACCAGAAGATGCACCTCAAATGTTTGGGGAAGGCAAGGAAGAGCCTCCAATGATTTTTAGGTGAGGAAAGTTGGCCAGCACCCATGTGTGCATGGGGGAGGAGCCCTCAGAGGCCGCACACCTTCCCCCCAAGGCTGCGCCCAGTGGGTGCACTCTAGGTTCCTCCCTCTGGATTATTGCTGCTGTTTGCTTCCCTTGACATCTTGTGTTCCTGCCTCTGGACTGTGCCCTCCCATGAGACAGGCAGATGCTCTGGGTGAGTCGCTGCCCTCTGCACTCAGCAAATGCCCATTCAGATCACGGTGAGTGGAGGAAAGCGCGCAGCCACTCAGATCTCCATCTGCAGAGCCTGCTCCGGCCTCAGCACCCACTCACAGGCGTTCTGGCTGCCTTTTCCCCTTTCTACCTCATCTATTCCTTGGAGCTCCTCCAGAGCTGCCGGGGCACTGATGGGAAGACCCAGCCCCAAACTGGGAATGAATGAGTCACCTGGCACCATCTTCTTGCCAGCACCAGGCACCAGTCACTCCAGTTTCTCCCAGCCTCGGCCTTTGTCTTGCTCCCGGGAGCTTCTGAACTTCCCTCCCACCCTCTTCTTGTCCCGAGGAGGCTCAAACTAGATTTTTGCAAGGTGCTGGGATCTGCTCTGCATGTTCCCGAGGTCCTGAGCACTCTCATTTGTCTAACTCGATGTGGGTCTAGCTCAAAGTGTATAGCCCATGTGGCTGCTCCTGGCCTCTGGACACACAGTGCTTGCTTGCCCCAGACAGAGCCTCGACACCCCAGTGAGTCGGGGCGGATGGCTTTGGAAGAAGCTGAGGAGGAAGAAGATGCTCGTGGTGAGTACTTTGCTGGGCACAGGCCCAAGGAGACCCAGGTGGTGTGGAAAAGTGCAGAGTTAGGCACGCATGCTGCCTCTGCCTCTGTCCAAATCCAGTGCTGCCCCACCCAGCTCCTCTCTCCCTGTGTCCATTTATCTTCAGCTCAGGGTCAGCCATGCCTGTGCTGAGTACAGGTATTTTTTCCTGTAATTTATACTTGAAACTAGGACAGAATCTCAGTGGAGATTTTTCTCTTCGTTTCATGTCTGTGCTCCACCTCCAGCCCCAGGAGGGTGCTGTCCAGAAGGCTCAAGAGCAGACAGCTGTACAGACTTGCATCCCGTCACGGCACAAGGCCACACACACATGATGGTCTTAGCATTGCTGGGTGCAGGGGCTGAAACATGCCCCCTCTGAAATGTTACCCCCGTGGAAGCAGTGCCCTCATTTGGAGAGAGCGTCTGGGTAGATGTGCTGTCATTAAAACTTGGAGCTGAACTCTTCCCAAGTGGGACACTTTCAGGTCCCTGTATCTGGGGTGTTGCAAGCCCTCTGCAGGGGGATAGCGCTGGCATCCATGTGGACAACAGGCCCTGGAAGAGGGGCAGGATGGTTGAAAAGGGGTGTGTGATGGATTCCATGGCCTCCCGGTGTTGAAGGGAAATATGGGACCCAGGCACACTCAGGCAGGAGCCAGGAGAGGACAGAGATGGAGACTAGAGTGGGGTGGCCATACGCCAGGGCCAGCTGGAGCCACCAAAGCTGGAAGGGCAGAGAAGGGTCTTCCTAGGAGCTTTTAGAGGATGCAGCTGCTACCTTGGTGGCTCCAGAATTAGGAGGGGTTAGATCCTGCTGTTTAGGCCACTCGGTCTGTGGTCACTCCTTAGGAGAGCTGTAAGAAACTTGTACAACACAAGTATTATTAGCAAGCTGACATTCAGTAGCTCCCATGCAGACTAACCTTTGCCACTACAAACGTGGAAACCCTGTAAGGCTTCTCTTGCATCTGAGAGCAAGTGAGGCCATGATGTTGCCTGCCTCATCACTGGCTGGGCAGTCCCTAGGCTGGCCTTGCCCTGCTGAGACACAGGGAAGTTCCTGCATAACCCCCAGCCTCCTGTTTGCCTTGACTCTCTGGGAGCCCACCGTGTTCTTTCAAAAGGAGCTGCCTGGGAGGTGAGCACTGGCCCCTGTGGGTTACAAGCCCTCACCAAGCACACCGCCACCCTTCTAGGGCTGCACACAGTGGAGCACCTTACACAGTGCCTCTGTGACTGTCCACATTGGGCCAACTCAAGCCAAGTGGCCTGGCTGCTTCTGCTCTGCAGAAAGCCCTGCAGCCCTGCAGCACCCAGACCCCACTGTAATCAGGGAGCTCAGCCGTCCAAACAAGCCCAGGCTCTATAGGTGCTCACCTGCTGCTAGATGCCAGCCTTCAGCGCCACAGGAGGGCATGCCCGCTCAGTGCTGTCCTGAACTCCGGGCCAGCATCAGCTTCCCTCCACCCCAGAAAGCCTGAAGCTGCCCAAACATAGTGACAAGACCTGCATCCAGAGCACACAGCCACCGCTCACGGTGACTCACTCCCAAGTATGTCCTGTCTGGGTTTCGGGCCACGTCTGAGCCAGGCTCATCTGATGTGTCAGCCATTCAGGGCATTGTGGATGAGTGGCATGTGGCCCCCTCCTTTTCACACCTTGCTGAGCTCTGGTGAGCAGGACCTCAGGGAGCAGGACCTGCAGGATGAGATGGTAAAGAGTGTGAGAAGAAGAGTGGCGACAAAGATTCCCCATGCCGCAGGGGCCTCGGGTTTTGTGCTCAGTCTGAAGGAGAAAAGAGGAGACAGAGTTCTGCTTTCAGAGCCGCTGCACTGTCTGCTGGCTGGCTGCTGCTAGTGGACTAGCTCGTCGTGAGAGCCCTCTGGGAGGTCAGAGCCACGAGAACAGAGACTGCCACGGGGTTTCCAGCGGGGGACACTAGGCGGAAGTAGATGCTGGAGGCTTCTGGGGAACATGGTCTGAAACCAGCCTGGCTGATTTTCCCCACACCCCTGTGGGCTGGTCAGACAGGTAAGGAAGAGCCCCCACAAGCCCCTGCATCTGAAACCAACTTTGATTTTTTGCTGTTTGTTTATTTTGCTTTGTTGTATTTTGTGCAAGGTCTCCCTATGCAACTCAGACTCGTAGTGATCCTCCAGTTTTCAGGCTCTCCAGCGCTGGGATTACAGGTACGTGCCACCACGCCCATACTCGGTCAACTCTGCATGCCAGGGGGCGGGGCCGGGCAGCATGCGGTGCTGAGAATCGTACCCTAGCCCCTGTGCTTGCCTAAGCAGGCACATAGTCTGCTGAGCTATCTTGCCGACCCTTCTAACGCTGACTTTGGATTCTCAGCTTAGGACAGCCTCACCTGCACCTCCCAGCTCACCTTCTCTGAAAGATGCCTTCTCTGCAATGCCACCAGAAGCTAGAGCGTCATCAGTGGCTACATTGCAGTGGGGCCTGCAGGCTAACGTCAAAGCCTGCCACAGAGTGGCCTCCAGGATCCCACTCCTCACCTGCAGGGCCAGGAAGGGTGGACAGTGCTGCCGTAATTCAGAGGACAGCTCTGTGGGCCTCAGCAGCTAGTGCCCTGAACACTGTGCTTCCCTTGTGGATGGCCAGTGAGACAGGTCAGGGACACTCCCCACGCCAGCCCACAACACATAGGTGTGTGCTCAGGAGGTGCAGAGCATATACATACGCTGTGCCCAGTGGAGTGTGCACAGTGCTGATCTAAGAGTGTGTGCAAAGCTGTGGGGGATGTGGAGGGGTGAGCAGGGCTGGGGGAGGGCTGGGCAGGGGTGAGAGCAGGAAGTAGGCATACAGGGGTGTCTTAATGACTTCCTTGTGGCAATACCTGGCATCACAAGTTAAAGGAGGAGAGGTCTATATGGCTTACTGTTTAGGGAGGTCTCCATCCCTAGTCAGCTGGCTCCAGGGCAGGAAAGGTCATGGGAAGCTACTCACCTTCTGGCATCCAGGAAGCGGAGGGAGGGAGGGAGGAGTCAAGAGGGAGAGACAGCAACAGCCTCTGCAACCAGACCCCAGCTCCTCCCAGCACATCAGCTGCACAGCATCCTGATCTAATCCCTTCTGGAAGTCCCGCTACAAGAACATGAGTTCTGGGGATGCTGTAGATCTCACCCATGATGAGGATCCCAAGTCCGGCCAGGGTGGCCTGGATGAATAGCACCATCGGAGAGCCAGACACAAGGTCTGTATACTCCTGGACAGGAAAGGAGCGTCCACCTCCTGGGCCCGGGCCTGAAGACCCAAGGTCTGGGGCTGTTTCCATGGAGACAGCCCCTGGGCCAGCCACCCTATGCTCCTGTTGCCCCACTGGTGGGGAGTTGGCCAGATATTGGCCTGATTGGGGACCTGTGTGGACCAGGCTTCGGGTCTCGGTCTTGTGAGTGCGCTTGATCAAGAACATGCTGCTTGCAACACGGGCTTTCCAGGGCTGCTCTCCTGGGGTGGGCGAGGAGCCCAAGAGCCCTGCTAGAACGGCCAATCCGCATCCCACCGCCCAGCTGAGGCCTCTTCCCTCTTTCGCAAATGCAGCTTTCCTTGCTCAGCTTCACTTATTTATCCCAGGTTTTTTTTTTCCTCTCAGCTTATCATTAAAGACAGTCAATTCCAAGGAGAGACCAATCTCCTCCCCAGAGGTCACCAAGGCCACCAAGACCTGCCCAGCACAAGGGGTGCAGGGCCTTCTTCAATCTCACTTCAGTCTTTCAAGTCAGCACCTCCCAGGGCCCGGAAGAGGCGCATCCTGAGAAGAATCTGGCCACTTATAAACCCAGGCAGCGTCCTCTGGCTTCTGATCATGCTCTGTAGAAGACAGAGCCTGGGGCCTCTCATGGAGGCCCAGAGCTCAGCTCTGCAACATTCTTAGGGATTTGGGGCAGGACAGCCTCCCCATCTCGTCCTCCAGTGTCTTCCCCAGAGTGCACTGCTGATGCCACCTTGATTTCCAGGCTGTCTCGGGAAGTGTAAGGAGAAGGGGTGCTCAGGGTCGGGGAGGGGTCTACAGTTTCCCTGGAAAGTGGGGTGTAGACTGGTTGGCAGGCATTTCCTACTCCAGGAAATGCACTCTGCCTTTGAGAACAGGTGTGACAGTGCCTGTTGCTGCTTGCAGAAGGTGCTACCTCTGCAGGGCACACGGCAGGTGCCTCAGGAGTATTTGTGGGCTTAGACAATGCCCTGGTTTGACAGCACCCAGCGTTAGAACTCAGAGACCCCACCAGGCCTCATCTGTACTTCTGCAGGGCTGTGTTCTTGCCAGGAGGAAGAATGGGTTGGACCACTGAAGTAAAATCCCCAGGGCTGCACATGGTGGAACAGGAAGAGGTTGGACCAGACCCCGGGGGGTTGCTCAGCTGGATGAGGCCCCAGGAGGGGTTGCTCAGCTCCTTTCCTCCAGGAGCAGGGATCTACAGGACAGGAGGAAGAAAGAGGTGAGATGACAGAAGGAGGGTGCTGCAGGGAAGCTGGCCTTGGGAGAAGGGTTTTAGTCAGTGGTTTGAGGGCAGAGAAAGACCTGTGAGCAGAGTGGAGGGATCTGGGCGGCTGCAATCCCAGGGCCGCAGTCCAGCAGCTCCGATGCACCCAAGGCAGAGGGGTCTTCAGAAAGTGCAGCCTGACATGACTTCCAAGGGGCTCTGACACGTTGTCTGGGGACCCCAGGATCCCAAGGGCAGAGGCTGCTGCCCATCCAGTGGTACCTCCCCTAGCAGGTCATCCCTTCCACTTCCAGAAGCTGGGTCTCACCATTCCCCCCCAGTGCACCAGGGCCAACCCTCCCTCTTCTGGTGCAGCCTGGGACCTGGGCAGAGGCCCAGGTGCAAAAGACCTGGCAGTATCGCGTGCCACATGAAGTGAGTGCGAGACGCAGGTGGCCGGTGCACACCTCCATGGTGTGTAAGTAGTGTCATCTTTCCAGAGATAGCATTTCTGGAGTCTCTCCAGTTACCTTGTCACCTACTGAAAAGCCTCTCATACCTTTTATAACAGTTCCTCACTCTCAAATTCTGACAACACAATGTACTCCTAACTGCCTGGGTACAGTGTGTAGGACTGCACTGAGGAATAAAGAGGCTCAGACGCCTTGCTCCCAGGACACACATTCACGCCTTGGGGAGACCCTGGTGCTGCTGAGCATGCATCTTGTGCTCCAGCTTGTCTTGCAGGTGCAAAGTAGGTGCTTGGTCCTTTGGCATAATTAAAAACAAAACCCACTTCCTTCTTCAAGGTCCTTCAGGGAGAACTGTAGTGCTGCTCCTTCCTCTCTCAAAGCCGGTATCTCTGGAGAGCCTCAGGCTACTTCCCTCAGCAGCAACTGAGGCACGGCACAGACCTCGGAGTGGCTGGAGAGCATCAGGCTTATGGAAACAGCGCAGGGTCCCTGGGACGATGGCCGGTGTAGCAGAGGATTGGTGTCTTAAAGTTGAAGCCACGAGATGAAAACAATTCAGGAGGAAAAGCAGAGCAAAGCCATCGCTGCCAATATCAAGAAGCCGAAGAAGGAGCTTCTTAGGAACCCAAGCATATTTTTCTTTGTCATAAATAAAACAGGTGCTTGGCATCACAGAAAAGGAACCAGAGATGAGGGTCGGGGGCCAGAGCACCCCAGCCGGATGCAGTCTCAGGGCCCAACCAACAGGGTGAGCGCCAGCCAGCAGGACATTAGAGGGAAAGGGGCAGTCAGATCTTTGGGGCTGTTCCTTCCCTCCCTGCCACACCTCCTCTGTGGTCTCCTCTTCCTGCACCAGGTGTGCAAGGGTTTGGGTACAGAGCCGCTGGGCATGGGGGACGCAGTCACAGAGCGCTGAGCCCTGCCGGGGTGGTTCCGTCCTGTGTGGAGGCAGAAGGGCTGCTGATCCTTGGCTGTGACTAGGAACCCATCGAGATGAGGGGCAGGGGATTCTCTGTAAAGCACAACACAGAAATTCTATTCCATGTAGCTGTTTCCCCTCTCGAAAGGGCTAAAGACGCCATACCGTGGAGCCCATTATCTGCAGCGGCGTAACTCTCAGTGGCTACATCCGGGAACTGGCTTCCACGTCCGCCAACAGATGAGCGAATGAAGACAACGTGGTGTTAATGCGTCATGAAATGCTATTCTGCTATAAAGAAAAATGAATTCGGGTCATTTGTAGGAAAACGAATGCACCCCGAGACCACCACCTTAAATGAAATAAATCAGATGCACAAGCTGAAATATCAGATGGTTTCTCATGTATGAAAACCTCAAAGTACAAATAAATTACAAAGCAAAATTATAAACTGAGGTACTAGGAAGCAGGGAGATAGATCTTTTGCAAGTAGGAAGGGGACCAAGAAATAAAGGGGGATGAGGACGGGAAAGGAGACATAAAAAAACTGAGGCGCGGAATACACTGGCGTGAATATGACCACTGTGTATGGGAGACCTCCACTAATAAAAATGAAATTTAGAAAAAAAGCGACACGAGGGACAGTATGCGGGGGAAACAAAGTTAGCAGAGTGAGAGCCACTTCTGTATCCTAAAAACAACCTCGAGGAATTTGACTGTAGAATACAGCCCAAGTTTCTCAAATCTGTGGAGTGGCAAAGTAGCCAAAGCGGATGTCAATAGTTACCGTGGCCAGAATCCAAGCCAGGTGCACTGTGGGTGGCCTGCAGAGCTCTCCTGACTGAAAGGCGACAGCTTTGTCACTTATGTTTCCTCCATTAAAATATTTTTGTTGCCCTTATTTAGCAAAATCATGGCATGCACGGTGGTCATTAGGATGTCGCGGATCGAACTACCCCAGGCAAGAGCGTGGCATCTGCGCCCTGGCCTGCCTGGGAGCCACGGCACACTGCGCTGCTCCTCAGCCCCAGGGGCCAGGCAGGTGGTGTTTCCTGCATGCAGCAGGGGATGCAAATGGTGCACAGCACCAAAGAGAAGTGAAAGTGGCCCACAGCATGCAGAGCAACAGCTGATACCCCGGAACCAGCCACTTGGGGACCACCCCAGGAAAGACACAGGGACCGCCTGCATTCTCTCCCTCCCACCAAGCACACTGCAGATCACTTTCCCACTCAGTCACCATGGTCCTTCTCTGGGACAACCACAGCCTCGCTAACCTTCTCATGCATCCAAGGACAGGGAGTAAGCTGGTCTGGACAACCCGAATGCACATCCGTAGTGGTGGTCATGGGTGTGAGTGTGAGAGGGGGTGACCGAGATCCAAGCTCTGTGTGTGTGTGTGTGTGTGTGTGTGTGTGTGTATGCGCGCGCGCGCACATGTAGCAGGAAGAGGAGGCTCCTGCAGAAAGCCACAGGGGCAGCAAGGCAGTAGGACCGGCCATGGCCCAACATGGGGAGAGGCCCTCGCTGCAAATGAGCAGACCCAGTGGGCTGCCCAGTGGGTCCGCCGTGGGCAATCAGAATGTGTTAGTTCACATGGAGACCCCAAGCTTGCCCAGCACCTTCTGCTTGCATCTGGACTCAGGGATAGGGAACCCCTGGAAAGCATAGGGCCCTTGGAGTAGCCCACGGAGGAAAAAGCACACTGTGTGCAGAGTGGGCCAGAGTCTGAGGTCGGGATGAGCTAGGCCATGAGGCAGAGGTGCGGTGTGACATGCAGGGCACCCTGACTCTTCATCTGCAGAGTGGCCTCTCTCAGCCCTGACTCCTGAGTCACCCACTGCTCAGCACCTGAGCGACATGTACGTGCAGAGGTCATAGAGGAGCCTGGCCCTGTGACTACTACATGGTGTTTGCTGTACTTGAGCTCAAGAGGGAGCAACACTGAATGGGGAGCAGATAGCCCCCCTCACTTCTTGAGAGCTGCAGACCTGTAGGCTGCAAGCCCCCCAAGCCTTCTGCCCCAGAATCCAGAGGAAAGGGGACCTCCGGCTGCTGCTTCCTCATGCTGACAGCTGGGCAGCTGCAGGAGCATGCTAGCCCCTGAGGATAGCTCTGTGTGGCACCTGGGAGTGACACCCCTCCTCACCTGGTGATCAGACACTCCCAGGCAGACAGGCAGTAGTGGGGTCATCCAGGGCTGTGGCTATGGCCAGGGCACTGCACTCTGCCCCTGTTCCTGCGCCATGACTGTCACCTTGAGGCCTTGGCTCCATCGCCTGGGCCTTCGGTGCCCCAGCTGCTCAGTAGAGACACCGAGCACTGGTTCGCCAGACAGAGTCCCCTGCACAGGAAGCTCCAGTCTTTATGATGAATTATTTTTTGGGTTTCTGACTCATTAACCTTGAGCTCTTCCAAAGCCTTGGAAACCTGGTTGTTTCAGTGTTGTGAACACTTATCATTTCACACACATATGCACGCCTGCACACCACACAACAGGAAACAGCAGGCAAGAGAAGATCCTCAGTGTGCTTCCGAGCTGCGCAAAGCTAGCTTCGCTTCCTGGCCAGGTCTCTGGGACAAGATGCCCACCTTTGCTTCCCTGTTGTCTCAGGGATCCTGAAGCAGGGCCGCCACCCAGGAAGCTCATTCCCAGGCCGGGCAGCATGAGGAGCGTTATGCAAGCGCATCTCAGGCTGTGTCCAGGGCTGTTTGGAGGAGTTAAGTCCTGTAATGAAGGGTTGTTGGACCGGCGGTAATTACCCCATAACCGATGTTAATTCTTCCCTCCTCCGCTCTTTGTCTGAGGCATGTGGGGAATTCCCCAGTAGGTACTTTCTGCTCAGTGAATCATTTTAACTCCTGTTAAAAGCGTTCTGGAACTAACCTGCCGCCCACCTGCCCGACAGGTTTAGTCCGAACTTTGTTCTGCCTCGTCCTTCCTGCTCCAAACGGCCAAGTACCCCACAGGAGCTCAGGAGGAAGTGCGAACTGCCGCCCTTCTCCAGCCCCTTTCCTGGGGACCCTGAAGCCCCGGAGTCCCTGAGAAGAGGACCTGCCTCACACCGTGTCAGACAGCAGCCTCAGGGGACCCTGGGGCCACCAGGTGGGAGCTGAGTGGGTGCAGGGCACGGCGCAGCCCACATGGAGGTGCCCTGACTCCCAGGAAGTCACACGTGGCATCCTTATCTGACCTGGGAAAGCTGTAAGCAGAGCTCTCTTCCCTCAAGTCCCTCTCCTTGAAAGAGCATTGTTGAGGCGCAGCTCCTTGCAAATAACCCCTGTGTGTGTGCGCAAGTGTGCACATGCCCCTGGGGACTGGGCCCAGGAACCCCACATTGATGCTCGCTCCTAGTTTCTTTTTTTTTTCTTTGTTCTTTCTCTTTCTTTTTATTTCTTCTTTCATTCATTCTTTCTTTTATTATTTACTTTTAATTTTGAGAAGGGGTCATTCTGAGTAGCTAAGTTACTCAGGCTAGATTGGCATTTGCAGTCCGCCTGCCTCAGCTTCCCAGAATGCTGGGATTATAGATGTGCATTACCACTCCTGGTTAAAGTTCTCTGAACACAATGTGCAAGAGTCTGATTCCAGCCACCCTGGAGAGATGCAGGGGCTGTGACTGCCACCGGAAGTTCATCCCTCTCTGAGGAGGGGGAGGGGAGGGGAAGAGGCAGTCGCCGTCAGGCACTGGGCCGTGGCAAAGTCCTCTTGGAGAGACAGGGCTTCCACCCTTCAGTTGGCCAGAATCTCTTTGGGGACCTTAAATCAGAGCTAAGTCTTCTCACAGAAGTTTGCTCTTGTGTTATTTTAAACTTTAAATCTTGAATGATTTATGATTTACTAATAACTACAAATTCATGAATCTGGAACGGGATCAGAATGAGACCAAATGCTCTGTCACGCATGAAGAAGTATTTTTTTTTCTTTCCTTCTTATGGTCATCAATTTTATGAAGCAGATTGCCCAGAATAATTATTTCCAAGTGAAAATTGTTTTTTGTAATGCCTCCGTCTCACAATTGTGTGTAATAACCACATCTATTTATTTTTTCTTAAGTAATCATGGTATTTCCATCAAAATTCATTAGAAGCTGCTCCTAGAAGGACATGCCTTTAAAATATTCAAATTTATAGTTAATGTTTTATTAACCATATTTAGCCTATAATTATTTTTCTAATGAAAATTATCCTGACTGTACTGTTGGATGTTATGAGGCCAACAGTTCAAACAAAATCCAGAGAAACATTTATGCACAAAGGACTGCACGTTCGTCATGTGCAAGGAAGGATTTATGTGCTATATAATTAATTGTTGCCTGCGTTTGACAGTCCATATTTTACTTCAATGCATTATTTACACTGGAAGAGGTGTAGTGGCTCACCCTTTAAAAGGTTAGGAAAACATAAACGCGCATATTATCTGAATAGTGGGGTTGTGCTGCAAAGGACAGTAGTGGGTAGGTTTGTATAGAAAATATAGACATTCTGTATACATGCTGAACAGAATATACGCTTGGTACTTTTTTATACTCGGTATTTTATAGATGCTTCACCAGGTAGCATGAGTCCATATGTATGTGTAATCGTGGCTTCGGCAGCAGTACCTCCGTTCAGGAGCTCAGTTCTTTGATTCTGGGTGTGAACTGAATTGGTCCAGAACAGAATCACACTCAAGGTTAGGTTCAGTGTCGATTTTATGGGGAAATGATTTTGGTTCTTGTCCAGTTCAGTTGGTAGCCAGAATCAAGGAAAGAATTAGATCTGTGCACTGATATACTGTCACAGCTTGTGTCTGGTTGTCTACCCAAAGCAGTCAGGAGGTGGCTTCCAGAGTTTGTGACTGATTCCTGATTCAGTGCTGGGATTATAGGTGAGTCTACACTTGCCCTGGGGTGGGTAAAACTGCATACACATATAAGGAGGGAAGAGAGGCTTGCTAGCCACCTCAGCAGCTGCTCCTTTCCTTGGCTCTTTGCTGTTTTCCACCACCATGAACTGCTGCCCTCTACATGTGTCGCTCTGCCTTGGAGCCAGCCGAGTATGGACTGAAACCTCCACTAACTGTGAGCTACATAAGGCTTTCCTTAATTTCAGGTGACAGGTATTTTGTCCCAGCAATAAGTGAAAAGTAGCTAAGATAAGCAACCCCGTGCTCTCTACATGTGTGGAAATTACATAATTTCTTTTGTGTGTCATAGAAGATATACTGTAAGACAGCACAGTGGCTCAAAGTAGTGAGCCCAGTAGTATGTATGCAGTTTGTATATGGAATGTAGAGTGCGCGTATTGCACACCTATGAAGATGCTGCCTTGATTAGCCCATGGCTATTGTGTGTGCACATTGCCTTGAGTGTATGTGTCCACACTCACCCATCACTCTTGACCCTTCAACTGCAGGACATCTCTGGAAGTTCTGGTGCCAGCAGGCCGTGCATGCTGGGGAGCTCTGCATTTGTGGGGAGCGCAGCATAGTCAAGGAGTTTGCTCCCACTGCTGATAATAAGCACAGACCTCTGTTTTGGAAGCACATCAGTGTGGTTTCTGAGAAACACCGGCAATGTGCTTTTATGTGTGTTGTTGGTCACCTCTGGGGTTATCTAGAAAGCCACTAAAAAGCAGCAGGGGACATGTCCTTGCAGGGGTGAGTCAGAAGCCTGCTGCTGGTAGAAGATGGACAGATTGACCCCGGGGCAGGCCTGGTCCTCACACCAGAGGCAGCAGCAGGCTAGAGCCTCCACACCCACCCCACGTTGCTCTGCTAAAGTGGCAGGTTCTGGTTGCACTCACCTTTGGACCAGAGGGGGGCGCTGTGCTCACTGATGCCTGTGGCTGGAGAGGGACTCGTGGCTTGGCTTATACTTAGACCCTGTTCCTCAGGGAGGGAGGTTTCACACAGGAGGCATTCCTCAGTGTGGACCTGCAGACCCACTCTGACTACTGACAGATTCCAGGGCACTAAGTAGCTTGAAAAATGCCACCCGACATAGCAATGCGAACTCACAGTCCCAACCTTTCACTTTCCTCAGGGATATGACTAGGAAACCCTGACTTGACTAAAGGAAGCTTCTGAGGAACTACTTCACGGCACAGAGCGCCTGGCTGCCCCCGAGTGCCTGCATCAGTGTGGAGCTCCCTGTGCTCCTGGGTGCTGGCATCAGCCCGGCCGAGCCAGTGGTCTGCAGCCCCGCATGCCTGCTTCCTGGCACAGCAACGACACAGAAGGCAGGTGAGGAGAAGAAGCCCCGCGGGTCTGGTCCTGGCCCTCTGCGCCGGGGGCATTCAGCGTCAAGTTCAGGAGGCACTCAGAAACACAGAAGCGGCTGGGTGCCCGAGGCTGCGTTCTGAACACCAAGATGCCGCAGACCCACCCTGCACCCCAGCGCTCGTGAGCACATGCTGCCTTCCCGTCTGGCCCCCTCCCTGAGACCCCACACCTGTCACTTATAGGAGCCACCTTGCCTTTACCAGAGGACAGAAATCCAAATGCTTCTGACACTCCACCTCCCTCAGAGACCCAGCCAGAGTCATTCTTGGGATTTGGTTTTCCACCATTTGTTTTGAAGGTGTCTTCTGCTTTCCCAAGAAAGCCAACTTCCACCTTCCTTCTGTTGCCAAGATTTGAAGACAGTGGATGAAGACTGCGCCACTGTGCCTCATCTCACTCCACCACCAGGGCAGAAGAAGAACCCCTCCTGCATCTTACAGGATGCTGCACTGGAGAACAAGTGACCTCGCGGACCCCGCTCTCCCAAGCACCCTCTGGAGTAGGCTTGGATCCGTCTTGCTGGAGGACCCTGCAAGGATAGATTAGGGACGGGATCCGTGAAGGTCCCACAGTGACAAAGGCCAGACAGTAGCAAGAAGACACAGGAATACTCTGGCCAGTGGGATGGGGTACCCTGTCTCACCTGGTATTCCCAGACCTCCCATCTCAGGGCCGCACAGCTCTATTGTACTGGCCCAGAAATCAATCACCTGCATCCATGACCCACTAACAATTTTTTTAAATTGTTTCAAAATTAAATTTTTTCTCTAAGAAGCTTGGCTTCGGTGTTGGGGGCATCTCTCCCTCTCTGGGCACCACGTTGAGGATCATGCTGGGAGTCATCACACTGAGGCTCTCTGCTGCCCAGGCCCCAGGACTTTGGCAGCCTCAGAGCTCAGAATCATCCATCTCAGAGCAGTCTCCCTTCCCAGCAGGTAGCAAAGTTCATCCCAGGCTGTGAGCCTCAGCCCCCACTCTGTGGTGGAAGAAAGTTGGGGGATCAGTGTCTTCCTAATTCTTGCAGCTCCCAGTACCTCATACAGCCCTGCTGGTGCAGGTCAAGGTGGTGCCCAGCAAGGGAGTACAGAGAAGTGCCTTGGTGGGGGAGTGTGGAAGGCACAGGCCGAGGGGTCTGGGGCCCCAGCCACAAGGCAGGCAGGACACAGCATTCTTCTGAGGTTGGAGAAACATTTGCATCCTCAGAGGTTGGCCAGGGACAGCAGCATGAAACTAAACTCCTGTCACCATCACTTCAGAAGCTGTGGGCTGTGCAGAGTTGAGGCCAGGTTTGGAAGAACAGAACTGTATTCACTGTGGCCACCAGGGTCTCCCCAGTGAGCTGGCTAAGTGGAAGCGGGAGCAGTCACAGGCAGCATTGCCACTGGAGGTCCTGGAAGAATGACGCACTCCTCTGCCAGGGCTTAGAAGTCGCACAGCCAGAACACAGCGCATCACCAAGGTTGATGCTGAACACGGCTTGCTGTGCGGCTATGCCTTGCTGCTCCTACAGAGCTCCTAGCTGCCCCTGGAGGGAGTGAGGTGACACTAGGACACGGGCCTTGGGGAGGATTTGGGTCTCCAGGTTCAGCCCTGAAGCGAAAAATTAGAAGAAACAGTGGAGCTAGGCATGGCGGCACGCACCTGTAACCCCAGCACTCTGGGGGGCAGAGGCAGGAGAACTGCACATTTGAACGTAGACTGGGTAGCTTCATACGACTTTGTCAAAAAAAAAAAAAAAAAAATATACAATTGTTTCAGTATAATTTGCTGAAAGATTATCTTTCCCCCACCAAAATACCTTGACGACTTTGTCAAAAAAAAAAAAAAAAAAAAAAAAGGCTAGAAATATAGCTTAGTATGAAGTCCCTGGGTTCAATGCATAGTACTGTATAAAGGAAGGAGAGAAAGAGAGAGAGAGAAAGAGAGAGAGAGAAAGAGAGAGAGAGAGAGAGAGAGAGAGAGAGAGAGAGAGAGAGAGACCAAGGAGATGGCCTTCCTCTATCTCAGTGTCTGGTGAAGACAACGTAAGAGCCAGCCATCTCCAAAGAAAGTGGCCCTCACCAGGAACCAGATGTGCCAACACCCTGATCTTGGACTTCCAAGCTTCAGAACTAACTATGAAACAAATTTTTGGCCTAAAGCACCAGGCGGCGCAGGGGCACAGCAGTTGACGTGGACGGGAGAGCAGCGGGCACTCAGGTCCTGGCCGACACCTCTGTGTTTTGACACCATTTTTGAGAAGACGACCCCACTCGGCTCTGGCTCTGCTGGAGTTCTGAGCTGAGGCCAGCAGCAGGGACGCTGGGTCCTGCCAGTGGTGGAAGAGGCTGAGTTTCCCCTTCTTCCATACTGCCAGTGAGGCTGAGGCGTGAGCCGGGCCCGTACTGAGCTCCCCAGCTGGGATTCGCTCGGGCGGGTGCTTTGCCCCTGCCTGTGCTGCCTCACAGCGCTGGCTGAGCCTCCCAGACACGGACTCAAGGTGTCTGCATGCTCCAGAACAGTGCTGCTCCTGAGGTCCTGCTCTGCCGGCCTGCAGTGACAACAGCACAGAGTCCTATGCGTCTGGGTGACAGTCATTTGCTCCTTGTGGCCCCAGAGCCTGAACAGTCAGAACCAAGAGCCAGGAGCCGCAGTCCTGAAAATGCCCCTCTTGTGCATTTGAGGACAGAAATTGAATGACGGGTCCCAAACTGGGATGCTGGGTAATATTTGTCACCTCGCCTCTCGGTGTTGGCGCTGCTGTTGAAGATTTTATGTGCCAAATGTCTTCTTTCATTTTCATGATGAATTTTTTGGGAGACAGAGTCTCACAATGCTGAGCAGGCTGGTCTCAAACTCCTGGTGGTCAGCAATGTCACTGATCTCCTGAGGCTGTGGATAGGCACGTATGAGGGAAAACCTGGCCTGTGGTGATGTCCCTCCAGAACAGCATCTTGGTGCTGGAGTGCCTATCAGGCACCTGCAGTGACTCTGTACTAACACCTTGGGTGACTCACTGCTCAAGGATAAAACCAGGAAAGGCCACAACTCAGACACATGACTTGAGGATTTGGCCTCAGTTAACAAAAGCTAAACCGGTTTTGATGACACAACAGAAGGACTCGGTCTTGTATCTTCCTAGGTCATATGAACAAACCTGTGTCCCACAGTATGTGTGGTGCAAAGCCAACCAGGACAGGGCTGCCACAGAGCCCAGAGTGCTTCTCTTGTGAGCTCCATGCTTGCCAGAGTTGTGTTTTTATTCCTTTAACAGGTGTCCCAAAGTACAAAGACCCATGGCGCAGGCCCCACAGCCCTCAGGCCACTGCCCACGAGGAAAAGGGGCGGAGAACAGGCCTGGCAGCTGGGTGGTGCAAGGGTCGGGAATGATTCCATGGGCAGCCAAGCTGAGCTTTGAAAGAGCAGTAAAGAAAAGGAATTTACTTAAGAATCCCACCAGAAAATCAGCTTTAACATAATGTTGAGGAACTAAAGGGCTCATTCTGAATATATTCAGCCCACTTAGAAAACGGACAGTGGGTTAAAGCACACAGACACATTGGCGCACGTGTACACATGCACACACGCAGGCAGGCATGGATGCACCCAGCTTGGGAAAGGGATGACCCAGCCCACACAATGACGAGCTCTGTGTGAGTGTGGGATTGTGTGCCCTTTTCAAAGAGCACAAGAAAAATCTGATTCTGAGGCCCATGAGAACTCTGCCTTCATCTCCTGGGGAAAATCAAGAGCTCAGGCAATAAGAAATAAAAAAATAAAAAGGGCCAGCCAAATAGCTCAGCAGACTAAAGCACCTGCTTAGACAGGCTCAAGGACTGGGGTTCAATCCCAGGCGTGCTGTGCTATGCTGGCCCCGCCCCCGGGGCGTGCTGAGGGGGTGATTGAGACTGGGCGAGGTGGCGTGCACCTGTAATCCCAGCGTTCAGGAGGCTGAAAACAGGAGGATCACTACAAGTCTGATCTGTGTAGTGAGACCCTGTAGCCCCTGTACTAAAATACATTTTTTAAAAAATTGCTCAGGCAGGAAGAAGGCATTCTATGGTGATGCCTGGGCTGTGACAGGAGTCAGAACCAGCCCATCCACACACAGGCACACCCACACGGGCGGAGGCCCTCAGGAAATCCTTTCTTCCCTCCTGCTGTCCCTGATGACACTGAACCTTCAAGCTGTCCCATTTCCCTCATGAGTGTGCCGCCAGCTAGTCCCAGCCCCAGAAGCAGGACCAGCCCTCCTGGACAGGCTGTCACCCCAGGGAGGTGTGGCAGCCTCCCCAGTGACACCACGACCGGTGGAACGGACACACTGCCCCGTTTTCAGGAGATCATGGCATGTGAGGAGCTCATGCAGGAGCAGAGCCCGGCATCCTCGTTAGTTGTTTTTCCCATCCTGAATTAAAAAATTGAATTATACACTCAGCCTAGTTGCCGAGCCTGTAAAGTTTATTAAAGTTTATCGACCATGTGTACGCGCGTGGGGCCCCTGCTTCCATCGCGGCTCTCGAGATGCTGCATTGAATTAGGAGGCAGCGCTCGCCGCGGCTTGGTGGACTCCAGCCGAGCTACAGGTAGCTGAAGTCTCCTCCAATTAGACATAATCATCACTCACAGTCAATAATTGTGCTAAGGGCTGCTTTCAGATCTGCGAGGGACTCGCATTTAATGTACTGATTCAGCTTGTCTCGGCCAAATTCACTGTGTACTAAAACCAAAGCAATTTAGTTCTTGCCTACGGCCTTTTTGGCAGTTCATCTAGCGCGGAGCACTGTAAGGACTCCGCGATACAATTTAATCGGAGACATCTGTGCAGAGACAGGACCTTTCCGTAACAGGCGCGAGGAAGGGCTGGCTAAGCCCTAGTTCTGTGTGAAGAGCCAGGCCTTATCTCACCCTGAAAAATAAAGCATTTAAGATACAGTAAACAGCCAAATCAAAAAAAAATATTTTTTTCCTCAGGTTTATGAAATGCACACTGGAGCTACCGACAGCCTCCTGCTTCAACCTGCAGAAAGCACTTGAGCCGTGATCCCGGGATTAACCATTTAAGGATAACACTTATCACCGGCTGCAGCTGACGGCAGAGATCTTTATTAAATAGGGAAGGGAGTCACCGGCTCTTTGTGAGCTTGCAGAAATATGGAAATTCCTGGATGTGCAGCATCAGCCCAGTGGTGGCAGGGGAGCCACTGGCTGTCCATCACCCGGTGTGCCCCTCAGAGTGACTTGACGGTGGATGTGCCCCTTGTAGGTCACGTTGTCCCCAGCCTTTGGGGCCCTCCAAACCACTGGACATGGAGTGGCTTCTCATGAGTAGGACCCAGGGCTTGGGGGCTGGGCTGCACCCAGCAGGCCCTGTGCCGCATGGTGCCTCTTCCCAGGACAGGAGGCGCATGTTTGCCCTTCCCGAGTCATGAGAGAGCAGAAACACTGTGTGCTGGAGAGCAGTGTGGCGCAGTGGCTAGGGGTCACGCATGGAAAGTGCGGGTGTCGCGCTAGGACGGCCACCCAGAAGAGGAGCCCGTGTCTCTGAGGCGAGCAAGGGACTATGTCCAGTTCCCACGCCCCAGTGCCCACGGGCTGCAGACAGGCTCTAGTGAGGCTGTGGGCTGGAGGGGCCTCGGCCTAGGAGGACTGCACAGCCTGGCCCAGGTCGGTGAGGCTCCTGGGGCGGAGCTGGGGTTCAGTGTGCAGGCCGGGCTCCTCCCTGGCTCAAGTCCTGGAGGCCGTGGGGAGGGCTGCTGGTTGCTGAGTGTGCAGGGCATGGAGGTGGGTCTGAAGCCCGCCCCACACGTGTACACACAGCACGCCCGCACACCAACACACACCACTCACACAGCCCACACTCACAGGCTATAGAAGCACATACTGTACACAGCGCACATGGGCAAGTTTCATTGTACTCATAGCATGCTCACGCCATGCACACAGCACACACACACACACGCATGCATGCATGCCACACACTCATGGTACACACTCACACTAGACACACAGATTCACACCCTGCACACAGCCTCTCACCCCACACATACCAATATGACAAGTATGATATATACAGTGCAGTAGGATAGCACATGTACACACACTGCACACACATTACATATACACCACACACCACACACACCTGACATGCCAGAAACACCACCCAATCACGTAGCACACTCATACCATAAATGCAACCCAGCACAGAGAATACGCCTCACATGTGTCACACACATGCCCCAAGTGCACGCCATGTAATAGACCACGTAGCCATAGTGCCATCCACCATCCGCCCACAAAATAGACACGCACTAACCATTACATCAAACTCCAGCATCCATCCCACACTCACCTCCATGTCACCATCCACACACACACACACACACACACACACACACACACCCCTGCCCAGGAGTCATTGCTCCAGCCTCCCTCGTCCGTGCTCCCAGCCATCTCTGGAGGGACCAGGCCCACCCTATGACAACAGCATACCCCACGCCCCCCTGGGGTCTCCAGAAACCAGAACCAGCCCACAGACACCTGGGTGCAATGACATTCCCGGGGCCCTTGGCCCCATGGAGAGTCTGTAGGCCACTGGACAGGCCAGAACTGCCCCCTGTCCTTCCCAGTGGGCCTCATTGCCTCTCTTCTGCCAAGAAGCTGCTGTCTTCTATGCCTCTGCAGCGGAAGAGCCAGGTGGGGTGCTGAGAGGTGAAAGTCTGGGGACTGCTCTTACCCAGCTGACTGCTACCTCCACCCGAGAGCTCCTGGCCGCTAAAGGTGCATGCTGGTCTCCAGCTGATCACCGCAAGAGCTGGTGGTGGTGACTGCAGGATGCATGGGAAGGGGCCCTCCCCCTTCACCCTTAGCTCTGGGCTTCAGAAGGTGGCTTTCACCTGGCACCTTCAGATAACTCACCTAACAGCCACCATCTGGGGAAGTCCTGTCCTCTGGGTAAGGCTAGCAGCTCTGAATGCTGATCCAGGCTAAGCAGTGATGCCACCAGACCCCACAATTCCTGCTTTCTGTGCCTGCATGCCCTGCGGTGCTGAGCTGGGAAGTCCCACTCAGCTGAAAGCGGGACAGGAGCAGGTTCTAGCCTCAAACACCAGCTTGGTCAAGACCATTCTGTCCAGTCCACAACGACTATGGGATTCCTAAAAACATAATAACAGGCATGCAGGCAGAAACTACATGCATTTCCATGCACCTACACTGCTACCCAATTGGAAAGATGGGTCTGGGCGCCCGGGAGTCCATATCCTTCATCACATGCTCAGCTTGGGGTGGAGCCTGAAGGTGCTAGCAGATTCTGCATCTTTGAAAGAGGACAGCTGTTCTCAGCAGGACCTGAGAGGCGAAATTCAAAAGGCTTTCCCCACTTGACGCTGCTGGTGATGGGTGAAGCAATGTGCAAAGGAGCAGAAAACAAGACAAAAGTGGCAGTTCAGCAGACCATAAAAACGTCACCATGTCCCAACAGGACCCAGCCCTGCTCTTGGGAGAAGCAGCAGCGTCCACCTCCAGCAGAACAGGTCTCCGACCTGCATTACCCACATTGTCAGGCAGTGCTTGCTATTGAACTCTCTTCTTCTTCAGAGAATCCTGTCTCCTGTGCACTCTGGGAGCCAGTGAGTAGATATGGTGGGGCAGAGGCCTGGCTGAGACTGAGGTTCTCCCAGAGTTCAGTGACCAGACCTGCACTGGTCCCATCCAGGAGTGTGGTATTCTGGGTGGGGAGAGCTCAGGGCCACAGGCCCACCTGCCACCCAGGGGGGCTGGGATGCTGCTCTGCAGGTACAGCCCAGAGCCTCAGTGTGAGCACAGCGCCGCCCTCTGGGGAGGGCAGCTGCAGGGTTCTAGGACACCAGGAGCAAGAGGTGCTGACTGGTGCCTTCACCTCTACTGGGCAAAGGTGCACATTACGTCATCAAGACAGGCCGGTGTGGTTGCGACTTTCTCGTTGCTGAGACCTGACACCCACAATTATAAAAAGCAGAGGTTTATTTTGGCTCATGGTTTGCGGAGATTTCAACCCATAGTCTGCTGGCTCCAAAGCAGAGCAGCATGGAAGAGGAGTACAGCAAAGATGAAACAGCTGGAGTCAGGTAGACAGGAAGCAGAGAGAGAGGGGTCAAGGGAGGAGGAGGGAGGCAGCCCCATCTGGGCCACACCTCAGTGACCACCTTTTCCAACCAGCCTGCCCTTCCCAGCAGCACATTCAGTGGACTAATCCACTCATGAGCATCGTGCACCATGATCCACTCACCTCTGAAATCTCACTATGAGCACACGAGGCTTTGGGGGTGGGGTGGGGTCTAGATATAAACAGTACTGCCCATCTTCCACCTGAAAGCAACTGTTCGAAAAGGCAGGGAGAAGAACCAAGAGATGGAAGGGGAAGAAGAGGAAAGCCTAATTAAGCTGTGTTAGATGTATGGACCTATGGCCCACAAAGAGCGTGAACATTATATACTGTAAGCATGAATGAATACAAAAGATATTTAATCTTAATTAAATAATTAATGACAGGACTGACCACAAGTGCACACAAAAAAGTAGTACTTTAGACCCAGAAGGTGGTAGCTTAAAGACCCAGCCACCTGGGACATCACTGTAGAAAGGCCACAGATGTGCATGTCCTGTTGAACCTCGCTGATAGGGAGAGCCCCAAAGAAAAGCAGTGTGAGAGCCCAGGCTGCCATTTTCCTGTGTAACTGAGCGTCCTCCCCCTGCCCCAGGCTCTTTACTCCTACAGCACGCTTGCCCAGCGTCTAGTGCAGGCTGGAGCACCTCTGGAAACAAGAAATACTTCGACCGACACAGGTGTCCTGGAGGCCAGCAGCCCATGCCAGTGCCAGCTCCACCCTTGCCAGTGCCCCTCTGTGCCAGCCAGGCATGCACCTCCTGAAGCATTTGGTTAGTCTCCCTGGGAGCATCTGATTTAAGGAAGTAAAACATCAGCTGTCCCCAAGCAAACGTTGGACATTGGAGCCCATGCAATGCTGAGTTCCAGGATCCAGATCCAGGCTGGGCACGGAGATCTGTATGCCAGGCTTGGGGCTTGGGCGAATCCATCAAGGAAAGGATGGGTGGGTGGATCTTACCAGTCTGGAGCTGCTCTTGACTGTCCTTCCATCCAGAGAAGTTCTATGCATGACCTTTGTCTCAATTATTTTTCTGTCCTTGTTAGGACAAAATATCTGATGCCCAAAATAAAGGAAGGGAATGTTCACTTAGCTCACAGTTTGTGGAGGTTTCAGTCCATACTCAACTGGCTCCAAGGCACATGGCAAAGGGCAGCAGTTCATGGCGGTGCAAAACAGATCGGCATGAGCAGAAAGGAAGGAGCTGTGGCAACAACTACAACAGAGAGCAAGCCTGTCTCCCTTAGGTTGTATTCAGGCTGTCTGTCTGGGCCTAGTGTTGGAG
>NW_004524584.1:20134364-20140511 GCF_000260255.1 Octodon degus | reverse complement strand
CCATGTTATCCAGTTCATGTTTTTTTCCTCATTCCTTTTTATTAGTACACATCTGCAGCACGTAATGAGTCCGCTCATCATGCAGAGTTAGCACAGGTGCATGATGCAGTCCAATTCCTTTCTTAAATCCCTTCCCCCGCCTCCATGTCTTGGTCACTCCCCACCTTGACCTCACTATGTAGCCCAGTCTAGCCTTGAGCTACGGTGATCCTCCTGTCTCCACCTCCTGAGGGCTATAGTCGCAGGCCTGCACCCCCAGGCCCCACTGTTTTATTTTATTTATTTATTTATTTATTTATTTATTTATTTGCAGAACCAGGGATTGAACTCGGGTCCTTCCACTTGCCAGGCAAGTGCTTATTCCACTGAGCTATCTCCCCGGCCGCCCCACTGTTTTATTTTAAAAGAACAATTGTCTGACAGCACTCATATGTGTGTAGGAAGTACTTCTCTGAAATTTTAGAAGTTATTTTATTGAAAACAGTAGAATCATTAGTAAAATACTACCAAGACTTTTTCATGGTAACAATAATTTTAAGACTTCTAATATTTCTATTTTCACTTTTATGGCTAATTAACTTTTTTATTTCTTCTGAGAAAGAAACAGGAGCCTGCAGGCAACACCGCTATGTGCGCAGAGTGGCCCTGTCCTTTGGGGCTGGAAGACAACTTCTCTATAAGATACAGTCTCTCTGCTCTTGTTTGAGGAAGGAGATTTTAACAAGTAAGGCTTGAGCTAGCTAATAGGAAAACAAAATGAAGAGATATGCAAATACAAGGTGTCTCAGTTACTCTTCTCTCGTTGCTGGGACAAACACCCAGCACTCAAAATGAAGGAAGCAAAGGTTTATTTAACTCACAGTTACTGGGGGTTTCAGTCCATAGTCAGCTGGCTCCAAGGCAGAGCGGCACATGGCAGAGGGCAGTAGTAGTTCATGGAAGCGGAAGGCAGCAAAACAGCAAGAGCAAAGGGAGGACAATATTTATTTATTGATTTATTTGGTACAGCAACAATGGCTACAGAGAGCAAGTCTGTCTCTCTGTCTCTCTTATGTTACATTCAGGCTCTCCAGCCCAGGTTAGGTGTAGCACTCACACCCATAATCCCAGCAGTACTCGGACCCATAATCCCAACTTTGGATCATGAATTAATCAAACCGTAGAACTGCGCCTCAGTGACTGCATGAGGCTTTGGTGGGACAAATACACAAAAACCATAACACAAGGTATGATCAAAAGATAGGTTGAATGTTCAAATTTAGAAAATATTCCAGGAAAAGCCACATTATCATTCATCTCTCAAACCATTACTGGTGGGCTGGGGAGATACCTTGGTGGTCTAAACACCTGCCTGGCATATGCAAGGACCTGGGTTTGATTCCTCAGTACCAGGTGTTATGCCTGCTTACCCCGTGCAGACCCAAAACTGGGCATGGTGGCACATGCCTGTAATCCCAGTGCTGGGGAGGCTGAGACAGGAGGATCACTATCAGTCTGAGCTATGTAGTGATACCCTGTATCAAATACATAAATAAATAAATAAATAAATATTGTCTAAAACTACTGTTCTAGCTTTGACCGCATTTATCCCATGGTTCTCGCCTCTTTCTGAAGCACCTCTGGAGTCTTTTCCTGGGTGACTTTCATTGTGCTGTTGTGGCTGCCTCAATGTCTTAAACCAGTGAGAAGTGTTTATAGCAATTTCTGCCTAGTAAAAACCTGGGCACGTCCTCACCTACCACATTCACAAGATCTGACCTTGTGTGACTTGTGGCTCCTTTCCTGAGTCGGAAGGACTGTGCGAGGTAGCGTGGGAAGCGGCTCACTTCTCGTGGGCATGAATATCTCAGAACACGAAGCCACATCGAATATCCTCACTTCTAAAAAATGTTCTACTTAAGGAAACATGTGTGAATATTTCACTTGCTACAAGACCTTGGGAAGCCGCATCCAGATAAATAATCTGCTAAAAATAGTGGCTCTCGTTGGTACTGATGAAAGGATTCACTGTAGTTCTTCCCATTTGAGAAGTGTTTGAGAAAAATAAAAGGAGGGAAAAGACCCACTCAGGGCTGTGCAGCAGGTGGTACAACGTTGCACGGGGCTCAAAACTGTGGAGTTAACATAAGAAGCCCTCACCGGGCTCTGCCTTTAGCAGCACCGTGTACCCACAGAATCAATTTCCAGGGCCTACCTAGCAGAGCCAGCACCTTGCCGCCACAAGAGCTTGGATCCCCGACCTTCGGGTTAACTACACCAGGAGACTCCTCTCATTAGGAAGAGCGTCAGCTGACTCTAATTTCAGCAAGATCATTATCATTAGGTCAGCACAAACTAATTGATGTTTGTGCAGTACAGGATTGTGGATTCCAATACACGCAGTTTAGCTCAACAAACTCGGCTGACCCAAGAAGCCAGTTACATCACTCGGGTGCTGCTGAGCGTAACTCCCGGCTTAGAGGAGAGGCTTTCGGGGGTTTAAGCCCGGCTCCATAATGAGAGCTGGGATTTTGCAAACCCAGCGTCTTGCATCTGCTGGGAGCTGACCCTAGATGTGTGCCAGACCTGCGCTCCGCACATGCGCGTCCCACACAGAGCTGAGTTTCTGCAAAGCTGTGGGGATGATGAAGCAACTAAGCTTGGGCTTGTGCTTTGTTGTTTTCTTTTTTTTTTTTTCTTCCCACATGTTCAGTTGACAAGTAGCTATGGCAGCACTGTTTCACATCTGAAATGGTCTTTTCTTTTTAAGCCGGATACTGAACTCAGGACCTTACTCTTGCAAAGCAGGGGCTTTTGCTGCTGAGCTATCTCCCTGGCCCTAACATTTGAAATTGCCAGTTAAAAGTTAACTGTGCTGTTTGTTGCTTATCAGCCTTTGAATGTCTTTTTATGATCAGGTGTAAGGGCATGCTGAGCCTGTGACACGGGAGAGTAGGAGTCAGCCCTGGAGGGCTTGGGACTCCGAGCACAGAAGAGGGGGGAGGAGCTGTGGTCCTGAGGGGAATGGTGGTGGCAGCAAAGTGGGGACAGCCAATGACCTCATAGGGACAAACACTGCGACATTCAGAAAACAAAAATACCTACATATATATATGCACATGGGATTGAACCCAGAGCCTTCATGATGAGCTACAACTTCAGCTGTTTTTTTTCAAAGTTTTGTTGATAAACAGATAGCAATGAGACAGTTTCAAATCAAATCGGAAGTACAGTTTCAACAAATAATACACTGCATATATTCTTCTTAGTGGTTAATTGCTGTACAAGATGCGGACTTGTGATCCTATTTACAAACACCATTAGAACAAATCATTCTATTCATTAAGAGAATGCAACTATATATCTATCCCAACCTTTTTGAATACACAGATACAAAATGGACATTCATCGGTATACCCCATTTTTTCTAAGTTCCGTTATTGAATATTATAGGTGTGTAAACTCAGCAAAATATTCCAAAAGAGTCCAGTAGCCCATAATAGCATTGGGTCTTCTGTTTAACTGCCAATGTCAGAAATTATTGACCTGAGTTCCCCACAGCTCAACATAACAGCATGGCTTTACTTCCTATATTTCGTCTTCATGCTTTTCTACTGGATGGTTAAGACCAAGGTAAAGCAGGACCTGTGCAACAAGAGTTGTAGCTTTTAACTTCAGCTGTTTTTTATTTTGAGATTGGGTCTCCCTAAATCATTGAGTTGCCCAGGCTTAGATGCTAGGCTCAAACTTGTTGTCTTTCTGCCTCAGCCTCCCTGAGTGCTGGGCTTCCAGGCAGCCACCAACATGCTTGGTGTACAGGTATCTTTAACTGTATAATTTAATAGACACTTTTGGCTGAGGGTCCCAGCATGCACTGTTAAAGCTACTGCTATTCAGCTCTAACTCACTATGCCCCAGTGCTTGGAGCAAAGTTTATGCAGGCTCCATGACCTGTTTGCTCTGTAAGCGCGCCTGGCAGTGTAGGGAATGGGCTGCGAAGGAGATACCCCGGGGTGCCCTCGGACCACCTGTGCCTGCAGTGGGGACCATGCCAGGCATGGGAGGGATGCAGGGCCAGGTGCGCAGCAGTAGTGCCGGGCTCCAGAACGTGAGCACCTGCCCTGGTGGGGATGAAGGAACCTCTAGGCGGCGCCAGGTTCTGTGCCCCACTCTGAACCCTCTCCATCCCCAAGCTCAAGATGTATGATGCTGAGCCTCCCCAGCAGCGCTGGCTTCTCCCTCAGGAAGCCGAGGTGAGCTTGCACAAGGCCATCCTGCCACTGGACTCCGCAGCAGTTGGACGCACACCAGAACATTTCCCTAACACATCGGATCTCGCGCCTTCCTGTCCTTCTCTACGCTCCACCCTCACACCCACCGCCTCTCCCCATACCTCTCACCCCACCCCAGAGCAGCCAGGCTCCACTCCGAGGCATCTGCCTGTCCCCAAGACCCCTCTGGTGAGCACACTCACGGGCCGCACCCGGGATTGCAAAGGCGGAGCCCAGTCTGCCAGCCACAGCAGCTGCTGGGGGGATCCACAGCCACAGCAGGGTGGCATAGGCTGCCCACGAATGCAAGCAGCCCAGCTGCCCGGGGCGGTCAGGCGGATCCCTCGCTGTGAATCCAGCAGGTCTCAGTATCGCCCACCTAAGTGAGAAACTTGTGATCGTACAAAAGCCTACATACAAATGTGCGTAACTAATCAATTTCAGTTACAAAACTACGGAAGGGCCAAGTCTCTTTCACAGGTGAGTAGATGACCTGATGAATGTCCACGTGATAGAATACTACTCAGCAATAGAAAAGAAATCGCTTTTTAAAAAAGCAAAGAGCTCTGGAGACACAGAGGAACTTGAGGTGGGTGTTACTACTGGAGAGAAGCCCTTCTGGAAAGACTGCATCCTATGTGATTCCAAAAATGTGACTTTCGGAAAAGGCAAAAGAGAAAAAGGATGAGCACCCTCTGTCAGGAGACAGGGGCACGACCACAGGGCACGCAGTAGTGGGCTCGCGTGGTGCGTATCTCTCAGGATCCTTATGTGAATGTCGCATTAATTGTGATATACGTGTGAGGGATCCTCCTCTATAACTGTGCAGGGGAGCCAAGATGTAGCTGGGAATCCCAAGCGTCAAGCTGGGGATGCCAGGATGCCTGGGAGCGCATTCCTTCTGGAATGGGGCAGACGGATGGCCTTTAGTCAACAGATTAAGGAAGATCCATCTTGGCCAATGCAGGAGCTGATCCGTTAGTCCTCTGAGCCCAAGTAGAAGACTAGAACTAGAACATGGCCTCTGTCTTCCTGGGCTTCTCCTCCCCTTCGGCTCCCAGGGGCGGATGTGGGGACCTCGGGATCTGGGACTTTGTGCTGGATTTCTAACTGGTGGTCAGCTTCTTACACCCAGCTGAATTAAACGAGGAAGGTGCTGGGTGCAGAGGCCTGCCCAAGGGCTGCTGCCAGCAGCATAGAGAGGCTGCTGAAACACTGTTAGGGAGGCTTTTGGAGGAGCTGTTGGAGCTGTTAGAGGCTGCTCGTTCTCTTTGGCTGTTCTGCTGGAGGACCTTGTCACGTGGGCTCTCCTGGTGAATTTTATATTTTTAGGGAAGGTCTACAGGGATCTTCAAGATCTCACTACTAGATTAAACACATAGTGATCCTCCTATTTATAGCCTCCCAAGAGCTGAGATTACAGGCGCGCGCCACCCCACCCAGCCTCTCAGAGCATCCCCAGGGGCAGGGCCAGCACAGCAGGCCTGGGGATCGAACTCCTGACCCCTGCGCCTGCTTGCAGGCACTTTAATCCCCTGAGCTAATTTTGCCAGCCCTACACGATGAATTTTTTTTTCAATTTTCTCCAATTAAACCATTTATTTATTCATTATACCAAGTACGTTAATTCCCATCTCCTTTTCTTTACACATGAGTCATTCTAGAGATGGAATGCTTTCTGTTTATATCCTTTTTTTTTTTCACATGACAACATCTTGAAGTTTATTCAGTTATTCTATTATTTGCTCCAGAGAAAATTACCGCTGACACTTACTGAAAATAAGAATCTCAAGCTTTTGGGAAGGCCACATGTGCCTCAGCAGAGCAACTGTCCCAGAGCACTTACCTCTACCACCACAAGGAAGTTCATTCTATCCCCTCACCTGGTTTTCTGTCC
>NW_004524584.1:20130649-20133279 GCF_000260255.1 Octodon degus | reverse complement strand
ACCTCACTGTTGCTGAGGATGGCTGTGGTACTTTTGGGGGCGCTCCAGTGCTTACCTTGAGTGTTGCTTCCTGGCTCCAGTTCAGATCCCTCAGCCTGCTGGCACAGATCCTTCATCCCACTGGCATAGATCCTAGCTTCCACCACTGACCCTTGGGCCTTTCTGGCACAGATCTGTGAAGTAGGATCCAGGCCCTCAGCTGGAGTCTTTGGTCTTTAGTGTGTGGACAGATTTCCTGCACTCCTTGTATGTGATTCCCTATAAACTAATACTATAAGATGTGTCCTATATTATATTGTTTCCCTTGAAAAACCCAGAACCATGTCAGGCTTCATCAGATGTCCCAAGCGCTGCTGCCCCTCGTGCCCCAACTTTCAATCTTGCCTCAAGAGTGACACTGTGACATTGCAGGCCTGGGTCCCAGGGCTTCTGGATGTGGGCTGCCTCACACACCAGCTCTCCTTCGTCTCCAGCTCCCTGACTGCAGGCCATAGTTGTTGTGGTCCCTTGGTATGGAGACATTGATCACCAGCACCAACCTTCACCAATGGGCCCAGTTTCTACAGAGAACCCAAGGAACACATGAATAGTTGGGTACTGCGTAGAGACAGTGGTGGGTGACGGAGTTGAGGGGAATTCTATGGTTTTGGCTCAGTTTCTCTATAATCCTAAACGTTTAAATGCCCTTGTAGGTGTGGGTCAGTGGGAGAAAAGACTGGGGCAGGAAGGGGAAAAGAGGAGTCTGGTGTCTGTCATTTCCTTTGTCCCTCAGGCAGAGCACCGAACAACTATGAGTTAAAGGAGGAGAAGCCTACCCTGGCTCCCTTTCTAGTTCATGCTCAGCCAGCTCTGGTAGGATGGCCTGGCAGAGGGGAGGCTCATGGTGACTGGAAAGCAGAGAGAAAGGGAGGGGCCAAGGAGCCGATCCCTCCCAAGTCATGCCCCCCAGTAACCCCCTCTTCTGCCAGGCTCCATCTCCCAGCACCAAGCTAGCAGTAAGACCCTGACAGTACCAACACCTTCCACAGTCTCACTCTGAGCACAAAAGGCTTAGGGAAGCAGGGTCACATCCAACAGAAATGGTAATAGGGCGAGAGGTGTGGTGCGTAGGCCGCATGAAGACCCGATGTGTAGTCTAGGTATGGTGCGTGAAGGTTCAATGTGGGCTGTATGCAGCTGCATGTAGACTCTTTCCTGGTTACCTGCAGACTATATAAAGACCATGTGTGTTATCCATGGACTGTGTGAAGACTGTGTGTGCACTACCTAGGTTACATGGGGACTGTGTGTCAGCTGCATGTTGGCTTTATCTGGGTGACGTGAGACTGCACGGAGTGTGTGCATGAGCTGTGTATGGACTGTGGGTTGCCCCGTGCAGGCTTTACCCACGTGACACGCAGACTGTGTGAGCTGTGCATGTACTGTGTGCCAGCTGCTGAGGGTGTGGTCAGGCCGTAAGGGGTCCGGCTCACGGTATCTGGGCTCTACAGAGATACTGCAGACGGTACACGCCATGCTTAGCCAGCACTGGACACCCGAGTGGGCTTGCGGTGGTCCTCCAGTGGGGCCGGCCCCTGGACTCCCAGGGTGGAGCAGCAATGTTGCTTCCTCCTGGTGACCACAAGCTTCATAGACAACCTCATCACCAGCAGTAGGTCTGCCCAGCTGAGCGACCTGAGTCATGAGGGGTGCAAATAACACTCCTCATGGGTGAAGTAGCCACTGCTGCAGCCCAGCAGAAGTGACAGGTCCCAAGCCCCACGTTCAGAGGTGCCCCCCACCACCAGGGCACTGAGCTATGCATCATTTTGTGCTTCCTCCTATGGAAGAATCTCATGAAGATGCCCTGACATCAGTGCTAGAGGTGACCTTGGGTGTGTTGGGACCCCACCTTCCCGGAGACTAAGTGCTCTAGGGTCTCCCTCTGTGAACACAGCTCCAACTTGCTACTCACTGCTGCCCCTGGTCACAGGGTAGTTCTCAAGAAGCTATGGGGTCAGGAGGGATTCAGGGTGACTGGGTGCAGAGAGAGCTCCTCTCAGAGGCCACTTCCGAGAGATCCTCCGGCAGACACCTGGGGACTTTGGGTGTTGGCCACTCCTGAGGGGAAAGGGCTCGCCAGAGACGTATTTTTTTCTCCAACAGCCTTCCTCACCCTCCAGAACCTACTCCGACCACAGGACCCATACTTCATGAAGAGGAAGGCCCAGATCACAGCCTTGCTAACCCTTGGTCCTAGCTACAAGAAAGATGCCTTGATTTTCACTGCTGCCTGTGCATTGTTCTGAGACGGTCTGAGTGAAAACCCAAAGATTTCTGAACAGCAGAGCTGTGTCGAGGAGAAATGGCCCCTGCCCAGGTGGGGTTGTGTCCCTATAACCCAGCATGGGCTTGGCCAATTGCACCAACTTAACCCTCCTTGGCTCTGATTCCTGAAGACAGAGAGGGAGAGGTGGGAGAATGGGTGGGAGACCTGTCTTAGGTTTGAGTCACCTTTGCTAGAGTGGTGCCAGGGGCCCCAAGACATTGCTGTGAGTCACACTCTGTACACAGGAGGGTGAGGGAGACGGGAGACATGATTGGTGACAAAGGAGCCTGGGCTTTAGCTCACATCAGGAGCTGGCAGGAGG
>NW_004524584.1:20128727-20130204 GCF_000260255.1 Octodon degus | reverse complement strand
GCGTGGAGACCACGAGCTGTCCTCAGGAGCCCTCTGAGTGTCCCCACTCCTCAGGGACAGCTCCCCGCCAACACCCAGGCTCTTGCAGTCCCCACACTGAAATGCAGCTCTAAGTATCCACGGTTTCTTTGCTGCCTGTTGATGCTTGTCTTCCCTAAATCAAAACATTACTAAACCCATCCCAAGGTGAGCTACATAAAGGGCTTTGTTGTTCCCAGGCTGCCAAAGACAGCGCCCATTGAGAGGCCTATTGTCTTCTGTGTGTGGGACTCAGCTGACACTGCCTGAGGTTTACCCATGACCCACACGCATAGCAGGGTGAGTCAGGGAGCCCAGGGCCACAGCTCCCCGGCCGGTTTGCCAAGATCTGTACGATGCACCCCCCCAAGACTGCACTCCTTTATTTCAGACAATAATTGCTACATGTGCTCACCAATGATTTATTGTTGTTGGTGGCAGCGCACCCTTTAGAAAGTTTGCCAAAGGGCGTGGGCTGTTATTGATAAAGATGATGAACGCTGAACTATACCACTACATTACTACCTGTTAGGATTAGTTGAAACCTTGTTTTATTTCACGTCGTCCCCAGTGAGGCTGTGTGCATTCTTTTGCACTGACTCAGGGTTGAGGTACTGCCAGCCCAGAAGGTGCAGGTGATTTCATAAAGATTCAGGCTCCGGTTTCAAAGAGCAGGGCAGACACCCCTGCTCTGGCATACTTCACATTGCTGAACTTGTGGAGCACACGGTTCCTCTCATTAACGAGCCTCTTATTTTTAGCTGGGTTTTTCAAGCCAGTGAGGCAGTGGCCCCTTAGCTTGATGGGATTGAGATCAACTGTCACCCCCTTTGCAAAGACTGTTGGAAAGAGGTGGCAGGGATGGTGGTTTTCGAGGCAGGGCCATCAGGGCTAAAGGCCACCAGGACAGAGGCTACAGTGGCCACATATGCATGGAATGGGAATCCAGAAGATGGAGCCTGTGGCCGCAGAGCCTGGAAGGTGGCCTTCCGGCATCCACGTGCAGATAACCAGTACTCACTGAGCAACAGTGTGGTGGTGAGTTGAGGGGGGTGGGGGGGCAGCCAGTTGACATCTGCAGGACTAAACTTGAGGACAGCTTCTTATCCTGGACTACTGCAGAGCAACCATGGAGTCTACATCAGGACCACATGGTTTAGCAAGAAGTGACACTGGTAAGGCAGGCTTGCCGGCATCCGTTGTTCCCCTCCCACGCAAAGTCCGCATAGGCTACCAGAGTGCAGGCTGCCCCAGTGTCCACATTCTGTGGCATTCGAAGTCCTTCTAGCCACTGTCCTTCCAGGAGAGGCCTGGAGCTTGCTCTCTGTCCATGGGCAAAGGTGCATCCGAGGCGCACTTGTCCCAAATGCTTCGATGCCTAGAAGGCAGCAGCTCCTGCATTCACCTGAGCGAGCACCTGCCAACCACAGTACAAGAGTGTGGCCATGCTGGAGAGGGC
>NW_004524584.1:20114987-20127877 GCF_000260255.1 Octodon degus | reverse complement strand
TTTTGGCTCTAGCCTTCCAAGGTCAATTAAGACTCAGGACATATGAGAACTTGTACTGTTACATCATGTAACTCGGTAGTGTCCCAAATTTTCTGATCAAGGAGATTATGGGGCCAAAGAAGAACGTGATTGATGATGTAGAGTGTGCCTAAGGAGAATCACAGGGAGAGAAAACATTCTCCATTCTTTCACAGAGAGCACATTGGCCAAGCAATGGCCGTGACTCATCCACATTGCTGACACTGGCAGCGGGTTTCTTACAGGGGATGAGAAAAACCCCACCGCTCACTGCTGCCTGTCACATCCTTTGCAAGCAGCGCCATCTCTGCGGAGCTGCCCAGATCCTACAGCAGCTTCCAGGCCAGTGCTCAAGGTACCTCATGGCTGCAACTCCACCCAGACAGCGCTCCCTGCAGATCTGACTGTACCACGCATCTGCACTCCCACTCAAGAGGAGCTGCACAGGGTGCCTAGCAGCTCACAAGCGTCAGGTCCTGGCCAGCTCCTCCTCCTGCCTGTCTCTCGTCTCCTGACCCACATCCTAGGCGGTAGAGGAGGGGCACATGTTAGTGTGCTACAACCCATGCATCCCACACGCAAGGGTGGTTAGGAGGTGGCTGCTGGGTATAGAATGCAGACACTGGGTAGGCAGTAGGAAAGCCCTGGTCGGTGTGGCTCCCTGAGGTATGAAGGCTCCTGTCACATGGTGACACCAGTGACTGTTCCTTAAACCCCAGGCAGGTGCTGGAGCCCTGTCCAGGCACTGTCAGTAGGAAGTGTCCCTGCCTGCCCTGGAGCCTTAGGGCGTCTTAGCAATGAGTTGCATAGACAGAGACCGACACAGCCACTCAGAGGTCTCATCCACAGTGGATCATGTCCAGCGGATCAGCCCAATGCTCGCGGGTGCAAGTTGAGCTGAGAGGTCAGTGCATGGAGCAGCCTGGTGCAGCAAGGTCCACGGAACTCGAGGCTGCACCGGCCTGTTCTCTTGGCACCTGCATCCCAGCCCCTGCACACACAGAGATGCATGCTGAGAGTGGAGGATGAAACTCCAGAGGGCTGGCAGGGGCCCTGGACAGTGCCCCCAGCAGGCAGGATTAGGAGGCCCACACTGACTCAGCGGCCTGCTGTTCCTGACCTCAGGCCTCTCTGGATGTTTAGCAGGGCAGGGGTGATAGACAGAATGCCACCCCACCCCTGCAGGATGGACCTGGCTAGGCTGAGGTATGGAAGAGCTAGTACGAGGCACAGCCTTGGGATTAAGGACAGACAGGGACATTCAGTCCAGATCCCAATACAGAGTAAGGGAAGCCAGGAGCATCCCTAGGCAGAGGCCTGGGACCTGTGAATATGGAACAACCCCTCCCCACAACTTGTCAAGTGCTAGCACTGTGCTTTATTTTTTTTTTCAATAAAAAATGTTTCCTTTTATTTATTTATTTATTTATTTAAATTTTTTGTTTTTTGTTTTTGTTTTTTTTCATAATTTTATTGAGAAACAAATAGCAATGAGACAGTTTCAAATTATTTATTTATTTATTTAAATTTTTTGTTTTTTGTTTTTGTTTTTTTTCATAATTTTATTGAGAAACAAATAGCAATGAGACAGTTTCAAACCATATTGGTAGGACAGTTTCAATATTTAACACATTGCATACATTCTTCCTAGTGGTTAATTGCTGTACAGGATGCAGATTTGATATCCTATCTACAAACACCATTAGAACAAATCCCTCTATTCATTAAGAGAATGTAACTATATATCTATCCTAACCACTTTGAATACACAGATACAAAATGAACATTCATCTGTATCCCCCTTTTTTGTTAAGTTCCATCATTTAAATATTATAAGTATATAAACTCAGCAAAATAATCTAAAAGTGTTCAGTAGTCCATAATAGTATTAGGTCTTCCGCTTCACTGGCAATGTCAGAAATTGTTAACCTGAGTCCCCTACAGCTCAACATAACACCATGACTTTACTTCTTATATTTCGCTTTTATACATAGAAAGAGTCAGGACGGGGGCACGAACTGGCAACCTCGCGCTCCAGAGCCCAGCACGAAGACTGCCGCGCTAGGTCGCCACCTCACTGTGCTTGAACACACGGGCCCCAGATCAAGGCAGCGCAGGCCAAAGACTTCGAAAAATCTAAGATGAAACAAAAACAGAAAAGCTCTTTGCTCCTTACATTGCAGCCAGACCCACACTGCTGTAAGCGACGCAAGGTTGGTGCTGTGGCCGAAGGGGCTCAAAGGTCAAAAGCAGCTGCTTGGGCAATCTGACAACAAGCCATGCATGTGCGGCCTCTTCTGCCGCCCCCTCCCACGAAGCCTAAACAGTGTCTTTTTGGGGACAATTGCAAAACGCAAGACCATCACCAGGCTGAGGTGTACATTTCCCTTGTGAGACAACACAGGAGGGAGTCAGCATTTTCTGCCCCCAGGTTCGCTTTAGAAGGAGACCATAGCCTTCTTATTTTTAGAAATTTTTATGTCTTCCAGAATTCAAGATACTTCCCAGAGTGCAAAGCACTGATTTTTATTATTGCGGGCAGGAGGTACTGTTTCATGAAGAGACGTCAGTTTTAGAAGGGCCAGCTCCACCACTGAAAACGCCAATTGCAGCGCAGCTGGAGAAAGAAAGAGGGTCACCATCTGTCTCCTTTCTCCCTTCAGTTCCCAAAAGATGCCATAGACACAGCTTCTCTCCTAAGTGGGACTCACAGCACCCAGGCAGATAAACAGGTTACGCAAAGCAGCAGAGGAAGTGCGAGGAAGAGGGAAGGCCAGCGCATACGCATACGCAGCCTGCCTCTGCTGCTGTGACCATTCGCACCTTACTCCTTCTTCTTAGAACGAAAGGCCCAGGACATAGCTGCGCGCTTCTCCTAATGGATGCCTGCTGACATCACCTGGTGCCGGCAGCCTGTCCCCATGAACCCCTTTATTCTGTGAGAGGTGTCCTCCAGTGACAGGGTGCCCTAGGACCAAGAGGGCACTCCACAGGCCAGGAGTTCATGCCACAGCTTGATGCTGCTTGGGGCTGGGGCTCCCTCCTTGGCCCTGGGCAGGAGGACCTCTCTCTAGAGAAGCCTGCTGTTGGTTGGACCATGTGCCCTGAAGGGATTTGCAAGTCTGGCACTGTACCTGAGTGTGACTTTATTTACAAATTTGATCCTTGCACATGCACTTAGTTAAAAAGAGATCACCCAATTAGGGTGGTCCTTAAGTCCACAGCTGATATCCTTATAAAGGAAGCACAGGACAAAGACATATGGGCAAGGAGACAGCCGTGTGACAACACAGGCAGAAACTAGAGCAGTCATCTACAAGCCGAGGACCCAGGCCACGACGCAAGGCCTGAAGGCCCAGGAAGGAAGCTCCCCAGAGAGGGTGAGACCTGGAGGCCCGATTCCTGGGCTCTGGGCCCCAGACAGTGTGAGAAATGTTCCCCACGTTTGGTTCCTACAGGCCTGGGAAACCAAGGCAGCCCAGTCCTGGAAGCACCGAAGCAGGCAAGGGGGCTGTCTCTGGCCCTCAGAGGCCACCCTGCCTGGGACATCCCTGCCAACTTTGAGAGTGAGAAGTAGATGGCAGCAACTGCCAGCTCCTCACACCTCCTTGAGGTGGCATTCGGAGAAGGAAAACATCGCACACTGCAGCCAGCAGTGGCCACGCCGGGTAAAGGACCAGTGAGCGGTGGCGCGTGTGCCAAGTCTTGCTTCAGTCCGTAGTGCTCACCACGGTCTCTGGCCTGCTAGACGCGGCCTCTGCTTTGGAAATCATCTTTCCATCATCCCCTGATTTTACCACCCACCATTTTCCTTTTAATTTCACAAAGAGAGCAAGAGAGACTTCCTTGGTGACTTGTAGAGAAAAGAGGGCATTTGCTGTCCCCTCAAGGCCGCGCCAGACTCACAGTGGCCCCAGTACCCAGTAGCAGGTACGAGAGAAATGAAGCCAGCCAGATCTGCTCTGCTGTGCTGTCCTGGGCTCAGACCTGCCACCCATCGTCGCTCCATCCCATACCTTGACGGAGGACACCTGGCTCCTCCCTCCCTCCTTCTCTCCCTCCCACCCTCCCTGCCTGTCTCCCTCCCTCCTTCCTTCCCTCCCGCCTCCCTCCTGGCTCCCTCTGCAGGGACACACATGCCAGGAGACAGCCCGGGTCAGGGAGGGCTAGCCAGGCTGCAGGGTCAAGATGGACTGTCTGGCTCAGGCAGAGAGCTGAGCCCATCGTCCCCACCCTGGGGCCGATCGACCTCCTTCCTGCAGTTAGACTCCCGAATGTGAAAGGCTACACTGCTGCGACACACTTGGGCAAATCGAGGCAAATTTGAGGCCTGGTCATTTAAGCGGTAGGTCCATTGTCCCCAGTTGTGTAATTGGTGATCAAGAAGGCTGTAAAACCACGGGCAGTTGAAAAGCCAGAGGAGAGTGAAAGAGCGCCTTCCACTGTCTGTCCACCTGCTGTGTGCAGGGTTTACAGGAAGGGCCAGTGACAGCCGCTCATTTAACCTCCTGCAGGAGGAGGGCCAAAGGAGAGGGCAAAATCAAAACCAGAGTGCATCAGTGAGGCTTCCCGCATTGTCCTGTTCTCTTTGTTGTTAAAAAGAAAAAAATCTGAGTGACAAGAAAGAAGGAAGAGGAGCAGAGTGTGCAGAGTCAGTCATTAATATCATGGTGGCTGTAAATCCCACAAAACATTAACTTTATTACGTGTCAATTACTGTCCCAGCACCAGCAGAAGGGAAGAGGCTACCCTCTCACCACTGGCTGTTGTGCGGGCCTCAGCACTTTTTCTCCTGGCAAAGTCCACCCTACGAGAGGTCCAGTTCATGGAAAACAAGGCCCCGCAACCTCTTGGCCGAGTGCAGGGTGTTGTTGAGCATAGGCTTCCCTTTATTTGATGTCATGTGTACAGATGCCCCCGGAGAGGACACCCAGGTGTGAGGGTGTGCGCGCATGTGCAGCTCTTTCTAGGGCCTATCTATTTGTTTTTGTCTCTTTCTTTCCAGAACCATGTGCGCACAAAGCATGGAATTTTGCCTTGTGAAAATCGAGGAACCAAGAATTCCAATTATATTTTAATTAAAAGATCGCTTAAGAAAATTTAGAAAATGTTGTGGTGACATTTGCCTTCATTTCTGCCAAGAGAGAAGTTGCTCAGAGTCGGCATATAACACATCCTCTCTCTCGCTGAGCCCCGCAGCCATGACTACAGCCCAGGGCGCCTCCCCCAGGAAGTCCTCCGTGCTGGGCTGGCCTGCCCATGGCTCCAGAGGTTCCGAAGAATTGTGCTTTTCAAAATGGAGTGGAGGGGGGCTTCCCAGGGGACAGTGACTGGTGCCTCTTGCAGTCTAGACCAGACCCTCAACCCCAAAATCACTTGTTCTCGATGCCCAGAGCTGTGGGCCTTTCCTGCTCTTTAGAGTTCCCTCCCTAGCTGCACTTTTGCAGGACGCCATACATGGAAAACTCAGCCTGACCGTTTTCATGACTTGCTCTCTCTGACCTCAGAGTCCATGGATAGCACTGGCCCTGCCTGCTGAGATGGCTGTGTGAGAGGCGGTGTCAGCAGCCACTGTCAGCTGGGAGTGAGTGCTGCTACCTTGCAGGATCCAATGTGGCAGGTAACTTAGCCAGGTAGATATGACAGTCTGTCCTGGCTGAAGGAACAGACTTAGGGTGGATATGTAGACACTCACATGCACACACACACACACACACACACACACACACTCACACACACACGCACATTGCAGAGGGACCCACAGGGTGACCAATGCCTGTCCAATAAAGTGCAATGGGAAAGCTGCCACCTAGGACACATGGAGGGGACTTGGCCGAGCGAGGACCCCAAGGGTATCACCATCTCCTGCTCTGAACACACAGAAACAGCTAACAAACCATAGCTTCAGAAAAGTGTAACTGGAGGGCGTTGGGGGAGCTGGAGGAGGGCAGGTAGGACACCTGGGTGCCACGGCGCCCTGTGGGACCCCCACGGTGCATGCATTGCAGACTGGACTCCCGGCTTGTGGCCAGATGCTGCAGCCCTTTCCTTGGGGCTCCCACTGCTCAAAAACAAAAGCCAAAACCTGTTGCATACAAACACCTTGCCACGGACATTCTGCAACGGCAACAGAACACAGTCCAAAGTACCACAGTATATTTTCAATTTCCTGTGAGCTGATAATTATTCCAAAATAAAAAGCCAATATATGGGGCTAAGGAGATAGCTCAGCTGTCTAAACACTTGCCTGGCAAGTGCAAGAGCCTGGGTTTAATCCCTAGTACTGGGGGCCTGGGAGATAGCTCAGCAGAATAGGCACTTGCCTGGCAAATGCAAGGTCCTGAGGTACTGGCAAATGCAAGGTACTGCAAAAAACAAAAACAAACAAACCAAAAAAATCCCAAGTACTGGTAGCACATGCTGCGTCAGCCAGAGAAACCTGGCATGGTGGTGCATGCCTATAATCCTAGCACTGGGAAGGCTGAGACAGGAGGATCCCTACAAGTCTGAGCTGTGTAGTGAGAGCCTGCACCAGATAAATAAATAAATAAATAAATAAATAAATAAATAAATAAATGATTTTTTAAAAGCCAACGTATGCATAACTTTGAGATCAAGTGAGACACTTCCTAGGGAAAGGGGATTCTAAACCAAACAGGTGTGTTTAGGTCCAGTCTGGCAAGATGGCTCCTCTGGGGCCCACTGCCCTGCAGAGAAGCCCTGTCAGCACAAGCCCAGCCAAGGAGAGTAGGCAGGAGAAAAACAGAACTAATCCAGGACAAACGGTCCCAGGGCTGCAAACATCAGAGTAGTCCGAAAACTGTAAAATTCATATGATGGGAATTACCAAACAGAGAAAATAAAATAAATGGTGTTTCCTCAAAAAGTTAAATACAGATTTGCTAATCAGTCCAGCATTCCAGTCCCATTTCTGAGTATGTGCCCCAAAGAAGAAAAAAAGGGGATCTCCTGAAGATGTCTGTGTGCTGCATTCCCAGCAGCCGGACCACAAGCCAGGAGGTGGGTGGCACCCAAGGATCCCTGACAGAAACGGAGCAAGCACATGTGGCAAGTACACACATTTCGGGGTCCTCTGCCTGGAGAGGAAGTGAAAGGAACACACGCCACAGCCCAGAGGAAAAGCAAAGCTGTCGCCCAGGAACAGAGTCGGACGGAAAAGCGCAGACAGCCGCACCTGTGCTTGCATGAAGCATCGGGGACAGACAGCGGGCAGAAACAGACTGTGTGGGGAGGCCGCCCAGGCGCGTGGTGGGCGGGACCGGGAGACGCACTGAGTGGGAACAGAGTCTTGGTCTGGGATGAGGTGGATGGTGACGACTGCGTCGCCAGGTGAATGTGCGATGCTGCAGAACCGTGAGAAGGGCTGAGAGCCCTAGATTCTTGGGGTGCGTTTCTGTAAATTTGTTTATTGAAAAGCAACTATGTTTTTACTTCATTGTAACAAACAAAGAACAAAACACATCAGGCACAAGAGCATTAAAATATAAAATAGTGATAAATCTCATCACAAAATTTTCGAAACCTGTATACAGAAAACTAGAAAGCCTTATAGAGAAATTTTAAAACAATTTAAGAAATATTATAAGGTGAAACACTTGAAGGTAACAATTTATTTTTTCTTTCTTTCTTGTCTTTCTTTCTTTCTTTCTTTCTTTCTTTCTTTCTTTCTTTCTTTCTTTCTTTCTTTCTTTCTTAGACACAGGCTGTTCAGCATGGCCCTGTGCTCACTTTTGTAGAGTCGAGGCTATTCTCAAGCTTTCAGCAATCCACCTGCCTCAACCTCCCAAGTGCTGGGATTACAGGCATGCACCACCACACACATGGCCAGATAACTGACCACAAGTGGACACACACATGCACACACTGCCTGAGCCACAGACACACCCTTCTGCCCACCCAGAGACATAGACATGCACACCCTGCCCTATTTTCCCTGCATAAAGGCTCTGAAAATGATCCAGAGACGCTTCATGAGGGTACCAATCCCTCAAACAAATGTCACCATTCTGCAACATTGAAAGACAATCCAAAGCGGACTCAGCAAATTCTGTTTGTCTTCTAAGGGGGCCCCTTTTCCTACTCTCTGCTGGGAGTGGCTAGTAGCAGGAGCCCCAGAGAAGTTCCAGCCTCCAAGGACAGGAGCCTCGGTGCCTCCTGGCTACAGCCAGTGTCTGAGCATTTCTGGGTCCTGCAGAGACAGTGAGTGGCCTTACTCCCCTCCTGGACAGACTGCATAGAGGAGGTGGCATCCTACATGTCCTCTGGGCCAGCACCCAACAGCCCACAGCGATCGCAGGAGCTAGTGGATGTGGGGGACACACTGGAGCAGCGCAGGCCGGTGGGGTCAAGGGCAGCACCAACCTTCCCCAGGGGTGTGGAAGCAGATCCACGGCCACAGGACCGGCCACCCTGCACCATGGCAGGCGATGAAGTGGGGAAGCCACTGAAATGACCTCGCACTGACATTCTTCCATCTTCAGAGCTCCTCCATGCTCAAGAGCAGGCACCAGCTGGGGCTTAGGAAACACAGGCAGCTCATGGGTGATGTAACAGCGTGGGCTGCATCTCCACCCTTAGACCGGTGGTGCAACCCTTTCAGAGATGAGTATCCACATTACAACCCAAAATCCAGTTATTAGAAAGTGTCAACACTCCAATAAACCTGAGTACTGAGGTTTTCATTCAGTCAAAACAATTTATACACTAACAGCTTTTATTTTAAAAGAAAAGCAAACAACACATGTGCCCTAGGTTAGCCGCCACTGTCTCAGACCCTCTTTGGGCCTGTCCATATTCTACATGTGCAATGTTTCTTTATTTTTTTCAAATTGTAGGCTGCATATCCTGTAGATCAGGCACCTCAAAAGTCTTCTAACTTTTTCTTATTCCAGTCACCAGTGAGGAACCTGACTCTTCATACCGATTACTGGGGATTTTACCAAATGTTTGCAAAATAAATGAACTCATTAACGAGTGAGTTACTTTATCGTGTGAGAAAAAGTGCATTTATGAAAATGAGCAAACCAATTAGTCTCAACAGGCTGTGGCCATGTCCCCGTTATGAGCCTTGCATCGCAATAAAACCATCTGTGCTTCGGCCAATTGCTTATTTTAACCACTGATTGGTTTGTCTTAAATCCACTGATTGCTTTTCAAATGACTGTATTTTTATTCCACCAGAATTCTCTTTAACATTATATGGACGGACAGTTCATCTGCTAACTGAAGCAAGCTATTCCCGGAGCATGGCTCGCACCGATTCCCAGTGGACCTCGGGGCACAGAACCTTGCAGGACACCTGCCCAGCTCTCGCACGCACAGGTAGCCCCGGGCAGCTGGCAACACCCGCCCAAGGTGTCCTCACCACTCTTTTTTTTTTTTTTTTGCGGAACCAGGGATTGAACTCAGGTCCTTGCGCGCTTATTCCGCTGAGCCATCTCCCCAGCCCTTGTCCTCACCACTCTTAACCCCGAAAGCCTGAGAAGCATCTCTAACAGCCCGTTGATTCCCAACAATCTGAAGGCGTCTGTCAATTCCCCCAGTTTGTTAACATGGAGTCCGGGGCTGGCGCGGGCACCTGGGCAGGAGGAAGCGACCAGAGCGTGGCTGTAACCCCTCCTTTTCACCTAGGCGGACCTGCTGGTCTGAGTAGGTTCCTAGCTTAAGACAGTGTTCAGATTGAACAGAATTAGAGGAGCCAGTGTGTCTTCTTCCTTTCGTGACTTTTCGTTTTCTTAGCACGTAACGATTGCGCTCCTTCTGGAGAGCTGATGCTTGTCGCGGCGGAGCTTGCAGGCCTGCGCCCGGCGCGGCACTGCCCACAGTGAAGGCCTGGGAGCAGCCTGCGTGCCCATCAGCAGATGGCGGGAGAGCTACGCAGCCATAAAGAAGGAAAAACTGCAGCAACTTGTAGGAAAAAACGGGTGCAACTTGAGACCAGAGTATGAAATAAATTAGGCACACGACCCCAAATATCTCACAGTTTTTCTTAAATGAGAAACTCAAAATATACCTAAAATGAAGAGCAAACTAAGAGATAGAGACTAGGAAACAGGGAGTGAGGGCCTTTGTAAATGGGAAGGGGAGTGGCTGGGGAGATGGCTCAGTGGAATAAGCGCTTCCCTAGAAGGCACAAGGGCCTGAGTTCAATCCCCGGTTCCGCCGGAAAAAAAACCCAAAAAACAAAAACAAATGGGAAGAGGACTGACTGAGAGATGGAAGGAGGGGCAGGAAGAGGAGTGAGCGAGAAGGTGAAAAGTTCAGATGTGCTGTGCGCATGTGCCCTTTTCTTTCACGATTAAAGGGCGCGATAGTGACGGCAACCTGAACTGGGGTTTTCCGGGTATGTCAGGGCTGTGACAGAGGATGGCCGGGTGTGTCTGTGCTCCTGGTCCCTCTCATCTTTCCTTCCAGGGTTCTCACAAACATACAGAGGCAGGCGCACTCTCCCGGCGTCCCGACGACTACAGGACCAAAGCCCTAGGCTGCAAACTCAGGGTCTGGAGCTGGCGCGGATGCACGCTTCTGGGCTGACCTCACCACCCCTGTGGGACTGGGGCTGCTGTCAGCCCCCAGCCGAGGCTGCCCTGGCCACACAGGCCCCGTCCTGCAGTGCTGGCTCAGGGTTTGGGGATGGAGTCGAGGAGTCTCCTTCCTGTCCCGTAGATCTCGGCCTCACCACTGACCGGGATTCTGCTCCTCTCTGCCAGCGCTTCCTGCAGACATTTTCTCAACCGGCACGCTGAGGTGAACCCAGAGGCTTCGTACTGTGCCCGTGGCCTGACAATTGATACTCAGCTCTGCCGAAAGTGTGTGATCAAGCGCACGTGAGGCCAGTCTGCAGTCTGCAGCCATGTGTCCTCTCTTTTGCAAATAATAATACGATTATTCTTAAAAAGGGAGCTTTCCCACTCAGGGGTGATACATGTAGTAAATGTTTAAAAAAATTACTATTGTAATAGGTTTTTCAATTAAATATTCACCATATCTTTATCACCTCATATCATAGCTATATTTCATATATTATAGGCAATTTGAGACCACTTCGCCGTATGTGGTGACCTAGTTAAGGGACAGCTTGGACACCCCCAATGACACCCACATCTAAGCAGCCCCACCCGCCTGCTGCAGAGTTTATTGAACTATTCCCTGCATTTATGATCTGCCTTGCATGGGTGTCATACATGTTGTAGAATCATGCTATAAGAAACTTGAAGGCCGGTGAGATAGCTCAGTGGACTAAGCACCTGCTTAGACAAGTGTAGGGATCCAGGTTGGATGCCCAGCACCACATGCTGTGCTGGCCCCACTCCTGGGCATGCTGAGCTGGCCACAGAGACTGGGCGTGGTGCTGCATGCCTGTAATCCTGGCAATGGGGAGGCTGAAAACAAGAGGATCACTATGTGTCCAAGCTGCCTAATGAGTGAGACCCTGTACAAAAAAAGAGAAGAAAAAAAAAAAAAAAAATATATATATATATATATATATATATATATATATATATATACTTTTCTCCAACAGTCAAGAGCACTCTCACTTCTATGTATTAAATTATTGCTTTGTTATTGGATTAAGCTATATTTAAATACTCAAATTTGTAGTCATTATAGTGGGGCAGGAGAAGGCCCCACAGGACTCCACAGACTCACAGGCAGGCCTTGTGGAAGGTGTTTGGATCACAGGACACTTGGCTCAGAAGTGGATTAATCCAACAGCCAGTTCTGCAGCTGAGTGTGCTGTTGGGCAGGAGGGCCCGGCGGGAAGGGCAGGCTGCTCCGGGGCTCTCCCTGCTCTCCCTGGCCCTGACCACATGGTGCTAGGAACTCTTCTCTGCCAGGCCCTTCAGTCGTGCTGTTCCTGGTTAGAAGCCTGAAGACTATGAACTGTTAGTCGTAAGCCAAAATAAACCCCTCTTCTTTACACTGGGGGTATCTGCTATTGTTTTTCAGTGACAAAAGAAATAGTGGCTAAGACAATAGTTGTACACCTATTACTTGTGTGGTATAATTTAACATATCTCATGTCTGGTTGTCTACCACCTGATGCACATAATACATAGCATTAAAGGAATGCAAATGTATAATGCATGGTGTAATAATATAATTTCTATATCTAAATTGTTTAATTTCTTTGTAGAATACACACAAGCTTCTGTGATTTACTTATTGAACATTTTTTTCTCTCTTAGGAAGAGTGCACCCACACATAAACGCTCATCTGCTTATTGCCCAGCAAACTCAATGTGCAAAGTTCTCTTGCAAGAGCTCCAGGAAGCCCAGTCCTAGCCCAGGTCCGGTGAGTGTGTGGGAGAGCTTCCCGCTACCCTGCGCCAGCGGGACCAACTCCTGGTCCCAGCCCAGGCGCAAAATGGGTGAGACCCTCTTCCACCCCCTTGGGACGCCCCCCACCACTCCGCAGCACCTCCCCCACCCCGCCCGCCGAGTAGGAGTTTCTGCTGCATTCCGGGAACCCCCAGACCCAGTTCTAGCCCAGGTCCAGTGAGTGTGTGGGAGAGCTTCCGGCTACCCTGTGCTGGCAGGAACCACTACGGGTCCCAGCCAAGGTGCAGCATGGGTGAGACCATCTTCCACCCCCTTGGGACGCCCCCAGCACTCTGCAGCACCTCCCCCAACCGGCCTGCCCAGTAGGAATTTCTGCCACGTTCCAGGAACACCCAGACCCAGTCCTAGCCCAGACCCAGTGAGTGTGTGAGACAGCTGCCTCTCCCCTCTACTCCACCTTGTCCCCTTCAGGCTCAGCTCAGGCCTGGCATACAGGCCTGGGGTGTAACCCAGCAGCTGCAATCCCTACAGAGAGGGTAGAGGATAGAATCACCCAGCTAGTCCAGGAG
>NW_004524584.1:20102424-20113547 GCF_000260255.1 Octodon degus | reverse complement strand
CTACTGAAAGATGTTCTAGAGAGGGACCAAAACGATCAGAACTCCACGAACAAGATCAGAAGCAACCAACTAAATAGGGCAAACAATTAAACACAGGAGAAAAAGGAGTCAATGACAACAGGAAAATTTCTCCCACAGTGGACACAAAAATAAAATGTCATAGGATGCATAATAAAAAAAATAAAAAAAAAAAAAAAAAAAAGAGCTCCAGGAAAAAGCTAGACCTGCTTGTTTCTCTCCTTTTCCTGGTCTCGATGTTTAGTTCTCAATGCAGGGGAGAATGTTAAGCTGAGGTTCCTTGTGGTCATGCTGAGTGTATGTGGGGGGCACAGATGTGGGGTTTCAGAAAGGAACAAACAGACAAAGAAACAGAGCGTGACCTCAGACAACACATACTGAAGCTCCTCACAACTCAGGCTTTGAGAAAATCCAGCATCTCAGTCAAAGCCATGGTGACTGCCAAGGACAATGACTGTGCTGGAGCCAGTGGTTCTCCTGACCATCAGTGGACAGCACCCCTCCACTCACCAGGGCAGGATATCCAGTCAGCCTCTAGGCTGAAAGCAAGCCACCCCAGGGTGCAGGAGCAGGCTGGATGCCTTCTCTGCAGATCACACCTCCAGATGAGGAGCACAGTTCTGTAGGCATAATGCACACAGCACATCTACACCGTGAACCTCACAGTGCCCGTGAAAACATACCATGCCATCAGGCAACTGAAAAAACATCTAATAAGAGGAGGAATGGCACAGGAAAGGTCCTCCAGTGCAGGAAGAGAGCACAGACAGCCAGGGTTCTGGGAATCCTTCAGCAGCCCTTCCTTCCCTGCTTCTGGGTGGTTTTCACTCCATAGCATTCTGGTTGGCTTCTACCAAAAGAAACCCACCTTTGTGCAAATCCTGGTCCAGGGCATAGCTCTCCAAGAAGTGGTCCATCTGTCAGGAGGCCAGCACTGTACTGACTTTTGCTTATCTATAGCATCCTTTGTTTATGCAGAGGAAAGTAAGCTACAGCTAACTGCAGGGAGGGTTTCTCCAGAGAGACCACACATGGAACTGTGTGTGAAATAGCTCAGGATTCTAAAAGGGAATTAAAAAGTAACTCAGAGGATTTATCTGAGACAGCAGTGAGGTGTGAATGAGGAGACCCTTCTTGTGGTGCACCCAAGAAAGGGAAGACAGGAATCTGGCTTCTTTTATCCGTCAAAGAACATGAGCCACTCCAAGGCCACTCTTTACAGGACCTGTGTGTGTGTGTGTGTGTGTGTGTGTGTGTGTGTGCGCACATGTGTACCTGTGTGGGGGGGGGGAGTGTGTGTGTACCCGGGCACACTAGCCATGGCCATGTGAGGCACACAAAATCATTCCATGTCAATTCTTCTTCAATCTGCTCCGGCAGCACTGTGCTCCTAGATTCCCATTCATGTGCCAGTGTCATGAGGTTACCCGGGTGCAGAGGCAAGGACTGAAGCCCCTCCTGGAAGCCATCTCCCTGTTATATTCCTGATGTTTCCCAAGCATCAGAAGCCGCTTTGGCACGGGGTGGGTGAAGCCCAGCTGCCGTCAGCACCCACATGCATGCGATGCCCTGGATTTCCACTCGCTGCATCAACAGCACAGGGCCTGGGCTCATGGGAACTCCTGGAAGATTCAGACTTTTCAAACTTGATTTTCCACAATTCAGAGCTGAAGCAGATGACAGTCTCTGGGGGTGACAGGCATCAAAATACCATAGGGCTCTAACTCTACTTAGAGACTTCTTGTGCCTTTCCACCAGAGACATGAATCGGCTTTAAACCCACAGCAAACCTGCATTCCCATCCAGCGGTGACCCTGAGGCCAGCTCCCTCTAGCCACTATGCAGACATGCCTCCCTGGGCGAGCAAGTCACAAGCACTGTCAGGGCTGGGCACAAGAGCCCTGCCACTCCCAGCCTCTGACCAGCTCCTTAGGCTACATAGCCTCCTTGAGAATCCTTGCCAGGCGTAATGCTGGGCCCTGTCACCATGGCCTTGGGGAGGAGACTGTGCCCAGCCTCTGCACAGCATGAACCATGCCTGCTGACCTGGGGTCCAAAGATGCTGGTTCCTTTGGAGGAGGGGAAGTCAGCTTGGGTGTGATGGGGCTTCTGGGGCCACGATGGTCCTCCTCACTCTGTGAAGTCTGTGACAGCCAGCGCTGTGCCCTGCGCTCAGACCTAGACCCTTTCCTGTGTATGCACTCCGCATAATGCACAGTTCCCCCTACCACAAAGGACCTAAAGAGAAACCCTAAATTCGGACTTGCACCCCATTCCATCAGCCCCTTGTGTGGGTCCCTCTCCCCAAACAGCCTTTGGTGCTTGAGGCCTGGACTTGCCCAGGGCGACCGTGGTATATTCTGGTAGATGGAAGGCAGCAAGGAGGAAAAACCTAGCCCAGTGTTGGAGCTACTGTCCCACAAGCAAGCCCGCCTGTCCATAAGACTCAGGGCTCCCGGCACGGAAGCCATCGCCCTTGGGCAGAAGGGCCGACAGTGGCTTCATTGATTGATTCTTAAGTTAAAAAAAATTTTACGTGGACATAAAATGGTGTGGGGCTCCAGCTTTGAACATCTGCTATTAGGGAACTTCAATAAAAATTCAAAAACTGTCTTTCATGTTATTAAATCATCACATGGTGGTTTCCCAGAAATCACGAATTTCCCAGACTCCATATTAAATCAGAGGTATTAAAGTTTTGTTTTATTTCTGGCAAATGTGAGACTTTCTTAACCTGTTTTCAGTTACTCAAACCAATAAAAATTTTATTTTTTTTCTAATTCCCAAAACATTTTTGGAGGACTTCTAGCAAAACTAACTGGGTCCAAAACCCCAGCTTGGCACATGAAGAAAGTCTAACACAGAGCCGGACTAGCCTGACCCAAAGACACAGCTGTGGATATGCAGCATTGCCTGTGAAGGTCACCCAGGAATGAGCCGCTCTGCTGGGTCCCCCTTCTGAGAACATTCCCCACCTTGAAACTGCTCCCTGAAGCCTGCAGCCTACGTCCAAGTCAGACATCGAGGATGTCTCGGTCACTTTTCTCTCATTGCCAGGATAAAATATCTGACACCCAAAATGAAGGAAAGAAAGGTTTATTTAACTCACAGTTTGTGGAGGTTTCAGTCCATACTCAGCTGGCTCCAAGGCAGAGCAGCACATGGCAGAGGGCAGCAGTTCATGGTGGTGGAAAACAGCAAAGCAGCAGGAGCACAAAGGGAGGAGCAGCAGAGGCAGAAAGAGCCTCTCTCCCTTCCTTATATTGTATTTAGACTGTCCGCCCAAGGTGGGCGTGGCACTCATACCCATAATCCCAGCATAGGTCAGGAATTAATCATACACTCTAGAAACCTGCCGCACAACTGGATGAGGCTTTGGGGGACAATAAGACAGAAACCATAACAGGATATTACAATCCCAAGCACTGCCCCGTCACCCTGTCCTACTCAGAGCCAGCATGATCAGCACCGGCCAGGTTTGCAGGAGAGGAGTTCCATGCAGGACTGGTCCCCAGCTGGTGTCACCCAGCCCAGGACCTCTGCTGCCCCTACACAGGGAGCCAGGCTGTGCGGGACAGGCACAGGGCAAGAGGCTGCAAGACAGGCGTCGGGAAGTGACCACCTCCCCTCCTCCCCCGAGACCCTCCTGGACCTCGGACTTGCAAAGAGGGTTGGGAACAGCAGTGGCTGCTGACAGCACTCTGCAGCAGACCTGTGGCCAGGAATGGCAAGGTGAGCACGCTTGCTGACAGCTCAGGGGCCTGGGCAGGGGGAGCTGGCCCTGGCTTTGTGTTCTGTTTTTTTCTGCTACATTTTATTTATTTATATATTTTTAGTCCACCTTTTCCATCTTATTCTTTAGTTTTTGTTTTGTTTTGTCTTACAGGTACATATCTACAATAATAATACTGACAGCAGAGCCTGGTGGGAATCAGGAGAATTTCACCCTTGCTTTCTCCAAGACACTGGACCCGAGGACTCTCGGGAGCTGAGCATCTCGCCTGCGGCCCCAGGCCACACGTGGTGCCCAGGGCACAGCCCTGCTGCCAGGGAACTTGGAGGCCACTGATGCCTTTTAATTGCTGCATCAGCAGGAAGTGGCAGGTGCCCAGTGTTGTGGGGCAGGTGTGAAGTTGTGGTCGTGAAGGAAGGGCTGTGGCAACAGTGTCTGGCCAGGCATCAGGACCGGGCCCTCTGGCAAGGGTGGCCTCCCTGTGGGTTTCCCTGAGGGCCCCTCGCCTCCTTCACGTTGCTGACACCCACACTACCACACTTCCTTGGCCTTCTTTTGGGGTCTCAGAACCCAGGGTCCTCTTCTGGCTCTGAGAGGGGTGTGAAAGTTGCCGTGGGGTGTCCTGTGTGCAGGCAGGGTCAGCTTCCCTCCAGGCTGTGCCTAAAGAGCAGCAAGGACCCCACAGCAGTGAGGAGCTGCCCACCAGCCAAGCCCCTTCCTGTACTGGTTGCCAGCCTGTCCCTGAGCAGCACCCAGCAGGGCTCCTGGCACCTAGGATGGAGGCTCCCTGGGAATCGCTTGACCGCATGTGCCTAGGCATCTGCCAGCCCACGGCCTTGCAGCCACAGCATGAGCTTCCCCTCAGCCGTCTGCTCTGGGTCTGGAAACCCAGGATCCTGGTGTCAGCAGCAGGCTCCAAGCATCCCTATTACTCTGAGCACCCCCTCCAGGAAGATACCTCAGCCAGGCCCCCCCACATAGCCACTGCATGCTGCCCTCATGTGGCCTGGCAGACCCCAGCCTTCTCCAGGAAGGACACCAGAGACAGGTGAGTGACACGGATGAGGAGGAGACAGCGGGGACCTTGCCCCAAGGTGCACTCTGCTAGGGTGCTACAGCCAGGGCTGCTGCTTCCTGCCAAGCCCTGCTTGGAGCAGGCTGGGGCTGCAGCCCTGAGCCGCTCCTTCTTCCACTGGACACTGGGCAGAACACGCACTGCAGGCCAGTTCACCTTAGTGAGAAGAGCAGCCATGAGGTCCGCTGCGTAGCCAAACCTGAGTTCCAGGAGCAGGTTCCCACAAGGGAGGCAGCAGCAGCCTCCTGTCAGTGGGGATGACGTAATCAAGAAGACTGGAGGAGCAGAAGTGTGTGCAGCACTGTTATTAGCGGCTTCATAATGGGAGGTTAAGTGACAGAATCAGACACTGGCTTTGTGGGTTGACTGGGCAGACCACACCTAGCCACGCCCACTGGGCCCCGCAGGCTGGCTCAGCCCTGGTGCTTGCTCACCTGCTGTCTGAAAAGCACAACATTCTGAGTGCATTCCGCTGTCCATCATGGGTCTCTGTGCACATGCTTGTGTGGCTATGCCTGCATGTCACTCAGCGCTGCGCATGTGTGTGCACGTGTGCCTGTGTGCCTATGCGTGTGTGCTCATGTGTATCCATGTGTCTGTGCGTACACGTCTGGGTCTATGCTTGTGTCTGTGTTCATGTCCTTGGGTTCCTATGCATGTACTTAAGGGTGCTCGTGTCCACATGTCCACGTGTATGTCCATGTGTTTCTGTGCATGTGTCCATATGTGTCTTGTGTGCCTTATATATGTCCTGTGCATACATGCATTATGTCTGTGCATATGATCATGTGTGTTCATGCTCATGTCATTGGGTGCGTTGCCTTCATGCATTTGTGTGTGTGTCCATGTGTGCACTCTTGTGTGTGCCTGAGTGTGTAACTGCACATACCTGTTAGTGTGCACTTTTGTATGTGCACAGCAATGTCTGTGTATGTCCCAGTTTTTCTGTGCACAAAAAGGAAGGAAGGAAGGAAGGAAGGAAGGAAGGAAGGAAGGAAGGAAGGAAGGAAGGGAGGGAGGGAAGGAGGGAGGGAGGGAGGGGAAGAAAAGCAGGGAGGAAGAATGGAAGGAAACGAGGGAGAAGGAAGGCGAGGAGGAGCAGAGGCAGCAGCCTCCCCGGGCCGAGTGGAGAGCTGAGCATCAGTTTGCTGGCAGTGAGGGCATGAGAAGGAGAAGCAGTTTTGCCTTTTAGGTCACTAAATCGCTTCCTCCTCTATGTGTGTGAACTACCCTGGAGGATTCCGCAAAGTGTGTCTGAGCCTACGGCCAGTTGTGGGCTTTGTGCTCCCAAGCCCTGCAGCAATACCTGAAAACGGAGGGCAGGAAAGCAGCTAAATTTAAAGCTAAGCAGAGCTGCGCTGTGGCACCCAGCATGGCAGGTAATATTCCAGTGCTGCACGCAATTAGATTCTCCAATTATTCTAAGTGTTATCATGCTAATTTAAAAGGTTAGAATTATTAGAAAAATGTATAAGGAATTATGTTCAGTTATAGCATTTCATTTATGTGACTTCACATTAAATTATTTAAGGTATGGAAATTATAGGAGTCGCTGGGCTGCATCTCCAGAGAGCCCCAGGGGGCAGCAGCAGGGCTGAAGTGGATGGAGCCCCTCCGCGGCTCAGGGGTGGGAACCTCGCAGAGCGAAGCTCATGGGCTGGCCTGTTAGAGGGCTCGTCGTGCATGCAGTGGGCTGTCCCCATCCACTGAGGGCTGCAGCAAGGCCAGGTCCCCAGGGGAGCAATTTCCTTTGGTGGGGCCTCACCATCATTTGCATGCACTCTTTTGTCCAGAGGAAGTGAAGAACCAGCCAGGGGCTTGGTTTGCAAGGCCCCAAGAGCCGCACCAGAAGCCTACAGTGCGCCCCAGATAACACCCCTGTTCAAGGACAGCTCCCACAGTGTGGCTCTGGGTTTTAAAGAAAATCTCAAGTTTTGGTAAGAACTGTCTGGTTTGCAGCCTGTAAAGATGCCTCGCTACATGCCAGCCCAGTTGTGCTCCTCCTGCTTCCCATTTCTCCTGCCCTGTTCTCCAAGATCCTCTCCCATCCTCCCTGTGTCCCCTCTCTTCCCTCCTCCTTCTTTGGCCTGCTTTTCTCTTTCTCTCTCCACCTCTCTTTCTCACCATCTCCTCTTCCCCCTTGTCACTTTCTCCACTTTGGGTCTCAGAACGACTCTCTGTTTTACTGTTATCTATTTTACGTGAACTTTCTCTCATCAAAGAGCACAGATTTTTTCTTCAAAAATACTGAAAATTAGGGGCCAACACACCCATGGGGGGGCCTTCTTTGCAAGCCTCCCCTCCACCACCTGGCCTGGCCCCAGCTGGTCCCATGGTGGTGGCAACAGGTGCAGCCGCACCTGCGTGGGGCTAGGCAGCTGCAGCACCCAGAACTCTCCAGAACAAACCACTGGGAAAGTGCTGCTCCCTCAGCCTTGAGGCAGGACCTGTGCCCCCTTTCCTCTACTTCTGTCATGTGGGCTAAGAGCCTTCAAATAAGACCAAGGCACCCAGATTCTCTGCCCCTCAAGAAATGAGGTGTGAGTCAGCATCAGAGCATCCATGATTAAGTGGGGTCAGGGACAACCTCATGTTGCCTGCACCTGCCCGTCCACTGCCAGGCCTCTGAGTTTGCTTCAGGGCATTTTGAGGTCCTCATGCAGCCTCTGTGGATGGCAGAAACCACCCAGGACCATGCTGAAGTCTGTGCTCTACTGAGATAGGCCTTCTCTAGTCTAGCCTGGCTCAGGGTGGGCATCACAAGGCCACTGAAGCAGGCATAGGTCATGGGAAGCAAATTGGCAGGTGTCAGATCCAGCATGACTTCCCCTAGGCCCACTCACCTGGGCTCATACCTGCATGGCATGGGTTCCTCTTGCATGCCCATGTGCATAAGTAATCTGTGGTAAAATCCCAGCTCCTCCTTATAGTCCTATCCCCTCATCACCGTCATGTACTGGTGTGCCAGACCGCTGGAGGCTATGCAGGGTCTGCAGACCTGTCCACCCTCCCCACTCATCCTCACCTCACAAGGAACAAAGCCAGCATTTCAGGGATGATGGGGCCAGCTGGATTGGCGGCTCCCGCTTCCATTTGCATCTCAGAAGCACAAGAGCAAGGGCTGAGAGCCCATGACTCTGCACACCTGACCTCTGCTTGCATGTGCATCCTGAGCTGCTATCCACCTCCATGTACAAACAGAAAACCTCAGGAAAGCACCAAGCTCTCAATGGGGCACATCTTCAGGTACTGCTGCAGTGTCCCTCATCACTAGCAGAACATCTACCTTAGTCAAATCAAGGAGACAAGATGCCCAGGGGTCCACACTTTCAGGGGGCAGAGGTTTATTCCGGCTCACAATTCAGAAGTCTCTGTCCTTGCATGGTCACCTAGCTCCAGGCAGAAGCAGCGGGGTGGGAGAGCTTGGGTAGGGGAGAGCTGCTTGCCCACCTCATGACATCCAGGAAGCAGAGCGAGGAGGGCAGACCGGAGAGGGAAAGCCTTTAGGCTCACACCCCAGCAACCACCCCTTCTAACCAGACCTCACCTCCTAACACAGCTATAAGCTTCATAGTCCAGCCAGCTTCCTAAGAGAGCAGAGGGACATCCAGAGCTAAACAGTGATGTCCACACCCCTGGGAATCACATGAGGACAGAGAAGGAAGAAGTGGGGGCCCAGAACACTGTGATGCTCACTGTCCCCACAGCAGGAGAAGTATAGAAATCTTCCTCCCTGCACAACCTGGAGGAATGGGTGACAGCTGACATCTTATGGGGCACACTGGCTAGGTTCCTCAGCCAGCTTTCCAGCAAGAGGTCCAGGAGGCTGCCACACTCAGAGCGGGAACCCAGCTAAACTGCTTTAATCAGTGCGTCATATAAGCTATAACCAGTTTTTTCCCATGTATGACAGCATTGAATATAAGGGGTCATAACCATTGCCATAGTCCAGTAGCCAAAGAACAGGAACTAAATCAAATTGGTAGCAACTTCTCACATTTAATGGATTGAGAAAGTAGGTTCTTGAGATAGCATAAAGACCAAGAACTACCTACAGCTAGAAGACATCCAGAGGAGCCAACACCTCCTAAGAAAACCTCCACACTAATGATAAGGCTTTCTAGCATATGAAATCTACAACCATCAACACAGAAAACAAAATAAAATACAAAGTAGAAAATAACAGGATGAAGAAGCAACATGCAGTCGCAAATGCCCAGCCCACCAGAACTTCTCCAGAGAACAAAGACATGGAGGAAATTGGAGGCCAACAAATTGAAAAATACAATGAAAGGGGCCATAGAAAAAATAACCTGTGAGGTACAAAAACAAAATGCATTAAAACAGACGCAGATAAACAAGTAAAATCCCAGGAATCTCAGAAACAAATAAAATCTCAGGAAAACAATGGAAACCAAAAATGCCAAACATAGACAAGAAACAGAATCAATGACATAGATCCAAACAGAAATGCAGGAGTTTAGAAGCTCACATAAAAAAAAGAAAGAAAGAAACTCACTGAAAGTGTATACAGAGGATTAGATGAAAGCAAGAATTGAATATCAAATCTAGAAAAACAGTAATGCAAATAAAGACCAGGAAAAGAAAGATACCTTAAAAATCAGAAGAGACCATGAAAAATCAACCCAACAGCTACCAGGTGAAGTAAAAAACAACATAAGATTGATTGGAATCAGTAAGAAGCTGAAGACAGTGCAAAAGCCAGTAAACATCTCTTCACAAAAATAATGACAAAAAAATTCCAAACAATGGGTAGAAAATATGACATACAAATAAATGAAGCATATAGAACTCCAAATTGCAATAATCAAAATAAATCTACACCAAAGGCTATAATAGTCAAGATCACAGAAATTCAGTAAAAGAACAAAATATTGAAAGCAGCTGGAGAAAAGAATGAGCCCAATTAAGTGAAACTATTTTTGAACCTCAAGCCTCTAGAAAAAGAGCAAATCAAACCCAAGGTTCATATGAGGGAGGGGATTTTAAAGATCAGAGAAGAAATTAATGCAACAGAGTCTAAAAAAATACAAAGGATAAATGAATCAAAAAGTTGGTTCTCTGAAAAAATAATAAAATATTAACCAACCTCATCAAAAAGAAGAAAGAAAAACAAACACAAATTCAAGCAATTAAGATTGAAAAGGGGAAAATCACAATAGACCCCACAAAAATCCAGGTGATCATTTGTACCTACTAAGAGAATCTATATTCTAATAAGATAGAGAACACAGAAGAAATGGACAAATTCCTAGACACAATCAAATTGCCAAAACTATATCAAGAAGACATAAAAATTCTAAATAATCCAATAACAGCAAATGAAACTGAAAATGTAAAAAATTACCAACAAAGAAATGCCCAGGCCCTGGCAGATTCATTGTTGAATTCTACAAAAAATTTAGAGAACTAGTGTCACTACTGCTGAAACTGTTTAAAGAAAGTGAAAGGAAGCCACATCTCCAAAAACAAACCTGGGAGCAACTATTACCCTGGTTCCTAGAACAGAGAAAAATGCAGCCAAGAAAGAATGCTATAGGCCAATCTCCATAATGAACATAGATACAAAAATCCTTAATAAGATACTGGCAAATGGAATGCAGCAAATCGTCAAGAAGATAGTATATCACGATCAAGTAGGATTCATCCTAAGAATGCAGGGATGGTTCAACACACGCAAATCAATAAATGCCATACACTGTATTGCCAGAACCAAAGACAAAAAAACAAATGATCTTCTCAATGGATGTAGAAAAAGCATTTCAAAAAGTCCAACGTCCATTCATGATAATAAAAAAAAAAAAAACTCTAGAGAAAATGGGATAAGTGGTCCAAATCAATGTAGAGTGTTTCAAGAGTGATTAATGGCAATGTTTTTTGACTACAGTACTTTTTAAGAGTAATCACACTATTTTTAATCATACTTCATGTGTGTCTATTTTTTGACAATGCCATAATATTTTGAATGCAGTTTCCTTGTATTATATTTTGAAGTCAGGTTGCATAATGTTTCTTGTTCCTTTCTTCTTGCTCAAAATATTTTAGCTATGGGTTTTTGTGGTTCTAAGCAAATTTTTAAGATTTTTCTCCCAAATCTTTCCAGAATATCACAGAAATTTTTATGAGGATTACATTAATTCTGATGGTTTTGTACAGCATGAACATTTTATTTTTATTTATTTAATTTTTTTAACATTAGGGCCCCAAAATTTAAAGACCCAGTCCAGAAATGGGCATCTGAGATGAACACACACTACTCAGAGGATGAAATTAAAG
>NW_004524584.1:20086570-20101309 GCF_000260255.1 Octodon degus | reverse complement strand
ATGGCAATACTTGATGAAAAATACCTGTTCCATGTTATGCCTAAGATGTTTGATATTCAGACAGACAGTGAGGTTAAGCTTAACATCCTAGGTTGTATGGTAATAACAATAAGCTTCTCTTCTGGAGGGTTAACAACCTAAGTTTGCAGACCAAAATTAGAGAAAAAAGAGGGCTGCAAAGAAAGCCAACATTTTAGCCTTAGCCTTCCAAGGTCAATTAAGACTCAGGACATATGAGATCCTGTACTGTAACATCATGTCTGCATCTTGTACAGCCAATAACCACTCGGAAGACAGTATGCAATGTGTTAATTATTGAAACTGTCCTACCAATTTGGTTTGAAACTGTCTCATTGCTATTTGTCTGTCAATAAAATGTTTTTAAATTGTTTTAAATTTAAAACATAATGTAGAATCTCAACTTTTCTTTCAATATTGTAATTTCTATTTAAGGATATTTATGACAGGAGTCCACAGCTTTTCTTCTTACTTCAACAGGACATATTCTATGTAAATCTGATTTTGTTTCTTAATAATATTTCCTCAAAGAGCTATTGTACTGCTTTTAAGTCAATTTTTATGCTCAGAACTCTAGATCATCATTTATCTTCAGAATAACTGTCTTGGTCTATTAAAAGACATACAGCCTGTATGTTAGCGATTTTCAAAAATTAGTAAAATTTACCATTGCAAAATTAATGTTCATTCATTTAAAAGTAACAACTTAGAAAACCCTAAGATTACCTGTCGGAGCTCACAGCCAGCTTGAGTATGTTGTGACTGCAATTATATGATGTCATGGTGACAGAATATTGGATTGTCATGGAAGATTCATCTCTTTTGCTCTCATTCACCTGAAAGTGCTTTAAAAATATTCCTTTATTCGCTAATGCTGGAAGTCTTCTCTTGGTCATTTCTAGGTATATAAAGTAAATGAGAAATAAAAAAAATGGCATGAACATTTTAACAATATTAATTCTTCCAATCTGTGAAATCATTTTTTTTGCATTTTTATGTGTTCCTCAACTTCTTTAATCAATGTTTATAGTTTTCATTGCAGAAGCCTTTTATTTACTTAGCTAAATTTATTCCTGCATCCTTTTTTTTTTTTTCAGAACCAGGGATTGAACTCAGACCTTTGTGCTTGCCAGGCAAGCGCTTATTCTACTGAGCTATCTCCCCAGCCCTTCTGCATCCATTTTTGGTAGACATTACAAATGTGATCTCTTCATTTCTACTTCAGATTATTCACTATTAGCATTTAACAAGATTACAGACTTTTGTAAGTTGTTCTTTCTAGCCTCTAATGTTATTGACTTCATTTATTTTGACAAATAGCTTGAAGAGAGTCTTTGGAGTTTTATGTCTGTGAGATTATGCCATCAGCAAAGAGTGACAGTCTAAATTCTTCCTTTCAGCTTGGAATCTGTCTTGGTTACTTTTCTTGTTTTTGAGACAAAGTGCATGACACTTAAAATTAAGGGAGGAAGGTGTATTTAGCTCACTTTTTGTAGCGGCTTTTGACCACCGCCAGCTGGCTCCAAGGCAGGGTGGCAGGGGAGAGGGGGAACAGTTCATGTTGGTGGGAGACACCAAAAGGACAAGAGAAAAGCAAGCATCTTGCCCTCCCTTATACTGCATGCAGGATACCAACCCTAGGGCAGGTGCAGCACTCACACTGTCAATTCCAGCATTACAGAATGAAACAATCATAAACTCTAGATTCAGCTGCCTCTGAAAAGCCTGCCCCCCTCAGCATGACCACATGGGCTTGGAGCACATCCAGACACAAACCATAATAAAAGCTTTTATTTCTTTCTTTTGGCTGAATATGCTAGCTATGACTTAAAATGTTATGTTGAATAAAAGTAAAAGCAGGCATCCTTGTCTTGTTCCAGATCTTGGAGACAAAACTTGTAGCTTTTCCTCACACGGTACAATATTGGCTGTGGGTTTGTCATATACATTGCTATCTTAATTACTCTTCTTGTGGCCAAGACAAAATACCCAACAACCACAAGCAGAAGGAGAAAAGTTCTACTTTGGATAATAGTTTATGTATTCCTAATCATTTTGCTCCAAGGCAGCACAGCATGGCAGAGGCAAAACAGTCTATGGCAGAGCAGGTAGCAGCAATCAATGAAGCAGCAGCAGCAGCAGCAGCAGCAGCAGCAGCAGCAGCAGCAGCAGCAGGTCACCATTTCCCTTTTACCCCATCTAGGTTATAAATCTTTTGGGTGGTATCATCCACATCCGCAGGGGGCTTCCCATTACCCATACCCAGAATGATGTTAAACTAATCAGGGGACTAATCTACTCAGCCCACACCCTTAATTCTAGCATCATACACCCTAGTTTTACCCAGTAAAGCCAAAAAGCCCAAGCCTATGGATGTACAAGGCTTTAGAGGCTATCTAGTTACAAACCATAACAATAGCCTGTTTATATTGAGGTACATTCATTCTATCATTACCTAATTTCTTCAGTGTTTTCATTATTAAGGACCACTGACTTTTAGCAAGTGTCTTTCTGCACTTACTGAAACTGTCATGTGTTCTTCCCCCTCCTCGCATTGATATGATGCATCCTGCTCATTGATTGGCACTTGCTAAACCACCCGAGCATCTCTGGGACAAATCTCACATGATGAGAGAAAATTTCTCATGCACTGTTGGATTCAGTTCCCTGTATTTTGTTGAAGACTGTTGCAACTGTGTCCATTAAGAGTCTTGGCCTCTAGTTTTACTTTCTTTTTCCTCTTTGTCTAGTGTAGGTATGAGGCAAATGTTGGCTTTGCAGAATGTGTTTGAAATGTCCATCTCCTTTTCTTGATTTTTTAAAATGATTCAGAAATCATTGGTGTTCTTTTTTAAGTGATCAGTGAACTCAGCGGTGAAACTGTCTAGACGTGAATTTTTCTTTGAAGATATATATTTTTATTAGGGATTCCATCTTGGCAACTGTTATTGCTTTGCTTAGATTTTATTTTTCTTGGTGATTTACTCTTGGTAAGGTGAATATGTCTACTCCCCTTGTTGGAGCTCCCTCTGGTTAGTTCCCCATAGAAGTGTGGCAGAGAGTTGAGTGTTACATTTAATGAGTTTACACTACACCTGAGAAAACTACACGTATACATACCAGGAAGCGCACTTTCCAGAAAGGTGCGGCCCTGGGGAAAGCTATGACAGGGACTTTGTCATCTGCCCCAGCTCGGTGCAGGCAGATCTGTGTGCACTTGGACCCTAGAGGTCCCCAACCTTTTCTGTCCAGGCTTTGTGTGCTTTTATGACTTTGCCTTTAAAGGCACTGGTAGACTTTTTGTTGTTTCTTTAGATATTGGGCAAAAAGATACTCTGTGAGCTCTGGCTGTGTCTGGAATGTCAGCAAGGTCTAGTGCTTTGCTGGCTGAGCCCTCAGCCCCGACCAGATTTGGAGTCCTCCTGAGAAGGTCTGGTTATAGCCCCTGACGAGACGTGACCGTGAACGCTTGCCCCTGAAGGTCATAAATCTGACCCTGAGTTGCAGTGTCAGCAGAACCCTGAGGAGAGGAGTGGGCTGCAGCCCTGATTTATCCTCCCTGGGAGGCAGAGGCCTGCACAGCTCCAACTGTGTCAACAGTGAGTGCCAGGCTGCCTCCAGCATGGGGGTGCAGAGGAAAGCTTCTCCACCAGGCGTGTGCAAGTCCTGCGGAGCCCGAGCACCTGAGAGAGCTGGCCTCTGTCTCCTCGGAGTCTCTGGAGTTCGCTGTGTGCAACTGCATGCCTTACTCTCACTCATAGCCCCAGGAACCCGTGAGGCCACTTCCTTCTGTTTCCATTTCAGATCCACAGTGAATGCTGCTGAGACACATGTCTTTGTAGCCTCTTTCCTACGTGCACTCTGCCGGAGTGGAGTTAGTCAGGGTGCCCCTGAGTTTTAGTTTAACTGGAGGCCTCTCGCTTTGGTTGCCAAAGCTGGCGATACTGTATGCAAAGTGTGTCTGGCACACTCAGCACCACTCATGAAGGGAGGTCACACCCTGCCTTGTGGCTGAGCCCATGCCTCACAGGTGTGGTCCTCCTGCGTTACCCTGATGCTTTGCACAACTAGTGCCTTGAGGCAGTGCTTTTCAGCAGTTTTCAAAACCTGAAAGTACCTCACACAAAATGAAGGATACACCTACACCAGTCTGCAGGTGGCCTTGGTCTTGGGCTGCCCTAATGAAGCTCACTAGACCAAGGTTCTTAAGGGCCCAGTGTTCACCTTCTCAGTGCAGGAGACTGGAATCAGAGGCTCAGGCATGTGAGGCCAGGCTCCCTGGGGCCCCTAAGAGCCTCTGAGTGGCCGTGCCCAGGTGCTGGGTTCTGTGGCATCTCTGGTGCCCTGGGCTGGTGGAAGCTTCCTCTCCACAGGCATTAGGCCCCTGCATCCCAGTTCACCACTCCTCTAAAGAAAAGACCACTGTTAGATCAATGCCATGCGCATGTCTGCACTTAAATCTGGTTAACTCTAGGAAGGGTCATGTGTCACATGTCACATGTCAAGACAGTGTTACATGTCAAGGTAGAGGGGACAACACCTCAAGGCACTGGATATTTAGGGGATGCAACTTTAGCCAAGATAGCTCCTTGGATACCAGCTCCACAGTCCCCACAAAAAACCCTGGGATTGTCCTTGGTACCCAAACTCTGGCCTGACCTTGAGCCTGGGCAGCCCAGCCTACCCATAGCCTCTGCTCTGTGGCACGGGCATCCATAGCCCACCCATGGGCCCCTGAAGGTGAGGGGCCATGGTGCTGTAGACAGCACCTGCACTCCTGGTACCCAACTTCTCCCCCAGGGTGCATTTCCTGCGCCATCCCCTTCCAAAATGTGGGGAGGATTTTCCCTGCAAGACAAGATCTAGAGAAAGGCACTGCCTGTGCACTGAGCCCTGGATGGCCTCCTGGCAAAGGGGCTCCCCTGTGGAGACCAACACTGCTTCGTGGGGATCATAGCAGGGCAGAGACAGTGTCCACAGATCTGTGTGTGCTCCTGTCCCTCAGGGCACAACCCGGCCTTCTACCCGCAGGCTCTTGCACAGGCCCTGTGTCTGTGCACCAAGGTGACTTTCCAGCGCTTGTCTGCTGTCAGCCTCCAGCCTTCTCTGGACACAATGGTGGCAGCCTTTTCAGGGTGACATGAGGACATCCTGGTGGGCTGGGCAGGACTTTGATGCATGGCTTTGGGGGAACTTCTCAGGCTCTCTGGTCCTCAGGACCTGATCTCCTGATAGGTAAGTCTGCCAACGAAGGCTTGGGCAGAGGAAGTAAGACAGCTCATCTCTGCGTTAGTTCTTAGTACACAGTGATTATCGTTTTTCATTTTTTTCTTTCATGTTATATTTTCCAGTTTAAATAAACTAATGAGAAGTGCAGGCCATCAGCCTATGTACTGTAGGTGGCAGTACTGTCCCTGACCTATGTGCCCTGCAGAGAAGAGGGTCCAGCACCAACCCTGAGGATCCACAGCCCTTGTCTACCACCAGCCCTGACAATGCCAAGGCTGCCTCTTGGGCTCTGTTTATCCAGATCCTGATGGTAAAAGAGCTGGGCCATGGCCAGATGGGCAGACAGGGGCAGAATCCCCTGGTGGGCAGAGGTGACACGAGCCACGTGCCCTGAAGCAACTGTGTCCTCCTCCAAAACATCGCCACCCAGTTGCTGGTTGTAGGAATCAAACAAAAACTCATCCTTGAAGGAGCATAAATAGAAATGGACACCCATGGGGGACAGTGATGATGAATACTGAGTGCCCACAGCCACCTTGGAGCCATGGCCACAGGTGCTGCCACAGGACCAACACCCTTGTGGGCTAGGCCAGCGGCAGTGCACACGCACAGGCTTAACTGTGTCAACATAAACCCTCATTAGAGGGGATTAGGAGAGAGGCAGTGGCCACAGGACAGACACCAACCCTCCAAGGAGCCTTGGATGCTGTGTGCTGCTTATCCTTCCAAATGGCTTGACGCAAGGACAGAGGATACAGCTGGGAAGATGGGTAGAGTTGTGTTACATAGAGGCAGACTGATGGTGTGCCACAGCACCTCTGGCACACGCCCAGGCACACATGTGCACACTCAGCAAGCTCACTCCACCCGGGATGCAGAAAAGCACAGGTGCCACCTGAGGCAGGGGTGGAAAGAAGAGTTCTTCCACCGTTCTCTTTCTGCCTTAGAACCCACAGGCTGTGCACTGATCCTCAGAAAACCACAAACCCAAGTGAGCCTGTGCCTCCTCAGGTGCAGGTGTCAGATATTTTGCAGCCACTGTCACAGTCACATCGATGTCCTGCCATGCTGGAATGGCTCCCAAGAGCTGAGCACTGACACCTGGAAAGATGAGCCAGACCCCACATGACTGGAATGTGGACAGAGCAAAAAGCCAGAGACCTGGCAGCTGGAAGGAAACCGGGGCAGAGCCCAGTACAGCTCAGGTCCCTGAAACCTCCTGAGCTCTCAGCAAGGCTATCCAGCACAAAGAGGAAGAGCAGGAGTTGCAGGCCCAATGTCCATTCCCACGCAGGCACAGCCAGCGCAGGGTGGGACCCCTCCTCCCCACAGAGGCGGGGCCTGAGCACCGCAGGTGATTTATAACCAGCAAGGACATACATATCTTCCTTACTGATGATGTGTTGGTGGGACAGAAGCTGCCAATCAGCCTGGTGATAAATCCATCCATAGGCCTATTAAACCTACAGAGAGAAACCCTGCACGCACTCCCTGAGTTGTGTGATGGTTACACGTGTGTTGAGCTCATTGGCTTGGGAGCTACCAAGGGCACTGGGTGTGTCTGGGTGTGTCATGAAGCCGTGACCTTCCGATGTATGCCTGGCCCCTGGCGCCTTCCTCTTGGGCACTTTCCCCCTGCTTTCCGGCAGCCATGACCTCTGCAGCTTTGCTCCATTACATAAGTGCTTCCGCCATGACGTCCTACTCAGCAGCAGTCCGTATGGACTGAATCTTCTTAAAACGTGAGCCACATTAAGCTCCAGCTTTAAGCTGTGGGTGTTGGGCATTTTGTTCACCATGGTAAAGACAACTGAGGGAAGCCGTGTTCTCCGCTTGCACATTAGACTGCCGCAGAAAATGCGGAAGAGCCCCGCCGGCAGAGTGTTCCAGAACTTTGGGCTTTGGCCTCCTTGCCTCTCAGAGCTTGCAGGTGACACCAGTCCCAGTGAGGACGGAGGACCGCTAGCTTAGTCTGTGGTTCTGGATGGAGATGATTTCCTCAAGCAGCCACATGGCCCTCCGGTGGCGAGGACACTCCCGCTGGTTCATCCTGGGAAGCCCACTCCCTCAGGAAGCAGCTCCATGTCTACTCAGTTCTCTGCCATGTGGGGAAGCACACAGACCAAGCAACTCCTCTGCTGTGAGGGGACGTGGCTTCTTTCCATGAGAGAATTGAGCTTCAGTAAATGCCTTTGGTACTCTGTGGGTATGTTGACAGTCTTATCGTGTGGTTTAAATTTTTAGCTACACTTAACTGCATGTTGCAAGGGGAATTGCGGTCCACAGCAGTATTTGCAACTTTGGAAATTCACTAAGGTCTTAGTCTATGGCTGACGTGCATATAAAGAATGTGCTGCCTCTGAAAAGCTATTGTCTGAAGAGAAAACCAGAGATAGAGCTCAAGTTGAAAACAAAGAGGGAGTATTGTCACCAACCAGAGGGGACAAGTACCAATTACCAAGCAGGGCTAGAGAGAGCTTTGGGGTCCTCTACCCAGAATGCTTGCAGAGTGGAGTCTGACCGAGCGCTGGCTTCCGAGGCCAGCTAGCAAAGGCTAGCTTGACAGGATAGGTGAGGGTATGGCTTCTGTGGCCAGAGCCACTGCCACCAGACATCAGCAAGGCCACGAGAGGTGTGAGGTGTGAGATCACTAGATCTGCGCACAACCAGCACACATAGGGAAGCAAGCGCGAAGGGCAACCAGAGTGAGCAGTAGGCGTCACAGAGTTACGCAAGCGCTTGGAGCCGTGGGGAAATTCTGATTAAGAAGTAACTGACCAGCTCAAGCATCCGGAGCACCGCAGACAGATGAGCTCTGGAAGAATCAGGGGGAGCCACTGGTCCTTGACCCCAGCAGTGCCAGACTCTGCTCTCAGGCCAGCAACTCCTCAGCTCCAGTCTGGAGCCCACGTTGTACCCACTCACAACAATATCTGTGTGCTTCCTACACGCCCTGACACACTGCTACACACCCCAGCACACTCCTACCTGACCCGACACGTACTCCACACCCTCGGCTGTCAGTGGCAGAGTGGGTGGTTTTCAGTACCATCATACGGGATTGAATTTTTGCCCTAGGAACTGGAAAACCCTCCTTCACAGGATCAAAGGAGAGCTATGTCATTTTGCAAGCCCTCCATTAGGTTTCCCATTAAAAATGAATGCTGCTAATAATTTCATTTATATGCATTAGTATTTTGGGGAAAAAATAGCTTCAGTGAATTTGCCTTGAAATTCCAAGTGCTATCAGGAGGCACCATGACAAGTCATAATATCATGGCATTTGCTGATTTATCTCTATTTCCTGATTGTAATATGTTGTCATTATGTGACAAAAGCCTGGCCTTGGGAGAAAGCATTTTTTTTAAGTTGAGCTAATCTGCTTCTTTTCGTTTCAAGCTTATACTAATGGGGGCTTTTTTGTCGTCACCCAGTGCTCACCATATTGAGAAGTTTGTTTGCTTAGAGACCAGATAATCCAATGCAGAATAAAGTGGAGAAGCACGAGGGGTTGACACATTTCTGGTACTGTGTTTTTCTTCCTATTGTTGCTGCAGCAGTGTCATAATCGTGTGTGGCTCCTACCCGTGTGTTTGCTGACACTAACACCCACCTGCCACCTTTGGCCCATCATAGAATGGCCCTAAAGGCATTGTGGGTTAATGGTGACTTAATCCCCTTATGCATGCATAATGTGACAAGCTTTGCATAAATAATAATAAATAATTGGTAGGTATAAATAATTTATCATTTATTTTTGCAGCAGAAGTAGAATTCTTAGACATATTTTAAACAAAGGGAACTGCAAACATGATCTCAATCAGAAAAGGGGTTAAGTCTTTTTCAACCAACTTCACAGCTCACGGACAGAGGATGTGTATGTGTGATTTCCTGTAAGACCCTTTACCTCTCGAATCTGTGCCATAAAACAGCAAAAACTGAGTTCTGAGTTGGAGGTTGGTTTTCACAATACTCTGGACAATGTCTCTTTTACAAAAATAATTTCCAGGAGTGGGGGTGTGGATCAGTGACAGAGGCTCAGTCAGCAAGAATACAGCCCAAGTCCTGTCTCCATCAGCGAGAGAGAGCGAACGAGAGAGAGAAAGAGAGAGAGAGAGAGAGAGAGAGAGAGAATGAGAGAGAGTGAAAGAGACAGAGAGAGAGAGAATGATTCTCTTCCTAAGAGTAAATCAAAACCAAATTTTGACAAATAAATACAGTATTTGATGAGAAGTTTCTATATTTAGTTCGGTGACTATTGCAAATTAATCATGGCTATTTACGTCTAAGCATATGCAAAAATGCTAAAGTTCAGCATTCAATTGAAAGAGGCACTGTGTTGTTTGAGGATAGAGATGGAGCCGGCAAGGACGTTGGGGCCAGATGGGGTCCAAGGACTGGGCCATGCCGCTGAGTCTCTGGACGCCAAGTCACAGGGCAGCATGGCTTGTGCCCTCAGCCAGGGAGTTTTCAGGTAGAGCTTGCTTCTTTCTGCCCAGCTCTGGTTCTTGTATCTCAGGTTTTCTTACTTCTTTCTACTATACTTAAACTTTTCTTCCCACATAATCCATGTCTGCAAGTACCTCCACCTCAGTGAAAAGTAATTTTCCGTGAGGAAACCATAGACATGCAAACCAGGGACACAGCCCGGCTGCAGGGTTGGGTCCCTGGGTCCTTCATCCCCGAGGTCCCTCCCTCCATCCCAGATGTCCCAGCTTTGTGCACCAGTCTGTATGGAGGAGCTCACATCCACCCTGTGGAATTCCAACAGAGCGCAATGTGTATTTTCCACTTCATCTTACAGTTTCCTCCGATCATGGCTCAAAACTGCTACCTCTGTTTTACATTTTGGCCCCAGATCGACAAGGGACCGGATTCATCCCTCGATCAGCCCAGTTATTTTGAAGAAGGCATTTTAATGGGACTCTTGCTCTGCTCCAGCTATAGATGATGTTGGTTCACTGGCAAAAATTTGGTAACACTAAGTGCACATGGTCTGTCACCTGCCAGGCCGACGTGCATCCCGCTACAGCTCTTCTGGCTGCCTGGCCTGTGCAGAGGCTAAGACCAAGTGGGAGGAGATTCAGGTAGCACAAATCCTATGGCTGGTGTCCTTATAAAATGAGGAGACTGGGATAAAGAAAAGACAGCACCTCGTGGTGGTGACACACAGAGAGAAGATGGGATCATGGAGAGGGAGGCAGAGGCAGATGCCACAAGCCCAGAAATGCCAACAGCACAAGAAGCTCAGAGAAAGACAGAGGACAGTCCCCCAGGCCTGCAGAGTGAGCTCCGCCCGGCATACTCACACTGCCACTGTGACCTCTGGGTTCCAGAACCGAGAGAGACAAATCTGTGTTAATCCTTCCATTTGATGACAGCCCCTCCTAGCAGCCGGCAACATTTGTACTGTGGGTGTTTCCTAAACTACAAAAGCAACAGGGCGGTGCTGCATGCAGCCTTGGTGCCGCTGCAACCTCTTGGCTGGGCGCGAGAAGCTCCCAGCCCACTTGTGTCACGATGCCCTGGTTTTCTTCCTCCAGAGGAAGCCATTGTCCGTGGAGCCAAGGTGGACCCCAGCGCATCCTTACTCCTGCACAGACAGCTGCCGGCTGCAGCCAACTCCATTTCCTTTCTGAGGCTGAGTTGCCCGAGGAGGGGAGTACATTGGATAAAACTTCAGGAGCGGGAGTTTCCCGGAAGGATGAGACAACTGGATTAAACTTCTCATCAAAGTTGAATTTCCTGTAATGCCTCTCTAGCAAGGACAGCATGATGGCTTTGCGCGGAGATGGGCCAGGCTGCTCTGACTGCTTTTCAATAAGGCCAAGAACGGACCGTGCCAGCCTCTGACAAGCATGACTATTGGTCACCAGCTCTGGGGGAAGCACTTCTGTGTGGACACTTAGGGGACCCAATCCAATCACAGACGCCACTCCTGACCCCTTGCAAGAAATCAGAGCCCCTGAGAGAGAGCGTCAGTGACCCTCCGCCTCAGCTCCCGGGCTTCGGCGTGAGGCGATATTTCTTTTGGCAGAGGTCACTGGTGCTCGACACCCATCATCACTAACTTATTAGATCTTGAGGCAATTAGCTGAAAACAAACAGCAGAGTCGAGTGTGGTATTGAAACTTAGAGGCCTCAAGAAAATAGCCCATGGCGCTCCATTATTTCCGAGCTCTTCAAAGGCAGGGCGGCTTCCTGGGGAAGAAAGAAACACATTGTTTCTGGGGACAGTCCCTCCAGTTGAGGCTCACTGCATGATTTCTCTCCTGATTCAGGTTACATTTGAGCCAGCCTGGCAATAACAGGTCGGTGGAAAGTACTTTTCAGTTTCTGCCTAAACTCAGCCTGCAACGTGTAGCATTGATTAGGCAAGGATTAAAATCCAATTAGACTCCCTTGATAGGAGAAATCAGACTCAAAATTCTGAGAAGTGCGCTGAACTAGCCTCTTGATAGAATGGAGGGGGATACACAGGAGTGGGGAGCTGGTCGCTTGGGGGCCCCCGAGTGATCGGGCCACGCTGATGTCTGTGTCCAACATCAGCGTGTGAGCCTGGCTATTCACTGCGTGAACTGAGGGTGGGAGACGCGTGTCAGTGATTTCGCGTGGGGACACAGTGGTTCGTTCTCCAGCACTGAGAACTCGGGCGTGTCTGTGCTCCCAGGCAGTGCCTGCGATGGTCATGTTCTGAGTTTTTGAGGTTATTGACTATACCAGCAAATGTAAATTTCTCCAATGGAGAGAGACCGCGTACCCCCAATTCCTTCTGCGGTTAGCATTGTGAACTGTGCAGCTTAACGCTGTCATGCTGCCTGCGGTGACTTCCTTTGGTCACACGTGGCGAATGCTACAATTTTTGTGAGACAAAAGTCTTTGATTTTTATCATCAGGAGAGAACTAAACTGAAAGATTTGGAGTAATTATAGTAGTCTTATCTGATTAAGCTTACCTCTTTATTCCCCTGTTACTTATGCTCAGCTTCCTTTCCACAAATATTTACCATGCAATTACTTTTGGATGTCAATTATCTTTTCAGTCAAAAAAAAGCTTAATTATTTGATTTGCACAGAGAAACACTGTGTAAATTTAAATTTTAGGATTATCGTCTATGTGACTTTTAATTAATCAAGTTTATCAGCCCATTGTAGGGATCTGTAACGATCCCCTTCATCACAGGGAATTTGTACCTGTGTGTGATATGTCTTGACTCTGGTTCATGGGAATTCTACTTTTAGAATCGCAAGGGACATTCACATGGCTGCTAAACTTCAAGTGGATCTCGATTTTTAAAAAATGTGTGATTCTAGATAACAGTAATATGTTGGACATTTCAAGAAAAGATCTTCAAAGTTTGAAAAGAGACCAGAAACGTTTGAAGAGGTAGCTGACTCTGACCTCATTTCAACTTCGGACAGCACACACCCAAGTCAGAGCAGTACACAGCACCCCTTAGTGGGTCCAATTTTTATGCTTTTATGTAAATCTGTTAAAAATAAATAAATGAAAGAATCGAAAATATGCTTCCCGCAGACACATCACGGCACAGCTGCCTCAGGCCTCCCATGGCTTGCCCTGCCTCAGGTATATTTAGGAGCCAGTTGTCCAGGGGAACTCTGGGAGCCTTCCTGAAAAATTACAACAATGGTACGCTTGAGGACTTGCTCAGCTTGCAGATTTCCCTTCTTTTGGCCTTTGCCTATTAAGTCTTTGTGCAAACGGTGGAGCTCAGTCAGAATCATATTACCAATCCCACGGACAGTGCGGTGCACGACACCCTGGATCAGGGCAGACTCTTTCCCACAGGTGAGCTCTCGCTTTGTGTGTCCTCCTCATATCTGGTTTCAAGACGGGCTATGCAGAGCACCCCAGTCCCACCGCCTGCTCTCAGATGACCAACTCCATTCTCTGGATCAGGTGTGCCCCCCTTCTCGCTCCACAGGGATGTGGCATCTGCAGTGACCAGCCAGAGGGAAGCTGCTCTGGGGGGGAGGGCCCTGCCCCCTACTTCCCAGAGATAAGATGACTGCGGCCCAGTGCTCAGCTCAGCAGCCCCAGTCCTGCTACATATACTGTCTCTGTTCTGATCATGGGATCAAGACGAGTTCAAGCGTCAGGCCCGAAGTTGCATGGTGGCTGAGCTCCTCATTCTCCTCTAGTTTCCGAGCTGCAATTCTTCATGACCCTGAGCGTTTAGAGCCAGTGCTGAGTCTCCATGAACAGGACACATAGCTATTTAAATATAGTTAAAGACACTTGTGCCTTTTCATCTCCCACCATGCTTCAAAAGCACAGGCACTGTCAAGGCCTACAGCCAAGTTTGGGGGCATCTACCAGCCAGTGAGAGGTGAATGGGAGACAGGTGAGGAGCTTCTCAGGTTGGCAGAGGCAGAGTCAGGAGCAGAACCAGAGGCAGAACCAAACAAGACTGCCTCTTCCTGCCTAAGTAGGAAACTTGAATTTCTCTTTCTTTTGCTGCAGATAACAGTGAGGTCAGAGTGAATGGTGGGAAAGTTCTTCCCTAAATCTAAAGGTTCACAAAGCTGTGGGCGACTCAGAAGGTGTGCCACCACTGGTTGGGTCATCGAGCAGAACCTAGAAGCAAGCTGAGTGATGGTTGCAAGATAGTCACTATAACTACAAAAATCTTCTGTGTCACCTTCTAATGAACAGGTATGAAAGTGCAGAAAAACTCCCCGCCCACCTTCTCCGTGAAGTTCACTTCCATACAAAAACCATTTTGTGCTCTGCCTTGAAGAAGCTTTTGAATTAGTTTGGTCCAATCCCTACATTTTGCATATGAGATACAGAATACAATGAATTCTCAGGGCCCGGGCTCCGCTGTCTCCAAATGTTAGAATCGCACTTCCTTCACTGAGCTACAGAACTAATATTTGGTCCTGCAGCCTCATCTTACGGGGGACCAGGGAGCAAATAGGAGTCCAGCACCGCGCTTCTTCCTCAGAGGCATAGCTTCTTTCCCTTAGAAGCCTTCAGAGTGTGCACAGAGGAGGGATGCCCAGAGAAGACGGGATGTCAAGCCATGGTGTTCTCTGCCCAAACCTTTTCCTGCTTCATTCTCAGCCTCTGACCCTCACCCCATGAACTTGTCTGACATTCTAGGTCTTGTTTTTCATGGAAGTGGATTGTGGAGGACACGGGAGTTTATCTAAATCTCCAATGCTGTGAGTCTAAGCCTCTGAAGTAGGTACCTCTAAAGGACAGCCACACGAATGCAGTTGGCTATAGGGGCCCTTTGCAGTCAGCAGCTGCAGGGAGACACACAGGCGAGCAGCCCTGGCTGCATGAACAAGGGTGGAGGCTTTTATAAAGACCCCATGTTGTCCACTTGGTATCTGTATAGTCAAAGTGGTTAGGATAGATATATAGTTACATTCTCTTAATGAATAGAGCGATTTGTGCTAATGGTGTTTGTAAATAGGATATCATGTCTGCATCTTCTACAGCAATTAACCACTAAGAAGAATG
>NW_004524584.1:20083865-20085467 GCF_000260255.1 Octodon degus | reverse complement strand
TGTGGTGCTGTGTGGGGAACAAAGTGCTATGACATCGGAAGGATTTCTCACCTTTTTCCTCCCTCCCATGAGCAGGGAGAACTCACTAAATCCCCGCCCCTTCTTTTTTTATGTATTTGGTTATTACAGGGTCTTACTACCCAGCTCAGAATGATGGTGATCCTCTTGCTTTCTGCTTCCCCAGCGCTGGGGTTATAGGCATGAGCCACTATGCCCAGACTCTGGCTGGCTCAGCCTGCTGCGGGGGGCTGGGGACTGGCACGGCATGTGGTCCCAGGGATAGAACAGTGGTCCCTGAGCTTGCCTAAGCTTGCCTAAGCAGGCTCTTTAGTCTGCTGAGCTCTCCCACCATCAACCACCCACCCCCGCCCCACTCACCCCTGACCCACCCATTGTTTCCAGGTTACAAAGCTTCTCCCAGGTAAACAAAGAATTTCCCTATTTTAACAAGTATTGGGAAATGGTCAGGAGTAAAAGGAAGGTCCTGAGCCTGCAGCCAAACATCTTCCATCCATGAACCACACCCACAAGCAAGTGATTTCCACAAGAGGCACTCCTTCCCTGGATTCCGAACCATAGTGCCAGGGAAAAGTGTCAAGTCCCAAAGCTCCGCTGTTGCAAGTGCGGTCAGAGGAAAGACATTCAGCTCAGGCAGTGTGGTGATGGCTTTCCGAGGTCTTCCCCACGTAGAGCTCAAGACCCTTTATCAGTAAGGGCCTTAGCACTGGACTCTCCTCCATGTTCCACATGGAGCAGCCCACATAGGACCACCGCAGAAGTCAGCCACCAGCAGCGTCTGGGGACGAGTGAAGGGAGCACAGCATCAAAGCAGGCAGCTCACCAAAAGAGGAAGCATGAATTCTTGTCATGAGGACAGAGAGGCGCGGTCCAGAGGCAAGGGAGTGTGTGGGAGGTGACTTGAGATCAAGTGCTGGTGCTCCATCCATCCATGTGTAAAATTCTGACACTGAGCAAAAGGAGAGAAAAGAACCTAAGAAATGTAAAGGAAATATCCACTGTCTTAGTCACTTCGTTGCATTACTAAGACAAAATACATCACATCCAAAGTTAAAGGAGAGAAGGTTTATTTAGCTCACAGCGTGTGGAGGTTTCCGTCCATAATTGCCTGGTTCCAAGGCAGGGTGGCTCAGCACAGGGGCATCGCTGAGGAGAAAAAACAGTACATGGCATAGAAGGTAGAAAGCTAAAGGCAGCAAACAGTGAGGCCAGCTTTCTTCCTGCCCCTTATGTTCTTAGGGCAGCTAAGGCAGGCAGCAATCACACCCAGCGTGGACCTTCCCATTGCCCACACCCAGAACTGTGCCAAGCCAATCAGTGGACTAAGATATCAATCACGCAGCCTTGATCCCAGCAGCACACGCTCTCGATCCAGCCGCTCCACAAAGCCCCGCTCTGACCATATAAGGCTTTAGGAAGGGGACGTGTGAACAAAAACCATAAGATCAATCAAATAGGAAACTGAAAATCAATGAAACCAAAGATTATTTCCTTAGAATGACCAATAAAATTGATGGATCTTTAGCCAGTGTGATTAGGAAGCAAGTCTAGGGGATGCAAAAGGCCAGTTTCCTAAGTGTCGCA
>NW_004524584.1:20076824-20083535 GCF_000260255.1 Octodon degus | reverse complement strand
ACTGATTACATGGACAGCCTCATGTCTTATAAGTTGATTTATTGTTTTACTTCTAAAAATCTTCCAAAATAAAAGCAAACAAACGAATCCAAAAAGTCCTCCAAGTCTGTATACCAGCCCCACTAAGCCCTAAGAAACAAAAGGAGAGAAAGCACTCCTGCACATTCTCATCCAGCACGGAGCTAGGATCACCCCAAGGCCAGCACCACCCAAAACAGTACAAAGCAAAAGCTAAACCAACAATTAAAAAAAGACAAATGTTTTGAACAAAATTTATTTCATGAAGTCCAAAACTGCACTTATGAAAGTTAATAAATATTGAATGACTCAAATTCCTCCTAGCAATACATACAAAATTAGTTATTTAAGTTGTCAATGAAATTGATAGTATGAATGAACTTAAATGTGTATGTAATCTTCAGGAGGTTTCCTGCTGGGATTTTACATGGAAAAGCATGATATCCAATCCTGTGTCCCAGGACACCAAAAGCTGAGTGGACAGAAGAGACAACCACCTTTCTGGGTCCTGGAGAGAGAAGAGGACACCACCCAGCACCCTGACACTGAGGATACCCGCACAATACAAGGGTCACGGATTCTGGGGAACCAGGGCAGAAGCACCTCCAATAAGACTGGGAGCTCAGAAAGAACAAGCTGGGGTTTAAAGCCTCAGGAAGACTTGGTGTCGAGATCCTACCTCCAGAAGCTCAGCCAGGTTCTCAAAGTCAGTATGGAGTAAAAGTTCTCTCAGGAGTCTAACTCCAGCATCCCACCCACTCTGGGGAGCAGGGTTAGTACCTGAAAGCCGCCAGCCCGGAGGCCCAATCCTGCAGGCACACATGTGCAACCCAGCTACAGCCTTCCGGGCTCCAAAAAAAAAATCTAGAATAAAGAAATCCTCAAAGAAACCAGAGAAAAAAACCAAAGATTTACAAAGAAACAAAGATAGAATTACATCTGACACTTTTGTAAGCAGTGTAAGTAAGAACAGAGTGAAGTGAAATACTCAAGTGTCCAGAGAGAAATTCCTCGGATCCTCAATCCTGAAAGATTATTGTTCAAAAAGGAAAAAGAATAAAAGCCTTTCTGAAGCCAAAACAGAATCTATTGGCAGTAAATCTAACTTGCAAGGAACATTAAAAGTTGTGTATTATAGAAGAGAAAAATAATATGGATTAAAAATCCCTAAAGAAAAGAAGAGCACTGAAATAGAAACAGTTTTTAAATGATTTTATTTTTCTTATTTTTAATTCACCAAGTGCTTACTTCTGCAGAACATACACTGAAATTGTCTTTTAATCCATGTAACAGGTGATAATTTATTCAAAATAATGATGGCAACAATCTTTTTGTTCATCTATATGTCATACACATGTAGCTATGTTCTATATCTTTGTTAATATAACTTATAGATTGTTACATATTGTTATGCATGAGAATGAATGACAGCAATAATATAAAGGACAGGAAGGAGGAAATAAGATTTCTTGTTTATTATTGTAAGATCCTTCAACCTTTGTAAAGTAGTATTCGAAAGTAGACTTGAATTAGGTACAAGTGGACTTTACAATATGTAGAACCTCTACTAAAAACATAAAAATGTAAAGCTGAGATTCTTAGAAAGTAAGCCCAAAAAAAAGAGGAGGCCGGGGAGATGGCTCAGTGGAATAAGCGCTTCCCTGGCAAGTGCAAGGGCCTGAGTTCAATACCTGGTTCCGCCAAAAAAAAAAAAATAAATAAAAAATAAAAGAAAAAAGAAAGTAAGCCCAAAATGCAGAAAGAGAAGAGAAACGAGGACAACAAATAGAAAACAGTAACAGACTCCCCAGCCATCAGTTCAACTGGATCAGTGATCACTGTGAAGGTCCGGGACCCCAGCGCACAGCCAGCAAGCAGAGGTGTTGGACTGGAACAGAAAGCAAGCCCTAGCTCCATGCCATCTGAGAGAAACTCACCCTAAAAAACAGCGGGTGCTGGGGCATGGCCTGCAGTGGCTCCTGTGCTGCTGCTCCTGCCCCTTCCTCCCACACAGGCTCCCAGGAGCCAGGTGCCCTGCCCTGGCTCTCGGGCTGACTCAAGCAAGCAGTGGAGGACCCACAGCACCACAGGGTCAGGCCCCAGAAGAGGAGGGAAAGGTGCTGCCAATCCAGGGATGCTGCAGATCATGGGCTGAGCACATGAACATGCACAGAGGAGGATGCTGGGCCCCAGAACATAAGGCTGAGGGCCAGGGAATGCTCAGTGCAGGATCCCACGCTTGGCACAGAGAATGGCCCAGGTACAGTCCCCTGTACAAGCATGGGTGTGCACACACATGCATGCAGGTACATACATACACACACATGCACGCAGGTACACACACACACACACACACACACACACACACACACACCAAAGGAAATGTCCAGAATCAGGGAAAAGGAACTTCCAAGGACAATTCCATGAAACTTTGTTGACCAAGAAAAAGAGCTCAAGAAAAAAATATGGCCTGTAGAAGTTGTCCTTGGTTGCCTGTCATGCATTACCTAACTAAAGGTGATACATTAGATGTTGTAGACTTGGTGAGTACAAGTGAAAATATCCAGTGTCAGAAGGCTTTTCAGTATATGCAGGTAAGAGATTAGGAGCTGAAATGATTACTAACATTGCCTTAATAATTTTTTAAATCTAAGATCGATTGAAAGTCTATTTATTACTTCAAAATAAAAAGTAAGTGGATGGAGAAAATATACCATGTTAGCACTATAAAGAGAGATGGAGCAGTTCCATCTGTTCCCATCAGTGTGGTTTTGATGCCAGAGAAAGTTGGGGTAAGAAGGATTCACACAATGGCGAAAGGCGTCATCACCACGACTTACCAACCTGTACTGTGCACGATATAACAAGAGACCCTCAGGCCATGTGAGGCCGAAGCCACACAACTGCCCAGAGACTCAGATGGAGCCAGGTCATGGCCAGAGATTTCCACATGTCTTGATCAGAAACCAACAGCTCCCCACAGGTTCTACATCAATAAAGAGCTGAATTTAACTCCTGTCACCTGGCTAGAGCAGCTACAGCCTGCCTTACTGAACAGCAGAAGAATGCATATTCTTCTAAAGCCATCTTTGAACATTCACCAAGAGAAGCCACATTCTCTGCCATGCAGCAAATGCAAAACAGGTTTTAGAAAACAGAAATCGTTCCAGCCCTCTGAAAGGCTGAAGCAGGATGGCATGCTTGAACTTAGCTTGGGCAACGTAATGACTTGAAGGTTTCTTTAGACTAAGCCCAAGCAAGGAGTACCTGGAAAATGCTACTTTTCTAGCAGCTTGCAGATCCATTACAGTGAGGGTTAGGGTCAACATGAGGGAATCTTCTGGAAGGCCTGCTATGAATGCTGGGTATGCAAATAAGGGGCCCAGATCTTTCCTTCCTGGTCTTAGCCCATCCCAGTTGCCCTCTCCATTCTCAGACACACAGTATCCACTGAAAGGCTCAAAATGGCCAGGAACCACACTGCCTGGCTGCATTCATGTTGGAGAACAGCGAATTGCTGTTCTCCAGGAAGGATGCCGAGACAAACTGGAGAGTGAAGGGAAGAAAGGGAGAGGGGCAGGCGAGCACTGGCTAAGCTTCACTCCTCTAGCCATGAGGGGAAAAGGAGAGAGTTGGGCAGTTCTCCTCTGTCTCGGTATTGTAAAAAAAAAAAAAAAAGAAAGAAAGAAAGAAAAGAAAAAAAGTAGGAGTCATATATATATATAATATTTTCCCTTAGACCATGGTTGAGGTAAAACAGAAACCAGTAAGTACAAAAATACAGAGATTAAACAATACATATCTCAAAGATACAGACATCAAAGAAGAAATTGAAAAAGGAAACTTAACTATTTTGAAATAAATGAACAATGAAAACACAGCCTATCAAATGTTGTGGGCTGTGGCAGAAGCAGTGCATACAGGGGAACTAACAGCACTGTACAGATACACCAGTACATCAGAAAGCCACAAACCGATAACCCAAGCCCATACCTTAGGCGATTAGAAAAGGAAGAGCAAGTTAAATCCAATCTGAACAAAAGAAAATAAAAATAAGAATTAGAACAGAAATAAAGGAAATAGAAAATAAGATGTCAGCAGAGAAAAGCAATGAAACTGAAATTTGGTTCTTAGAAAGTGTTAAGCCTCTGGGAAAGCGAACTAAGAAGGAGGTAGGGTGGGGAGGTCATAAATAGCTAATATAATATTAGGAATAAAAGAAGAAACAATACAGATAGCACAGATATTAGAAGAAAAAGCAAATGATACTATGAATACCTCTATGTCCACAAATTTGTTTACCTGCATGAAATGGACTGACTCTTTGAAAAACATAATCTGTGGAGGACCACCTGAGCAGCTGTTCTTGAAAGAAGAGTGATCGTCTCCTTTTTGGCTGAGCACCAGATGCCCAAAACATTAGATACTATCTCAATAGCACAATGCAAATTACTTTCTCTGCATATGGCAGAGATAAATGCAGGCCATCTACCTAGCTCAACTCACAGTACTCACTTGCTTCCCACAATTCTCAGTCATTCCTCCTCAAGCCACTCCTCTACTGAATAAAACCCGGGTGCTGCCCTGGGTCAGCCTCTTTGTTCCAGAAAGCCATCTTCATGGCTGGACTTAGGGCCCCTTAGCTCCCCAATAATGATAAATATGTTTTAGTGTCTTCACTTTTGCTGTGGGTGGCACTGGGAGTGGTAGATTGGAATTAACTTGATGGGATTCCAATAACATACCGCTGGGATTACAAATATTGACTTCTGGGGCTGATACAAGAACCTGGAGGGGCTTCCTACAATTGGGGCTCAACGTAGCCATAAGGCATGACCTTCTCAACACAACAGCTACTAACCAAAATCATGTGCGGGAAATCCACTGGACCTTGCATGACCAATTTAGAGGTACGCAGAGTATTTTACTAATTATAGTGCTCAGACACAAGTAGCAAATAGGAATCTATCCATCAAGGGTAACAATGGGGCAAGCTCAGTCTTTATCCTCAGAAAACAAAAAATTTAGTTTATTGATTATGAAACTGTTAAAAGATGCAGACATTAAGGTGTTTTCTAAACAAGTGCTTAGTTTTGTCCAAGAGATAGCTTCATTCTATCCTCCTTTTCCCAAAGCTGGTACACTGGGTCTCACAATTTGAGATGAAATTGATGAAAGCTTTTATGTAGCTAAAACTCAAAAAAGAAGAATTCACCCACAAACTATAGCCATATCGAACTTGGTAAATGTGGCCATTCCATTCTTGCAATGTAACAGCCCAGGAATAAATGCAAAGGAGCAACAGCTTGCCATTACAAAACACTCTACTTGTGCTAACAGAATGCCTATGAATGAGATAACTTATAGGACAAAGGACTCTGATGTTACTATAACAAAAAATCAGATCACCCCCAAGGTCACGTGCCTTCAAATAGGCTGCTGGAGAAAAAGGAACCTTGTTTTAAAAGTGCAAATCATCCCAAAAAATTCACTTTTGCAAGATATTCATAAAGAGATAGAAAGCTTTTCCAATTTATGCATACACTCAGCTCCATTCTCCACACCTAACCCAGAAGATAATGCCTCAGAGGCTGTGCTTCCCACAGTCCCCTTCTCCCCCATGCCACGGAGTCAGTTCAGTAACAGTCCCCCTCGTTCCCCACTCTCGAAAAAGCCAAAGTACACAGAGATGAGGAAAACTTTGAACCTTTTGCTCTTACATGACTTGAAGGAGAGCGTACTAGACAATGGAGCCCAAAGTCCCTATACTCTTACTTGTTTGGATAACATAATTCAAGGCTTCCAAATGGAGCCAAGTGACATAACACATCTTGCTTGCATGTGTCTATACCCCGTACAATTCCTACATTTTAAGTCATAATTAAGACTACTAATATCAGAACAGACACAGAGTAATCAAAATAGTGAAGATGAAATACATATAAAGTGTTGTCTGGTTCAGGCCAATATGCTGACTTAAAGACTCAGGCCCACATTGGGCACCAATTGTAGGAGCCCCCTCCAGATTCTCGTCTCAGTCCAAGAAGTCAATATTTGTAATCCCAAATATATGTGATTGGAATCCCATCAAGTTAATTCCAATCTACCATTCCCAGTGCCATCCACAGCAAAAGTGAAGACACTAAAACATATTTATCATTATTGGGGAGCTAAGGGGCCCTAAGTCCAGCCATGAAGATGGCTTTCTGGAACAAAGAGGCTGACCCAGGGCAGCACCCGGGTTTTATTCAGTAGAGGAGTGGCTTGAGGAGGACTGACTGAGAGTTGTGGGAAGCAAGTGAGTACTGTGAGTTGAGCTAGGTAGATGGCCTGCATTTATCTCTGCCATATGCAGAGAAAGTAATTTGCATTGTGCTATTGAGATAGTATCTAATGTTTTGGGCATCTAGTGCTAAGCCAAAAAGGAGATGATCACTCTTCTTTCAAGAATAGCTACTCAGGTGGTCCTCCACAATAATCTGCTAAATTTGACATAGTAAGAATGGATAATCTGAAAAGGTATGTCTATTAATTAAATTGGATCAATGATGAATAATTACATAATTAATAATTAAACAGAAATCACCAGACCTTCAAGGGCTCACTGGTAAATTTTATCATCATTTGAGAAAAAACTATTATGCTACTTTCCTATAATCTATTTCAAAACATAGATGTAGAAGGGGCCGGGGA
>NW_004524584.1:20070909-20076134 GCF_000260255.1 Octodon degus | reverse complement strand
AGTCTCTGCAACCAGCTCATGTGCCTGGGGATGGAGCCAGTGTGTCACGTGGTACCAGGGATTGAACCCCTGTCTCTGCCTTTTTGTAAGTGGGTGCTTAGTCCCCTGAGACAATGTATAAAATAATTACGTACCATGACCAAATGAGATTTACTCACACATGCAAGAAAGGTTCAACACTGATCAATCAATTCATTCAATCTAATATATACACAGACTCAAGAAAAATTGCATGATAATATCAATATGCATACAGAACGTTTTGAAATTCAACATTCACTCATGATAAAGACTCTCAATTAAACTGGGGATGGAACAGACCTCATTTGACTTGGTGACAAATATCTACAGCAAACCTGTGGCCAACATCTTGCTAGATCACGGCAAAGTCACCGGTGTCCCACTAAGATCAGAAACAAATTAAAAAGCTCATCATCCGTTTTGTCACTTTACTGGAAATCTTTACTAATCAGATAAGGCAAGCAAAAGAAATTAAGACAACACGGTAGGAGGGGGGAAAGTATCTTTGCTTTCAGATGATATGATTATGTACATACAAAATCCCAAAGAATCAATTAAGCATCCCCTAGAACTATTAAGCAATAGCGATAATAAGCTTAGCAGCAATAATAAGATTGAGGAATGTAAGATTCACATACAAAGGTCTATCACTTTCCCATACACCATCAATAAAGAACTGGAACTCAAAATTTAAAACATACTACTATTGACAATAGCACTATGAAAATGAGGCTTGTATGTGTAACCTTAAACAAAATATGTGCCTTATCTAAATGAAGGTAAGTGTAAAACTCAAATAAAATAAAGTACTGACTAGAGAGATGTTCTATTTTCACGATAGGAAGCCTCAGTGCTGTAATACTGTCTGCTGTGCTCAGCTTGATCTATAGATTCGATGCTGACACAATGAAGCCACAGCAAGTTATTTTGTAGACATCAGCAAAGTTACATAGTTTATCTTGAAAACAGCTTCTAGCATAACAGTAAAAGGTAGAAGAAAATTCAGAGGACTAGTCTAACCTAACCTCAAAACTTGATTAAAAACTACAGTAACCATGAATGTGTGATACTCTAAGAGATTAGGCAAATGGATCAACGGAGTGAAATGGAACACAAACTTCAGGAATAAGCCTGTACAGTTACAGTCAAATGATTTTTGATGAAATAGCAAAGGCAATAAAGTGGTGAAGGCCACTGCCACAGCGGCTGCAGGGGACGGCGTGGGTACACAAGTGAAGGCGCTCTGAACCTGCTGAAAGCCTCCATGGAAAACTGCCATCCCCCTGGCCCACCATGGCGGATGAAATTGATGTCACGACTGGCCATGCTGGGGCTTCCAGCACTTACCCTACGCAGTGCTCGGCCCTGCACGAAAAAGGCTTTGTGGGGCTCAAAGGACGACCACGCAAAATAGTGAAGATGTCGACTTCCAAAACTGGAAAACACGGTCGTGGCTAAGTACACCTTTTTGGAAGTGATATCTTTATAGGGAAACAATATGAAGCTATTTGCCCTTCTACTCACAACATGGATGTTCCAAATATTAGAAGAAATGATTACCAACAGATACGCATTCAGGATGGCTACCTTTCCCTGCTACAGAAACTAGTGAAGTCTGTGAAGATCTTAAGCTGCCAGAAAGCGAACCAGGCAGAGAAAGGGAAGGAAAATATAATGCAGGTGAAGATGTCCACGTGTCTGTCACGTATGCTGTGAGGAGAATGCTGTAGCCATGAAGGCCGCGTGAGTAATGAGAGGGTGAGACATGAGCAGAACGGTTAGGTCTGGATCAGCTGAAGATATAGTTTGATTCTGATTGTCACCAAAGCTATGGCCTCCATAAACAATCTCTCTCTCTCTCTCTCTCTCTCTCTCTCTCTCTCTCTCTCTCTCTCTCTCTGCCTCTCTCTGTCCCTTTCTCTCTCTCTCTGCCTCTCTCTCTCTCTCTGTCTCTCTGTCTCTGTCTCTTTCTATGTCTCTCTCTCTGTCTGTCTCTGTCTTTCTGTGTGTGTGTGTGCGTGCGTGCGTGCGTGTGTGCGTGCGTGCGTGCGCACTGGGTTGGTTTTGCAGGCAGTAGGTGACTTTCTAAAAATCAAGCTGTATAGTTCTCTCTCTCTCTTTTTTTTTTTTTTTTTCAATTTCATAGGTGTCTTTCCTGTAACATTCCTGTGGCTTCCACTATGTAAGTCCAAGAAACAGACAAAACAACCTCAGCAGATGTGATTTGTCTGAGGAGATCATTTCTAAGTTTTAGAAATTAGTAAAGTGATTAACAAGCCAGGGTGTTAAATCAGACAATGTAGCATCTAGTGGTACTGAAGGACCACATTTAAACTGAGTTATTCTGCATTAGTTGTAGATTTAGTATCATAGAAGACTGTGGATTGGAATTGGAGATTGTGGATTGGAATTGCCAATTTCAGCCTGCGTGTGACAAACACAAATCTTTAAACAGAAGCCATGTTATCAGAGTGTTATTTATTTTGATGGCCATGTGTCACCACATATACTAATACTATTCTTTGCAAAATGTTATCCAACTTAATGTAGCCAGCCGTGCAGTGGTTTTAGTATCTGCTTATAGTTGACAGGACTTTGAACTGTTTGATAAATGTGAATGAGTCAGATTATAAAGAATATAGGAAGCATATTGGCAAAGGAAGTTACTATGACTATGTTTTTTTGATTTGCGATCTTTATAATCAGCAAAAAAGTAGGAAGAGATTTCTTAGTTGTATTTTGGCCTTTTTGTCACCGAGCCTCCATCTCCCACCACTGAACGGATGACCTGCTTCACAGGATACTGTACAGTATTCTTTCTCCAATTACATTGATGCGTGTTGACATTTATCAGTAGCTGCACTTTTCTAATCATTTTGAATAAAATTTTATATGTTAAATATTTGTTAGACTAAAACTGGGAATTCTTAAATTGATATGAATTCTTGACTTCAGTTTATTAAATTTGTGCACATTTTGTCTAAAGTGGAATGAATGTGAATCATGGAAGAAATATTACTTTATCTGAAAATTAAGTACATGAAATTTTTCTGAACTGAATTATTTAAGAAGTATTTTAGGTAACACCACTGCCTTTCTACTTAGTCTGTTAGTCTGTGCATCTATTCTTTCAGAATTTTAGACACTCTTACAAGAGTTGACTCAATAGCAATCATTACACTGGAGTGAAACCTGGAAGAAAATCACTATATCTCATTATGCCTCGATCCTCTAAAACTGATTATGAGATCTGTCCCACAGTGCTTTAGCCAGACAGACATTGGTTCTTATCACCTAGAGGAAAGTATACCTGATACTTATCTAATGAATGACTAGAAACAGCACTCAGGCTACAAGAATCCAAAGTTTTAGTTGCTTAATGTATGTACATTTTAAAATTTTATCTTGGCCTAAGCAAACCCATTTGAAAAAGATGCAAGGTACTTCAACAGAAACGTAAGGAAGAGAATTCTAAGGCACAAGAAATACTGAGGCTCTACTTAGTGAACTTTAGTATGACATTTTGCTTTTGCCCATCCAATGCACAATGAAGAATTGCGCTGAATTCTTTCCAGCATTCCAGTTAAGTATCTACTATACACTGTTCTAGTTTTTAGTACTCTAATCTCTGATGTGTATCTTACTTGTTACTGGATGATAGTAAGCTGGAGGAAGTCTGTAAGGTTATTTATCTGTGCTGCTTGCCAGTCATTCATCTGTCCCCAGCTACAACCATGTTCGTGTTCTGATAGAGTATTAGTTCTACACTAGTATGCCCTCGCTCTCCATAACTTGCCAAACTTTGCATAAATATATTTTGGATTGTGATAGAAGGGTGTACAAATGATAATAATGCATCTCTATCTCCACATCTTGAATGGAAAATCTATTTATATATAAATATTTCATTTTAAATACTACATGAAGTATAAATATCCTAACATATATGTACAGATTTTAAAGATACAGGATTGTTTATTTTCACACATATCAATAGATGTTTCTCGGTCTGGTCAAGTAGCTCAGGGGATTAAAGAGCCTGCAAGCAAGCGCAGGGGCCAGGGGTTCGATCCCCAGGCCTGCCATGCCAGCCCCACCCCCTGGGCATGCAAAGATGGCCGTTGAGACTGGGTGTGGTGGCACCTGCCTGCAATCCTAGCTCTTGGGATGCTGTAAACAGGCAGATCACTACAAGTCTAATCTAATAGTGAAACACCAAACACCCTGTAGAACCTTCACCCCCCCCACAAAAAAAAGATGTTTCTCTAGAACAAAATATTTCATTTAGTAAATCTTTACAAATTGTATTATAAGGAAGCAGGGAACATATTTTTAGCATAGAAGTGACATTGTTCTTTTATGACATCAGAGAAATGTTAAAAGTTGCTTCCTAGTACTTTTTTGTAGCAAATGTTAAATATCACCAGTTGTCGCATGTACACTGTAGACTATGTGGTGATAGGTTATACAGTAATACACCATTTTTGTCTGTATACATGTTACCAATTTTTAGACAGTAGCAGGTCGAAAATTTGTTTCCTTCTAGAACACGTTTTATTTCTACTGTGAAGACTGTCAGGCTTTATCTGCTACGAAGTTGTGTGTCTTCTCACTCTTTACACCACAAGCCTAATTATTTCATGCTCCCCTGCAAGGGCTGTCAGTTGAAAAAATTAATGTTCACTGAGTTCTTGACTCTGTTTCCCTTAGTGGTCCAAATTTCCGTGCCAGTACTTCACGTAAATTAACAAAACTTCTGCAGCCAGATCACGATCCCTTTAACAGGGCATGCTGCAATAAAACATCTAGACTATAAAGTTTGGGGATACAATATTTTATTACAGCACAACGTGAGCATATGTGAACACACGACTTTGTATGTTTATTCTTTTTCTAAAGTCCTTCCAACTATTAAAAGTACTGTAGTCTGGTAGTGCCTCAACTGTTAGTAATTAATTTTTTAAATTTACAACCTTTCCAGAATTTGTCTTTGTAGCTTATGAGTTTTTTATTAGATTATTTTTAGTTGAGCTATACTTTGAATTCATTATTCTCAGGCAGGGCTGCTCACACTAAGAATTAAAATTTCATTATTTTAAAGCTAACTGCCTGAAAGATAAAGCAAAAATTTCCCAAATTGCAATAGTGTAATGCATACATATAAAATTCTTAATAGGAACATATTTAAACTATATGCTGAGTAG
>NW_004524584.1:20063013-20069333 GCF_000260255.1 Octodon degus | reverse complement strand
ACAAAAAAGGGGATAAAAATGAAGGACCATTTTGTAACTGTATATACAAAATAGAATAGATATACAGCTACTTTCTCTTAATTCAATGAGAAGAAAGATTAGTACTAATAGTATTTGGACAGGATATCATGTCTGCTTCTTGTACTATGAATAACCACTAAGAAGACAACAATATACATTGTATTAATTATTGAAACTGTCCTATTAATCAGTTTTGAAACTGTTTCATTTATATCTATTTCTCAATAAAATAAATAAATAAAAAACCTAAACAATATAGAACAGGGAGAAGAAAGCAGGAGGAAGAAATGAAGAACAAGGGACTGTCAAATGAATCGAGAGGCGTCCTGCTCGTGGGCCTCTCCCCATTTGACGGTAATCACTATGAACAGCAAACATGTGCTAATAAAAATTTATAAAGATAAAAAAATAGAAACCTTTGTGGCAACTATACTGGAATTTTGCCATATTTTTTGTTTTAGGATAGAATTTGGCAGTCTTACCTCAGAATCCTGTTGTTAGTGATGTATTTGATACCATTCCTTTGGCATGGATCCCAAAGGTAGTCTCAGAAACAGACATTTCAGGTTCTCAAACATATTTGGGTTTTTTTGTTGTTGTTGTTGTTGCTGCTGCTTTGTTTGTTTGTTTGTTTTGTTGTACTGGGGATTGAACTCAGGACCTTGCACTTGCCGGGCAAGGACTTATTCTACTGAGCTATCTCCCTGACCCACTCAAACATATTTATGAACAAAGACTGAAAATTCATCGTGCTCCTTTGAGTACCTTAAAATGTTAACATACTGAATTCTATTATATGAGCTAGGAACACACTAAGTATGTGGAAATATATTTAAGCAGTATAAGAGCAAAAATATAAACATATTTTCATAAACAGTATATTGTACTAATAAAGTTTTACATTTCCCACTGTCATTTAAGCACAATATTTCATAGGTTTCAAGCCTGTTTCCTGCTAGCATTCAGAAAAATAAGAGCCAACAAAGATTTAAGAAAAATTCATGACGGAAATCGTAAAATTTATAGATTTATCCTAAAATTGATAAAATTCAATCTATTAAGTTTAATCTGTTAAACTTCTTTCTTTAAATTGGCTGTATGGCATCATTATTTGATTTTAGCAAGAGCATTTGGATTTGGCTTGGGGAACACAGAAGTTCTGTGGAACTCAGCTTGAAGTCACGGTGTAACTCAATGTTTTTCCATTAAACAAACATCTGAACACCAACGTAGATATCAAGTGAGGTCAAGTGCCTGGAAAATGCTGTGTATGTCCAATAAATATGTTTTCTTCGTGTGAACACTGTATCTTTTAGCAATTCATACCAAGCTTTCATTCACTAGAAACATCCTTATTGCCAAACTCTTCTGCCATATTCGTTCAGCACTAGTCTCCTCTCCTTATCCCAGGCAGAAACCCGTTTTACAATAAAAAGTTTTATCTATAGAAAGTCCTTAAAACCCTTTCTTGATATTGGTAGAATTAGGTTTGCCTCAGTTCAAGATTACACTTTTAAAATCTCTGGACACGACTCTAACAGCACCTAAGTCAGAGTCGTGACCTGTCTTGGGAGAAATTCTTTATTGTGGTTAGATCTACTATAAATAAGCATTTTTGGTTATTACAAAGGATAATGCAATTAGTAGTTGTGTACTGGTGTGATAAAATCAACTAGTTGTACACTGTTACTGTGTTTATCCTTCTCCTCCAAAAGGTAGTTCAAACAGGATGACCTAATCCACCTGCGCTTTACTAGTAGTGTATTTTATTTGTCTTATGTAGAGGAGAATTCATGCTTTTACTTGTAGAGATTCAGATGTTTTAGTCAAAACTTTGAAATTATAACATGCGTGGGTATTATAAGGGTGCGTTTTACATTTCAACAATGGGCAAAAATGCAAATGGTAAGTCTTTGGCTATAACAAAATATCCCTTAAAAGGTAGATGATAAATGTAAAACTAATAACATTTTGTTACATTAAAATAGAATTGTCTGTTAAGTCCATCAGTTATATTAAATAACAATAAAAATTTAACAGCTTGCAAAGCAAAATAAAATAAAATAAATAAAATGGTGAGAATATATTCTTGCCAACATATGGTACAGGAATATTTGGACAACTATATGCAAAAAAAAAAAAAAAAACCCTGAGCACAGACTTACTACTTATCATAAAAATTAACTCCAAATGGATATGAGATGTAAGTGTATCACTTGGAATTATACAACTATAAGATGACACAAAAAATCTAGATTGGGATATTGTGATGACTTTTGGGACACAACAGTAGAGGATCGATTTATGGGAGAAATAATTGATATGGAGACTTCATTAAAATCAGAAGCTTCTGCTTTGTGAGAACAATACCAGGGGAATGCAGAAATGAACAGATTGCAGAGAGGCATTTGGAAAAGGTCTACCAAATAATGCACTATTATCCAAAACATAGAGAACATTCCTAAAATTATATAATAATAAAGCAAGCACCCTAATGTAGGATGCCAAATGGTGAAGACATCTCTGAAGACAGTTTGGCAGTCTCTTACAAGACCAAATGTACTCCCAGCACACAACCCTCCTGGTGACACTCTTTGGTTTTTATATTTGCACAAAACCTGCAAATGAGTGTCCCTAATTGTCCAAACTCAGAAGCAATCAAGGTGTTCCTCAGTATGTAAGTGAATAGATACAATGGCTACATCAAACAACAGACTATTATGAATGACAAAATCAATGACCTACCCAGCCATGAAAAGACTTGAGAGACATTTAAATGTACAGTAGAGAGTAAGTAAAAGAAGCCCAAGTTATAAACGGTACAGGTGCATGGGTATGATGGCTACCTAAATTGCGCATGCTGTATGAGTTCTGCGACACTTTATACATTTTATAACATTAAATACATGATCTACTAGCATTTATTTTCCCAACGTTGCACCAGGACCTGGTGGATGCCATGCAAGAGCTACACCACTAAGCTATACCTCCAGGCTTATAAACACAAGTAAGCACCCTGAGCCTTCGTAGTCACCTTCCTAGGACTTTGGGGAAGATGCAGCACAGTGTAGAAGGCGAATCCCTCTAGCAATGTAGTCCAAGGGAAAATGTGCTGAGTTGTCATCAGGCTCAAAACTGCAATGTGCATCTTTGGGTTTGGGCAGTAACTCAACAACAAGCACAACTTTACTCCTACACACACACACACACACACACACACACACACACACACACTCCTGAACAGCAGTGAGATGTTTGTTTCGGCAAAGCCTAGTAGATAGACAATGTCACGCTCTATACATGGTTCAGCTCCTTTTCTGTCTATTCCCAGGCAAGCCATCCTGCGCATCTCAGCAATTGTCCAGAAGTACAAATATTACAGCCTGTATTCTTTTATCACCTTGCAATAAACTGAAAAATCAGTAATGAAAAGAGGATCAAAAGCCTCATACTCAGCCCCAGGGAGAGATCGCCTCTAAATGCTTCTTGTAGAAAATGGGACTGAAATCTGAGATTGTAAATTATTTAGAAATGAATAAAAACCAGAAGAAAAAAAAATCCTTCATGTCAAAAACTAGATATTGTCTACAGCCTTGGAGAAAAATTACAACCTTCAGTGATTTCATATTCAATGAAACATTTACTGTGAGTATAAAATTACATAAATTTATGCTCAGGTAAAAAACCAAGATATAAAAGATGTACTTACTGCTTGTTTACTGTGCTTAAAACGCTAGACACAAGCACAGGTGATACGGGTTGACTCACCTGATACACATAAACTTCATATAAACTGTACCAGTGGCTGTATTCAAATGATCCAATTATCATGTAGTCCCTCTATCTTATTTTCTGAAATTTTTATAATGTTATTATATTTTATATAATACTTTTATATGTAAAAAAAATCAAATGTCTAGGTTTTACTACAAATCCCGTAATGTGGTTCTTATGGTGTACGTGGAAGTTCTCCTCCAAAGGCCTCAGGTACTCACAGGCGGGGCTTGCAGAAGAGGTTTGGACCATTGGATGTCACAGCTGACTTGCTGCTAGGAGGCGTGGCCTAAGGGGAAGGTGGGCCTCTGGGGGCGTGGCCTTAAAGGGTTGCTCTCCCTCCCTGGCTCCTCCCCTTCTCTTTTTTCTGACTCCCATGAAGGGACAGACTGTGCTCTGCCTGGCCGTCAGGCAGGCCCTTCCACCAAACCATTTCTGTGTTTAAGTGGAACATGAGCTAAAATTCCTGAAACTGTGAGCCAAAATAAACTTCTCCTTTACCATTCAAGCGTCAAGAATTTTGGCCCCGCAACCAGGAAAATGACAGCACTGTATTTACAATTTAAAGCAATTGTTTTCAAAACAAAGACCTGTCATGTTTATCACGTTGTTAAATTTAATTCCTGACGTATCTTCAAGAGTCAAGTTGCCCTAGATCCAACAAAGTCTTTCATGGAGGTGCCTGCCTCTTCCTTTGATTGTGATGCTGGGATTATAGTTTTTTTCATTTGACCATGAAGCTTCAAAATTAGTAGACTATTTGCTTTCAAGTAGTTTGTTTCTGTGTATGTTTGGTTTGAAACATTCCCGTCATTGAAGGCAGCATTAGCTCACTCTGCGACTGGAGCACGGTTTGGGCTGCACATAGTCTGTGGACTCAGGTAGGGCGCATCCTTCGCAGATCCCTAACATTAGACAGGCAAGGCTGTTCCATGATGGCAGCAGGGCCTCCATGTGGAGCCTTCAGTGTTGAAGTTTCCTAAACACAGTGTGGAAACATACACCTGTAGATCCCATGCTCAGGGAGGCTGCAGGACTCTGTCTCAAAATAAAGATGGGCTGAGAATGTTGCACAGTGCAAAGCCCTTGGGTTCACCCCCCAGGAAAGTCATCTCCTAGCAAGGGAAGACTGAGGGTGTGAGTGGGTGGGATTTGGGTCCAAAGGACCCTGCAGTCTGAGTGAGGCATCTCCCAGGGCAGAGGACATGGACCTGTCCAGAGTGACCCTAGAAGTCACAATCAAGTGGCACATCCACAATCAGGGAAGGAGCAGAGGGACTTGGAATGTTTCTGGGTGGGCAGGACAGGGACTGGGGCCGGCAGGCTCCGAGCAGCTCTTCCTGGATGGTCAGGTCAGCTGGGCTTGTTTCAGAGGGAGCAGGCACAGGTAGAGTGGGAGAGCCTTCCAGGAATCTTGGCACCCTCGGCTTAACTCAGGCCAGTATGAGGCCTCCTGCAAGGTAGTGGCACCAGGCCAGTGGGGGGCAGGACCTGACTGCAGGCTATATCTGGCAGGGGATATGTGGGGCTGTACTTGTTGGTACATTGTGTCAACTTGATAAATTAGAAGTTTTATTAAGTGACTGAGCAGGGAGCCAGGATTTTTATTTTGTAAACATCCTCATCCTGTACAAGAGGAGGGCGTGGACATTGTGTGAGTTCTACACCCCCAGCCCCAGGGTAGCTTGTTTATAATGTAAGGAGGGGAGAGAGGCTGGCTAGAAACCATAGCTGCTGCCCTTCCCTTTGCTGTTTGCTGTTTTCTGCTGCCATGAACTGCTGCCTTCTGCCATGTGCCACTCTGCCTGGGAACCAGCTGGGTATAGACTAAAATATCCACAAGCTGTGAGCTAAATAAACCTTTCCTTCCTTAAATTTGGGTGTCAGGTATTTTGTCCTAGCAACAAATGAAAAGTAACTGAGACAGAATTTGGTACCAAGAGTAGGGCCATTGCTGTGACGATACCTGACAAAGTGGATTACAAGCTTTTGGAATGGCTTATGAAAAAAAGATAGAAAACGTTTAGAGAGGTTGCCTACTAGTGAAGAGCTGAAATGGTTTCAGCTCTTTTGTATGGGAGATTCTGGTCAGAGTGCTGATAGAAAGCCTGCCTGAAAAGACCAGGCTGGGGAGGTTTCTGCTGGGAAGAAGGACTGCATTGGTTGTTCGACTTCAGATGATTTGTGTAATGGCTTGGAAATAAGTTTGTTGGCATTTTAATCCTATCCAGAGACTTTTCTAAAGACTGAGATTAAGCACAACAGACTAGTTAATCTTGAAAAAGAAATCTTAAGGCAGTCAAATGTTGAGGAAGTTGCTTGGCTATTATTGGGGGCTTTTATTCAAACATATGTTGAGAGTCAAGAACAAAGAGCCCAACTGGACTCTTTTAGAATATTTTGCTGAATTTACACACCTATAATATTCAACAATGGAACTTAAAAAAATTGGGGTATAACTATGAATGTCCATTTTGTATCTGTGTATTCAAAGTGGTTGGGATAGATATATAGTTGCATTCTCT
>NW_004524584.1:20061680-20062391 GCF_000260255.1 Octodon degus | reverse complement strand
AACAAAGAGCCCAGCTTCTGACTACCCTGCACCCATGGGACTAACTCAGGGTCATAGCCCAGGCACAGCATGGGTGAGACCATCTTCCACCCATTTGGGAAGCCCCCCATCACTCCGCAGCACCTCCCCAAACCTGCCCACCGAGTAGGAATTTCTGCCACATTCTGGGAACACACACAGACCCAGTCGTAGCCCAGATGCGGTGGGTGAGTGTGTGGGAGAGCTGCCTCTCCACCCTACTCCAACTTGTTCCCTCAAGGCTCAGCTCAGGCCTGGCATACAGGCCTGGGATGTAAGTCTGCAGCTGCAATCCCTACAGAGAGGGTAGAGGATAGAACCACCCAGTTATTCCAGGAGCAGAACATCTTGCCACAGGGGCCCAACAGGTTCACCCTCAAGGGCAACAACAGGAAGGAGCTGAGCACAGAAGCCAGACCGAAGCCAGGCACAGCGGAATAAATCCAGACTTTGTAGATCTGCACCTGAACTTCAGTACGTGCTAAGGTTATAACTACAGTGAAGATCTACAACAAAGATCAGAGGACAGAGGTACACAAAATAACAAGAAGGAACAAAATGCAATCTCAGAACCCAACCCCACCTGTAAAAAATTCAGAGGACACTAACACAGAAGAAATTGGGAATCACACAGCTGAAAGCAATGAATGAATGGCTTCTGAAATAAAGAAACAGCTGCAGAAAGGTATAGAG
>NW_004524584.1:20039429-20061580 GCF_000260255.1 Octodon degus | reverse complement strand
AGCTACAACTCTTGTTGCATAGGTCCTGCTTTACCTTGGTCTTAACCATCCAGAAGGAAAGTATAAAAACGAAATATAAGAAATAAAGCCATGCTGTTATGTTGAGCTGTGGGGGACTCAGGTCAACAATTTCTGACATTGCCAGTTAAGCGGAAGACCCAATACTATTATGGGATACTAGACTCTTTTAGAATATTTTTCTGAGTTTACACACCTATAATATTCAAATAACGGAACTTAACAAAAAAAGGTATACAGATGAATGTTCATTTCGTATCTGTGTATTCAGGTTGGTTAGGATAGATATATAATTACATTCTGTTAATGAATAGAATGATTTGTTCTAAAGGTGTTTGTAAATAGGATGTCGAGTCCGCATCTTGTACTGGAATTAACCACTAAGAAGAATGTATGCAGTGTGTTAATTATTGAAACTGTCCTACCTTTTTGATTTGAAAGTGTCTCATTGCTATTTGTTTATCAATAAAATTATGAAAAAAAGGGAAAAAAAAGAACTAATAGCACAGTAGGATGATTTAAAATGTTGTGAGTTTTCCAGAAAAGAGGTACCAAGAAAGCTGTGGACTGCAAAGATAGAGCTGAGGTCTCCATTGCTCAGGATAAGCAGAATTAAAAAGGTGGCCTAAGGGCATCACTGGAGGTAGCAAGTTCTTGCACTTTGTAGCCTCAGAATCGAAAGGGTGAGGGACTTTGCCTTGACAGGAAAGCAGCAGAGCCGGTTGTTCCAGAATGGAGGTGGTGGCCACACCAGGTTCCAGAATGGCAGCAGCATAGAGAATTTGTTTCTTGAATCATGGTCAGAGTGCTCAGAAACCCAGGCACTTGACCTCTACATCCAAGAGAGAAGGAAGCCTGGCTAGTGCTCCAGCTGGCAGCGGAACTTGGTGTCACCCACATGGCTTTGGTTTTAGGTGCTTGTAGAATACAGAAGTTCTGAGGTTAAGAAGGCTTTCACCTAGATTTCAAAAGGCCTTGGAGGCCAAGCAGTGTGCCCCTGAGAGGGCAGTGTGTAAAGCTGTGAGTGAGAAGCCCATTCAGTGGAAACCCAAAAAGTTCAGAAAAGCCATAGACATAGATTGTCTAAAAAGAGCTGCAAGGGGGCTGGCCTGATAGCTCAATAGATTAAAGTGCTGCTTAGGCAGAGCACAGTAGCTGGGGTTTGATCCCTGGCATGTCATGCTGGCCCCGCCCCTGAGGCACACTGAGATATTGACTGAGACTGAGTATGGTGTTGCACGTCTGTAATCCCAGCGCTTGTGAGGCTGAAAAACAGGAGAATCACTATGAGTCTGATCTACGTAGTGAGACCCTGTAGAACCTGTACTAAATACAAAAAATAAAAAGTAAAAATAAAAATGAATAAAAAAATTTAAGAAGCTGCAAGGAGGGAGAAAAGCCAGTCCCCCCAAAAAGCCATGGGAGCTACCCGCAAAAATGCAGTAGGGGTGGAGTCATATAAGGCTTTTAGAACTCACAACTCATTACAGATTGCTTTAGATGTTTCACATGGAAGGACAGGACTTCATGTTTGGCCTTCTGGATTTTGGACTTGCTTAGGTCCCAATACTATATATCCTGCTGCTTGTACCTTTTATAATGATAATGCTTTTCTTGTGCCACTAAATGCTGGAAGTGTTCAACTTTTCCTTTGTACAAAGGCTAACAGCTAAGAGTTTGCCTTAAATCTCAGAGGAGACTTGAGACTTAAGACTTTTCAGCAATACTAATACAGTTAGGACTTCGACAACTCTTAGAGATAGACTAAAATGTCTTTTGCAAAAAGGGATGTGCATGAGTCATTGTGCGGGATGGGGTACTGCCCAGGGGCAAAATGTCATGGTTCTAATGTAATAAAATGTTCAAGTTGTAAAATGCTAATAAGCATGTCTACGTACCTAAAAACTGGTTTAAGGAAATGTCTGGTTGCCAACTTGGCAAGGGGTGGATTGTAGGGGTTGATACATTGTGTCAACTTGAAAAGTTGAGAAGTTTAATTAAGTTACTTAGCAGGGAGCCAGGATTCTTGTTTGTAAACATCCTCATCCTGTACAAGAGGAGGGCATAGACACTGTGTGAGTTCTACACCCCCAGCCCCAGGGGAGCTTGCTTATAAGGAGGAGAGAGGGGCTGGAGGCTCCACTGCTGCTGCCCTTCCCTTTGCTGTTTGCTGTTTTCTGCTGCCATGAACTGCTGCCATGTGCCACTCTGTGTGGGAGCCAGCCCAATATAGCCTAAAACCTCCACAAACTGTGAGCTAAATAAACCTTTCCTTCCTTGAATTTTGGGGTCAGATATTTTGTCACAGCAACAAATAAAACATAACTGACATAGTGGCCATGAAGACAACCCTGCCTATAATGAAGAGGACTCCCTGCCAGTTGGACTCACAGATATCACCTGTGACAGGTGAGCCAGGCAGTAAGTCACAGTGTTTTCCAGCTGGGGAATTCCCTGGGTCAGGGCCCCTTGACACGGACCCATGGAGACAGATGCAGCAGGGCAGCTCAGCTATTGAGACTCAGGTGACTGGAACCAGGGGCTGCACACAGGGCCTGAGGCTAGCTCAGTGGCAGAGCTCTGCCTGGCATTGCTTGTCTTCCTGGGTTCCATCCCCAATACCCACAATGATAAGTAAATAACCATAGCGAAGAAACCCTCTGTTCTGCTGGTGGCTTCCCAGTGCCATGGCTGTCTCCTGTTCCATGTCCCTCATCACCAACATGGCCAGGCACTGAGCCTGACTCACATGGTTCTGGTGTGCACGGGCTCCAGAACCAATCCTCTGTCATGGGAGCTTTCTAGATGAAGGGAGGTCAGCAATCATCAAGGCCCTGTTTCAGCTGGATGCCCTTCTCTCCTCCTTTTTGCCAGGGACAGGGCTGCACCCATGCTGGGCTCTGTTGAATGACCTCCTCTGGTCACTTGCCTGGCCAGTTTCCTTGGCAGCCTAGCTGAGGACAGCTTGTCAGGGGCTGTCCTTGTCCTCTTACTGTGTTGGGGGGAGGAAGTTTAGGGCAGCCATCCACATAGGCTTCTGTACAAAACATGATACCTCATGACCGTGACAGCGGCCAGACTCTCCTGTGGAGGGACATGAGAGGCCAGTGTCTTCATCCACTCCTGAGGAAGAGGAGAGTGACACACATTATTACCCCACAAAGACCTGGGCTGGTTCTCTCAGGGAGTTTCAGGGCTGCCTCCAGGGTTGGGGCCTATTCAGAGTGGGGTGCGCACAGCACCTATAATACGTCAAGGAAACGATAGGTGTCTGGCAGCTCAGAAGCTCTCCTGGGGGGACCTTGTCCTACAGAGCAGAGTGCAGAGGAAGATGAAGGGGGTGCTGAGCTCTATGGCTACATGACAGTACGTGGAGCCACCAGCTGCCCCTGGCACTCCACAGTGGCAAAGCTCACACCCAGCTCCTTCTTTCAGACTGTCTCTGGGTCCCAAAGGTCTCCTCAGGGCCATGAAGTTCAGCTCTGCTTCCTGAGCTCCCAGGAGGATGACACAAATAAAGACCAGCTCCTCCACCCAGGAGAGCCCCCAGAGTGTGGGGTCCAGGGCCGGGCCAGGCTGTGAGATGTTCCCATGCCAGGCCTTGGGCTTGCCCCTGAGTGAGGTGAGACAACTTCACTAGAGGAGGCAGCTCACATCGGGTTGATGAAAACACACTCTGAAACAGAGGGAAGCCAAAGAAGAGGGGAAACTCCAAGACCAGCGGACAGGGCAGGAAGAAACAAGACACTGGTAGGTCACCTGGGGTCTCCCTGCCTGGACTCAGGTTCAGGAAGAGGGGTTGTCTCCCACTCCCTCAGAGCTGGCAAAAACAAACCAGAGAGGCCACCGTGACTCATCTCAGGGAAGAGCCGTGTGCTTTACACCCTTGGCCTATCCTCACTGCTCCCTTCCTGGGGTACACGTGGGGGCTCCCCCTGCCACTGTGCAGTGCGGGGCCATGTGGCCCACAGTGGTCATAACTGTCATTTTCTGACTATCTGGGATAGGCAAGCCCTGGGAGTATGTTCCCAACTTACCAGGGGCTGATCTCTATACATACCAGGGCCTCCTATAATCACTGACTGGCAGGCTTGTCATGGAAGGGCCCTGAGGTGCGAAAGCTCTGACACGGGCTGGGCTTATGGGGTGCCCACTGCTCCTCACCACAGTTTATCAGGTGGGTCTCTTCTCCCAATATGATGAGGTGAAGCAGGAAGAGTCATCCTCCACCAGTGCTGGGAAGGGTGTCAACCTGAGCAACTGTCACAAAGATCTCCTCTAGTAACAACTCCAGTGACAGAGAGGAGTGTGTCTCGCCACACTGACTGCTCGGGCGCCTGCACTGGGACCCACCTCCGAGGTCATGAGTGGTGCTGATGCTTCCACTACTTATGGAGAAGGCTGGTGGCACCCAACAGAGGCTGAGCTCACATGGGGCTGAGCGCCTAACCGCAGGGTCCCTCCTTCCCTTGTCCTCACAGACCTTGGGCTTTGACACCACTGCTCCTCCAGACTAATTCTAGGATACTACTTAACCCTGGGCCCTAGGTCACCTGCCACCTGTGATGGGAGTGAGGTGCAAGGGTGTGTCTGATCTGGAGAGCTGTCCCTTTGCGAGGACTCTGGAGGGGCAGAGTCTGGCGTATCTGACCATTTCCCGCCTGCCAGTCAGTGACCGCTCCCTCCTTTTCTTCCTCCTGCTCTTCCTCCTCCTTCCTAAGGACAAGGGTCACATCATGTGGAAGCCTCAGTCTTATTGACACAGGTAAACATTAGAAATTTAAAAGCTCCAAGAATGAGATTAACATGTTGTTACAACATTATGGACTGATTTAAGCAATTTTGACTTCCTGTGAGAATCGTTCGCCAACTACCAATTTACATGTGGTACAAGCCCCACGTGTGATCGCAGACACCAGCAACTTGACATGACTCAAACAGTGCCTTCTTATTAGCCAACAACTACAATTAGGAAATGTCTCAAGCAACTTTAATCTCGGCCTGGATACGCACTGTTCATTTTCCTATGTCAACAAGTTTAGCTGATGGGGGAGCAGATTTCCATATGCTAATTTACTTATTTCCCTTTCTGCAAGCCTATTGTTTCCCAGCCGTTAATTCTAGCTGACAGGGATGGCTTAGCTTTTCATTCCCTGCAAAATAATGTACTGTTGCAAAGTGATTTATAATAAACAGGATCGGGAAAGAACTACAACGCTGATGGTTTCTGACAACCAAAAATGCATTATTAATGAAAGAGTAACACGGACAGCAGCCTGGATGCCAACTGACTGTTTGGAGTTGGTTCATCTGTCCGGAGCGTCCGGGACTCGTGACCGCTGGGGGAGAAGGTGGAGTCTCACGTCTGCTGGGTGGATGCCGAGGGTGTCCGCGCAGTGTCTGCTGGCTGCGTGTGGGCCAAAGCATGCCGGATATGGTGCTTCCCTAACACGGCTCCTCGGCTTTGCTTAGTACACTGTGGCTTTCCTCACTAGAAGCCCCTCTGACGGTACAATCTAAACTTTGAAAAGACAATCTGTAAAAACAAGCATTATCTCTGAAATCGTTACTTGAAATGGTAGAGCCGGTTAATACATCATGCGCAGTTATCCACGTAGGCCTCCTGGGCTAGGACAAGTGGAAGAACCAAATCAAATCCCAAGCAAGCCTGGAGGTCGTTTCCATCTTGGGAGGTAAGGAAGCATGGTGCGTCTGTCATCTATCCCAAAGCCAAGGTACAGGCGGCCTCGGTGGGGTAAAACTCTAGACACCCGCATTTGGGATGAAGTCATGGGCATTATTACACAAAATTCCACTGGTCACTCAGATAGGACGTTTCCTTGGCCTGTTGCCTCCAGTGCCGGGCACTGAGCTCCCAGAACTGTGTGGGCCATGCTGCGTGGGGCCTGGCCTCCCGTGCGCCTGGTCCTTGGGCCCGTGCTCTATTGAATTTCCTGAAGTGCCTTGCTGGAGCTCCTCCAAACACTAACAGGCAAATGAAATTAGACAAAAAGGGTCAGCTGCATTGAAGAGCATCGTGGAAGTGCTTTAGAGACCGGGTATAATTAGAGAAGCTATAAACCACAACGCCAAGTGCCAATGTCACTCTCACCGGGGCAGAATCTGTCATGGCCAGGCATACGCCTGGGGGCGGCATCCCATGGAGGGGGGTGAAGGAGGCAGGGAAGAAGAGGTCGGCTGCCTGAGAGGGTGCACAGCACCCACAGAGCCCCAGCAGCACCTGCAGAGGCTGTAACTAGGCTCCCTTCCTGCTCCAAGGCTGAAGCCCCTGCTGAGCCCCAGGGTCCCTCTGACTGGACCATTTGCGGGCAGCAGCCTCACTATGGTGCTTCATTTGTTAGGTTATCAGTTGTTGGAAAGACTTTGGAGAATGGAGACCCAATGAGAGGGTCTAGCAGGTGTGTTGTGGTCTCCCAGGCCAAACCTGGGCATGAGTGATGCACGGTTGAGACCTGCTGGGGCTCGCAGGCACATGGCCATAAGTCAGCTGTGGGTGGCAGGCACCCAGCCTGAGCCTCCTCTGCGGATACAGTCTGACTGCTAGGTCAGGGACAAAGGTGTCATCGCTGGATCCCTCAGAGTTCCGTGAACGATGGGGGTAAAGGGGACCTTATACCCCGAGCTCTGGTGATGCTGGAGGGGAGCCTGCTGACTAAGTTCCCTGCCCAAGGGCCTGTTGGCTGCTCCCCTGGGACCCTACAGGTCACTTGCCCACACCAGGACAGGACACAGATACAGAAGCAAGCCAGGGTGGACATAGAGAAGCGTAAGCAGAGCTGGCCACCTGAGGACCTCAGGCACAGGTCCAGTTTCCTTTACAAATGGAATTATAATTCCACTTCACAAAAAGGTCTAGAGGTTGCACACCAATGCCATAGACTACACAGACTTTCCAGAATATTTCATGACAGTCTTTCAGCCTGAAGCACACCTGCTGCTTTGTAAGCAGCCTCACAGACCTTAGTGAGGAGGAGCCAGGGTGGCCAGGGTGGCCAGGGTCCAGGGCAGGGAGGGGGGAATAAGCTCACACCGACTTGGTACTGTCCTGAAACAACTCCCTGCCACCAAATGCACTTCCACACGCTCATGCAATCTCCTGCTCTTGCCAAGGACACCCAAGTAGAGGCAAGTAGACATGCCAATAACACCGCATTCAGCTGACCAAATTCTGTACAAGCAAGCTGCTCCCAAAGTCCACGGGTACGTCCATGAAATGTGGCAGCCGCTCAGCAAAGAATGCAGCCAGTTCCTAGGAGAAGAAAGCAGTGGTTCTTACCCAGGATTCAATGTGAACAGCAGTCCCCCACCCCAGCCCTGATGACACAGTTTGGGGGAGCTGACCCCAAATCCAACTGTGGTGCCCCTCGTTGCAGACACAGCAGTCTCCTCACCCCAGAAGGCTCTGGTTCCAAAGGAAAAAGGCCCAGCCTGCACTGGGGCCGAGCCCTCCCTGCTCTGCATGCCGAACTGCAGAAGCGAGGAGGAAGGCTCGGCAGTACAGCAACCCAGCCCAGCAAGGCCACGCTGGCCGAAGTGTCAGCGGGGTCCCCTGCAGGGACCTCCTCCAGCTGCTGGCAAGGCTGACACCAAAGCACAACTCGTGGCTTTTCACTATGCTCATGCTAACTTTGCAAAAAAAAAATGTATAATACAAAGAGACTTGCCTTCTCTGGCCAACCCATCTTGCCTTTCCTGGATGGTTTTCTGGTACCATTATTGCAAGGCAACCGAATGAAATGAGATCTACTGAAGGGTAAAAACCCACAAGTCCGTCTCGACAGGAATAGGGTGTGTACCCTGCTGTCCCCATCTCCCCAGGGTGCTCTGTGACATCTCTGCTTCTGCTGGCCTGAGAGTCTATGGTGCAGAAAGCCATGAGACAAAACACTCTGGAGAGAGACCATCACGTGTTGCTGGGCGAGAAGCGCTGCTGCACCGGACGGACAGCACAGTCCTGCTCCTGGATCTCTACGGCTGCTCCGCAGAAAGTCCACAAGGCCTCTACCTGGGAGTTAGTTAGAGAGGGCTTCTGTCCTCTCACCGTGCACTCTGCATTTCAACTTTTGCCAAAAGTACCCAGAAACAAAGGCTAATTAATAAGAGCGTATTCCAAGGGCCGGCAAGATAGCTCAGTGGACTAAGCACCTGCTTAGGCAAGCGCAGGGATGGGGATTCGATCACTTGCAGCACATGCTGCACCAGCCCCAGCCCTAGGCGTGCTGAGCCAACCACTGAGTCTGGCCATGGTGGCACATGCCTGTAATCCCAGTGCTGAGGAGGCTGAAAACAGGAGGATCACTATGAGTCCGAGGTGCATAATGAGGCCCTATACCAATTACATAAAAATAAATAAGTGTTCCAGACCCGCTACTGTGTAACAAAACAACAGCAGGTGTGCTTTGGGGTCCGGTCACCCCAGTCCACCTGGAAAATACTGATTCAGGTGTTTTCGGACCCCACCTGTAGCCAAGACTCCCACCTTCACTGCTGTCAGCCCTGGTCTCTGCCGCACTATGGCAGGATTGCTCTTCTTGGCCCCTGGGTGGCCAGCACGCCAAACCATCATACTGCAAAATGGCAGCCTGGCATTCACATGATATTCCAACAAGCTGGACAAGAAGGGACTCAGGGGCTCAGACTTCTCTTCCTCTCTCCCCGAGATCCTGAGCCAGGCAGATCTCAGTTCCTGAGCAGGCAGGAGACTGCTGTGCCTCACTCTAGATGGAGCTGGCTACTCGGACACTTGCGGGACATGAGGTCCTGGTCTGCAGCAGAAAATGTGAGGCAGCTCTCTGGACTCAGACAAGGAGTGACATCCCCAGTGCAGCTCCCTGGAACACTGACGTTGGAAGCCAGTCATGACCCCCTTGGCTCGGCAGGAGCACTCACTATCTTTACCGACTACTCCGCAACACTCACTCTGAGATGATGGAAGTAACAGACATGGTGTGGTGCGCTTGGTGGGATGCGATCCATACTCGCATTCCTTTGCAATAAGCACTGGTTTGATTTATGCTGTCACTGACTACAAGACCCAGTGGGGTACACACTCCGTCTTTCCCCGCATCGGAAAGTGTCTGTGTGGATCATGCCGTTCTCATGTGCAAAACATGTTTCATCCCATACTGTATGCCTCTGTGTACACACATGTGGGCAGACATGCTTGTGGACCGTGCCTGCTGACACAGCTCTGGGAATGAAGATGCCTCGGCATGGCCAGAGTCGACGTACTCTGCTACTGACCTACTTTGAGGAAAAATGAATTGCTGAGTGGTGACTGACTCCATCAATGGGTTAATGACTTCACTTGCTATTCTTTTTTGAAAGGGCTTATTTAAATGTTTATCAGTTGTGCAAAGTGGAGCCTGGCTGGTGATTCGCAAGGGATGGCTCATCATTGCCTATGCATGGAAGCGTTGTAGGAAGATTAAAATAACATTGAGTATATTCTGTAAATGAAGGCGAGAACTAACAGGAGCCTCCAGAGTCCATTATAAATTTTAATAATACATCAAGGTAATGTAACTGAATAACCGATCTCTAAGGGAAGAAACACAACATTTGGCTAATATTACAATTTAAATTATGAAAACAAAAAGAGCTTTTAGTTAATCTTGTCTTTCTCCTTTTATTCTTCAGGTTCTTTTTTATTTTCCCTGAATCCAAAACACCATGTAAACAAATAAAAGTACGGGGGGGAGAATAAACAGTTTGGCATCTCAGTAGATTAATTAATGTGCTTCAGTCTTGGCACCAGTAGGTGAAAATTATGTGCATAAATAATATCACTAATTAAAAAGATGCAGATTAACATGCAAATAATGTTAATGAGGATCTGTAATTCCAGAGTGGATTCGCATAACATCAACAATTTAATGGGTTGGAAGGCTTGTGTTTGCATTACATTAATAAATTTCAAAGACCTTGCATTAAAAAGTTCTGTCAGAGCCCCTGTTTCCCACTTGCGAGTTGTAAATTCTGTGGGCAGTAGCGAGCGGCCATCAGCAGATGCCAAAGTCATTATCTCAAAGACTGTTGAGAGGCTGCCACGCGCCAGCGTGACCAGCTGCTGGGCACTGGGCGGCGGGCGCGCCTCCATGCCAATTATTCATATTATTTGGGTAGTCTTGATATTTATTTAAACTGATTAATATTTTGTGCTCTGCATCTTGATCTGGAGGGAAATCATTTTAAGCAAGCAAAGTTAAAAAGAAAAAAAAAAAAAACCTTATCAGTCTTTGATGTGCCGTGGAAGTCGAATGCATAATGGAATTGATTGAGCAGACATAATTTCGAACCACAGACAAAAGGAACATAAAGTGTTCCCAGCGATGTCATATAATGTTGGAATAAAGTATCATGGTGCTGCATTCTAAGTGGGCCGTAATCCATGGGGCTCTACTGAAAACCGAGGAGTCTCGCCCACTGCAAAACGCGGTTTGTGTTGTCCCTTGCTCTGAGTGCTTCTGTGTGTGGGTGTTTTTGAAGGAAAGAGGTAAAGACCAAGGAAAGCCACACAGAATGATTCCTGAATCGCCAAGTAGCCCTGGGAGCTCCCTGGAGGGGCCTTGACTTCGCGGGGTCCGGAGCAGGGGGTGCTCTACCTCGAGCCTGTCTGCCAGCATAAAGGTGGGTGGGGAGGCAGCACGAGGCTGCCACCACACGGGTCAGCCAGACCCTGCCTCCTGCCAGCGAGCTGGCCGCTGCAGTCCCTCAGGAGGCCTGGAAGATGCCCTTTCCTGAAAGCCAGAGAAGAGAGGCCCCAGATCGGCGAGGGCAGTGCGGCTGCCGTCTGCCAGTGCCAAAATCGATGTGGTCAGATCAGAAAGCGATCGGCACGGGTGCCAAGGTGACGCACCACCTGAGTGACTGAGGGAGATGCAGCAGGCTGGTGACACTGAGCCAGGGCCTCGCGCCAGCCGTTGCGGCATCTCCTCTCGGAGTGCACTGCTCAAACACAGGTGCGCAAGCCCACCCAGTACTGCGCCCTCTGCTACCTCTGCGCCAGCTCCTGTGCACCGCAGCCTCCGCAGTGGCAACCTGGATCCCAGCCCTGCCCAGCTGCTGGGTCTTGCTCCCCTTGATTTTGCTCACCTTTGCACTTGTGTTCTGCCCTCTATGTTCCTCCGAAACCGGAGGCCCCTGCAACATGGGCCGAGCTGTGGTTCCTGGCTCTGCCCCAGCCTGGCCTGGCAGCTCCGGATGTACGGGGGCTGGAGACCAGCACGAGGCCTTGGTGCTTGCAGCTTGCAGGCTGCACTGTGTCCTCTGCCAACTCAGATTCCTTCAGGGAGAAGCAAACAACACAGATCGCTCTCGAAGCCGCAGACGCTGAGGCGGAGTGGTCGCTCCCCGAGAGTAGCTGAGGCTGCTGTGCAGCCTTCGCTGCCACGATGGGCAGAGGGAGAATATGTCCCTAGACTCAGGTCTGTCCAGACAGTGTGTGCCAGGAGCAGGCCTGTACTTGGACTCTGCCCACCCTGCAAACACCCCCTTGGTTCTCCAATCCTGGCTGGGTACTTTGAGGGACCCCCCTGCCCACGCTCCTTAGTACAGCACTTCTTCCTGAGCGAGGTGCTGTTCTGGGTCTCCCCCTGACACTCAGGGCCCCTACTTAACAGCCGCACTCACTGCTGGGCCAGGTCTCTGCCCTGAGCTGGTGGGCAGGGCGTGGGCAGCTGCTCAGGACATGTCTTCTGGAGGGATGAGAAGGATGTGACAATCCTGTTCCCATCTCTGCTAAGGCAGTTGGCTTGCTTTTTGCTGTGTCCATGACAGAATCTCACTAGAAAGAGACACAGGAGGTGGGACACCCATGCTCCAGAAAGGGCCAGGCTTCCAGCACTGCTCCTCTGGGGTCTGAGGAGTACACGAGGTGGGCCCACATGGGACACCTACTCCACACTCGCTTGGTGGCAACTGTAAGGGCCGGGCTCTTGGGCAGCCTGTGGAACCTCTGCCCTGCCCAGCCCCCACACAGCAGTGCAGTGAGCCTGGCGGCTGGGAGGTTCACTTCCTGCATGGCCTGCCCACCTGAAAACCCTACTCTCACCTAGGTGGGTCGTGCCTGGGTGCAGAAGAAGGCACAAAGGGCGTGAGGGTTGAGGGCCACAAGAAGCAATCCCCCCCCAAAAAAAAGAAGCAATCCCCCTGTGCCAACTCGAAGCAAATGTTTGTTCCCATTGTGAGCCACACAGAGCAAGCCAGAATCTACATGATTCTACGCAAAGCAGTGTGTTCAGAAATGCTCACCTATGTCCCACACACGGGCCACAAACCTGATTTGTAATTTTCTTGTGTAATGGAATAAGTAATGTCATTTTACCATTCGTTTCCAGGTTGGTAGATACACATATACAAAGTACACACATATGGAGCAATTGTAGACAGACAGACAGACAGACAGACAGACAGACAGACAGACAGACAGATATATATCAGTGCTATACACAGCAATGATACACGGCCACACTTCTACACGTGTATGTGATACTTATGCAGCATATGCATCAAAATGCACAAATGACAGACCTGTGGAAGAACACCACTGACAGGTCAACAATGCTGTTTGAAGTTCCTGCTCTTGCTGGTGAAAGGCTTCCCCTTGCGCTGAACATCATGTACATGAAGAGTAAAGGCGTTTCCCTCAGTGCCCAGCCTTGGGAAGCAGTCATGAGCAGTGTGGGCTACTAGCACGTGTTTATCACTCCCCGAGGCCCGCTGGTCCTGCATGCACCCTGGGAGCCCAGGAGGAAACTGAGGAAAGCACGGAATCCCCACTGAGGCTCCCAGGCACCTGTGTCTCCATAAGCAGGGAAAGGGCAGGAATGGAGCCAACATGGGACAGGGGAGGGGACCAGGGAACTGGACACATTGCCTGAGGGCTGCCCTGACCACACCACATGGGGTACACAGTTACACTGGGCACAATCTCCACACTAGGTATGCACGCCACATGGGGGTACGCACCTACTGACTGACTGCTTGACTCACAGCCAGCCTCACTCCTTGTCCGGGATGTGATACCATCATAATGGTAACTAGTGACCTGTGCCCTGGCAGAGGGCGAGACACAGGCAGGGTTTCTGACTGGCCTACCCAAGATCAGTGCCCCTGTCAACAAATCCTGGCCCTATGCCATGGGGCACCGACCACCTGGTCTAATGCCCCTGCCAGGTCCATCCTGGCCCAGCTGCACATGACCATGATGTCTGCTCTGCAAGGTGTTGCCTCCCGGACCCCCAGTGGACACACCCAGGCTCAGGACAGGCTGGTCACCAGACCTCCCATCTGCAGCCTGCCCCTGCTAGCCCCACCACCTGCACTTCCTGCTGGGTCAAAGCTGCATCCAGGGTGAGCCCCATATGGGCTACAGGGCTACCAGTGGGACTGGGCTGCAGATGGTGCTCCTGGCATCTGGGAGGGTGATGTTCCACACATTTCCTAGAGTGGGGACAGGGAAGAGACCCTCAGAATTTGGAGCTTCTATTTTAAATTTTGCCTATTTTATCATCACCCTTCTCTCACTTCCTTGTGTGCAGTGAGAAAAAAATAATTGAAAATCATTTGCTGGACTTGAACATAAAGTGATTCAACATGATTAAGTATCAAAATTCCCCTTAAAGATTTAAATTATCTCAATTGGCCACCAACATGTCCCAAGTTAGCGAGATAATTTGCAACACTTCATTTCACTAACTACCTCCCGATAGGGCTAATAGGGTTGGAGATCACAGCATCAAGCACACCCTGTGCCAGCCACCAGCAGCGAGCCTGGGCACCCAGCCCTTGGTACCAACCTTGCCCAACCTCTGCCTGCTCCTCCTGGGCACCTGCCACATGTGTGCTGGTGAGCCACTGCAGAATGGTCATTCTAGTCAGCCAGGAGCAGTGGACAAGGGGGCCCCCGGAACTCCCTGCATCTGTATTCTAAGACACCAAGGAAGACCACCGAGAGCAGCCCTGAGACCCCACCAACTGCTCCTGGGGAAGACAGTTCCAGGCACAATGAGTCTCAAGGCCACCTTCCTTGAGCTGAACACGTTGTTCTTCCTCCTGGCGTTGCTATCAAGAACATTGCGACCAAATGCTGGGGGTGCTGGTAGCACACTGATCTTTCAGATTCACTGGTCCTCCATAGCATTGGTCGCAGTGGGAGCCCTTTTCCTGCTTGCTGCAGCCCACAATAAGCCCCCTACCCCAGGCTCCTCTACCTGAACCTGCAATGCATAGATACTGCCCAGCAGCCCCCTCTGGCCTTTGGAGGCCACCTCGGAAGAGAGGCGCCTGGCTGTGGGTAACATGGAGTCAAGATCCTAAGGTCCAAGTATTATGGATCAGCTTCCCAGTGCCCAGGCTGAGGTCAGGCGTGGGCTCCAGGAAGTGTCACGCATCTGAACGCCCTCAGCAGAAGAATGTAGCTCCAAAGAGGGGCTAGAGAACTGATGTCTATGCTTCCAAGTGAGAAGCAGACCATGCAGTGCCCCACACACCAGCGCCAGGGGCAGACTCCTACCTTGAAGCCCAGCGTCTCTGGTACATAGTGAACATTGTGTGACTGCTCACCACCATCTGGCAAACCACAGTGACCGGTCACTTCTGAAAAGCTGTCCTTCCCCAAGTGGCCTGATGCCTGGGTTTGAGTTTAGGGTCAGCACTGATGTGGAAAGTGGGAGGGTAGTAGGGCCACGGTCTCAGGATGAAGTCCCAAGCACTGGGCCAGCATCGCCTATCTGAAATGGTCCAGAGCTCCTCCCCAAAGCTCTAGCTGGCTGAGGGACAGCCATCCCCCAGAACACTGGTGAGGAGACAGACAGAGGGCAGGCGGTGGCTGCATGTGTCTCAGTGACCAGCACAGTGGATGTTCTAGGAAATGCGGGGACAGCTGCAGAAAAGTTGCCCTCCTTCCCAGCCCCACAGCTCTATGCAAATGTGGCCTGAGCCCAGGCAGACACAGCTGGCAAGAGCCTGCCCAGACTCCGGAGCGACTGCTTTTACTGTGCTCATGCTCATCTTCCAAGAACCTCTGAGGCAGTCATCTGCCTGTGGTGCGAAGGCCTCCTTAGTTACCTTCCAGGAGATGAATCCTGCTCCATCACATTTGCTTGCATCGCTAGGCACCAGGAAAGCCCCTAGGAGCTGTGGACATGGCTGCTTCTGGTAGCTTGGTGGGGACCCAAAAGTGTGAAGATGGACAGGCACAAGGACAAGGACACTGTCAGGAGCCTCGGCAACCGAGAAGTCTTCCCCAGAGCAGAAGCCTCCTGGCCCCACACCTGCTCCGTCCGCACCCAGATCCGGCTCTGATCCTTTCTTCCCATGCCTCCCTTCACACATTCACACATATTCATACTCACATAGTCACACACGTGCACTTACACACCCACATATTCACACACACATTCACACTTATACAATCACACACATACACACTGACATACACGCACATACTCCTGCATGTATTACACATACACACATCCATGTTCACACACTCTTATTCACATGCACACACATATTCACACACACATTCACATCTGTATACACATTCACACACTTGCACACACTTATGGAATCACATACGCACTTATATCCTTGCACACATTCACACAGATATTCACACATACACTTACACACGCACAAACCTGCTGAGTGTTCTCAGCTCTCCTTCTGCACTCAGACCCCCCAACACACACACACAGGTTTGTGCTAACAGATAGACACACACAGGCAAACCTATCTAGTGTCCCTCCACCCTCCCTGACACCCACCCTGTTGCGGGGCACGTCAGGACTTGAGCCAGGTGGCCTGGCTGGTGGAGCAGGGCTCCTCACACCTTGCGCTTTGCTGGCAGGTGGTGCTGAAGTTGCTGACAGGAAGGGACAGGACACCTCCAGACGCTGCTGGGCTGTGTGAAGTGAGGCTGGTGGCAGCGATGGTCCTGGCAGCGTGTCAGACGTGCCCAGGGGTGAAGGGCTGATCCCTGCCCAGGTCCAGCACAAAAAGCTTACTCTGTGTCACCAGTTGACAGAGGTACGCTGGGCATGAACATCCTGAGAAGGCACTGAGTGGAGCCTCAGAGGACAGGGAGGGAGAGGCCTCCCGCTCCCTCACCACACAGAGGGTGGCTATGGCCACATGCTAAAGGGTGACCTTGAGCTCCACCTCAATGCTGACTCAACCCGTGGCTCCACCAGAGCTGCCCCTCCAGCCCAAGAGAGTAGTGCGGGGGAGGCTTCCAAAGGGCCCTGGATCTTGGCCCTGCGGCCCTGGCTTCTGCCCCAACCTTGACAGCGGGGGTCAGAGGCCATGTCTCTGGAGGCCTACAGCCACACACTTGGCTTGTGCTCTCTGTGGCAACCACCTTTGTCATCCTTGCCCAGGCATCTCACGCATCTGCCCCAGTTCTCCGAGGGTCACTGGGTCTGCAGGTCACCGGAGGTGCCCTCGTCTTGCCCAACATGAAGAGCCTCTGCCTGGCCCTGCACCCACCTTAGACAGTGCAGGAAAAGAAGTTTGAGGTTGGAGAGAACGGGTATGTGTGGAGAGCAAGGGTGCCTTTGTGGGGTTTTCTGTAGGGCGGGAAAGAAAACACCTGGGTGTCACAGATAGCATCCTAAAAGGAAGATGAAGAAATTTCTTCAGAATGTTCCTGCCAGTAAGACTAAGAGATGCTAATGAGAAGCAAAACATGGAACGCTGGTTCTCTGAAGTTGGTCACATACCCTGCGTGTTCACCTGCTCAAGTGGATCAACCCAGATGCTCTGGGTTGTGGTTTGCTTAAAATGGAAACACTGGGGTCAGAGGTGTCCACCTCACCCTCCACTGCCACCAAAGAGTAGGAAGTCTCAGGTGGCTTGCACAGTATAATTTGGGTGCTATCTGACTATGAGACCTGCAGGACTAGGAAATGTGGCTCAGATCCCCACCCGCACCCCATGTCTACACAGCTGTGGTAAAGACCTTTTCACTGAGTATGTGAGTGCTAAGCAGAAACACTGTGGAGTGAACACTATCCCTGTCCCCTGGTGGGCTAAGCGTCAGGAGCAGAACCCTTGGGGCCCTTGCAGAAGAAACTGGCAAAGCAGGATTTCATGGCCACTTCAGGACTTCTCAGTCCCAAGATCAAATCCAGGCCACATTCAGTGTTTTTCACACTCTGAGACCCATTTGTGCTTTGCAGTTGCCCAGCATGAGCAGTTCCCCGTGTCTTTCTGTAGAAAGCATCTAAGAGAAAGCTTTTTGTTAGGCTGTGCACAAATTCTAGCTTCAACTATGAAGGTCTCCCAAAGACCTGGATGATGTCAAAGAACAGAGGTAGGAAAACAAACTTTCCAAAGGAAGAGTTGTACAAATAACAGTAATAATATTAGTATTTGGAATGGAAGTAGATGTTGGAAGCAAAATTTGTCATGCAGAAATGGAGGTAGCCTGGAAGATCAGGAATCACAGCTCTAAGGTTGCCCTGAGTAGCTTTGTGACTTACTGCAAGTCAAGCTTGTCCTTTGAAAAACCTTACATAAAATTTACTCAATGGTTTATAACACATACACTTGGGAAAGACGGGATCCTAATCTCCTTTATGTAACTCTATAAACATCATCAGTTTTGAGATGGGTGTGGTTTGTTGCAGGCAAAAGGCCAGGTGAAGTATGACTATTGTGGTGAAGAGATTGGCAGGTGGAGCCTCTGAGGGGTGACTGATTGCAGGAAAGATTGATAGCGCTCTCCACAGTCTGGGCTAGGTGCTGCTGGAGCCACTACTCCAGACTCAGGCCCTGTGTTGTCCCCTCCTGGTGCATCCTTGCCCTTCCCCTTCCAAACCACCTCTTGGGTCAGCAGGCGGCTCTCACCAGAAGAGGCTGCCCAGCTTCAGACTGCCTTCAGCCAGAACCATGGACCAAGATGGGTTTCTTTTATTTATAAAGTACCCAGCCCCCTATTCTGGTATAACACCAGATGTGGATAGGACATCAGCTTCCGGATGCTGACAGACCTATCAGTGAATTTCATCAAAACACAAAAACGGTAATCAAACTCAAGACAGAGTCCATTTTCTTCCTTTTGTGAGAAGTTTAAAGTTCCTCTTTGGTAAAACTTCATATAGGGCTCGATTTCAACCATGTGGAACTGGAAGTATTGCTAAAGATTAGTTCCCAAAACGCAGTGTGGGTAACCCAAGTTAGATAAAGATTTACCCAAAGCACCCAATATAGGGAGACCAACATTTAGTTGGAAGTTCTTGAGGCTCTTTGCTGTGACTCCTGGGTGCCCCAACCACTGTCCCTACAATGACATACCAGGGTGCGTATGTCATTTATACTGAGCTGATAGGCGCTGACCAGGGTGCTGTGCTACTGATTATGCTGACTCTGAGGGAGATTTCCAGGCTAACAGTCCCTGTGTCTATCTGTGTGTGGGCTTGAGTCCTTCCTCATGATTCCCTTATACTAAGGATCCCTGAGGACATCTGAGAAGGACCTCAACCTTGTATGCAGTGGCAGGGCCCTCTGGGCTCTCAATGCATGGTGCGTGGTACACACCCCACTTGAGCTGCCCAGTCCTTTGGGCTCACTGCTCCACCTGGAATCTGGACCCCTTCCAGGAAGGCTGGAAGCTGTGCACCTGAATGGATGGAGGCTAGGGAGACACAGCAGCCTCCTTCCAGGACCTCTGATATTGCAAAAGCTGGGTTCATGGTGAGGACCTGTAGGAGCCTCACTGCAGTCACAGCCCTATAGAGTCCTGCTTGGGTGGCCTCCAGCAGGACAGGTAAACAAACTTTGCTCTCAGGGTGGATTCAGGACTCACCAGGGTCCTATGTGACTGAGTCACATCTGGAGGTCAGGATGGCACTTTAGAGTGCCCTGAAGGCAGGACTCTGGGCAGGAGAGGATTCTGTCACACAACCTGGATGGAGCCCTGGAGACTGAGAAAGGAGATCCTGCTGAGAGAGCCAAGAGGCAAGGACTTGGGACATCAGGAGGGCAACTCTGGCACCAGTCACAGAGGGGTACAAGGAGAAGACAAGATGTCACTTTCCTCCAGGGACAAGCAGAGCTGGAGAGTAGTAGTGGCACCTTTATGTCCCTGAGGGCCACCAGGGCTTCCAAGAAGCTGGGCCTGGATACAACTCTTTGTGGGCATGGGTAGAGAAGAGAAAGGCCTGCATCCAAGAAGGGTAGGTGGCCCTGGGCAGGCAGGAGACCAGCAGGGCTGCAGCTGTGTGGCTTAAGCAGGCATGGTGTGACAAAGCATCCTTCCTAGCCATCGGATGGGGCCTCATCCTGAGAGTAGCTAGCATGGCCAGGCAGACACTGGCTCAATAGTGACCCCCGTAGTAGGGGTCAAACAGCAGCAATGGCGAGGTCTCCCACCCCAGGGGGGTTACAGATGTCCCAAAGGCCCTTTATTCTGGGCTCTGGATCATCCTGCAACAGGACATGTGACAGGATAAGGAAATAGACCCTTGCCAGGATGGAGTGTGAGGTGACCACATCCCACCCTGAGCCGAGCTTGCCCTCTGCCTGAGCCCAGGACTCATGTGCAGTTGCCCAACCTGTTTGGTCACCATTTACTAAAACCCTCCGTAGCCATTTGAACCCTCATCTTGGAGGAATAGAGAGGGGCATCCCTGGCTGGCACTGGGGCCAGGGCTCTGGGCAACTTCACATTTTTTAAGGTCATGCGTTGTGCTATCCTACTCTCTGAAAAAACAGGTGAATGACAAACCAGTACAGGGACGTAGTGAGTCCAGAATATGCACACCACCTATGTGGCAGCTTTGCTGAGCTTCAGCTGCCCTATCCCCATCAGTCACAAGAGCCCAGATGAGTCCGACCAGTAGTGTGCCCTACTATCACAGAACCTTACTGGCTCATGCCCCACCCCTCACCCACCACTGCTGATCTGGGGGTCACTAAGTGGCTCAAAAATGCCAAAATAACAGAGTGAAAGGCAATTTCAGACCTCCAGCCCACCCAGAACAAGTCCAAAAAAACAAGGACATAGAAGAACTTGGAAGTCACACACCTGAAATTTCTGAAACGATAGCAACTGAAGTAAAGACACAAGTCCATCAGGCTATAGAAGAAATTGGATCAGAAATCATCTCTCAGGTCAAAAAGAAATGACAACAATCATGAAAAAAATTCTCAGCATGTCTAAAGAAGACATATATAAAAAAATAGAGGAGAATAAACTATGATAGGAACACTAAATGAAAAGTATCAGAAAGAATTCAAATGCACAATACAGATTTAAACAGATATCCGGGAAATTAAGAATTCAAAATAAAAGAAAATAATTCTGGTGAAAGCTGGCAAAACCACTTGAACAAAACTGGAGATAGAATTTCAGACCATGAAGACAGCAGTGCAGCTAGTGAATAAGAAAGGAAAAATAACAAGGAATCAGAAAATAACAATTGAGCAGCTACAAAATGATGCAAAGAAAAATGGCATAAGACAAATAGATGCCAGCAAAACAACAGGTGTCAGCACAAATAATATAAAAAGACTGTTTGCAGAAGTAGCAGCAGAAAATTTTCCAAGCATAAGGAAAATGTGGGACATAAATCAGTGAGACATATAGAACTCCAATTAGCCAAAATCAAAATAAATCTACACCCACACATAAAATGATGAAGATCCCAGAAATTCAGCAAAAGAATAAAATATTAAAGGCTGTTAAAGGGCCAGCCAAATAGCTCAGGGGATTAGAGTGTGTAGTTAGACATAGGGACTAGGAGTTCAATCCCTAGGCTTGTTGTGCTGGCCCCACCCCCGGGGTGCACTGAGATGGTGATTGAGACTGGGTATAGTGGGGCGTGCCTGTAATCCCAGCTCTTGGGAGACTGTAAATAGGAGGATCACTACAAGTTTGATTGAGTAGTTACACTCTGAACACCCTGTAGACCCTTCCATAAAATACAAAAACAAACAAACAAACAAACAAACAAAAAAACCACCAAGATAAGTTACTTCCACAACTAAGAAAAACTGAAGAAATTCACTACCACCAAATCAACTCTACAGAGAACACTGCCAATTATTCTGGAAACATACAGAAACAACCACAACTTTAAGAGCAACAGAAATAAGGAAACCTCAAGCACAGCAAACAATTAAAAAGGGGAAAAGTGTGGAACTGTTAGCAGGAAAATAACATGATAAGCATAAGCCAATGCATATCAGTTATAATCTCTATGTAAATGGCCTTAATTCACCAATGAAAAGAAACAGACTGTCAGAGTGGACCAATAAACCAAATCCAACAATGTACTGTACAGAAGAAACACATCTAGCTCAAAGGAAAATTTACGGACTGAAAGCAAAAGAATGGGAAACAATACTCCATGTGACAGGAACCCAGAAAAAAAAGCAGGGGTAATTATTTTTTAGGACAATATCAACTTCAAACCAAGAATGATTAAAAGAGATGAAGAGGGTCACTGCATACTTTTTAGTGTAAAACAGCAAGAGGGAGAGATAACAATCATTAATATATATGCACCCAATGTAGGAGCACCCAACTATATAAGACAAATTTTAACAGACATAAAAAACCAAAGGAGCAATATGAAATTTAATTTTGGGTCTTTAACACCCACCTGTCACAAAGAAATAGATCAACTAAGCAAAAAGTCAGTAAAACAACAACAACAACAAAAGCAGAACTATATCGAACTTGTGAACCAGTAGACTTCCTAGATCATTACAGAGTGTTCCACCAAACAACATCAGAATAACCATGCCTTTCAGCTGCAAATGGGATATTCTCCAAAGTAGGTCATGTAATAGCACACACAGCATGCTTAAGTAAATGCAAAGGAATTGGAATTGTCTCAGGCATATTACCTGACCATAGCGCAATAAAAATGGAAATCATTTTTTCCCATAATTTTATTGATAAACAAATAGCAAGGAAACAGTTTCAAAGCAAATTGGTAGGACAGTTTCAATAATTCACACATTGCATATATATTCCTAGTGGTTAATTGTTGTACAAGATGCAGACATGATATCCTATTTACAAACACCATTAGAACAAATCGCTCTATTCATTAAGAGAATGTAACTATATATCTATCCTAACCACTTTGAATACACAGATA
>NW_004524584.1:20030461-20031299 GCF_000260255.1 Octodon degus | reverse complement strand
GTCCCAAAGGGGTGTAAGAGGGTCTCACCCCTGCTGCACCTTGGCTGGTACCAGTAATAGGTCCCGCCGGTGCAGGGTAGCAGGAAGCTCTCCCACACACTCACTGGGCCTGGGCTAGGACTGGGTCAAAAAATGGAAATTATTGACAAAAGAAATCACAAAAACACCGCAAACTCAAGGAAATAAATTAATAACCTCCTAAACAACCAGTGAGCCACAGATAAAATTAAAGAATAAACTGAACAATATTTACAATCAAACAAAAATGCAGACACAATTTACTGGAACTAGTGGGAAGCAATAAAAGCTGTCTTAAGAAGGAAATTAATAGTGCTAAATTCATACACTAGGAAAACAGAACAATCCCAAATAGACATTCTTAAGCTGCACCTCAAGTCATAGAAAAAAGTGAGCAAGTCAAGCCCAAAGCCCAAAGAAGGCAAGAAATTTTAAAGAGCTGAGCAGAAATTTATAAAATGGAGATGAAGAAAACAATGCAAAGAATTAATGAAGCAAAGAGTTGTTTCTCTCCGAGAATAAATAAAATGGATGAACCCTTAGACAACCTTATCAAAAAAGGAAAAAAAATACACCTCAGATTCAGGTCCAGATGGGCTCACAGCTGAATTCTATCAGCAATTTGGAGAAGATTTAATGCCAACACATCTCCAACTCTTCAATTAAGTTGAAAGGGAAGCAATTCTCCCAAACTCATTCTTGGAGGCAAGAAAAACCATAGAAAGAACCAACCAAAAAAGAGAAATACATGGGCTGGGGAGAAGGCTCAGTGGAATAAGCACTTCTCTGGCAAGCGCAAGGGCCTGAGTTCAATCCCCGG
>NW_004524584.1:19990589-20028613 GCF_000260255.1 Octodon degus | reverse complement strand
AGAATGCAGCAAATCATCAGAAAGATTGTACATCATGACCAAGTCAGATTTACCCCAGGAATGCAGGGATGGTTCAATATACATAACTCCATAGATGTAGTTCATGACATCAACAGAGCCAAACAGAGAAATCACATGATCATCTCAATAGATGCACAAAAAGCTTTTGATAGACTCTAACACTCATTCTTGATTTAAAAAAAAAAATCCTGTAGAAAATCAGAATAGATGGTCTTTACCTCAACTTGATAAAAGCCATCTATGACAAACCAACAGCCAACATCATACTAAATGGACAAAAACTGAAAAATTTCACTGTAAAATCAGGAGAAAGACAAGGATGCCCACTGTCACCACTCCTATTCAATATAGTTCTGGAAACATTAGCCATAGGAATTAGACAAGACAGAGAGATAAAAGGCGTAATGATTGGAAAAGAAGTGAAATTATCATTTTTTGAAGATGACATAATACTCTACACAGAAGACCCCAAAATCTCCATTAAGACACTTGTAGATTTAATAACCAAATTTATTAGCATAGCAGGATACAAAGTCCATATCCACAAACAATGAAAGCACAAAAAGAGAAATTATGCATTTCACAATAACATCTAAAAAATTAAGTAGTGAAGAACCAATCTCACAAAGCAAAGAGACTTATACAATGAAAATTACAGGACTCTGAGAAAAGTTAGAGGATTTCAGAAAATGAAAATGTATTCCTTGCTCCTCAATAGGAAGGACCAACATCGTGAAAAGGGCCACATTCACAAATTTATTATACAGATTCAATGCAATCCCAATTAAATCACCACTAGTATACCTCACAGACTTAGAGAAAATATGAAAATTCATTTGGAACCAGAAGAGACCCAGTATAGCAAAAGCAGTCCTGGACAACAAATAAAAGTCAAGAGGCATCACATTCCTTGATTGAAATCATATTACAGGGCTGGTGAGATGGCTCAGTGGTCTAAAGCACCTACTTAGAACAAGCTTAGCAAAGCACAGGGACCGCGGTTCAATCCCCCAGCACCACATGCCAGCCAGCCCCGCCCCCTGGTGGGCTGAGCTGGCCACACACACACACACACACACACACACACATAAATAAATAAATAAATTTTAAAAATTTTAAAAAAGAAATCATATTACAAAGCTACTGTGATAAAAACTGCATGGTGGTTGCAAAAGAATAGACCTGATGATCAATGGAACAGATTAAGTGATGCAGACATGACTACAAACACACTCAACCACCTTATCTTTGACAAAGGGGCCAAACAGGCTCACTGGAAAAAAGATAGCGTCCTTCACAAATGATGCTGGAAAAACTGGCTTTCCACATGCCTAAGGTTAAAATTAGACCCATGTTTATTACCATGCACTAATCCACAGTAAAAATGGATCAAAGATTTAAATATTAAAAGAGAAACACTAAATCTTCTGGAGGAAAAAGTAGGTAGAAATCTTAGAGACACAGAAGTAGATAGAGTGTTCATGAACAAAAACCAAACTGCAAAGGAAATGCTTCAAAGAATCAATAACTTGGATCTCATGTTTTTGAAGTTTTTGCACATTAAAAGAAATCACCAACAGAGTAAAAAGAAAACCCACAAACTGAGAAAAAAAATTTAGCTGACTCTCCCTCTGATAAAGACCTTCTATCTAGAACATATAAAGAATTTTTAAAAATCAGGCCCCCAAAATTCAAAGAACCTATCCAAAAATGGGCATCTGAGATGAATATACACTTCTCCAGTGAAGAAATACAAATGGCAAGTAAATATATATTTTAAAAAAGTTAAATGTCATTGGGCATTTCAGAAATTCAAATTAAAACAACACTGAGATTCCATCTAACCCCAGAAAGAAAGGCTATCACCACGAAGTCAACCAATAACAAATGCTGGAGAGGCTGTTGCAAAAAAAAGGAATCCTTTTCCACTATTAGTGGGAGTGCAAACTGGTACAACCACTGTGAAAATCAGTGTGGAGATTCCTCAAAAAACTAGGATTGTAGGCCCCATTTAACCCAACTATTTCCCTCCTGGGTATTTTTTCAGAAGGATGGAAAACATCAAATATCATACCACATGGCACACACCTGTAATCCCAGCACTCGAGAGCCTGAAAACAGGAGGGTCACTGTGAGTCCGATCTGTGTAGTGAGACCCTGTAGACCCTGTACTAAAATACATTTTAAAAAATCATACCACAGCAATACATTCACCCATGTTTATAGCAGCACAATTTATCTTAGCTAAATCTTGGAAGCAACCCAAATGCCCTGAGGAATGGATAAAGAAGAAGTGGTATTTTTACATAATGGAGTACTATTAAGCTATAAAAAGGATAAATTTAAGGCTTTTATAGGTAAATGGATGCACCCAGAGACCATACTCTTAAGTGAAATAAATTAATCCCATATGCGCAAACATCATATTGTCTCCTTAGTGTGAGAACCTGAAAGAAAAATTAAAATCTGAAGTAAATACTGGGAAAAGGAAATGAACTGGTTCAAAAGGAAGGAATTACTAAATTGAGGGGAAGAGCAGAAGATGAAGTGGGGAAAGAGATATATCTTTGTTTGTAAGCAGGATGCTTTGAACAACTGTACTGTGGATTTCTGTTGGTCTAGGGAAAGAAGCAGTTAATCCTTAATTTTTTTTGTCTTCCTTTTCCAATTCTTTGTCCTTTTTCTCTCTTCTTGCTTTCTTCTATTGTTTTTCTTTTTTCTTCCAATTTCACATGCATATATCTGTAATCTGAAGATCTAATTTGAAGACAACACTATGCAATAAACAAATATTGTGAAACTCGCATTAGTTTATTTAGTGAAATTCTGTATCATTTGTAATTTTTCTATTTTAATACTATTTTGTACTCTCTTTAAAAAAATCAAAATTATGAAAAACAAGGTATACATCAGAAGAAAATTAAAAATAAATAAGATTAGGAGGGATAGTTGGGATCATTTTTCATGTTCTTTTGTGATATTCCAGATTGAATCCAGGACTACATCCTGAACTACATACACACAAGTCTTTTTTTATTTTTTATTTGGATTCATGTCTATAGTCACTGTATTGCCCAGGCTGGCCTTAAAAATGGTATCCTCCTACCTCAGCCTCCCTGAAAGCTAGGATTATAAGCATGCACCACCAAGCCTAATTTTAAAAGATCCTTTCTAGATATTAATTCCAGGGCTAAACATCATGAATTGAAATTTTCTATCTTGCATGATGCTAAAAGAAAATAATAAGGTATCTGTCACACAAAATGGAGGGTCCCCTGGACAGTTACAGTTCAATAGCTTGACTAGACGGAGCTGTGTTTCCATACTTCCCAGCAGCTTGTGTCTTGAGGCAAGGTGAACCTTAGTACATACTCTCCAGCCTTCGTGCTGCTTCAGTTTCCTCATGCTTTCATCACGGTCCTGCCCTCTGGCCTCAGACACCTGGCAGAGAAGTTAGGAGCCTGGACAGCTTGGGGACTCACAGCTGGCTTCACCCCTGGCTGAGCAGGCCCAGCTGTGGGGGCAGTGCCAGCACTGATGTTGGGCAGTCGGGTGCTCCTGCAGCTGGTCGACAGCTTACAGGAGCATTCTCGGCTCACTTGGCAGATGTCCCAGGACAGAGCAGAGAGGGCTGGAGTGAGACAGGAGATGGCAGGTGGGGCCCTGAGCCTCTGTGCAGCCTATGGGGACTAGTAGCTATGGGGCTCTGCTTGTGACAGTTAGCAAGGTGGGGACAGGGTATGGGCTGCATTTGAGAGTGTGATGTGTGCACATGATGTCTACAGGACTGCTACACCCCAAGGGTGGACCCAAGGGGTAAGGTCCCCCCGAATAAGATGTCGGCTTCCGGGGCAAGCCCAACCCACCTTGGAAGGTGCCTACCTTGGACGGGCAACAGCAAGCACTTGCTGCACAATGATGGCTTTCATGACTTTCCGCAGTGATATTTGTCAAAACCCCCGATGGCTGGCCCTTCCCAGGACACACATGTCACACAGCCCAGAGGGCTGCACTAGCTAGCTCACTGTCTTCCTCAGCAGAAAGCCTAGGGAGAGATATGACAGACAACAAATAAGAACTCATGGAACTAACAGTTTTTATTTTGAAGCTAGTTCACACTACATTGGCCAAGTGGAGCTTGAGCTTCCGATCCTCCTGCCTCAGCCACTTGGGAGGCCAGGGTGAGGGGATGCATCATCACACCAGGCTTGCTTCCTACTTTGGGGACAGCAAGTGTTTTCAGCAAAAATGTATACTCTTCTTTGTCCATTGATGTATTTATTCATTCAACAAACAGTCCTTTGGTGCCATCAGAAGAAACCCAGCCAACCCCAACTGGGTTCTGCCTCCCAGTACATGCTTCCAAGACAGTGACCTGGATGAGTTCATGGGATCTCAAGAATCACATGAATGAACACAAGAGGAATAGAAGGAGCTGAGGGCCACAGGGAAGTCTTTTCTGGGACATGAAAGGGGCCCCTGGGCTGGCCCCTAGCAGCAGAACAGAGTGTCAGGTAGAAGCTGGGGTGAGGCCCTGCGGGGCTGGTGCTGATGCAAAGGGAGGCAGCAGGAAGGAAGAAAGGCAGCAGAGGCTCCAAGGAGGGGGAGGCAGAGGCCCAAGGCTGGGCTCCATGGGGTGCAGGGGCCACTGTGTTCCTCTCCTTCCCTGTGCACAGGAGACCTGCAAGGTCCAGCATGGGGAGGAAGACCAGGACTTGCTCCCAGCAGTGAGCTTGTGGAGCTCAGCACAGCCCAAAGAGCCCAAGGGTGGCCTGACCAGGGGCTGCACCTCTCCAAGGTCAGCCATGGCCTCGATCGCACAAGCATAAGTGTGGCTTTGGGACAGAGGCTGGGTTTGGGGGTCATAGAAGTTAGGCCCTGGTGGGAAGAGGCACGCCCTGGGCCATGGCCTGGAAGGGTGCATTTCCCTCCTTGTCCTTCCTCGATGTTTCTCTGCTACCCATTGACCCTGCCCTGAACAGCTATCTCCGCCAGACCCCTCAGCTGTGCCATCCACTTTTAGACTAAAACATAAGCAAGAATAAATCTCTCCTCCCTTAAACCATCTGGCGTTTTGTTCCAGCAAGGAAGGAAATGACTAAGGCCCTGATGTCCTCCAACAGAAAGCTGTGTGTGACCTCCTGCCAGTGCGTGTCTGCAGCTCCACAAGCTGAGAGGCCGAAAACCATCCTCTTACCCATGTGGCTCTGTAGGCCACATGGGAGAGTGCCTGCCTTGTGTGTGTGGTGGCTTCCGGGCCACCCTGGCTGTGGCTGCACTCCTCCCACCTCTGCCTCTCTGTCCCGTGACTCCACCTGGTACATGCACCTCTGCCTTCCCGCCCCTCCATCTTTGAGCATACACGTGAGGACACCCAGGCCGTGCCAGTCACAGTCCAAGACAGCCTCCCCACCAGCACCTTCTGTTTGCCCCCAATCTGGCCACAGGGCAGTGCTGATCCCTCCTGGAGATTCAGCATGCCTGTCTCATGGGGGAACTGTGAGGCAGGCTGTGCTCCCCAAGAGGCCATGGCCTGGGCCAGGAGAGACATCACTGTAGCAGGTGCCCCTGCCATGCTGGTCTTGTGTTACCTCTTGCACTCAGAACTCAGCCAAGGGTGATTAGAAAGCAAAGCAAACATTTTCGGAGAAAAGTGGACGTACTGCTCTATATAACTGAAAAGTCCAGCCCAGATCCAGCTACACCCTCTCTCCCCAGGTCTCCATTCTGCACTGCTGCTGCTGATATCTCGGTGGAGGCCCCTAGCAGGCTTGCTTGTCGCACAACTTGCTACAGCACACCCCGCTAGCAGGAGGCCTCTTTGCAGGTTCTAGCCAGAGGGTGGTCCTTACTAGACCAAAAGTAGCCATAGGAGTGGAAAATGCTTGCAATCTGTGGGCTCTGCTGACCCCTAGGAAGCAGTTCAGCTCCAGGGCTGAGGAGGGGCTGATCCTACGGCACACTGGAACACTGTTGCTACTAAAAGGGGGACACAACCAGTAGCTCTCTCACACACACCCCCGACACACACAGTGGTCCACACCAGTGATGCCCAGCAGATGCTTTCAACCACTGTCTGTAAAGATGTGCTACTAGCGCAGCCCACAGGCCTACTGGACTCCGACACACCATGGAAACCTGGCTCTGCACCCGTCTGATCTGCAGGATCGACTTGGAAGCCTCATCTGATTGCAGAGTGGCTGGAAAGGCACTGCTGTGGCTTTTGCTCTGCTGCTCGGCATGCTGCGAGTATGTCATTACCAAGAAAGCAAAAGGGAGCCACTGCAGGACTCTCTGCATGCCCAGCTCACCATGCCACTATCTGTGAATCACCTCATAGTTGTCAAAGAAAATCTTAATAAGAAGTAAATATTACATGAGTGAGCTGTCGATATGGGAAGGTATGGTGGTGAGGGGCAAGTGTTAATTTACACAGCCTCAGAATCCACCCAGAGATTGATGAAGTACACTTCTGGGAGTACCTGGGTGGGTCATTCAATGGTGGCCTTCAGGTTTGGTGCCTGGATCCCTGAGTTTTCTTTCTGGCACTGCTCCCCAAGAGCCAATAACTAGGCAGCACTGCTCCACCCCCCGGCTTCTCCTTGGACCTAACTGACTATAGGCTGGAAAGCAGGAACCAAACTAAAATTCTGCTTCTCTAATTTGTCCTAGGCACTATGTCCAAAGTTCACTAATGCAGAAAATAGTACTAGAGAAGTGAGGTCTCTGCTGTGACTTTACCTCAGAAATCTTTAAAGCTGGTTTGCAGAGGGTTTTGAAAGGTTTGCAGACGTGGGCCAGAGAATCCCTTAAATGCTAGAAGCACAGCTCCATGGGCAGTTCTGGTTGGAGCTCAGGAGACCAGAAAGCTGATCAGAATGTGGACAGTAAAGGCCAGGCTCAGGAAGTTTCCGTTGGGAAAAGGACTGAACAAGGACTTCACTGGTAGTTGGACTAGAAGGCTATGTGAGTTACACTGTGGCAAAAATTTTGTGTGCATCTTCCCCATATCCTGATACTGTAGGAGACTGAGATTGAGGGTGACAGACTGAATGATCTGGGGATGAAAGTTCAAAACAGCAGTGTTCTGGCTGTGGAATGGGTGCTGATGCTGACTGCTTCTAGCCAGACCTATAGTGAGAACAGGAGGCAAAAAGCAGAACAAAAGATTTTAGAAAACTTAAATGTTGGGAGGAACTACAGCCCACGGGAGTAGAAGACTTTAGCATTGTCCACATGAAGCTCATTCTCACAGCATACAGAATGGAAGAGTTGTGGGGTAAGGAAGACATCCACCCAGGTTTCCAAAAAAAGCCTTGGACCCCAGGCAAGAAGCCTCATGGGGGTCCTGCTTGATGCTGTGGGAAGGAAACCAGCAGTGCAGTGTACGACCACAGATGCAGTCTGATACAAGAGAGAATGCTTTTTCTTTCTTGTGTGCTCAGAGTCAGAAAGTTATTACACTTTCAATCATATAAACCACTGTGGTTTGCAACTTGCTTTGATTGCATAAAATTTTCAGGGTCTGTTCTTCTGCCTGCAGAGGCCCCACATGCAGTCTCCACATTCTTCTGTTGTGTTTGTCACCTTCATAGCTTAGAGGATAAATCAGGGCATGGCAGTGCAGGCCATGAGTATTCCCATCACTCTAGGAGCTTGCTGCAGGAGGACCACAAGTTCTAGTCCAGTCCAGGCAACTTATAAACTTAGAGAAAAATAAAAAAGTTGGAGGCTGAATCTCAGTGGGAAGCCTCTGGGTTCAGGGCCATTATCACACACACACTGAGACAGAGACGAGACAGAGACAGAGAGAGACAGAGAGAGAGACAGAGAGAGACAGAGAGAAAGACAGACAGAGACAGAGACAGAGACAGAGACAGAGACAGAGACAGAGACAAAGCCAGGACAGACAGACAGACAGACAGAGACAGGACAGATAGAGACAGAGAGACAAAGAAAGAATATTGGGGATAGACTGCAGCATAAATCCATGTTGCGAGCCAGGAAGACACCTCAGTAGAATAAGTGCTTCCCTGGCAAGCCCAAGGGTCTATGTTCAATCTCCAGTTCCGGGAGACTGGTACAAAGGCAACATCAATTCATACGTTTGAAAAGATATCTTTGGGCCAGGGAGATGGCTCAGTAGAATAAGCGCTTGCCTGGCAAGCACAAGGACCTGAGTTCAATCCCCGGTTCAGCAAAAAAAAATCCATGTTGCGTGTTCAAGGACATCACACTTTTTAGCATGGAAGCAGCTTTGATTTGTGCTCCACCAAACACAGTCTGAATGGGGACAGTGAGGTGGTGTTGCAGGAACCCCCCTCCTCCCCCTCAGTGCTGAGTATGCTTCAAGGGGATCAGATGTGGCCTGGTGCACAGATGGCAGGAGCGACCCAGAGTCACCTCTTGGGGCACAGCCACGTGTCCCTCTGGCCCTGCAACATTTGAAGTCTGCTTTCTTTTCAGCTTGTCCACAAGAAGAGCTGGGAGGAAAGCTCCAGGCCCAATCACAAGGAGGGGAAGCAGACAGCCACCCAAGGGTGACAGCTCCACATTGTGAAAGGACTATGTGACACCTATAATATTCAATAACGGAACTTAGAAAAAATGGGGTATACCGATGAATGTCCATTTTGTATTTGTGTATTCCAAGTGGTTAGGATAGATATATAGTTGCATTCTCTTAATGAATAGAATGATTTGTTCTAATGGTGTTTGTAAATAGGATCACAAGTCCACTTCTTGTACAGCAATTAACCACTAAGAAGAATATATGCAGTGTATTATTTGTTGAAACTGTACTTCTGATTGGATTTGAAACTGTCTCATTGCTGTTTATCAATAAAACTTTGAAAAAATAAATAAATAAATAAATAAAGGACTATGTGAAGCCATCCCAGGCTTTGGGAGTTCCTGTCAAGTCAGAAGGGTGCACAGGGAGGGGAGTCACCAAGCAGGATCAGGCTCAGGGCTGAGGAGATACCCCATTCTGTGCACTTCTGGGCCAATACACAAAGCAGTCAGCTGGTCTGACTGCAGAGAGGGGGTCCTTCCCCAGATGTCGGCTTCTGTTGATTGGTAAGGAAGAAGCAGGTTGCACCCCTCCCTCCCTTAAAAGGGGTGCTATGGTCACCTCAGAAGGCTCATCATTTGGAAATAGGAATTTAGAGATGCATTCCATTAATTCAGACGAACTCACTCTGGAGCTTAGAGCAGAACTCCAGCCCTGGCAGGGGAGTCCTAAGAAGGGAAAAATCAGGCACAGGAGAATTGAAGAAGCTGGAGGGGGCCCGGATCCAGAATGCTAGCCATGGCCAGGAGCCAGAGAGGCAGGAAGGGTCTTCTCTTACAGCCCAGGAGGAAGCAGGAGCCTTTCTACACCCAGATATCAGACACGAAGTTTGCAGGCTGAGAGAGAGCGTATTTACTATCTAAGACACTGGGCCTGTGGCATTTGCTGGACAGTCCCCAGGGCATCACGAGACTGGGCAGGGCTTCAGCATCTGCCCACTGTGCCCGCTAGGGTACAGGTATGGAGGGAGCTGGGGCTGGAAGCATGAACAGAGGACTGAGAAGCGGCTCCTCCTCGGCTACCAGATGGGCATCACAGGGAGTCGTTCCCAAGTCCTTGGCATCTTCTGAACAGCAAACTCAGAAGCAGCAGCAAGGGGACGATTTGTGGGAAGCAAAAGACACTCCACAGGGTGAGAATGGGCCAAGAAGAAAAGGTCACCACCCCAGCAGGGACAACTACTGGCTTCTTTAGGATTCTGAGATTAGGAGAGAATCCACAGCTGAAGCCTGACAGGAGGTTGTGGCCACGCGGGTACCTGACTCAGCCTACCCACGGCCAGGGGCAGGGTCTGACCATGCAAGGCAGTCATGGCATCCAAAGCCCTTTGGGACATCCAAGCCCCAATGCAAGTGAGGTTGCACCCAGACCAATGTCCTGTGCTTCCATGTTTGCCTGAGCCTGGGGGTCTTGGGGCACAGTATGATTTGCACTGTTGGGTTTCTGATGTTTTGACACAATCATCTTGTTCTGTCTGGTGTCTCCATTCTTGCTCCATGGCTCTCCACTATTTACTTTTCCTAGCTGCACCCCCACCTCACCCCAACCTTCCTGGACCCAGAGGCCCTGAGTTCTCTACCTGTGCAGCATCTGGGACAGTGATTGTCAGCTTGGCTTCAACAGCAGGTCCTCAAGGGCTTTGTTCCTCCTGACTGCACAGTGAATGGGGTGTGAGCTTTTTCCTAAGGGCCGTCTTCTAAAATTAGCATGGGCCTGGAACCAGGGTAGAGCTGGAGGACAGCACAGGCTCACCTGGCAGTGGGGCAGGGCCTTTTCTCTGCACACGGAACCACGCTCTGTCCCGGGCAGTAACCACACAGCACTGCCACTGTCCATGTCTCTGGCAGGAGGTCTGGACTCTCACAAAGGACAGTGCCAAAGGGGTTCATGTACATGCCTGGGACAGGTCATGACAGCCTTAGGTAGTTGGCAGGGGCCAGTGGGTGGTGGGCCCCTTGGCCAGTTCCAGAATGAGCCTGGGCAAGAGGACATCAGGGACAACAGTGTCCCCTGCATCCTGTTCTCCTGGACAAGGTCAAACTGTCTGCACGTACCCTGGAGAACCCAGCTGGCCCTCTGGGGACCCCAAGACCTCCACTTAGTGTGGTTCAGCAATGGTGGGAAGCAGAACCAGTGCTCCAAGCTGGGAATGTGGCCCCCATCGACCCACCCCTGGAGCTCATCCCATTCTGAATACCGTCATTTAATCCGTAACACGGCCCTAAGACGATCAAGATCCAATTGAATGTCTATTACTCTCAGAAAGAAATAGCATTGATTTTCTAAAAACTACTTCATTTTATTTTGTTTTTCAAAATCCAGTGATTTTTTTTCAGTTCTCTCAACCTATTAATTCACACACCAGGTTTTCTATGTTCTTTGAGATAAATTCAGCATCATAAGAGATAGAAAATGCCTCTTATGCGCACAAATTGTATTAGTCCTCTAAAAAGCAGCGTGATTATTCCACGGCAGTGATTGTTAGGATTCTGGGTCTCTCCGCGAGGTATCATTTATGTCTTGTGCTGATAACTCACACAGTTGTTTCAACAGCAAATAAAAAGAAAGCCTCGCTTTGCTTCTTTTACCTCTTAGACTTCGCTTCTGAAAGAGCGATTGCCATTTATCGATGTCAGCCAGAAATCACCATATTGATGAGTGATTTCAAAGCTACATATTAAAGTGAGATGGCACTCGCTAGGTTTATGAAGGCAAAAGACTTGTTATCAGTCATAATTATTTAAAACCTCCATCCCCACCCAAACGCATGGGCTCCCTTAATGTTTGAGCCTTTTTTCCCTCGGCTCGCTGGCTCCCCACAAACCTCGCTTGCCGAGGGTCGAGTCCAGTGCCATCAAGCCAGCCTTCTTTGTTTCACAGTTGACAATACATTGTCATCAAAATCACACTCATAAGAAAGTGATGATTAAACATCTCTCCCTACAAGTGTTACATAATGTCACGTATCTATTCCTAAGAAGGCTTATTTTCTGTGACCAAAGAGAATAACTGGATTTGAACTAGAGGAATGGAGTAGAATTGTTAAACAATCCTTTGCATTTTAAGCAACATTTAATTAGAAACACACTTTAACCACCAAAATGATAAAAATCCAAGAGATTAAAATTTGAGTGCCAATTATCATAAAATTCATCATTGTAATTCTTATTAAAACTCACTGTTTAGATAGGTAATGATTTTATAATATGCCAATTTGCATAAGGAGCCTTGAGCTGGCTTATTATTTCCATTCTACACAATTACAATTCCAGCTCCATACATCAGAGCTCTCAGCAATGTAAAATCAGGGCGCTAATTAATAAGCCATTTACGGACTGCAGCTAGTTAGGTTGGTCCTGCCGCTGACCCCGCGGAAGATGAGCCGCTCTGAAGTGGCTCTGTGTAACTACAAACATAATGGTGTGCCAGGAGGGAATCATTAAAAATAATTTACACAAGCCTTCATTTACAAGATCTTTTGATAGCGCGCTTCCCCGGTGTTTAGATCCGAAGCGCAGCCCCAACCATTTGGGAAGTGCCAGGCGGGGGAGGGAAGGAGGGCCTAAGTGGTTAATTAAGAGCCATTCGGGCGCCACCAGAGCCTCCTGAAAAATCCCTCTGATGTCTGCCGTGTCAAATGTCTCTCACAGGCAGAGCCACCAGGGGCAGCAGCCATCTCAGGCTAATTACTGGGGACAGCAGCAGCTGAGAATGGTCGTCACCACTCGTGCTGGGAGCACCCACACTGGAGCTGAAGCAGGGTATCTTTTGTGTCACCGGATGGGTAAGAAGCCGAGAGGGGAAAGTGGGGCAGTCACACAGAAGCAGGGTGGCCAGAGAGGGGCTCCCAGAAAAACAGTGGCCAGCTTGCTGAGTGGTAGGCACCTCCCCTTCAGGGCTCCCCACTGAGACACAGCCCATGTAGGAAGTCTAAACAATGCAGATTCTTCAAAATGGTTCTGCAGAAAATCAAGGAGCTGCAAAAAGAAATATTTCACAAAAGCTGCGGAGATCGCGCGAGGCTTCTCCTTGTGGTCACCTGCGTGTACATTCCAGACGCTCAGGCTCACCCTCGGACACACGCAGCAGAAAGAAACAACAAAGTTCTGAACGCACTTCGCTCGGCAGGGAGAGGTGCTCATTAATTTAGGGAGTAACGGAGCGGGACTGCTGCAGGGCAGTCTTACAAGACACAGGAGCCTGTTTGGGAAACCAGCAGAGGGATAGTGGGAAACCCAGTTACCAGGGCAGGTGTCGGGGAAGACGAGAAAATGTAGATGAGGGATGAAGAAACACGCAAGCTCAGCCTCCAAAAATACACAGGCATGGAAGTGGTTCTTTAAAAGTCGGAGACAGGTGCATGGCCTCTGTGGGCTGGAATGGAGACCCTTGGCTTTGGGGCGCGGTCAGTAACAGGCACCAGGGGCCAGTTGTTTGTGTCCCATGGGAGAAAGGATGTTAAAGCAAAAGTCACTCATCATTTCCCCCTCAGCTTCAATCTCTCTGCCCACACACTGTCCAGATAATTAAAGCACCCACCCTTAAAGATTTTGTTCGAAAATTACCAAAATTTTCCATTGATTTGTGGTGAGTTCTTTTGTGCAGAAGGTCAATAAATAATAAGGTCCCTAGCAGCAACAGGGTCAGTCATTCTTGAGTGGCTTTGGGGATATTCACCATGTATGCAGAAGCTACGTATTTGTCATGACCAATGACACCCAGGGCTCTGAGCCTTATATGGTAAGAAAATTTTAAAAAAAACAAAACACACATTCTTCTTGTCTTTAAACAAAATGAATGTGAATTTCCCATGCTGGATTCTAAGACTGCTATCTTGAAGATGATGCTAGGTTTATGTGTGTCATTACTGTTGGGAAGTTTGGCAAGGGGTGAGCTCAGGCATTTAACTGCACAACTTTTATTATAATCCCCATCTCTTAACACAGGCTTTCGCCACAGAGAGCGGATTCAAATGTAAAGCATCCTTTGAAGTCTGGGAAGGCATGTCCAAGACAAAAAGCAATAAGACAAAAATCAGTCAAGGGATGGGCTTAACTGGCACCCATGTAGCTTGGAGGAGACTTCCCATGCACAACTACTGCGCGTGCCCAGGCCCAATGGACGTGAACAAGCGATGCAGTAATCTAACCCACTGGTATATCTATTATTGGAGGGCTCAGCCCAATCTCCACCTGAAACAACAGTAGGCACAGAGGTAAATAAGCCATGTAGCTTTGATGCCATTAGTGTTGAAAAGTGGAAGGAACAAGACTGGATATACACGGAGATTCTCAGCTGTAAACCAGACCCTCTCTCCTCAGAAGCAAGAGTGCACCACACCCAAGACATAGACCCCAGCTGGTCTGATCCCTCCTGGCATCCACCTCTGAGCTTACAACTCAGGAGACCAAAAGGGGTCACCCCTGGGCATGCCACAAGCCTCCTAATGCAAGTAGACCGTATAAATATCACCATACTTGTGTCAGTGGCTCCTGACATCCACCTAGGGAAGAAAATAGCAACGATTTGCCCACTGTGCTAGACAGAAGTCCCTGGGAAAGCTTAAAATTCCAAAATTTGTGGCAACCCACATGAATAATTTTAATTAAGAAAATTCCCAAACCAGTGCAACCCTTAAGCTATATGTCTTTGGAGAAAAAAAATGTTCACGCTTTTAAAAATTACATAGTTTTGCTTCAAAAGCCAAACAGAATAAATATTAACGTATTAAAAATCCTATCATAGTCCTAGCCTATCACCCTTTTATAACCGTGGGTAATACCTTAGTGAAACATTATCTGGGTCTTGCTATCCTAAGACCCGACAGGACAAACCACTACTAGCTTTATGCAAATACTTTGATAAAGCCCTCCCTCACACAGCTCATTTCCACACATTTTTAATTATGTTGAAAAGAAAATTATTATGTATGATAAATCAATCTATCAAATCGAGGGTAAAACTCACTGATACCAGTGATTGCTTTCTTTTGTTGAGGGTTTAAATTATTTGAGTGGGAAAGATCAGCGCAAGCAGGACTTGTTGGTGGCTTTGAAGCATCTATTGACCCCTGCGTCTGCGTCTACAACCAGAAGAGAGAAGGTACGATTTTGCACATTTAAGCTGGCAGCTTCTACTTGTTTTTCTGTTTGCTGATAGAGCTCAAGCAAGAGCACAGTGTGGACTCTGGGCTTCGGTGGGCACAGAGAGCGACTCCAAACCACGTTCTCTGGAATGACTCACTGGAAACACAGGTCTGACCCGGTCATGCTGATTGAGAAGAAGGTTCATGACCAAAGCAACTACAAAATCCTTCGCTCTGCAGTGTAGCCACCATCTTCTTATTCTCCATCTTTTGGATGAGGGATATTGAATATTTTTAAACTACTTACCATATATTTCCAGTCACGCTTATGCTAAAATGTATAGTTTTCAACACTGAGCTTTTTGTTTCTAAAAATGCAAATAAACCAAATGGAGAGAGTACAGGATTTCCTTTCAGGGGAGCTTCAGGGTCCAGGGCCTGGCCCAGCGCACTTCCAAGCTAACGGAGCCCAGTGTGCAGGGAAGCGGTACAGGAGAGTGCCTGCTGTGGCCCACTCAGAGCCAGCTCCCAGCTGACTCTGCTGTGGGTTCCAGAGCCGAGGACCACCTGAGAGTCTTAAGACGGAGAGATTGGGCCGTCCTCTGGCTGCAGACAGACTTCAAAAAGTTGCAATTAAGTGGGAGCTACTGAGATTACAGGGCGATATTAACCATCATTAAGCGATTTCAGCGTGAATGAGTGAGCATGCCTTCCCACGTCTCGCTGTGAGGCCCCTCCAACCTCGAGTTTAGAAGTAATTTGATAAATACCTGTACGTGTCAGGATATTTGTCTGACAGACAGACCGCATGTATCACCTTTACAAAGACATCAATGCCGCTGCAAATCCAATGCTCCAATTTCTAAGCAACACGCCCAGGCATGTCACACAAAACCGCACTGCTTGTCCCGGGAAGGGAGGCGACGCCTGTCTGCTCCGCTTTAAAGAAATTAGCTCAGTTTTCTCATAATAATAAACAGAGGCTCCTGTACTGTGAGCGTCCTGCTCACTGACATTGTATGTAAGCTTTTGATCTTTTGTTTTCACTTGAAGCATGACGCGATATTGGCACTGAGATGGGAAGACAACGGCCTCCCGGAAGGCAGAGGCGAGAGCGCTCAGTGGCGGCAGAGGGCAGTGTGCAAGGCCAGCAGCGAGCATGGGCTCTGGGAAGCTGAGCTTGGGGAGCTGTGTCTCCTGTCCGCAGCCCCAGGGGTAGTTCCATGCGCAGGACCCCGGGTCAGGGAGCCCGCACGAGAGAACTCTGATAGTGCCCTAAAGCCTGGCCAGGGACATTTCCACCAGGGCAGTCACTTCCTTACGCAGCGCCAGGGACCATGAAAAAAGACCTTGAAGACAGCTCGCACCTTCCACGCTAGCGCTGGGAGTCTGGGCTGTGGGGCAACTTTCCACAGGGCCGATGCCCTTCTGGGCCTCCCCTATCGCGCCTGACCTTTTAAAGAGGAAACTACCTGATTATACTTTTGAGAACAAGAAGGTCTATTTTCAGCAGCACAGAGTTGAGAATTGCAAAGCACTTAAAAATGGGCAGGTGCTCTCCTAAGAATATATTGCAAAAGAGTGTCATAAATAAGATCTTGGACAGCACCGCTGTCTCCCCATGGCCTGTGACCTGGGAGCTATGCACGTCCAGCCAGAAGCCTGCAGGGTTTCACCCCACCGCCCCACATTGAAAGCTTACTGTTTCTATGATAGAAGCCAAAGCAAAGCTAGTTTAATTGGACTAGCTCGAGCCGGCCTTCTTATTTTATTTTACTTTTTTTTTATAATTAGTATTCAGTGCATGCACCCTTAATGAGATGAAAATTAAAGTTTCCACATTTAATACCATGTTTTCATGCCGGCCACGCTTGAGAAGTTTTCGTGAATAAACACTGGTATCAATGGGCGGCCAGAAAGGGCTTTCGTGAAAGGGCATGGAATCTGTTTACAAAGCATCGCACTGTTTGGAAGTGGGAGGCTAAGTGGCTGGACTTAGGGAAGGGTCTCTTCCCAGCCCTTCTGAAGGCTAAGTGAATGCGGAAGAGCTCGCAGATGGGCGTCTAGTACAGTCCAAGGAATTCCTCTTCCAAGACATCCTTTTGCTGGAACTATTTGTAGTCCATTAATACCCTGGCTTCCACCAAAGAAAACCTCTGCTCAGAATCACCCATATCAGTCTTTAAAACTGTCCTTTTTTTTTTTTTTTTTCCAGGAAGGTCCCATTCCTGTTTTGACTTCGAATCCTCACCGAGAGGAGATGCTTTGGTGTGGATTCGTTCACGCTGGACATTTCATACGTCCCACTCTGCAATCGGAAATGGTGTCGCTCTTTTCCTGACCTTAGTAACCCAACTTTAAAATGTGTGTGCAGAAGATGCAGGTCACACCGCAGCCCCTCTTCCGAGCAGAGTCTTCTCCCTCTCCGCAAGCTCTCTGAAAGCAGAGGTCCCATCTGGGAGAGGCAGCACAGCCCTGCACAGCTGCGGGATTGTTTTAATGAACAGAAAACGCACTATTATTTTTAGGAATGCAGGCACTTGCCCAGGGGCTCCGAGGAGCTGTCCAGGAACATTTTCTCCACGTCACACCTGCAGGCATCATTTCTCCCCAAGCTGTTTTCTGGGCTGGGAAAGCTGAAAAGGCCACTTTTGATTATTTTTAAAATTCATTTCTAATACCTCATTGGTACCTAAAATAGAAATAAATAAATAAATAAATAAATAAATAAATAAGTAACATCTCTATGCCTCCCCTATGCGAGGAAGGAAGACCAAAGAAGGGAATCTTTCTGCCTCTCCCAAAGTGCTAGATGAAGGAGCTCAGTGGTAAGCTGCACACCCCTGGCCGTACTGCGGCCCGAAGGGACACAAGCAGATAAAGGGCACGATGACAATTTGCCAAAGATGGATCTTCCTGCTGTGAGTCATGCCAACCCTCAGGAGCGACCGGACGCACCCATTCCAAAGAGAATCCATAGGCGGCTGACTCCATCCGGGTAACCAGCCTGGAAGCAGATGCGCTCCACGAGCTGGTTGTGAGATTGAGACAGGTGTGGTTTTTTGAGCGATTGTTTCTGGCCTGGCCTCACACCTGGAGTAGCCGTGGGAGCTCTGAGTGTGAGAAGTAGCCCTAGAAAGGAAGGTTGGACTCTCTGCCCCAAGGGCACGCCCCGCTGGAGTGTGCATGCACGGCCAGCAGCCTGGGTCTGACCATGACATTTACCCCAGCACGCCTGGCGCTGCTCAGCTGCATGCTTGTAACCTACTGCCCAGAGAGCTGCAAAGGCCATGTATGAAAAGAGAGGATTCAGCAAACGTGCTTTTTCAACTGATTTGCTAACAAATATCTGACAGCAAACCATGAATCCATCGTGCCTAACCAGTGGCAAGTTGGGGTACAGATAGAAACAGGCAGACACACATGTGACAGTGGGGGGTACTTCTCCGTCGGGGATTAGGGCGATTTTCATTTTCTTCTTTTTGCTTTTCCTTACTTGCAACTTACCAAGAAGAATTACTAAGGCCTCCTTTGCCTGAGCAAAGGGACAGTGGACACCGTTTGAAGGGTGTGGTCAGTGGGGGGCACAGGAGGGAAGCAGGGCAGCAGGTGTGTGTCCACTGGGCAGGCGTGAGGTCGAAATGGGGAGCTGGGCTGATGGCCATGGGCCTACAAGAAGCTGAATCACCAGGAAGCCTTCCAAGCAGGACGGGAGGTCCTCTAGAGAAAGTCACCCAGGCCCTGGGGAAGCTGGAGCCACCTGCTGGGTGGAGACCTCTACAGATAGCTTATGGAAGCAAGAGAAGGGCATTGAGCTCGTGAGTGCGTCACTCTAGTACCATTCTCCCTCCGAATCTGGGATTCCATTGAAGGCTTTTCTCCTTTCCCAAGGATACTCTCAAATTGTCCTTATAATATTAAATCCTATCAAGAATCATGCTCGGTAACTTCCATATAAAATAATATTTCAAAAGCAAAAAAAATCACAGGCAGTTATCCAAACAACCATTTTACTCAAGTGCCAGTGTATTTGTAATACACAGAAATATAATCAATTAGTGCTCCTACATTTCAGTGTATCTTAATTCCCTGTCTTAAATGGCAGTGTGCTCTGTTCTGATTATTTTTTTCTGTTCCTCCTCCCTTTTTCCTTCCACTTGAATCTGGAGGGAAGCAAGCCCTGTGCGGTGAGCCCTAACATCATCAGTACTGAGTGCTTCCCTTCCAAGCCCACTACATGTGCTCCCTTGGGAACGGGGCAGGTGACTGTGGAAAATTTATTTCCAGGTCACAAATTGTGCCACCCAGACCCAGGGGCGTTTTCTCTTCCTGGGCCACCAGCAGGGATGGACCTCCACATTCTTTCAGTTAGGATACATGGAATTCCAGTTCATCTGCCCTCAGCTGCACCTGCATATGGGTACAGCAAACATTCGTGAATGCGAACCAGTGCCTGGACTTGGCGGCATGCAATGCCTGCGAGCACTCAGCCTTACTGCAGAACCCGATGGTCTTCCATCCCGTGCCTAAGGGACTAGGGCAGCTCTGACCACACCACAGTCTCATGCAGAGGGCTGGTACCCACTTCAAAGTGTAGAGACGCCTTGGCCCTTCGGTAGTATCAGCTTGGACTCTGAGGATGAGAGCTTCGCTTGGATGAGGCCAGAGGCTTGGCTCAGCCACGCCACCTCCACCACTTCTAGCCCAGCCGAGAGGCTTCTTTCTAATCCCTTTCTTTTTGAGGTGCTCTTGGAGGAAAGGCAGATATTTATACCAGCTTACACAGCTTTAGGACGTGTTACATAATGCGTGCTGGAATGAGTGAGTTGCCATTTTAGTAAAGAACAACTCAAAAGATTTGCAGAGCACTTAAATATTGTTATTTAATCACAAGGAACGGTGTATGTTACACTGTAATCTCACTTAAATCATATAATGAATGCAATAATGAAAATTAAATTCCCCATATGCAGAGCTGTGCGTCTTTTAATCTACATGTGATTTCAAACAGTATTTCTTGGGAATCTGTTCTTTTATGTGATAGAACTTGTTTGGGGACTCAGAAATAAGTGTCCTTGAGGACTGAGTTTCATGATGTCAGATGCTTTGCTTATTAGAAGAGGATTTATCTGCCCCTGCCTCCCTCTACTCCTGAGCTCCTATGTGCAATAATACTTTTAATAACGGTAGAGATCACACCAGGGGCAAGTGCAGCGTTCCTCTCTCCACACACAGCCAACATTGGTTTCCAGAGGGGGAGGCAGGAGAAAGAGCATCATTTAAAATTATCCTTGCAAAGAAACAAATTCAGAGCAAATTAAACAAGAAAGGCCCAGGAATGTTGGGTAGTGGGGATTTGCCTGTGCTGCTCACAGCTGCTTGAGCCACCATAACCTCAGAAAACCAGGATTTCTCCCTGGAGCATAAAAAGGTCAAGGTCAGAAAGGACACGAGAGCCATCGGCCTCCTCCTGAAGTGCAAGCCCCACAGCTGTGTGGTCATCGGTTCTTTCACCAAAACACATTAATTGAGCACCTAGTGTACTCCCACCTTTTCTAATAGACAGCTATAGAGGATCTGATCTGGAAGCAGCCCCCGTCCCCCAGCAAGAAGTGCCTGTGTACATTGAATAAGGAAGCCCGAATTATGTCACTGGCTGTGGAGTGACGCGAATTCCCACATCCTTTTCAACAGACCTAGGAGAGCCGGAGCTGGGTAATTAGTCATAAATCTGAGGTGTGACAATTGCCAGAACTGTATGAAGTTACAGGAATACATTAATGGGATTTTTCTCTCATCGTTACATTTTTATTTTTTTAATCTTCCTTTTCTTTTAGATATCCACAGCAATAAGTCACTCAGAATCGGTTTTCTTTTCATCTCTAAAGAATAAACAGTTGACTTTCCAGACTCCAAGACGAAGTCACTGTGTTTCCTTCGCGGCTGTCACCCTGGGCGTCCGTCCGACAGTTCCACCCAAGGCTCTGCCACCCCGGGGAGCCAGCTGCACGGCGTGAGCCTGCCAAACACTGGAGGAAGCTGGGGTGTCCCTCAAAGCGCGTCTGGGGTGAAAGCGGCCCCCCCTCCCTCCTTCCCTTCTCTTCTGGTTGTAGTGATTCTTGGCTCTATCAAAGCTGATTCTGGGGAGAAACAGAGTAAACACGTCAGATGGCTGCGGCAGCCTCCGAGCCACGCTTCCCACGTCTACGGCAACCGGCCGGAGCTCGCAGGCAGGCCAGGGAGCCTTCAACGCTCGGGTTTTTCCCTGCTTTTTCCGCCTTGAGACTTCGGGGTGGAGCCTGCCCTCCTGCCCATCTCCCGCACCTTTCTGGAGGCAGAAGGCAAAGCAGATCAGTGCCGCCGAGATCGATTCTATCAGCTCTGGAAGAGGGGAAGAAAATAAAAGTTTGACAGGAATTTATAAATACAGCTTTGGTTAAGTATGTCATCATTCATAATACCATTAAATCTATTTCAATAAACAAAAACATGCTTTACTTCTTCCCGGAATTCTTTGTGAAAGCAAAACATTATGTGAAAAATAAAGTGTTATTGCGAACAGAGTTAAAATCTGGAGTGAGGTTTTGAATAAACAAATTAAATTGCAATGGAATATAGCGTGCCTTAGAGCCATTTCTTGACAAAACAGTCATCTTATTTACACGCTTCACAATACCCCACCATGGATGTCGAAGGAAAAAAATAAGGAGAAAAATAATTAGCATATTAATCTTTTTTATGCCGCCATCTTTCAGATCCAGAAGACCATGGTGTAATTTAAATCTAAACGCTTTCCTGGCATTAGAATTCATTTTAGATGGGTCAATTGTTCCATAATAAAGGGATAGGAGGTGTACTTCATGCAAGAGATTTATGTTTGCCATTTGTTCATATTCATGTGCTACTGAATACCCTCAATTCAAATGGTGATGGCTGTTCATATCAGTCGGGCGGCAGCCACACAGATCACTAACCGGCAGCAATGAATTTCATTTGCAGGACAAAAAATACGGCGAAATTAACTCCAACAGTTTATTGATTTTTGCTTAACAGAGGCCAGTATAACAGCTCTATTGCCCTCATAATGATTAGTGACAAAAGTTTAATTAAGCAATTATGAAGCCAATAATAGAGTTGTCTGGCCCGCTCGGCTCCAGCCCGCTCAGGACTTATCTTCCTCCTGCACATCAGAGCAGCTGGAATGTGCTGCAGGAGATTAATGCCGGGAACACAGATGCCTACTTTAATTCTGCTTCATGATGCCGTTTGAATGGGGACGGGAACACAGCTCTCCTTTATCAAATTACAAGTCCGCTTTTCATGAATATGTAGTTTAAAAAAAAAACCCTAGTTGTGGCTTCAAGGTGTAATTATAAAGACATACAACAAAAATGACACACAATTCCGTCTTAGTAATCCCTGCTATGAAATATGCATGATAATGTATTACTGAATAAAGACTTAACAACGTTCTAAGAGGCTTTGCCATTGTACCGTTATCCAAACAATTGGCAGCCTCCTCCAAATGCTGTGTGAGATATTGTCTGACCTTACATCTCTGTTTTTCTTCCTCTTAAATATATTGTTTCGAGCTTATTGTATTGTTACTTGTCCATAATGCCATTAAACTGGTCTTATCTATTTGTAAGGATCCCTGATTTATTATGTATGCTTCAATATGTTAATGTGAAGATTCTAGCTGCTTCCCGGCATTCAACTTTTCATAAAATATGCACCACATTCCCTGGACCAGCAAACCTGGAGCCAGGCGGGCTCCGGGGCTCGCCGCTCACGTCCCCCGCTGGCTCTGCCCGCACCGGCTCCACCTCGCAGGAGCACTGCGTGCCTGTACTCCGGCGGAAGTCGGGCTTTCCTGCCTCTCCAGCAGCACATGGTCCTGACCAATTGCCTGCCGCTGGCTTTTTCTACATGAAAAGGAGTGGCCGTGCGTCCCTCAGAAAGCGAAGGCATTCATCCCAGCTGGCCCAGGGACACTCCTGTGGAGCAGGATGCGGAGCAGAGGAAGTAAACTACAGCAGCCACGCAGGGCTGCGAGTCCGAGTCCCAGCTTCCCAGGCCACAGCCTACGCTGCTGCATTGCGCTTAAGGAAACTCAAAACAAATTCACCCTGTGGGTTTCCGTCACTAATAAATTGTGCCTTATCCAAATGATGGCGATTTATTTTATCAAAAGCCCCTCAAAAGACATTTGTCTTCTTGGAACTGCTGGGAACAGCTGCTCCCGTGTAACAGGCGGCAGCAGGGGGTCAGCGCAGGGCTTCTTGGGGCCTCGCTCCTGTCCCTGAAGACTGGCTCTGGGTGAACAGCCTCATCAGGCACCAACTGCCCGGCTGCAGCGTCTTCACACAGCACATGAGCGGCCGAATCTTCCTGGACCCTGCTGCTCCCTGGCCTGGGCGGCAGCTGTGACTTGCCTGAGCAGCATGCACTTACCCTGAGCCACCCAAAAGGGCAGGTGGCACGTCGCCTGCAGAGTCAGGATAGATGCAGGCTCAGAGCTCTCTGCTAGCCAGAGAGAGCGTGGCTTTTTATGGGGAATACTACGAAGGTTACCTAGAGGGCCTTGCAGGGATGTGAACCCTACCAAGCAGGGCTGGGAGCAGGCATTTGCTAAGGGCCAGGGCCAGAGCTCCTCAGAGTGTTTGCACAGTCCTGGGCCATGCTCCCTGGACTTATTATTAGTAGCTTAGCCTGGGCAGTAGCAGAGGCAAAGGACACTCACACCTGCCTGAAGTGACAGGAACTCTGTCTACTGCTGGGTCAGGGCTGCCCTGCCTGGAAGACGTCTTCAGGGAGGATCATCTGTTTCCTCTAGCACGCAGCGCAGAACAGGGGAGGCAGCGTGAAGGCGCCTGCCTCTCACTTCTGCATTCTGCCTGGCTGTTAGTGAGGAAGAGTTCCTTCGGATTCCCTGCCAACTCCTCTCTGAGGGAACCCTTTCAGGAATGGCCCTGTGCTGAACCCATGTCCATTCTGTAAGCCAGAAAGGTCCAGAGACTTAACGAACAACAGCGTGCTTGCTTACACTGTCTCTGTTCATCAGAGACAGTGCAGCAACCCAGAGAGAGAGAAAGGACAATCCCAGGGCATGAGGAGGCAGATGCTGGTCTTCTCTGTGGTTAATCGCTACAATGTTTAAAATCTGCCCCATGAGGCTTCTGGAGAGTTAGCAGAGGCCCTTCTGGGGAGCCCCCTGGCAGGGGTGCCTTGCTGTGCACAGGCAGGGCTCCCCCTCAGCAAAGCAAACAATAGAATGATGCACACATGAATTATAAGCTCAAAGATTCAATTCAAATAAGCTTGGAAAAGCTCTCACCAAAATGGCTGTGGCTCTATTTTTCTTTTTCTCAAAAAATCTGAATATTAAGGACAAACGGTCATTCAATATCTGTGAGTGTCACATACCTTCCAACTGCTGGCTTCACTCAGTGCTGCATTTGGAAAGACAGAACAGCACCTGATGGTTTTCGAAGGCTGGTCTACCAGAGTGGATCACATGAACTCAATTTTTCAGTCCTGCAGGCAAATCGAACTTTCCATCCATTCCGAGTCAGGATGGCCTCAGCCTTGAATGTGGTTTGTTTGCATGGAACTGCTGCGACATTCCTCCTTGAATACATTTTTAACCATTTGGTGCTGAGCTCAGCTATACCTGTGACAAGTGGTGAATTATTAAACTGTAGGACACCACCTTAATTATCCTTTAAGAGGCCCAACAACAATTTGCTTGTTCTCACGATACAAAGTGATGTAAGTCATTAAGTAAAAGATCTCACATGAACTTCATATTTGGACAATGGAGAGAATAGCAGAGCCCGTGGAATCTGGGGAGCGTGCTTTATGAACACACACAATCCTCTGCACGCGGCAGGGGGATAGCGTCACCTGCGAAGTGCAAGGAGCATGCATGGAAGGCAGGGAACAGAGCTTTGATAACAGCAATTAAAACCCCAGATGAGTCCAGCTCGAAAGGGAATTGTCCGTCATCTGAGAAAACTGCTTTTTCTTCTCCACCAGCCTAAGTGCCTCTAAGTTAGACAATAAACAGCGTTCAGGTCTCCTGCCCGGGTACTGAATTAACCCGAGCCTGGGCATGGACAGACACCACCCGAGAGCGAGCGAGCCCGCTCTGTGCCGCCTGCCCGCACCTTCCATCCTCACCCCTGCTTCATCACACGCGCTTGGCTTCTCGGCACTTGCTGCTGCTGAACGCAATTTGCTCTTATTAGCAAGGAGTCCTAGAAGCAGGAGGCCGACCCTGGTTTTCCGTATTCTATCCATCGAATGAACCTTTAGCGGAGTGAGTGGAGGGAGTGGCTCACCTTTGCATACTCACTGATTTTTTTACTGTGCTCACAGAATGCTGAGAGGAGCTCTAAAGCCACACAGTAAACATGAGGCCCCTGTGCAGTCACACATTAAGTGTGATCAGCTGAGGGTGCCGAGGAGAGGGTGACAGAAAGCGGATCCATCCACAGAACCGTGCTTTGCTGAGCTCTGCGGTCCGGTTGTGCAGGGCCCCTGATGAAAAGTACCCCGTTTCTAATGGGGTGCGTGTCTTGCTCTGGGTGCTGATTCCCCATTTTCCATGACTCGCCATGATTACTTTTTTAGGGGCTTTCACGTTTCCCCAGCTGATCCCCGTCTAGTTAGGCAGCATTAATGACACTTCAGTCATCTTGGCTTTCAAGCCGAGTCTTTCCACGGCGAACAGAGAGTTGACATTTCCTGACATTTTCCCAACTAATTACAGGACAAATAATTAAGCATGTTCTAGTATGTAACAAATGAAGGCAAAAGCCGTCTGTCAGGGTTGGTGATTGATGACACTCCGGGAGACTTTATCTGATGGGTCCTGCCATGCGAGCCAAGGGGAAGCAAATTTATTAGAACGAACAATGCAAATTCTGAGTCATCTCATCCAGTTATACGCCAAAGCAATATCCATGTCAAGGTGAGTGTGACAATGAAAGCAAAATATTTGCATTTTGTGGAGCAGGTTGAAGGGGAAATCAGAGCGAGAAGATGACAGGCCTAATTATTTTGGCTCATACAGGCTGGGACAGCTGTTTCTGGTGTCCCGAACAAGGCTGTCACACAGGTAACTAAATAGGTCTGCATATAAGTCTGTATCCAACACTGTGCTGAGATGTCTACCACTAATGACCAACGCTAACGTTACTGCCATCCCTGAAAAACAGAGAATGTGTCACTGCGCAACTTCTGCATGGCAGTCAACATTTCGCTACATAATTACTTGTTAGTGAATTAATTCCTATCTGTCACTATCTATGCCAGTGTCATTTTTAGACCATTACAAAATTATACCATCACTATAGCAACAGCAGGCACAGTTAAAAGGCAAAAGGGTTCAGACACGCAGGAAAAGTGCCTGGTGAGGCAGGAGATGATAATATAAAATCCAAATCGGAATGCTGCTGTCTACCAGCCTAATTTTCTTTATTTGGAATACCGGTTTGATCAGTGATCATTAGCCGATAATTTCAGGCTCCCAATTTCAATCTGAGATTAGTATTTCTCATGATTAGAACCACAGTGCGCAGTAGCATCCCCCCAAAAGGAGCTCACCTCCTGTCAAGTCAATTAATTGGGTGCTTAAAAGCGACAGCCCGGGCCTCGCCTCAGAGGGGCCCTATGCAGATGTGGAGCCGGCTCCCCTCTCTGGCTTTATGGACGATGCATTTTGATTCCGTCCGCGCCGGATCCTCTCCCCCTGCGCTCCTTTGTGCACCTTTCCCTCGCTCCCACCCTGCGCTTTTCGTTTCGGTTTCTTTGCCTCAGCATTTCAGGGTGCTGTGCCATTAGTCACATCACTCCTTCTGCATTCAAATCAAGACCTACAGGACTCAGATGCTCTTCACGTTAAGAACAATCGGCAACCTTTTGCACCCCGGATGCCCCTGGAGAAATGCACTTTAAGGCAGAGAGAGACCCTGGGTGGGGGGGGAGTGCTCGTTGTAAGTAAGCAAAAAAATTAAAATTGAAGACAAAAGCACTTTGCATTTTAAATGCAAAAGTAGAAAATGTGAAGTATCCTCTAGGAAACAGAATCTGTGTTCATTGATTTTTCTGTTTAAATTAATTAAAATTTTAGCAGTCACGGAATGAACAGCTCCACTAAGCTACCCACGTAAATTCACTGTGTTGGTCCAGAAAACACGGCCACTCATGTTCTGCCCAAATACTTTGCTGGCGCGTTGGAAATGAGGAGTAGCACACATCAGAACTGCAAGGGCATCTTAAGGCCCCAGTGAATTGGGGAAAGGTTATGTAAAGAAGGCATGAGGCAGTGTAAAAGCTGCAGTGAGGGTAGGTTTAGAAAGACCAGGTGATTCGGCCCTCCCCCTGGCTTTCATGTGTGGTGCTGGTTTATTTTTAATACTCTGTAAAGCAAAAGGAAGGTGTGGATGCTCATAATGAATCCAGATGCAGATTACGTAGTGGTGTTAATAGCTCAGATGGCAAGGCATAAGAGAGGACTGTGTGAATCCCTGGGTACCAAAGTCCCAATCCAGGGACCAGACAGTGATGGGAAGAGGCGCTACTTCCCCACACTTTGAAGGTGGGTGGTGTCCAGCTGGAAAAACAGAACTGCAGTGGCCGGCGTCACTCAGGGAAGCTGAGAGCCTCGGTATCCATTCTTGGTTCTGATGATGTTCTGAAGCCTGCCACATGCCACATCACCTAGAATGTTTAGGGCAGGTTCCCAGGGTGCAGGGAAGAAGTCCTCACTGAGGCAGGGCAGCTGCAGGGTAGGAGGGCCCGAAAGCAGCCAGAGGCTCACTCTGGGTTCATCTCAGGAAGCCAAAGCCAGCAGCACTGCTCCCGGCAGCCGCGTCCCAGACGGGCAGAAATCAATAATTTCCCTGGAAGGGTCTCGGCGAGCGCGCCCTTCTAGACAGCGCCATTGACAGTTGTTAACACGCAAGCAACAAAGGCAGGCGAGGACTGTCTCAGAACAGCGCTTTGCTTTGCACTTCCTGCGACTTCCACCACACTCCCAAGCTGACTGGAGCTTCCCGTAGCTCCACGGAAGCTGAGGGCTGGAGCTGGGCACGCAAGCTTTAACTTATTTCAAACTTATTTTGCTTAAATTTCAGGCAGAGTACCCAATCACAAATCTCTGCATTTTATTCCAAAATATCTATAATTTCCAATCTGTTCAAAATAATTGAACATAAGATACGTGAGTCTACTCTCAGGTGGTGAAGCAGGATTTTAGTCCTGTAAATAATGCAATATCCTGATAGAAATTGTATACAAATTTGATACAAGGACCAATGAGATAGTTTTGGCCTAATGATCTTAGTCAATCTAATTAATGCATTCTGCTACATTACATTTTAAGAAGTGACCATTGTGTAACACACTTTGAAATATGCACAGGCTAATGGGATAAGATACAAAAATTATTATGCTGACAGTAAATCATATTACATTCCTAATAAGCATTAACTAGATAACTAGGTCAAAGCAGTATTATCTTAATTGATTTTTCAAAAGAAACCTGACAGAAAAATGTCAATGCTCGAATATTTCTTCATGCATCATTAAAACAAGATTGGCTTTTAACAAAAGAAGAGCCCTTCACAGAATTGATTCTTGCTTCGGGCTGCCTGCAAGTAAGTGTATTACATAAAAATCTATACAGGATATTAAAACAACACTGCTCTGCAAGACAGTTACAATTAAAAGCTGACGCCCCCGACGTGTCAGCCACAGTGGCTTGCCAGCAGAGGAGGGAGCGTGTGCCCAGCCACGCGGGTGAGTGCCACGTCCTGCCGCCATGGAGGGCCAGGCAGGCAGGAGCGCAGGACTTTTGGAGGAGAGCTGAGCACCCCTGGCTTCTCCACCCCGCACCTGCATGCTCAGCACACAGTCAGGCTCGGGATCACTCGGAGCGTGTGTGCCGAAGCAAGCCTGACACAGGAGTCTTCAGTCCCGGTGGTGTTAGAGAGAGGGCAGGACTTGGGCCCCAAGGGGCAGGACAGTCTCCAGGTGGAGAACCACCTCCACGGTGGGCTGACTTGCTTCTGGAAGCAGAAATCCCCGCCAGGTCATTTAGGCAGTGCTCCCTTTTGGGATGTCCATCTTCGACTTGATCTCAAACCAGGCATCAGGATCAGGCTGGAAGTGTCTGTGCAGGCCTGTAATCAACCTCAGCACCCTGGGCGCTAAGGCAGCAGGATCCCAAATGCACACCCAGCTTGGGCAGCTTGGTGACTGGAGAGGACTTGTCTCGAGAAAAACATTTGAAAGGGCTGGGAATGTAGCTCAGCGCGAAGACCCTGTGTCCCATCCCCAGCACAGGCGGAGGGGCGAACAGCAGCCGAACTTGCTGACAGTGGTTCCTGAGCGAGATGGACATCAGGTCGGTGGGACGTGGAGAGGCCTCTACACACAGCAGGTCCAGCCAGCACCTACCTCCCAGCTGGGGTGCTTTGGGGACCAGATGAGATTGTGGAGGTACCTGCCCTCCCTCTGCATCCTGGGCGCTGGGTCAGAATTTTTCTCCATTTCAGAAAGCTGAAACATGTCAAAAAGAGACAAATGCACAGACAGACAGTGTCATCTTTAACTTCAAATAAGGCAGGTGGAAACGGTGAGTTTCTGTTAAGCGCTTCACTCTGCTTCTTCCCTGGTAAAAGGACCTTCCTCCCTCTTCCTCATGTGCTGCTGGAGTCCCCAAATGCACCTGTGCACCAGATTCATCCTCAGGAACGAGTGTCCCCTCCTGTCTGCCTCCCCCCGCACTCACGAGCAGGTGAACATGCCAGTCTCTGTCCTACAAACAAGGCAGAAGGCTCAGCGAGGCGGAGTGTGCATCCCTCAGACCACACTGGGCTGCACCATGTGGGCCTGCGTGGTCACAGGGACTCTCCAAAGCAGGTTGTCCCGTCTGTTTTTCTAACCCAACATCTCTCATTTCTCTACTGAAGCAGCTGAAGCAGCCCTTTCATCCAGAGCCCCTCCTGCCTGATTGTGAGCAAGTTTCTAGCTCAGATGCAGGCGACAGTTCCACGGGGAGGTTGTAACACTGGGGATGTGGCTGTGTCCCCTTCCTAGACAGAGGGGCAATCAGCATTCTGGGGGGGTCACTCTACAGACTTCAGATGCTTACCCCTGCAGGACTTTGACCTCTCCCCTGTGATGCACACCTGCGCTCCACCATACACCCTGCACACTGGGCTCTCTTTCACAAGGGCCTGAGGACCTGCCAGTACCATGTGTTCATGAGGTGCCCACCAAGTGCTGGGCCTGGGGACATTTTGTTGAGCCAGGCCAGGCACCCAGAGCCCAGGGGCTAGGTGGTCTTCTGGAAGTGGTCAGCCCAGTCCAGAGGGTGGACAGTCCAGAGAGAGCTGAGCTCCAGCAGCAAGTACCTCCACCCCCTCCCCCCCAGGAAACAGACGAGTTGAGGACTGAGCTTCCCTCCTGTCTCGGGCTGTTCTTCATCACATACTTCGTCCTGCTCTCCTTGGTCAGCTGGCGCAATGCCGCAAGAGCACTGCGGGCCCTGGGAGCCTGGCCACCAGCCTCCTGCTCAGAATCCTCCCTGCTGTTCCACAGGCTGCTGTCAGTGACCCACTGCCCCTGGCCAGCGCACTCGTAACACCAGGGTGTGCTGAGCTCGGGTTCCCCCAGAATGCTCCACAGCCCTGGTCCCTGCCTCCTGCGCAGCGCGCTGGAGCTAGATGCGATGCCTCCCCCAGTAGCCCCCGACAATGTTCCCATGCAGACCCAGAAAGGCTCTTCCAGAGCTGGCTTGCACTCAGATCCACTCAGAACTGACCGAACCCCTCCTCTGCCTCCCCCAGCGCACTTAGCCTGGTCCCCACTTCTGCTCCTCGAGGGTCTGCCTCGCATAACCATGACCCCCCAGCGAAACAATTTCAACCGCAAGTAACGTTTGCGGTTTCATTTCTGAAGAATTTCTAGATCTCTTAAATGAAACTATGCTTGAAAAGCAGGAAGCAGATTTTTATAAAACCTCTACCAAGTTTAAATTTAGAAAACTGGCTGCCAATAAAAAGTCAGCAAAGAAAATCAATTTTATTCATATCAAAGCTTTCATTTAATTTACTTTCAAATTAATATAAAGAACACTGCAAGTCGTTTATCCTGCCATCACACTTTATTTTCTAAATATGGCTCACACGTCTTTAACTGCTTCCAATAAAAACTTTTGGTTTCACTCAATTACCTCTTAGAGAAAGAAGTAAAAGAATTTTAAGAGTATTCTGGACAGGCTATTGACAGGAAATGTCAATAAAAGAACAGTCTGCAATCTGATCTCCTCTCTTGATGTATTTCTTTCACTGTGTATATTATAATCATACACTTATTATTTAACCCTCCTATCAGAAATGTGTTTATGGATCCATCACTGTCCCAACTTCCACAAGTGTTAGATTGCCAGATAATTTGCATGTGCGCTGCTGGGACAAACCTAGGACCTCAAGCGTGCTAGACAAGCACTCTGCTGCGGAGCCGCACCACCAGTCTGGCTGCTGAGTTATGGTTTAATAGCATCCTTTCCAGATTGGAGACCAGGAGATTACAGAGCTAAGCTGTGTGTGGAGTTCATATGCTACTAGAGATTATCTGAATTACGGGGCTACCACACGTGATTGGTAATATAAGGGTACTGTACACTTAAAAATCAAATAGCAATAATACTATCTACTAAAATATGATCGATTGCTGTTACCATAATGGTATCAACTAGGTACCAGTAAAATAATTCCATTCCTCCAGAAGAACCTTGTTTGTTTTCATGGTGCTTTTTTTCCCCCCTCAGAGGAGATTTAATGCATCATTATTATTGGTTGAATAGTTCTAAAAAGTGACAATTTGCACCTAATATTAATTGCTACTTTATTGCAATACATTTGCAGGCACTGTTTTAATATAAATCAAGTTAAATGAAATACTTATGGGCTGGGGATACGGCCCAGCAGCACAGCACCTGCCTGGCAAACACAAGGTCCTGAGTTTGATTCCTGATAACAAAAATAAATGAATAAATGATAGCTGGTGGACACTGTCGGTTTATTCCCTTTGAACTGTGGCTTTGACTGGCTAACAATGAATCTGTGAGCTATTGTTGATTGATGGTAATAAACAGAGCAAGTATAGCAGGCTGGTAGACTGAGGTGTGCGTGAGTATTTTGCAGAGTCCCACCAGCGCTTCCCTTTACCGCTCCCTGCTCCAGCTATCATGCCTCCAGAAAGGGATTCCACAGGTGACTCGGGGAGTACATAGTTTCCCACCTTTCGTGCTTTAAGTCCTTTGAATTGCATTGCAAAACAATTTCTCGAAAACCACAACTTGCTTTTTAAAACCCTGAATTGTAGGACTTTAATGTTAAGCCTGCTAGGAATAAGACATAAAAGTTGTGCCACAAACAGCTGCTACGGGCCTTTCGACAACAAAAGGAGCTGAGGAAGTCGCACTGACTTTTTGTTGTAACCATGAAGCCTGGGTGTACCCTAACTAGACAGGCCACGTGAGTGATGGTTGGGAGGTAGGTGATAGACAAACACAACACATGGCGGGGCTCAGAGAAGGGGAATAAGGTCACCAAGTTAAGCCAAATTAAAATGCAAAGCCGATGTGTAGGTATGGAAATTTGTATGGAGCTGTTCTAGGAGGGTTCAGGCTCTGCTATGGCCCAGCCCTAGATCCTGGGGCTGGGGCTCACCTGTCCATCTCTGTGGGACAGATGACCATCCATGACAGCAAGTGAAATGGAGACACAGCATAAAACCAGGACTGTGAGAGGACCATTCATTTCATTATTGGGAGGGCGTCATGAAAACATCCACATCTCTATCTCAGGAAAAAAGCTAGCAGCCCATCATTTGCCCGTGGCATTACTGAGAATAGTCATCTAGCCAGAAAAAAGCACCCTAAACTACCTCGTGAATTGGTGGTAAAGGACCAGAATGAATACTACTTTTGTTGTGTGAAGTTGCCAAGTGATGAAGAAAACAAAGTATTTCCAACTACTACAATTCTTAGTACCTCAGGTGAGCATATCAGTGTCCATAAGGAGGAAAAGCTGTCGCTGTGAGGACAGATATGAGCGCACAAAAAGTTAGATCATGTAGGGCTGGGAAGATGGCTCAGTGGAATAAGCACTTCCCTAGCAAGCACAAGGGCCTGAGTTCAATTCCTGGTTCTGCAAAAAAAAAAAAAAGTTAGATCATGAAAAATAGCTGAAGGTCACAAAAGTAATTAGAAATGGCAAAAACAAGTCTTTAAAGGAGAGTCAATTGTGGTATATGTAACCCCAGCACAGGAAGATTAAGGCAAGAGAATTGGCACAAATTATAGGCCAGCCTGGGTTACATAGTGACCTCAGGGCCAGTCTAAACTACGTAGGGAGATCTTGTCTCAAAAGCAAAAATCAGAATACATAATCAAAATAAAATTACTTGAAATTGCTGCATTCAAGTTTTATGTAAATTCATAAAGTTCTTGGGAACAGATATATGAAAAAGTGGCAATTTTGAGAAAAAGAAATGAAAAGTAAAACCATTAATATAAAAATATGAGAAAAAAAACTTAATAGAATTAATTTTATTTCTGAAGGAATAAAGTTGATTGGTTCCACACAGCTTCACCTAAAAGACAAAAGAAAACACTCTGAAGAGAACACCATCATTCAGAACCTCTAAAATGCTTTACGTGAGTCAGGTCTTTGCTTATGTATTGCCAAGCTTTCAAAGCGCAAGAAGTTATAGGGAAAAAAGTTAAACTGACTCATCAGTGATGGAGACCTTGAAGTTGTCAGAGATTCTAAAATAATTGTGAATGGTATAATCAAGAAAATTTCTAAAAGAGTAAATATGAGATCAACAAATTGGAAATACTGCAATTTAAAATATACAAAAATAGAAATTCTACTACTAAAAAGGAAGAGTCAGAAAGTAAGCACTTAGTTGATGAGCCTACAGCCCAACGAAATGGTGGGCAGCAGAGAGCATTAGAGAACCGAGGCCACACTAGCTAAAACACCAGAACTGCTTGCAAAATGCAGGGACAGAGAGGAGATCAAGTTCAAGTGCAAGAAAACAATGTGCACGGAAGGGCAGGGAGAGTAACTAAAAATCCATAACTAAGGGTTAGGAAGAGAGCAGAGAAATAGAAGGACAGGACAAAAAAAAAAAAAAAAAAGGATTGTGGCCAGGAATTATTTTATGAACTTGTACGAAAGATGAGAGCATCTGGCCACCTTGGCACATGCTTATAATCCCAGTACTCTGGGAGCTTGAGACGGAAGGATCACAAATTTGATCCAGGTCTGGACAACTTAGCAAGACCATGTCTCAGAAAAAAAAAATTAAAAGCTCTGACACTGTAGCTCAGTGTAAAGGCCTGTGCTCTTCTCCAGTATTAGAAAAAAATGAACTCACATGTTCAAAAGTTTCAAGGGACAAATAAGATGCATTTTAACAAAGCCATATTCAGGACCACAGAGAAATAGTTCACTTAGGGCACCTGCTTAGGCAGAGTGCAGTGGCCAGGGATTGATCCCCAGCATGCTGTGCCAGCCCCACCTGAGAGACACTCTGAGAGGGCAATTGAGTCTGGGCGTGGTGGAATGGACCTGTAATCTCAACACTTGGCCAGCTGAAAACAGGAGCATCACTACAAGTCCCATCTATGGAGTAAGGCTCTGTAGACCTTGTAGACCCTGTAGACTCTGTCCTAAATACAGAAAGAAAAAAAAATAGCTCACTTAGGGAACAACAGTAAAACTGGCAGCAGACAATCCAACAGAAATGATGGAAGATCAAAGACTATGGAACTACACATTTAAATGTGACAAATACAAACAACAGAAATGATCTTTGTGCAAATCGAAGCAAGAGCTGGCAAGATAGCTCCATAGACTAAGTGCCTGCTTAGGCAAGTGCAGGGACCGGGATCAATCCCCAGCACCACATGGTGCACTGGCCCTGCCCCTAGGCCCGCTGAGCCAGCCACAAAGACCAGGCATGGTGGCGCACACCTGTAATCTCAGCACTGGGGAGGCTGAAAGCAAGAGGAGCACTAGGAGTTCAAGCTGCATAGTGGGACCCTGTACCAAATACATTTTTTAAAAATCAAAGTAAAATAAATAAACCTTAAAAATAAGTAATTTAACATCATTAGTATAGTAGAAGAAATATTAAAAGGAATTCATTGCATAAATGAAAATATGCTCCATGATTTGGACTAGAACAACAGGAAGGTGGTAAAGGAAAATGAACTTAAGCAAAAACATACATGTAACTTCACATAGAATAATATTACATATATACTAAAAGGTATTAATAATGATGTATATTGACAGCCATTGTAGTACAGTGAGCTCCATAGAAACAGTGCTGGGCAATTGAGAGCCAGACAGACACTGGTCAACTCTGTACCTCACTGAGGAAAACATGGGCAAAGGAGACCCTAAGAAGCCAAGAGGCAAGATGTTATGATATGGATTCTTTGTGCAAACTTGCCGAGAGGAGCAAAAGAACAAGCACTCAGACATTTCCGTTAACTTCTCAGAGTTTTCTAAGAAGTGCTCAGAGAGGTGGAAGACCATGTCTGCTAAAGAGAAAAGAAAATTTGAAGACATGGCAAAAGCAGACAAGCCTCGTTATGAAAGAGAAATGAGAACTTGCAAGTTCAAGGATCCCAATGTGCCCACAAGGCCTCCTTTTTGTTCCGTTCTGAGCATCGCCCAAAAAATCAAAGGAGCACATCCTGGCCTCTCTATTGGTGATGTCACAAAGAAACCTGGAGAAATGTGGAGTAATACTGCAGCAGATGACAAGCAGCCCTATGAGAAGAAGGCTGCTGAGCTGAAGGAAAAGTACGGAAAGCACATCGCTGCCTACCGGGCTACAGGAAAACCTGATGCAGCAAAAAAGGGAGTTGTCAAGGCTGAAAAAAACAAGCAAAAGAAGGAAGAGGAGGATGAGGAAGAGGAGGAAGAAGATGAAGAGGATGAGGAGGATGAAAAATAGGATGATGATTAATAAGTTGGTCCTAGCGCAGTTCTCTTCTCATCTACAAAAAAAAAAAAAAAAAAAAAAAAAAAAAAAAAAAAAAAAACCCTGTACACAACTCACTCCTTTTGAAGAAAAAAATTGAAATATAAGCCTGTGTAAAATTTGTTTTTAAACTGTACAGTGTCCATTTTTGTCTAGTTAACACACTACCAAATATATCTTTAGATACCCTGTGCTGGTGGCATTCTCAATAGCCACTAACCTTGCCTGGCACAGTATGGGGATTGTACATGGACATGGAAATTTAAAGCAGATTCTTGTCAGTGTGCAGCACAAATTAGTTACATATGGGGACGACAGTTTTTCATCTTCAGTTGTCTCTGATGCAGTTTATATGAAATGTTGTTCTGTTAACTGAATACCACTCTGCAAAAAAAATTGCAAAAAAAAGTTGCAACTGGTTTGTTGACATTTTGAATGCTTCTAAGCTTTCAAATTTCAAAGTTCTAATTTTAAAAAGTTATATATATTGGAGGCATGATGCCAGAAATTTTTAAATGCATCAAAGAATCAAATTATAAGATATAATCAAGTAAGAATTTACTAAAAAGAAAGAGAAAAGGAAATTACTGAGATGTCTTAGTTAATTTTTTACTCATTGCTGGGACAAATACCTGACACTCAAAATGAAGGAAAGAAAGGTTTATTTAGCTCTCAGTTACTGGAGGGCTCAGTCCATACTCCACTGGCCCAAGGCAAACGACAGCAGTTCACGCAGCAGAAAACAATGAAGAGCAGAGGAGGAGCCGCAGCTGCGGCGTCCATCAAGCCTCTCTCTTCCTTCTACACTGACTGCAGCTCCTCCAAAGTGGTGTAGCTGCCCAAAGACTGGGACTTCTCCATGGAATCAGGGCAGAGCAGGGCAGAGCAGGGCAGGGCAGGGCAGCAGGAAGCCTTCCTCAATTCCTTTATATACACTTTTCTTGCTGAGTCACTCTGGGGAGGCCCATGGCCCTAGGGTTAAACCAATTGCACCCCAGTGCCAGCCCAGTAGCACCCCAGGTTGGGCCTTGCCCTTCAGTCAAGTTGACACAATGTATCAACTATCACAGAAGAAAACCTACAAAAATAGTGTATGAATAGCTCTTGAGAGATGAAAGGATATTTTGAAAAAGACCCAAAAGAGAAGTAGTCAACTTTTAAATGGGAAATTAAGAGGTTTGTTGCTGCTGCTGTGGTTGTTTAGTATGCATTTGGTAGAGGGTCCCATTCTACAGCTTGGGATCATAGTGATCTTCCTGTTTTCAGCCTCCCCAGTGCTGTGATTACAGGCATGTGCCAACATACCCAGACTCTGTCACCTGCTCAGCCTGCCCAGGGGTAGGGCCAGTGTGGCTGATGGTGCTGGGGATCGAACCCAAGTCCTGCATTTGCCTATGCTGGTGCTTAGTCAGCTGAGGTATCTCATTGGCCCAGGAAACTAGAAGTTTTAAAGAAAGTCTGCATAAACATATGATCGAATTGGAAGGATGCATGCACCTTCAATTTGGAAAGCACTTGAATGTAAAGATATAGATAGATAGATAGATAGATAGATAGATAGATAGATAGATAGATAGACATGCTTCAGAATGACTAAGAAAAACAGAATGAGCAGAGAAAAGCCTTTGCACAAACAAAAACTGAAACTTCAAAATGACAGTAATGACCTTCCACCAGTATCACAGAACCTAGATGGCACTTCAGGGACTAGCACGAAGCCTAGAACACGCACCTGCCGAGCCACCCCGCCACTCCCCCCAGGGAGGGCTAGGAACCTGCCGCAGCAGCAAGGGCAGGCCTGCGGCTCCTGTGGCTGGGCCTGTCTGGCAAATGCTTCAGTCTCTGGATCTGGGCATCCTCAGGCCACCTTCTCAAGTCAGTTTGGCTTCATTGTTATTTTACTTGCAGTTGCTGATTTTCAGATATTTACCTTTTAGATGGCATAAATTGTCATGCCGTAAAAGTGGAGCACAATAAAAAGGCTTTCAGAGCAAAATCAAGACTGACATACCTACACTTTGTCTCCATAGCTAAGAGGACAGTAGGGGTGTTACCTCAATTTTAAATATTAGAATAAGTAAGCAAGGAGTATTATAGGTGAAGAGTCAATCAAAGATACATTTAAGTGAGTTGGAAAAATATTTAGTATAAAATAAGTCACTAGTTAGTTGAGAATCAATATGGAAATAACATACTAAGCAAAATAACAATGGAGATAAGAAAACGGTGAGAATGAAATATTAAAATTTTGTTAATAAAAAG
>NW_004524584.1:19988962-19990099 GCF_000260255.1 Octodon degus | reverse complement strand
CAATGTCTCAAGTCTCAATCCCAGCTGACAGCATGGAGCATTGGCTCTTCGTTCTGTCTCCAGCCAGCTCATAATAAAGAGTGACAGGTGGGGACTATCGGGAAACTCGTGGGCCATCTTTGAAGACTGCAACCAGCTCCTCAGCAAGACCAATATGCATTGCTTAAAGCCAGTTGAAGGGATAAGGAAAAGTCCTAGCCAGCTCTATACTTACCAGTACATGGAAATGGGGTCAGGCACAGCCAAAATGGAGACAGTTGCTCTTCTTCCAAGGATCGTGGCCCAGGTGGTCCTCCACAAGTTATTGTTTGGGTTTGTACTTTAAATAAATGTCTTGATTCAGAAAATTTTATGTTAAGACACAAAATTTGCAAATTGACAATAAGGTAAAATGAAGAAGTAAACTGCTGAAAACCTGAGTAGCCCAAAATGAAGAAAATGATGCATTAACATTTTACCCAAGGTAAGAGAAATAATTCCAATTCTGCAGCAACTAAGATTAATAACGACCCGCATGTGGCATCACGGGACCCTCAGCCCAGTGTCCTGGGGTCTTTGGCAGGAGAACTGCAGGTTCACACCCAGCTTGGAGAACTCACCTGCTCAACACAGCTCTGTCTGCAAATGAAAACCAGAGAGCAAAAGCCTGAGAACATAACTCAGTACAAAGACCTCACGTAATGTCTCAATTCCACAAACAAATATTAATAAACTAATAAATTCTCTTGTTAAAGATACAGATTATTAGAAACAAAAGAAAACCCACCAAAATCTTATTTAAAAGGCACTTAAAATATATGAATGTTCAAAAACCATGAGAGGACCCAGAAGGCCTCGCTTCGCTCTCGGGTCAAGATGGTGGGCCGCCCGGCTGTTGCAGCATCAAGCCAGTGGCTGGAAGGTCTTCGGAAGTGGTATTACAATGCTGCAGGGTTCAAGAAGCCGGGCTTAATGCGAGATGATACAATATATGAAGATGAAGATGTAAAAGAAGCCATAAGAAGGCTTCCAGAAAACCTTTATAATGACAGGGTGTTTCGCATTAAGAGAGCCCTGGACCTGAGCATGAAGCATCAGATCTTGCCTAAAGAGCAGTGGACAAAATATGAGGAGGATAAATTCTACCTTGAGCCATAT
>NW_004524584.1:19986741-19987216 GCF_000260255.1 Octodon degus | reverse complement strand
CAATGAAAGTTAGAAGGTATGTCCAACTCTCCAGCCAAGCTCAAAGAAGCAGTATAAAATGAGCACAAATTAGATTTAAAAAAACAGGGGCTGGGGAGATGGCTCAGTGGAATAAGCGCTTCCCTGGCAAGCGCAAGGGCCTGAGTTCAATCCCAGTTCCGCCAAAAATAAAAAAACAATGTGAAAAATCAGTCCTTTCAATAAAAGACTCATGAAAATATGACATTTAAATGCTAAGGAAGAAAGGAAGTACATGTCCAAATTATATTTTGCTTATAAAATAGATTATAACTGGATAGAATAAGTGTTTTTAGCATAACTGTTAGCATAACTGTGATATCAAATGGAAAATAATAGTAAAATTATACCAGATATTTACTGAGCTTTTAAATATGTATTTTTAAGCTTTGTGCTATATTTTAAAAGTATTCCCATGAAGTCATTCCTGACAACAGCAAAGGGGGTAAACACTTCA
>NW_004524584.1:19974435-19985753 GCF_000260255.1 Octodon degus | reverse complement strand
GTGTACTGAACTACAATGTGGCTGCCTCCTGTTATGTACATTTCCGTGTTCTTGGGAATATATTCTAGATCATTGGCCTTCTAACTTTTATTGGTCTTATATTCCACTAAAAGAACTGTAAAACTACACTGTGAAATTGTTACATTCTACTCTGTCAATTTAATGCTAAAGAAAACCTTCCTGTTCTATTGTGAAGATTGATCTTTAAATAAAATTGTTAATTGATTTTAAATGTACCTAGCACATGAAGTCAACCATTATCCACGATAAAACACTGGAACAAGCTCTCTGAATCTCAGACATAAGATACTGTCCATTTTAATCCTTGAGTTTGTATTTCTATTCCTTTTCTCCCAAATAAATTATGCTAATTGTTTAGTTTGTGGAAAAGTATCAGCCTATCATTTTAAGTTAAACATTTTAAATATCCTGTGCCTACAGGGATTGGTATGCTTTGTGTCTGGGTGTCCCCCCAAGGCCTCACACAGTCATGGGGGCAGGGATCCTTTCAAAGGCAGCTGAATCTATAGTTTGTGATTGATACATGGGCCAAAGCTGGGATTAAGGATGCATGTGCTCCTCTCGCCCTATGGCGGATAACCTGCCTGCAATATAAGGGACAGCAAGAGGCTCGTGTCTTTCTTGCTGCTTTGGCTGTCTTTCACTGCCATGAACTGTTGCCCTTCTGCCACGTGCCACGCTGCCTTGGAGCCAGCTGAGTATGGACTGAAATTTCTAAAGGCCCTGATAAATAAACCCTTTCCCTCTTCATTTTGAGATGCTTAGCTATAGAGGTGCATTCTGAGAAATGAGCCTAGAGATCACTTTGTCTCTCTGAGAACATCATAAAGTGTACCTAGTCCTAACTGAAATAGTGTAGACTGGTACCCATGGGCCAGTCTGGAGTAAAGAGGAGGATAAGAAATTGTGCATGGGAGCTAAGCAAGAAGGAAAAGAATCAGACAATGTAGAGAGTAGATGGAATAAATAAAAAGTAAACTGTGAGACATCAAATTTAAATACAACTGTGTAGGAAACTACACTAAACATAAATGATCTAAATCTCTAAATAAAGGATAGGGATTACAAAAATGAATAAAAGGTGGCTGTGGAGATAGCTCAGTGTTCTAAGTGCCTACCTGGCAAGCACAAGCTCCTGAGTTGGATCCCTAGTATCACGTACAAAGCCAGCCTTGGTCTCTGGCATGCCGTGCTGGCCCTCAAACTGGATATGATGGTGCACTTCTATAATCCCAGTATGGGGGAAGCTGAGACAGGTGGATCACTGTGAGTCTGAGCTATGCAGCAAAAGAATATTTTTTAAAGAATAAAATACAGTGGTAAATATGCATTGTGTGTAATAAATTCCCCTTAAATAATACATAGCATTTAAAAGTGGAAGCTTGGAAAAAAATAAAAGTAGAAAGCTAGAAATGTACATACCATGTTAACTAGGAGTAGTATAGAGTCAGTGGACTAAATCATGGCACAAATTAGACAAGGGAAACAAATATCAACTACAATAAAAATAATGTTTCACAATGAAAAAGATGTGGTTATTAATAAAACTCGGGGGCTGGGGAGATGGCTCAGTAGAATAAGCGCTTCCCTGGCAAGCGCATGGGCCTGAGTTCAATCCCCGGTTCCACCAAAAGATAAAAACAAAGTGTTAAATAAAAAATAAATAAAACCAAAGAATCATGAACATATATGCATCAGGCGGAGTATTCAAAACACATGAGCCTTGACAGAACAGAGCCAAATGGAGAAAAGATCCAGTCCGTCAGTGTGTGGGTTCCTGTAGCGGTCAGCAGCAATAGCCAAGTCTGTCACCAGCGTGGCCAAGGGTCCTGGCACTTAACAGACGCCTGATCCCGCCGTCCTGGAGAATGCACTGCACACACTCACAGGGCAGCCACCCACGCAGGTGGTCTTCCGGGCCTTTTTGCTCTCTAACGAGAGTCATCTGCTCCCAAGCCGAGCCTTTCTCTGTCACCTTGTCCCCAGTGTCCCCACCTCCCCAAGTGCCACCTTCTCCACCGGGCTTTCCCCAGCACTCTCTTCATTCTTCTTCAACAAGGCTGAGATATGAGTGCCTGAAGTTCTGTTTGTGTTAGTCATGTAACAGCTTTAGTTCTTAAAAAAAAAAAAGTCGTTTTTCCTTTCATCTCCAGTCTCTACTTTCTAGTCTTCATTAATTTGATCAAGTTGTAAACTTGACCTGTTGTTCAACTTCTTTCAAGAATTATAAAGGGGATACAGATGAATGTCCATTTTGTATCTGTGTATTCAAAGTGGTTAGGATAGATATATAGCTACATTCTCTTCATGAATAGAGTGATTTGTTCTAATGGTGTTTGTAGATAGGATATCATGTCCACATCTTGTACAGCAATTAACCACTAGGAAGAATGTATGCAGTGTGTGAATTATTGAAATTATCCTACCAGTTTGGTTTGAAACTGTCTCATCACTATTTGTTTATCAATAAAATTATGGAAAAAAAAGAATTATTATTGACATTTATATTTAAATATTTGTTGTAACCAGATTGCCGTAACCCAGTCATGCTTCACCATTCACCCTTCTTGACCATCATCATCAAATTATTGCTTCTTTGATTATTTTATTGTAATAATCAAAACTAGAATATGATTCATGAAATTTTTCACCCAAAATTACGTAGAGTTTCTGAAAACATTTGTAATTATTTCCTAAAGACTTTGGTTCATAATACCCTTATCTCTTTGTTTGGATGGTTGCTTGGGGTTTTTTTTTTTGTTTGTTTGTTTTGTTTTGTTTTGTTTTGTTTTTGTTGTTGTTGTTTTGAAAGAAGACCTCAATGTGCACCGCAGGTTGGCCCCAAACTTCAATCCTCCTGCTGCAGCCACCTGAGTGCTGGCGTTACAGTTATGTGCCACCACGCCTGGTTCACTCTGGTCTTCATGACATTGTCTTGGGAAATATATGAGACCAGCCTGACCTGAGATTTATATGCTCCCCCCTCCCTAACCCCTGGGTGGTTGTGGCATGTTTTTTTTTTCTTTTCTCTTGAAAAGAAAAATTGGACAGAATATGATTTCCTCCAAACATGTTACATTTTTAGGATGAAAGTATGTTGAGGACTTCTTCAGTCCAACAATATTCTCCTGGATACCACCGGCATTGTATTAATACACTAATAATTCGTTATGACTTCTAACAGTCAACATTCCTCACAAGGTAAGATCTGTGGGTCTTCAGTTTAAATATTAAGTACCATCGAACTATTATCTTAATTTTCTTCATTTTGTTTTTCTACAAAGTTAGAGCCTAGCTTCTATTAAAGTTCAGGATCAACTGCTGGCCGTATGAATGAGATGAAGTTACTACTCAGCTGACAAAGAATTAGAACCACAGTGAACAGGATTTTTGCAGGACTTGCATAAGCCAGCCAAACTTGTGTAATTGTTAAGTGCCTAAGTGGAGCGATTGTTCCACTCGTATACACAGGAAGACTTCTTAAGGTAGTGATGGTGAGCCTTTTGGAGTTTTCAAGGAAAGCAGCCCAGTGCCACGTGGATGCCGGAGTTTGCCACCACACGTGTAAACCTTTCTTATGGATCTTTTTCTCTGTTAACCGGTGGATTCACCGGTGACTCGCCATATATGCATGCACAGTAAAATGTTTTCTATGGAGAATCAGCAGGTGGAAAGATATCCATTCTTAGTTTTTGTTGCTAACATGGTAGAGAAATTTCTTAGAGCCTTGAACCCTCGCTCTTGATCCCATGCATGATGGAGTTTCCTCCTGATCTACAGCCAGCCCTGCCAGCCTGAGTGTCTCCTCGGCGCGGCAGAAGCTACTTCCCTCCACGTAGCCCCACCTGTCCATTTCTGCTTCTGCTTCCCATGCTTTGATTATGGCATCCAGAAATCCTAGGTGGAGTTCCCTGCAGAGTGGGAGACAGGTCCTGTCACATTCTCCTGCCTGGGAGGGTCCAGATTTGCCAGCTCTGTGTGTTGACAAGGTGTCCTCCGCTGCCAAGACTGTCAAAATGTGTTAGGACTGTGCTGGGCAGCACATGCAGCAGGAAGGGGTCGCACCACTGTCCCCCACCCTCCCAAGCCAGAGCTGACTGGAGGGCAAGGCCAACCCACATGAGTAGAGCCCCCCAACCATGTTCTCCAACTACAGAGGTCTGCAAATTGAGACCTGCAGCCCAGCCCAGGTCATCTCGCCCAGTCAGAGAGGGATTGCAGTTTATACTGTCTGTCCCTGTGCCGTCCTGGCACAGACAGCAGTGCACAGTGTGCCTAAGCTGTGTGTCCCCGAGGGACTTGAACAGGACGCTGCATCAAGGGGCAGCTCTTCCAGGAAGCAGCATCCAGCGATGCTCACAGAGGGCCCCTGCACAGTCATCGCTGCGCCCTGCTCCTGGGGCTGGCCCTTCCCAAAGACCCTGTGCATCCTCTTCATGTTCTTACATTCCAGGACTCTGGGCTCAGGGATCCATGTGACAGCAGCAGCTCTTGGGCAGAGGGAGAATGAGGACAACTGTGCAATTGTGCTTGCCCTGGCTGGGCTGACTCAGCCCTGTGACTGCGGGATGTGCCAGGAAAGCCGCTTGCTCTCCCCCATCACACGCAGTTTCTCATTAATCAACGTAAGTGAATACCAAACTTGCTTCAGAAAATTGATTTGAAGAGTAGATGAGATGATATGAGACATGATCAAACTATATGATGCATGTTTCAAAAAATATTACAGTAAAAATCACATTGCCACTGATCCCCCCAAAGCACCTCCTTTACTTTGGACACACTGAGCTCATCCCTCTTGCCACTTTCTGAAGCCACTCCAGAAGTACTATTGCCTGAGAGTCTTTATAAGGCATGGCCAAAATTAGAGTGAGTGTGGCCTCCAAAGCCATCCAATAGAAAGGCAGCTTGTAAAGACATTACAGAGTCCTCAGTCACCTCCCTCACAGGAGCGGACACTCTGGGACTTTAGGCTCTTTCCCAAAGTCAGAATGACCGGGAGAGGCAGCCAGGACAGCACAACTGCAGACACTCAGGAAAGAGAATTTCAGAGCTGCTGCCAAAAGTGGCCAGGACAGTGGGAGGAGTACACTCGGAGGCAGGGGAGGACTCTGGGGGCACCCATGGCGCTTTTCTTTTGCTGGTCTAAATATTCTATTTAAACACACACTGCATCTTTGAGAAGTCCTGCAAATTGTTATCATTTCTTCTTCCCTCCTGAAGCCAAAGAGCAAGAAATTGTTAAACAAACAAACAGCTTCCTAAGGACCAGTGCAGCGACCCTCACTGGAAATAGGAGAGCCTGTGACACAGGGCTTCTGCCCCACGGTTTGAAGATGAACGACTGAGTTTATTAAGAGGAAAAGCTCTCACCCTCTGTTTCTCCTGTTACATTCCCACATGCCTCTGCACCAGGCATTTGATGATTTCTCCCCTCTGACCAGGCAGCCGTGCTGCTCTGCCACATGCCTCAGAGGAATGTCAGGCCCCACAGGCCACAGGCTCTGTCCTTAGCCCCCAGCCTGGCCCTTAGAGCTTCAAGTCTGCCAGCCATACACCAAGGTTCTACGACCCCCTTTGGTTGGATGCGTTCCTAAAGTAGCTCCCTGAGCTCAGGATAACACTGTGTTTTTTGTTTTCTTGGGGAGGATCTTACAAGGCACACAGATGGACTCCAGCTGAAGAGATGAGTAGCAGAAGGTGGGGGGCAGGTGTGGCGCTCCCATGCCCTGTGGGGAAGGGGGGTGTCAACCAAGATCCCATGCTCTTGCCTCTGTGGGTCCACCCATTCCTCCCTGCTCTCTTCAGTTTTACAGAGAATTCCTTGCATAGGAACAGGTGACTAAATCACTGACAGTGGTGAAGGCTCAGCACATGCATCAGCTACTCATCTCTGTCACACAATAGCCAACACCCGACGTGAAAGGACAGATCTGACTTGTGAGCTAGGATTCAGTCTGCAGCCAGCTGCTCCCAGGCAGGAGCATCTTGGCAGAGGACATGGAGGATAAAAGCTGCTTGTGCACAGTGGCCAAGAAACAGCAGAGAAACAATGCTGGCAAGGAGGGGTCGGGGGCCCTGCGTAATAGCTGAGGTCGTACCTCTGTGAACCACCCAGACACACCGGTGGATCTCTGGGAAGCTCTCCAGACAATTCAGGTGACCTAGTCAAGTTTGACCTCCTATCCCTCCCCGTCCCCAACCTTTGAGCCCTGACTTGGCCATTCAGGTGACCAAAGCCAATCCTGTGGTCATCTAGTTAACACAGTGCATCAAGTCACTCTCTACTTGGAGATGTCAAGGGTTTGGGATGTTGTTTCTCAAGAATGAAGGTGAGACCAGATACATATTTCAAAACACCATAGTTAAGGAGGGATCATCATCCTGGGAACCAAGGTATGCTGTGGGCCTCGTGGAGGAAAGCGTGGGGAGGAAGAGGGACTCTGAGCCAGCCCAAAGGGGTGAGAATGGCTGAGTCCCCAAAGGGCAGAACAAAATGCAGCCCAGACAGCGGGCAATGTGGGAGCTTGAATGGGTCATGGGGTGACCAGCGTAGATGGTCAACCAGAGGTGAGGCTGTGACATCTCCCTGACCTGCTGGGGCTGGGATTCTGTGCTGAGAACAGCAGGGGCTGCCATGGGGCACCACACAATAGAGGCACCAGGCTGTGCTGGAAAATGTTTGGAACCATCAAAGTGGGGAGCATTTGGTAGAGGGGGACAGGCACAGAGGAGCTGGGGAAGTAGAGGTGTATGCTCACCTGGATGCACCTTGCTGAGGGGTTCCACGATGGTGTGACCCTCACAGCACACTCATGAAGCCACGTAGTGTAAGTCAGCCACTTTGCACGGTCTCTTGATCCAGTGGTGAGATCCAGTAAATAAAAGATGGAACACGGCAATCATTGCAGTAAATGTTTCCTATCAATAGAAAGAATGCACTTCACAAAACAAGGATAACTATACTTCAGTGTAGCCTCATTTGTCCGTTTTTGCTGTTATTTCCTGGGCATTTAGCGTCATAGCTAGGATTTGAACATGCAGCTTGGGCAGGAAGAGGAGCAGCCCATTATGGTGGGAGGTGGGTGGGAATGTCAAACTCCGCACACCTCAAAGCTGTGATGTCAGTGGCACCCTGAAAGATGTGGCTGGGGGACAGTGGATCTGAGTGTTTCGGGCTCTAAGGAGAAGTCTACTCTGGTGGGAGTCACCTAGCTTCCTTGGAGTGAAGACATCTGGCTCTTCCAAAGGCGATATGGGCTGCAAGCAGAGCAAAGGGTGACAGGGAGCAGGGCAACTACTGCCTCATGAGAGCACCAGGTCACTGGGCAGCTCCCCTCCCATGGGGCACCTCCCCCTGCAGCTCGGAGAGCCCTAAAAGCTGCCTGAGTGGGCGAGTGAGTGTTCAGGAGAGCAGAGGCCCACGCAGCTGCCACATTATCGCACGGGGCTCTTGGTGCCACAGCGCCAGCAGTTAAGTCTGCAGAAATATTCACTCCTCTTTGCTTTTGGTTTACAGCTTCTGCTCGCTCCTGGCAGGTTTATTACAGCTTGAGATCTGAAGTTCTGTGTCTCGGGCGAGAAACTTAACACAGAGGAGGGCATATCCTCCCGGTTAGAAAGAGGCCTCCGCTGCACTGATTCTTCTCAACTGTCATCCTGATTGGCAGGAGAGACACTGAGGAGACCAGTCCGGCACACTTCCGGGATGTCTAGGAGGGTTGTGGATGGACCTTGTGGTCTGCACCTGGTCCGGCCCTTGACCCCTCCTCTCTGGCTCAAACAAACAAAAACCAGGGGGAGAAGGAAAGAAAGAGAAGCCAAACAAAGTCCTTTACTCTGGGATGACAGAAAAATGCTTTGAGGTCATCTCAAGACATGACCAGATTCCAGCCATGGCAGGGCTCAAGGGTATAAGAGTATAAATACTCTGAGAGACTTTGCTTTGGGAGAGAAGCTCCAGGGAAACCTGTTCACTTAGGACTAGTCACAAAACTGTTTCCCTGAGTTCAGACTCTCAGAAACCATAGTACCCATGGCCTGAGGGGTCCTGGTCACTGCTTGTAAAGAACAGAGACCTTGTTGTGTCTGACATACACTGCTTAAAAGAGAAAAGGGTTATTTGGGTGTAGGTTTTAGATTACAGATCAATGTGTGTATGATCTGGTGAGTTTTTAGTTGTGTCTGAGGTGGTTACATAGTAGGGTGGAATTAAGACTGTTATTAATCCGTTTGTAGACTAAGTTTGGTTTAAGGAGACATGTCTATGTGCCAGGTGGACTGGGGTGACCATGTGGTCATTAATTCTGTCAACTAAACTGGTCTGAGGTCACCTAGGAGACCTGTGCAGCTCAATTCCAGATACTTCTGAGGGGATCCCAGTGGTGACACTTGGGGATCATATCTGGTCCTTGGCCCCTTCCTCCCTGCTGCTCCCTGCTGTCTTCCCAGACCCTGCGAATCCAGCATCTTTCCTCTGTGACGTCTCTGCCTTGGAGCCAGCCAGCTGTGAACTGTAATCTAAAACCTACACCCAAATAACCCTTTTCTCTTTTAAGCAGCGTATGTCAGTTATTTTGTTATAGTCATAAAAAGCTATCCAATACACTCTCAGGGCTAACATGATTGAAGGGAATATTCTTGCCTCCAAAGTTATCTTAATTCATATGTTTTTTGGGGCAAACAGTAGTTGATTCAAAATAATGCCATATCTGTCCCTGGAATAGCATCCATTTTTATCTCTGTGGCCACAACATGCTCAGGAGATTGGAGTCCTGTGTTCAAGGACATCTCAAGAGGATAAGAAATCTACCCATCACCTCTCGGTAACCTTCAGCACATACGAGTGAAGGCAAGCATGGTTGATTATAATATGAATCTCAAAGAAATCTTCAAAATCCTGCAATACTTTTCTCTGGAAAATCAGGCTCTATGAACCCTGAACTGGGGCAGTTATTCCATGTGTCGGAGATACATGCAGACACATGTGCTCACTGACACGTATCTCAGATGGCTTGTTTCAAACATCGTGGCTTTTTTTAAAAGTCACAGAACATATTTTCACCTTTATCCTGGCTAATATCTTTCATGTAGTTTGTGTAGACCTGCAGAATGCCTGCTGTCCTTTGCCTTGTTTAGTGGTCATAATAATTTTCTTCTGATGTAGATGTTCGCATTGTCTGCATAAAGAACTGAGGGTACAGAGAGGCGGGAAAGCCTGTGCAGGGCTGCAGAGTTCTCTCCTGATTGCTAGCACAGTGAGTATTTCCGTTGAGCAACACCAAGGTTGCTTGAACTCAGAATACTCAAAATCACGTTCTTCACTGTGCCGGATGCCTCCCTCAAGTAAAAGTGCAGGGCCCTGACTCTCTTGTTCAAGTGATAGAGATCCCCACTCTCCTGTCACTTAGGCTGCCTGGCTGTCCAAATATGCAGACCTTTCGGGACCACAGAGGACCCAAAGCCTATCACCTTGAGCCCTGTCACTTTATGGAAATGTATCATTTAGAATGAATCATGCCCCGAGTGATGGAAAAGTCACAGGACATCACAACCAGCTGCCCTCCTAGGAGCCCAGCCCTAAACAAACATCATCTAGGGACACAGAAGCAAAGCCTAGTTCTGAGCTGGTGCCAGTGTCACTCCTGCCCCTTTGTCCTGACACTACCATGTGGAAGGTGCATAGAGGAAGAACAGATTTGCCACCCAATGGGAGCTTTTGTGCTCCTGCTGGGGCTGGACTTAGAGTCTCATGAGACTCCTCCAGTCCTCTGAGGGGCTGGTGAAACATTACTGAGGACAAGCAAGCCAAAAGGTTCTGCTTCCTAGCGATGTCAGGGGAAGCTGAGGGCCCTGACTGCAGCCCTGGGTGAGTGAGGCTCTGTGGGCCACCGCACAGGCAACCTTGGGCAGAGCAGCCTATGCTGGGTCTCCACAGCTGAGACAAGCCTGCACTGGGAAACTTGCTCCAGAGAAGCCAGCCAGTGTTCTTTGTGCCCAGGTCTCAGGGCATGTTTGCTCTTCTGCTTGTGAAAGCACCGTGGATGAGGACCAGGAATCAGGAGGGGCTCTCTGCCCAGGTAGAAGAGCAAGGGACCTGCACGCTGACTTACGCTGTGTGCTTCACCATGGTGATGGCCCTCAACCCTCCCACCCTGCTGAGGGAACAAAGAGCTGCAGCCAGCAGTGTGTGCTACCTGCTACTGTGTCTTCTCACCACTCAAACAGAAACCCCTCCCACTTAGCCAGCAAGTTGCAGGGACGGTGAGGTGTCCGGCTCCCTCTGACAGGGTCTAGTGTAGCTGCCACTCGAGCAGAGCAGAGGGGGCCTAGAGCACTGCCCGGGGGTCTCAGAGATTCACCGGCGGGTGTCCACAGCTGCCGTGTGATGTGACTACTATGTCCTTGCTCCTCTGGCCTGGCTGAGTGCTCCCAGAGCAGTGGTCAGGCTGCTCCTTCTCCTGGCTCCGGGTGCGCCAGCAGACGCTGGCATTGTGACCTCCAACAGCAAAATCACACCCACAGTGCTCACAGGCTGGGGTGGCCCAGGCCAGGGCTGAGCACAGTGCACGAAGTGAGTCACTGTCTCCTACATGTGCAAAGGAGAGTGAAGGCCATGAAAAACGACAGAGATACCAGGGCACGGTGGAGCATGCCCGTAATCCCAGCCTTCTGGGAAGCTGAGGTGGCAAGACTCCTGAACTTAAGCCCTACCTGGGCCACTTGGAGACTTAGCTAGATCTTGTTTAAAAGAAAAACAAAGAAACAAGGCTGAGGATATAACCCATGGAGGATCTGACTTCAACCCCTGATGCTGAAACACACACACACACACACACACACACACACACACACACACCCTGTCAGGAGGCTACCGTGGGTGCACAGCTTCCAGGCACTCTGGTGAGACTCAGTGTGCCTACCTGTGCCAAAGCAGATTCCTCCAAACCAGCTTTCCCTGAGGAAGTAGGGGGCTCAGGAAGGTGCCAGTGTGGTGCCCCAAGGTGAGGGTGGTCCCATGGGAAAGGGGCTGCCTGGTCCTGACAAGGGTGGCTCCGTGATGTGCACCTGTCTGCCCTGCTCTCAGCTTCTGGGTGGTGCTGGGTGTGGTGCCCAGATCTCAGGGGACAGGGAGCTAGAAAGCAGGGTTTGGCTCAGAGACATTGCCTTAGTGTGCTCTAAAGTTAGAGCTTGGGCTGAGGAGATAGCTCAGCAGTCTAAGCACCTGCCCAGCAAGTGGAAGGACCCAGGTTCAATTCCCAGTATTGCATGCTGTGCCAGCTCCAGGAACCCTGGGT
>NW_004524584.1:19961894-19973640 GCF_000260255.1 Octodon degus | reverse complement strand
CACCTTTGGTAGGAAGAGAAATCAAGAACAACACCAGTGATTAAGAATTAAGTTATTTTATTTTCAAAAAAATAAAAGTAATTTCCAAGCTAACAAGTAAAATAAAAGCATTTTTGTTAAATCAACATGGAATAACTGAGTGGTTACCAGCAAAAGAATTAAGTCTGCATACTTGTGCACTGTGTGTGTGTGTGTGTGTGTGTGTGTAACATAGTAACACAAAGGAAAGTGAAATTTCTGCTTTGTCTTATGCTCTATTCACTGATATTTTAGTATTGTGTCTGCGTGTGTGCATGTGTGTGCACGTGCATGTGTGCATGTGTGTGTGTGTGTGTGTGTGTGTGTGATGCAGCTACACCCCCACCCACCTGGTCCCCTAATCTTCACACAGTTGTATGACACCATCTTTGCCAAGTCGGTGCCTGAGTCTTGCCCACTGTGCCCCTGCAGCTACACTAACAGGGCACCAGGCAGATCTGACGGGAAGGTGACAGTCACAAGCCAGCTCTGGTCACTGACCATGCACATGAGAACCAGCCATGAGTAGGAAAGCTCCTCACTTCAGGTTGGCACAGCCAGCTGCAGACCATGGCAGCAAGCAAGCAGAGTGCCAGGCGGGGCAGCGTTCTCACAGACCTCGGGAGCGAGCTCCAGGGCCAGAAGGGAAGGCTTCTGGGCCACACTGCTCCCTCCTGGGGAAGGAGGGAGCACTGTCAAGGCCCTGGCCCTGTCGCCAGGCCCTGTTGGGCAGTTGGCGTCATGGCCATTGGGTTCCCAGAGCACGTCTGAAACCTGCACCTCCAGGCAAGGGGCAAGCAGCTTGAGGCTCCTCAGAGGGGTCTGCGTCCCACGCACATCAGAAGAGCCATGTAGGTGCCATTTGGGTGACGTAAAGAGCAGGGGCCTGTGTGCCGAGACAGGGCAGCTGGCTGGGCAGCAGCCATCCCCTGCACTGATGCTCGCACCCACACACTCTGCTCCGGAGGCTGTCCTCGACCTTTGTCCCCACAGACCTCCCTGCTGTGGCCCCATTGTCTGCCTCACCTTTCCTGGTGACTCTGGGCTGTCGGGTGCATTGGGTGAGAGGCCTTCCCGGCCCCTGCTGCTCAGCTGTCAGGGGCCCCGGGAGCTCCAGGGCTCCACCCCAGGCTTATTGTCTGCCTGGACTGCCACAGCTGCCCTGTGGAGGAGGTCTGAGCATGAGTCTGACCAAGCACTCGGGGCCTGAGCTGCTGGAGTGCACGAAGCACTTGAAGACCCGGCTTATCACTCGCCTCTGTAATACCCTGGCTTGGCTACATTTGTTCCCTGGTCTCTCCCAGCCCTGGGGCAGAGATGATCACTCGCAACCAGTCACTGAACAAACCATCTGATGGAGTCCTGGAGAAGGGACTCAGAGAGTCCACGCTCAGCTTGTATCGTCAGCTTGGTCTGTGTTCTGGGAAGACAGGATGGTGGGAAATCTCTTTGCTGTGTGATGCTGACCTGAAACACCGAGCTGCCCGACACCAGGAAGAACAAGCGACCCGAGCCCAGCAGCCCTGCACGGCCTCTGCAGAGCACACTTCCTGGGACCTCCGGGCTGCGGCAGGCAGGTCAGCCGATGCCTCTCGGTCGTGCTGCAGTCTCAATGGCCTCTGGTTCCCCAGAGCAGCCTGAGCACACACTCAGATGAGGGGCAAGACCTAGTCCTGTGTCCACGTTGAATTCCTGCCTGGAGAATGGTCTCCAATTGTGCAAAGAAAGCGGTCACAGAGGCGCAGATGAGAGCAGTGGCATCTGCCACTCACTTCCAAGGGTTCGGAGGACTGCGGGTGTGCAGAGCAGACCTGCAGAGGAGCCGCAGGAGCCCACAGAGCACCACGGGAAGGTGTAAGGGGTCAGGAGGAGAGGAGCAGCCTGAGAACAGGGAATGCAGCCAGCTGCTTCTTGGGCAGATGATCACATCTAAAATATTAAAGAACTCCAGAAGATGAGGCCCCAAAACAAAAGACCCAGCCTAGGAATGGGCGACTGGCACAAACAGACACTTCTTAGAAGAAGTATGAATAAGTGGTCGAGAAACACATGAGAAAATGTTCCTCATCACTGCACATTAAAGGAACGAAAATTAAAACTACACTGAGATTCCATCTTATCCCAGAGAGAGTGGCGATCATCAAGAAATCTAATCATGACAAAGGCTGGAGAGGCTTTGGGAGAAGAAGAAACCCTTCTCCATGTTTGGTGGGAAAATAAATTGGTACAACCACTACAGAAATCAGTACAAAGATTCCCCCAGAAAAGCAAATTTAGAAATTTAATGCAATCCAGCTCTTCTCTTCCCAGGTACCTTCCTCAAAGAGTCAAAGTCATCGCTCCAGTGATCCACACACACCCATGGCTATAGCAACACCGCTCGTAACAGCTAAATCATGAAAGTGTCCACCAACAGGCAAATGGATTAGGAAAAGGTGCTGATTACCTACGAGGGAGTACTGCCAGTACTCTACTCTAAAGAAAGATAAAGCTGAGGCATTTGTAGGAAAACAAATGCACCTTGAGACCACAGTGTTAAGTGAAATAAGTCAGACAGACAAGCCTAAGAATTTATGATCTCTCTTCTGTGAGAAAGCCAAAGTACAGATGCAGGTAAAGAACGCAATAAGAGCTGGATAACAGAGAACAGGTCTTCTGCAAATGGGAAGGGGCCCAAGAGATGGAGGAGGGAAGAGGAGGCTGGAAGCTGTAAACAGAAGGGAGAGAGGCACGTGACCAGCCCCCACAGTAAACGCAGTCATCACCCACTGCAAAGGGCTGCTAATAGCAGTGCCAATGAGAAGCTTCAAGAGCCATCTTCTACTTGAGGAAAGATGGAGTAGATGTAGGTATCGTCATCTGTAAGTACTGAGAGGCTTTGGCGTGAGCTGTAAAGCAAACAAAGCTGAAAGGATAAGAGGACCTCAGGCTGAGGACACAAGGATGACTTCTTTTGCTCCCCACTGACCTTCCTTTTGCTCCCCACTCAGAGGCAGAGGCCAGCATTTGGCACGGGTTGATATCTTGGTGAAGATCATTCTTCTGTTGCAAGACAGATGTTCAGTGTTGTTGTAATCTGCATTTTTTTAATGCCCAGAAGCTCAAGGTATGCAAGTCCAAAGCATGGACATAAAACTAGTATAACAAAAACTTGCTTTCTCTGGCCAAAGAATCAAGAACAGAACATGACAGCATGGCAGAAATGTCTAGACAGCCATTGCTGTGCCCTACCAAACACAACAGGCAGCATCTGTGTTCCCGCAGTGTAGAAGAGCAGAGCCTCCTTGTTTAGAAGGCCTGAAAGGGGGCTTCCCACTCCTACCCCTGGGAGGTGACTGTGCTCCCTGCAGCAGCAGGGAGACTGAGCAGGGACAGTGCTGAGTCCCACTGGGGAGAAGGCATTGGAAGGTCTCCCACCAAAAACTCCCTTCTCACTGTCGTTGGAGACCTCAGGGATCTAGGCACCCAAAGGCCAAAATCAAGGCCAAGCCCTCTCCTCTCTGGCAGAGTGGATCCATGAAAAGCCACCACAAAAGGAAAAATACTGAACAGAGGCTCAGAGCATCAGACCAATCAACACTCATGGTTAGAACCCAGGTGAAGGCTCACAGGTGCAAATTCTCCGACAAATGGTAACTAAGACTTGAAAAACATTCAGAGTTGAAATTTTCAAATGGCAAATAGAGTGAAGAAGAATATTTATAGAATGTGGAAAGGTTATGCCGGGAAAGAGGAGAGACGGGAGGGAAGGCATGAATTGCAAGAGAGAACACAAGTTACCCAATGTGAATGACAGTACAGAAAAAAAAATTTAAGATAGCAAGTGCCTGAGTCATGTGGAACTGAGACTGAAAGGTTCATCTTTGTGTGGCTAGAGCCTAGCAAGAAAAGAACAAGACCAGGATGAGAACAGAACTGAAGAAAGAATGAAAGAAAACCCTCTTTCAAGCACCTGAAACACAACATCTGGATGCAAAGTGAATCCCAAGCAGAACAACCTAGGACAAAGCACCACACATCTGTAACATCTGATGCTAAGAAGTAGGTGCACAGACCCTGAAGCCACATGTGCAGCCCAGCCCCAGAGGTCAGCACCATAGATGGGGCCATGGGGCCAGGGAGGTTTCAGGAAGCTGCAAGCTGAGACCCACAGGAGAGGACTCGTGAGCTGAGGTCAGAGGATGACCTTGGCTCTCTCAGTGCTCACCCCAGGGGTGGCTGAGGACTGCAGGGAAGGCAGAGTTGTCTTGGATTTCCCCCGCTCAGGACTGGGAGAAAGAAATTGCCATTATATGAGGCACTGGGTCTGATTTCCTTTTTAAATTCACAGTTTATCTTTCATCTTAATTTATTTATTGGTGTGTGTTTGTAGCATGTATGACTACCTTGATTGTGGGACTTGGGCACATGTTGTGGCATATCATAATGCTTTTTAATTTCCCCTTTCCCTCCCTTCACCCCTATTCCCTTTCCCATTTACCACAGATCTGTCTCCCCAGTACTGTCAAAATGACTAGATGCCCAAAACTGACACACAGATTTAATGCAATCCCAACCCAATGTCCATCTTTCTTGTTACAGCCAACAGAACTGGCTAAGACAGCCATAGTGGTCAAAACTGTGAACACTAAAGACAAAGAAAAGTTTCTTGAAACAATGATCTAGAAATGAAAATTCACCTACAGTAGGACACCTTGGATGATAGAGAACTGTGCCTCAGAGAGAGAGAGAGAGCCTGGCAAGCAGAGAGAGCGGTGCCTTTCTCAAGTGCTGAGAAGAAATAAGCAGTCTTCTGCAGTTAACGTGGCCTATCGCATGCAGGAAGACTGTCAAAATTGGGGTCTGAAGATTCCAAAGTAATAAGACACTGATTAAAGTAATAAGGGCATATAAAGGAAATTGAAAACTTTACATTATAACTGAGGAAGTACCCAAAGGGCAAAGTTTCTGTGCCACATTCAGATTGGTGAGTGGTAATGCCATTAGACTGGCAAATTTTGTAGATGTAGAGAAACCCTTCAAGCAAGCAGCACACACCCTGCACAAAGAGACACACTCAAAAGCATTATAAATGAATTAAAATGTATCTCTAAAAAAGTGCTTAAAAGTCAGGGACAGAAAAACAGAAAAGAAAATACAGTTCACACCAAACAATGACAAAAGAAAATAGAAGGTAAAATAGCTGACTTAATACATTCATGATGGGCTCATAATTTGTAGGTCTCAGCCCCGGCCCGGTGAGGGTATGAGAAAGCTTCTGGCTAACCTGCACCGACAGGACCTGTCTGGTCGAAGCCCAGGCGCACCATGGGTGAGACCCTCTTCCACCCTTTTAGGATCCCCACCACCACTCCGCAGCACCCACCCAGCCCACCGAGTGAAAACTTCTACCAGGTTCTTGGGACCCCCAGATCCAGCCCTAGCCCAGGCACAGTGAGTGTGTGGGACAGCTTCCTCTCCCCCCTACTCCACCTTGTCACTTCAGACTTAGTTCAGGCCTGGCATACAGGACTGGGGTGAAACTCTGCAGCTGCAGTGCCTGCAGAAAGAGTAGGGGAAAGAACCACCCAGCTAGTCGAGAAGCAGAACATCTTGCCAGAGGGGCACAACAGGTTCACTTCCAAGGGCGGCAGCAGGAAGGAGCTGAGCACAGCAGCCAGACCCAAGCCAGGCACAGCTGGATGAATTCAAACTTTGTAGATGTGCACCTGAATTTCAGTAGGTGCTAAGGTTATAACTGCACCAAAGCTCTACAACAAAGGTCAGAAGACAGTGCTATACAAAATAACAATGAGAAGGAGCAAAATGCAATCTCAGACCCCAAACCCACCCATAATAAGGGCAGAGGACACTAAAACAGAACAAATTGGGAATCAAGGAGCTGAAATCAATGAATCAACAGCTTCTGAAATAAAGAAACGACTGCATGAAAGGTATAGAGGAACTCAGATTGGAAATGAAAACAGAAATCCCTAAATTAATGGCATCTGCAGTAAAGAATCAAATGCAGAAAAATATGGAGAAACCAACTGACCACACAGAACAAGTGCAGAGGACATTAGCTCAGCTCAAATGTATGAATTAATAGCGTCGAAAGTAAATAAGCAACAGCAGAAAGTTAAGCAGGAACTCAGAGGAGAATTATTTTCTGAAATAAAAGAAAATTTTATGAACTCATAGCTTCTGAAGTAAAGAACCAAATACAGAAATATAAGGAGGAAACCCAATCTGAAAAAAACTCTGCTGTAAAAGAATTAATAACTACTTCTAAAGAAGACATTGATTAAAAAAAAAGAGATTAGAAAAATGAGGATTCCTTGAATGAGCAACACAAGAAAAAAAAATAGATCGCATGAAGCAGAGTCAAAGAGATATAGAAGAACTTAAAATCTCAATAACAAGCTTGCAAAACTGTTTAAGTGAAAGTGAAGACAGAGTTTCACATCTTGAAGACGCTGGTGCAGCTAGTGAAAAAGTAAGAAAAGATCTCTTAAAAACAACTAGGATGCAGGAAAAAAATAATTCATCACTTGCAAGACACTGCAAAGATGAACAATGTAAGACTAATAGGTATCAATGAGAAAGAAGCAGTCAATACAAAGAACATTAAAAAAATAGGGGCAGAAGTAATAGCAGAAAACTTCCCAAATATGAGGAAACAATCTGACATTCAGGTAACAGAAGCATACAGAATGACGAGTAACCTCAACCCTATGAAAAACACACCAAGACATAACATAGTCAAGATCCCAGAAATTCAGCACAAGAATAATATAATGAAAGCCACTAGAGAAAAGAAGCAGATCATGTTTTAAGGAAAACCCATCAGAATTACGGCCTACTTCTCTTCACAAACCATGAAGGCAAGAAGAGCATGGAGCAGAGTACTTCAAGTCCTCTGAGAAAACAAATTCCAGGCCAGACTACTATACCCCACAAAACCCTCTTTCAAGTTTGATGGAGAAGTAAAATACTTTCATGACAAAGAACAGCTAAAGAATTTCATGATGACAAAGCCAACACTAAACAGGCTCCTGAAAGATGTTCTAGAGAGGGACCAAAATGATCAGAACTCCATGAATGAGATCAGAAGCAACCAACTAAATAGGAAAACAATTAAACACAGGAGAAAAAGGAGTAAATGACAACAGGTAAATAAAATGTCAATTGTAAGTCAATACACCTCAATTCTAACCATCAATGTAAATGTATTCGATTCACCAATTAAGAGAAATAGACTGGCACAGTGGATTAGGAAACAAAATCCAGCGATATGCAGCATACAAAGGACACATTTAACTCATAAAGATATTCATTGGCTGAAAGTCAAAGAATGGAAAACAATAGTACAGGCCCTACCACCTCAGAAAAAAGCAGAGGTAGGAATCCTGATCTCAGACAGTGTAAACTTCATACAAAGAATGATCAAGTGAAATAAAGGAGGCCACTATATACTGGTTTGTGGAAAAATTCAAGAGGAAGAGGTAACACTCCTAAATCTGTATGCACCAAACACAGGAGCACCCAACTGTATAAAGCAAATGTTAATGGACATGAAAAATCTAATATCCAATACCACAATATTAACAGGAGACCTTAACACACCCTTATCCCCCAAAAATAGGTCAACCAGACTAAAAATTAGCAAAGGAAATAACAGAACTGAACCAGAGCTTGAAACAAATGGACTTGGTGGACATATACAGAGTGTTCTACCTAAACACAGCTGAATGTACATTTTTCTCAGCTGCACATGGGTCATTTTCTAAAATAGACCACATACTGGTCCATAGGTCATGCTTAACTATATGCAAAAAAACCAGAAATTATCCCATGCATATTATCAGACCACGGTGCAATGAAACTGGAAAGAAATGACAAAAGAAACTAGAAAAAAATTATAAATACATGGAAATTAAGTAACACCCTATTCAGCAACCAATGGGTCACAGATGAATTTAAACAAGAAATTCGGGGCTGGCGAGATGGCTCAGTGGTCTAAAGCACCTACTTAGAACAAGCTCAGCAAAGCACAAGGGCCGCGGTTCAATCCCCCAGCACCACATGCCAGCCAGCCCCGCCCCCTGGTGGGCTAAGCTGGCCACACACATACACACACACACACAAATAAATAAAAACAAATAAATACATAAATAAATAAATAAATAATAAACAAGAAATTCAACAATATCTACAATTCAATGAAAATTTCACACAACTTATTGGAATTTATGGGATGCTCTGAAAGCAGTTCTCAGAGAGAAATTCATAGCTGTGAAATCACACATAAGGAAAACAGAAAGGGAACAAATAAACACCCTAATGGTGCACCTCCAACAAGTAGAACAGGAAGAGCAAACCAAACCCAGAGCCCAAAGATCAGAAGAAATCATAAAGATTAGAACAGAAATTAATTCAATTGAGACAAAGAACACAATTCAAAGAATTAATGAAACAAAAAGCTGGTTCTTTGAAAGATTAAATAAAATCGATAAGCCCCTAGCTAACCTCAACAAAAGGAGGAAAGAAAAAATTCAAATACAAGCAATAAGGAATGAAAAGAGTGTAATTGCCACAGACCCAGGGGAAATTCAGAAGATTATCAATAGCTACTTTGAGAATCTTTACTCTCACAGAATAGAAGACACACATGAAATGGACAGATTGCTAAAAAGGTACAAATTATCAAAACTGAATAGACAAGATATAACCACTCTCAATGGTCCGATAACAGCCAATAAAATATGAGATGTAATAAAAAACCTAACGACAAAGAAAAGTCCAAGTCCGGATGGATTCACAGCTGAATTCTACAAGAAATTTAGAGATGTAGTACCTATACTCCTCAAACTCTTCAATGAATTGAAAAGGAAGCATTCCACCCAAAATCATTCCTTGAGGCAAGTATTATACTGATATCAAAACCAGGGAATGACACAACTAAAAAAGAGAACTACAGGCCTATCTCCCTCATGAACATGGATGCAAAAATTCTCAATAAAATCCTAGCAAATTGAATACAGCAAATCATCAAGAAGATCATACACCATGACCAGGTAGGATTCACCCCAGAGATGCAAGGATGATTCAATATTCGAAAATCTATAAATGTAATACACTATATCAATACAGCAAAAACTAAAAACCACATAATCATCTCAATTGATGCAGAAAAGGCTTTTGACAAAGTCCAACACTCATTCCTGTTCAAAATCCTATAGAAAATTGGAATAGATGGCCTCTACTTCAATCTGGTAAGAGCTATTTATGAAAACCCAATGGCTAATATAATTCTAAATGGCGAAAAACTGAAATATTTTAATCTTAGATCTGGTACAAGACAATGATGCCCTCTATCACCACTCCTATTCAATAGTTCTGGAATCATTAGCTAGAGCCATTAGACAAGAGAGAGAACTAAAAGGAATAAGAATAAGTAAAGAAGAAGTTAAATTATCATTAGTTGCAGATGACATGATACTTTACTTAGAAGACCCAAAAATACTCCACCAAGAAGCTACTAGAATTGATGGACAAATTCCGTAGCATAGCATGATACAAAGTCAATACCCAAGTCAATAGCATACCTCTACACAGATAACAAACACACTGTGAGGGAATTATAGAAACAGTACCTTTTACAATAGCACAGAGGAAAATGAAATACCTTGGAATTCATCTAACTAAAGAAGTCAAAGACCCTTTCAGGGTAAATTACAGTACTCTTTAAAAAAGAGATTGTAGAGGAGTTCAGAAAATGGAAAGATATTCCATGTACCTGTATAGGAAGAACCAACATTGTGAAGATGGTCATACTCCCAAAATTGCTGTACAGATTTAATGCAATCCCTATCAGACTACCACTAACATACCTCACAGACCTACAGAAATCATTCCTAAAATTTATCTGGAACCAGAAAAATCCTAGAATAGCAAGGGCAATCCTGGGTAATAAAGACAAGGCATGAGACATTACAATTCCGGACTTGACATTATACTACAAGGCTACTGTGATAAAATCAGCATGGTACTGGCATCAAAATAGACCTGAGGATCAATGGAATAGATTAGAAGATGCTGAAGACTCTACAAAGACACTCAGCCTCCTTATCTTTGACAAAGGTGTCAAGCATACTCACTGGAAGAAAGCCTGTTTAACAAATGATGCTGGAAAAACTGGATCTCTACATGCTGAAAACTAAATGTTGACCCAGGTCTATCATCATGCACTAAGCTAAAGTCAAAATGGTTTAAAGATCTAAACATTAAAACAGAAACACTAAATCTCCTGGAAGATAAAGTAGGAGGAACTCTTGAAGACATAGGGGTAGGCAAAGAGTTCATGGACAGAAATCAAATCACACGGGAAACACTTGAAAGAATTAACAACTGGGACCTCCTCTTATTGAGAAGTTTTTTCATTTCAAAAGAAATTACCAACAAAGTGAAAAGACAACCCACAGATTTGGAAAAAAATCTTGACAAATAAGTACTCAGACAAAGTTCGGCTCTCTAGAATTTATAAAGAACTAAAAAACTCTAGGGCCCCAAATTTAAAGACCCAGTCCAGAAATGGACCACGGAGATGAACATACACTTCTCAGAGGACAAAATTAAAGAAGTAAATAAATATATGAAAAAATACTCCACATCACTAGCCATTTGTGAAATACACATCAAAACAACATTGAGATATCATCTTACCCCAGAAAGAATGGCTATCATAAAGAAATCACCCAACAACAAATGTTGGAGAGGCTGTGGGGAAAAATGAACCCTTCTTCACTGCTGGTGGGAATGTAGACTGGTGCAACCATTATGGAAATTAGTCTGGAGACTCCTTAGAAAACTAGGACTGGAAATCCCATTCAAACCAGCTATTCTTCTACTGAGAATTTTTCCAGAGGATCTGAAAATATCATATCATAGTGACATATGTGTGCCTATTTTTATAGCAGCACAATTTGTGATAGCCAAATCTTGGAAGCAACCAAGATGCCTCTCACCTGAGGAATGAATGAAAAAAATGTATTTTTATACAATGGAGCATTACTCAGCTATAAAGAATAAGAAATTCGAAGCCTTTATATTGAAGTGGGTGCCACTTGAAGATATACTCATAAGTGAAATAAACCACACACACATGTGTAAATATTGTATAGTTTCATTAGTATAAGAACTCAAAAGAAGAAAATAGGAAAGGCATAATACAAATAGAAAGGCATAATGCAATTAAATGGAAAGCAAGAACTTGAGGACTAGACAATGAAGAGAGAGCAAGGAGAAGAGCTAGGAAACATGACAGAGGCAAACCATATAGTTATATGTACAAGATGGGTAAGGCAAGACCCTGAGACTCTTCAGATTTTCAAATCTAGCAGTTAACTGGAAGGATTCTTACGCTGACTAACTATATATACTGACACGTGTTGACTAAGCAACTGCACTGAAGATGGCAATTTGTGATAGTAGGTTCATGCTTGGAGTGCCTGTAATTCTGGTCTTCTGAATACATGCTGCTTGTCATGACATGCCAGTTGCTGCCGTGATGTCTCTTCAGTAGATGATTGTTTAAAAAGGAAGGGGTTGATGAATGAAAGCAGGAGACAAGAAAAGGAGTATTGTGGGACTGTCCTGCCACAATATTGTATATGGTTAGATCTCTGGGCTTATGTGTAAACATATATAATTCTTTATTCATATTTTTAAAATATATTTTAATTTTTAA
>NW_004524584.1:19896797-19961290 GCF_000260255.1 Octodon degus | reverse complement strand
GCCATGTTGTTATGTTGAGCTGTAGGGGACTCAGGTCAACAACTTCTGACATTGCCAGTCAAGTGGAAGACCCAATACTATTATGGACTACTGGACTATTTTGGAATATTTTGCTGAGTTCACACACCTATAATATTTAAATGATGGAACTAAACAAAAAACGGGATATAGATGAATGAAATTTTGTGTCTATGTATTCAAAATGGTTAGGGTAGATATATAGCTACATTCTCTTAATTCAAGGAATAGAGACATTTATTCTAATAGTGTTTGTAAATAGGATATCATGTCTGCATATTGTACAACAAATAACCACTAGGAAGGCAGTGTGTGATGTGTTAATTATTGGAACTGTCTTACCAATTCGATTTAAAACTGTCTCATTGCAATTTATTTCTTGTTAAAATTATGGAAAAAAATAATAATTGGTGTGTCTCCCTGCCGGGTGATCTGCACCACCTACTGAGATTCTTCTATGCCACTTGTTGAGACAACCATGCACGTACCATTGGCATTATAAGCCAGTGGGAGTGCTAAGCTCTAGCATATTGTAATTACACTAAATGTAAATGTTCTAGACTTACCATTTAAAAGAGAAGGATTGGAATAGTCCATAAAAGAAAAAAATAGGGCTGGGGAGATGCCTCAGTGGAATAAGTGCTTGCTTGGCAAGTACAGGGGCCTGAGTTCAATTCCCGGTTCTGCCAAAAAAGAAAAGAAAAACATATTTTTAAAAAGAAAAGAAAAGCAAATAATTACAACATTTATCCCTGTTTTGTGGGATCTATAAGAAATTCCAATTATGACAGTATAGATACCTTAACATTAACACAAAATAGGACCATATATGTAGTACAAACCATAAGAAAATGAAAGCAAGTATGGGTGCTATATTAATATCATATAAAGTAGACAAAAGAGCAAAGAAAGTTAACAGGACAAAAAGAAATTTGCATAATGATAACAAAAGGGCAACCTATCAGAAAGCCACAGCAACCCTGAATGTATCTGCACCAAACAACAGAGTTGAAGAACATGCAAATGAACACTGATAGGACTGAAGGAGGTAGAGAAATACACAACTGTGGTTTGACATTTCAACAAACCTCCCTTTGTGATTGAAAATGTTACAGGAAAAGCAATACAGTGGAGAACTCTGTAAGACTTTCACCCAACAAGACCCAATGAGGACTTATTGAACATTCCACAGAACACACATTCTTGCCAGGGATTTCAGAGCACACACCAACATGTATCATGTCCTGGACCATAAGTCAAACCTCAAGAGATATGAAAGAATTGAAATTACACAGGGGTATGTCACATGATTACAATGCAGTCAAGCTAGACATCAATAATTGAAATATAACTACAAATTCCTGTCATACTTGGCAGAAAAACAATGTCGTTCTAGACAAATCATCTAGATAAACAAAAAGAAAGGCTAAGGCAGATAACACAATATTTTGAATTGCATGAAAAGGTAGATGAAAGAAAGTAAAATTTGTGGAACACAGATAAATCAATGCTTAGACAAAAATGTGTAGTGTTGGGCTGGTGAGATGGCTCAGTGGTCTAAAGCACCTACTTAGAACAAGCTTAGCAAAGCACAGGGACCGCGGTTCAATCCCCCAGCAACACATGCCAGCCAGCCCCGCCCCCTGGCACACACACACACACACACACACGCACAAATAAATAAATAATTTTTTTTAAAAAAATAAAAGAAAACAGCCCTTATTCATTTAAAAAAAGAAAAATCTGTAGTGTTGGATGTTCACATTAAACAAGAGGATCAAACCAGTAGTCTAATGTGCTATGAAAAAAAGACCATGAAAGCCGCAATTACCTACACAAGTCAATGGAATTAAATAAAAAATTTTAAATTATCGTACATAAATAGATGAAACTGATTTTTTTATAAAAGTGCAGAAGTGATTTGTTGGAGCAAGGAGACTTTCCAACGAACAATGCCAGGAACACAAGCCCTTGTGTTGGCCCAGGTTCTGCACAGTGAGTATAGAGGAGGGAGGTGATACCAAGACAAAGGCAGAAAGGGCCATGGAACTGGTGGAGAAGGCAGCAGGTCCCAAGACGCACCGGATGAGCAAGCAAGCTGGACCCCTGAGGGAGCCAGGGATCTGGTTCTGGTCCAAATCCAGAGGCCTAGGGACCAGCAAGTCAATGACAAGCTCCTGTCCAGAGGCTTGCAAGACTGCAACCCTGAAAAAGATGATTCTGTTGGCATTCGGAGGCAGGAAGGTATCACATTTTAGTCAGAAGACTTAGACACAAAGAGTTCCCTTTCATTTGGGGGAAAGATGGCCTTTACATTCTATTCAGGCCTGGAAGAAGCCCACATATATCAATAAAAGCTATCTGCATTACTCATTGTAACTATTTAAATGTGAATCTCTTCTAAAAATATCTCCAGGCACCAGGGAGATGGCTCAGTCAAATAAGCACTTGCCTGGCAAACATGAGGGACTGAGTTCAATCCACAGTTCCACATGATAAAGAATAAAAATAGAACCATGCCTATCACCATGCACAAAATTACAGTCAAAATAAATCAAAGATCAAAAAAAAAAAAAAAAAAAAAAAAAATCTACAGAGGCTGGGGATCTAGATGAGCCAGGGAGGGCTTCCCTAGCATGAGCTAAGCCCTAGGTCCAATACATAGCATTGTCACCCATATAAGCAAATAAGCGCAAGGAAGAGACCCTGCAGAAACATTGGGGATACGTCTGAGCAAAATACCTCGGGGCTCCATGGCCCAGTTAAGTCAAGCATAAGGTTAATGATCACACATATTCACAAGTAAACATAAAAACACTCCTACTGTACATAAAAGTAAATTTCAAATATCCAGGGACTTACATATAAAATGTGACACGATATAGCTTTGAGAAACAAATACTGAAAAAAATCTGATCCAGAGCTAGATTGAAAAATGATGAGAATTTTATAAATAACATGAAAAGCACCCTCCATAAAAAACAAACTTGGTATATTGGACTTTATCAAAATGAAAATCTTCTGTCTACAAAAGACCCTATTAAGAGAATTAAAAGGCAAGCTACAGACTAAGAGAAAATATGTGCAAATTAGCTGTGTGGCAGAGACTGGTGCATAGCATATATAAGAAAGCCTCAGAACTCATTAGTTAAAAACCAATCCAATTATCAAATGAATGAAAGACAAGAGGAAACATTCCATTTATGAGGCTATGCAGATGGTGAACAGGCATATTTTAAAATACTCAACATCCTTTGTCAACAAGGAATTGAAAATTCAAACCACTGTGGGACACTAGTATGCCCTTATCAGATAAAGAACATTAATAAAGAAATTACAACTGGTGACAATATACAGAAACTGAGTCACACTACCTTGTGGGTGGGTAAAAGGTTGGAACCACCTTGAGAAACAATTTGACAGTGTTTAAAAAATTGACAAACTGGGTGTATAGGCACATGCCTGCAATCCCAGCTATTTCAGAAGCTGAGGTGGGAGGATTGAAAGCCTCAAGACAGCCCAAAAAACTTGAAAGATCCTTGCTCCAAATAAAATGTTAAAGGCTGAGGATATAACTCCATGGTAAAGCACATGGATGGCAGCACAGAGTCCTGGAGTTAATCCCCAGGGCTGCCAAACTACAGCAGCAAAAACCACACAGGCCAATGTCACATGACCCAACCATTGCCCTCCTGAGAATTTGTCCCAGAGAAAGGAAAATTGATGTTTCTATGAAAACCTGTCTGCAAATACTCTCAGCAGCTTTGTTTATTGAAATAATATTTTTTTAAAAAACCTGGAAGCAATCTGTATGTCACTCAATAAGTGATGACTTAAAAATACCTGACGCTGGGCCTACCTCGGTGGGGAGAGTGCTCTTCAAGAATGGGCAAGGCCCTGAGTTTGAGCCTTGCACCATAAATAAGCAAACAAACAAAGAAAGAAAAAATATGCAGTGTGTTCATACCAAATCCTCAACAATAAGAAAGAGATATTGATCCGCGCACAACCCAGATGAACTGGCAAGGAAGAGTGAATGAGAAGCAGCCGGTCACCATGGTTCCCAGCAGGGGGACCCCAGGCCCATCCTGTATGGTGCTGGAGGTGGGGGAAATGGGTGCAGTGGGTGTGAAGCAGAGGGCTGCTGGCTGCACACATCTGCCCAGAGTGCCAGGCTCTGCACGCAGCTCCCTGCTCCCTGGTGGCCTCAGTTTCCCTTCTTAACAAAACACTCTCCTGCCCAGAGCAGAGCACGTTGTAGGAGCAACTTCAGTACGAGGGCTCCTCCCTACCTCCCTGTCCTTCCTTGTCCCTCACAGAGTGGGTCAGTGTTCAGGAGAGGGCCTGTCTGAGCTGCACCCTGACTTGCCACCCTGGACTCAAACCATGCCCTCTTGCGAGCCTCTGTTTCACACACACACACACACACCAGATAGGCATGAAATGAATGACCGACTGCAGGAATACAGTCAGTAATGAATCAGCCAATGGGTATGAAACCCCAGCCTCCTCCTTTTCAGCAGGACCCATGTTGGGCAAGTGCTGACTAGTATAATGTACCACCATTCTTGGTTATTGTTGCTTTGCTTTCTGGCTCCCGGGCCAGCTACTTAGAGTATTAAGTTCGATATGTGAAAATTTCGTCCTTTGTTTCTGAATAGGTCTCGCAACTGGTCTCTTGCCTTCCTTGTAAACTTATTTATGCCCTCATCTTACCACTGTGTATTCTGTTGCTATAAGCAAATACCACAGAGTGGGTAATTTATAAAGCACTTTGGCTTTATTTATATAAAAATTATATTTTCAAGTGTCACCCAATGCTAATGTCAGAAAAGTGGGGAATAAAGCATCTCTATGCTGAGAACTTCATTTATTTATAAGTCTCTTTGGCTCATCGGGAAAGCCAGGAATTTGGCATTTGCGCCCTCTATATGACTGTGGGGGCCTTTGCAGATAAGGGCTGGTAGAAGCCAAGGCTGGGCCCACAGAATGAGGGTGCTGAGCCTGGCCCTTATCTTTTCTTATAAACTCATCCCACTCTGGGCCACCCTCATGATCTCTACTAGTTCAATTCCCTCCCTAAGGCACAAAATCTGAATATCAAACCAAGTTCAGCTTTAGGGATTAAGTTTCCACCATGTCAACCTCAGAGGGATGTCTTTAGGCCTCAGCAGTGGTATAATGTGACCCTGGGCCTGGAAGTGGCATTGCTGTGCTGGGATGACGTGGGCCACCCAGGATGGCACAGGGCCGGGTTCACACCCAGGAAGCCTCTGCTCCCTCCCTGTGCCAGTTTCAGCCAGAATACAGAACTGTGTGTGTTGCAGAGAACTGTGTCTTCATCCTTGCCACAGTGTTCTCAGCATAGAGACGTCTTAGTCCCCACTTTTCTGACATTAGCATTGGGCGACACTTGAAAATACAGTTTTTATACCAATACTGGGCTTTCTGTCCCAATACCCACCAATTTCCTAAGTTCTCACATTTTAGTTGGTTTTGACAGATCCCTTGGAACAACTTATTTTCTCTGCCGTGGTACTGCCACTTGGCTGGGGCCAATTGGAACTTCTCTGCCCTGCCAGGAGTCCCTGCAGAGCGCACAACACTTGGGCTGGCTGGATGCTGCCTCTCATCGCATGTCCCAGTTCCCCCGGAACTTGTTTTCATGGCCAGGGCTTCCCCTTCTCTTCCCCCGTCCTGGTATAAGCTCATCCCTTCTTCGTCTTGCTTTTGTTCTGAAATGAGCTAGAGAAATCAGGTTCATCCTGACAAAGGTCCCATAGGTTTTGAGAAATATTTTTTCTTTCTTTTTTTTCTGTATTTAGTACAGGGTCTACAGGATCTCACTACACAGACTGGACTCACACTGATCCCCCTGTTTGCAGGCTCCCAAGCGCTGGGATTGCAGGCATGCACCACCACGCCCAGTCTGAGGAACCTATTTTTATATCACTTTTACTGTTCAGCAATTTACATGCCACTCAGTGCATGCATTCTAGAGGCATCAACCACCAGAGTATTTAGAAACACACCTAGGTCACCACATTCAAGGCATAATGTTCTGATCACCCCAGCAGTAGGAGGAGCCTAATTATGACCAACCCAAAGGGTCGGAAATGAAGGAAAATAAAACTTTCAGCTAACAAACTTTCCTTTGGGACCAAAACTTGAAGCCATATTTTCCTGTAAACAATTTCAACCTGGAGGCGAGATGAGTAGGAAGCACGTCTCTGCACAGCAGAGGCTCGAGGTACAGCCTTGTGCGGCAGCTGGAGACACACAGCTGGCGTCCTGCCTCGAGCACCTTGCTTTGCCACTCACCCTCATCCTTACACTGTGACAATCCTCACGGAAGCTCCTGGCCAGAGCACACAGCAGGCAGGCAGCAGCTCCACCTCTGCACAGCCTTGTGAAATGGGTTTGGTGGCTGAGTCCCCTGTCCAGCCAGCCCAGGGGTGTCTGGTAACAACCGGCTTATTTTAACGCACGTTGGTCTTTGCTGGCACCTCCCAGACCACCTGCAAAATAAGTTACCAGTAGCCAAGACCCAATCGCAGAGGAGACTGAACTGTTGCACATTTCGCGCACCGTGCTTTCATTACCCTGGACGGTGGGCCAGGATCATACCAACCCTGCAGAAGTGGGAGGGCAGAGACGTGGAATCAGGCCTGTTGGCCTCCATTCTTCATTCTTCACTGGCAGCCATCAGACCAGAGAGGAACCCAGAGCTCAACAACTCGGAGCCTTCCTTCCTCAGTTTCCCTCGCCTGCCTTCATGGCTCCTATCAGCCAGAACATAAACTAGTCTGTCCTTTCAGCATAGAGAACTCCTTAGCTAATTATGGAAGGCAGGCCCTGCTGGGTTCTGCTTTCTGTAAAACCCTAGAAGAAAGTGCAGCCCAGGTTGCCGCTGTCCTTCTCCTTCACGTCACTCCTCCCTTCCTTCCCAGCTCTCCCACGGTCGCCACAGCACTCATGTCCTACCAATAGGCTTTTCCCGAGGACCCACCCATTCTTCCAGGTTAAGTAGGAGCTCCAGGCCACTCCTCTTCTTTTTCTGAGCCCTCCGCAGAGCAACCTGTAACAATCCATATCTCCACCCATCATCTCTTCGGGGCACCCCAGGGATTTTCTAAACGGCACAAGTCTGAGCCCATGACCCAGGTGCCAAGCCCCATCTGCACAGTTAGGTGTTGGCTACAGCACCACCCACTTGTCATTACTGAAGCTGTGTCTGCCGGTCCCCGACGGCCCTGCACTGACCACCACCTCTGCACTAACCTACAGTGAAAAAGTTGAGACTCTCTGTTGGCCTAGTGTGGTCAGTGATCACATGATTCTTTGAGTCTCAGTTTTGGAAACCATAAATTACAGATGCATTTTATTATATTTGGGGGCTAAAATAAGCATTTAACTTAAAATTCCCATTTTTCTTGAATGTGTTTTTAAATATTGATATTACTCTTCATATTGTCATTGACCTCAAATTCATAGGTGTGACATCACATATCCATTAGGGTGGCCACTGTTGAAAACACAAATAAACAAACAAAAATCAAAATAGTGAGTGTTGACAGGGACATGGAACGGTTAGGACCCATGTACACTCTTGGCAGGAATATCACAGCTGCAGTTACGGGCAGACCGCAGCACAGTCATTCCAAAGACATTACAGACAGAACCACCATGGGATCCTCCACTTCCTCTTTGGGGTAATTATCCCAAAGCACTGAGAGCAGTCCCAGGGCTGAAGACAGAATGATTTTCAGTGATTCCCTGCAGGAGGATCACCACAGAGCCATGTACAACTGTGCTCATGGTGACACTGTTCACGGTAGCCTCAAGTTCCAGGTAACAAGGCTGTTGAGACAGCTTAATGGACTAAGCACCTGCTTAGGTAAGTGCAGGGACCAGGATTCAATCCCTGGCACCACATGCCATGCTGGCCCCACCCCTGGGTGCTCTGAGGTGGCACCAAGATTGGGCATGGTGGCGCATGCCTCTAATCCCAGTACTGGGGAGGCTGAGACAGGAGAATCACTGAGTCAGAGCTTCTTAGTGAGATCCTGTACCAAATTCATTAAAAAAAAGTTCCTGGTAATAGTGCCTGGGGTAGAAGGAGGAAAAAACAACCATGGGGCATGTGTGCAATGGGGTGGTCCTTGCAGAAACCAAGCAAATTCTAGGCCCTGCATATCACGGACGACCCTGAGAACATCACGCTAACTGAAGCAGGCCAGTCACAGGAGCACAAATACTCCCTGGCTTCCGTATGTCAGGGCCCTGGAGCAGTCAATCTCCCAAGACAGAGGTAGAGGCACTCAGAGACCCCAGGCTGGGTGCAGGGTGGGGAGTTGATCTCTAACAGACAGAAACTTTCGGATTTGCAATGACCAGCTCTGGAGAGAGACGGAGTGCTGAGGGCAAGGCATCCAGGGTCCTCAGTCTCCCTGAATCATGCACTTCAATCTCCCTAAGATGACAGATTCTCTGTTAAGTGAGCTTTACCACAATTACAAATAAATAATCCTCATAATAAAAGTGAGAGAGTCCTAAACCATTGAGGGGTAGAATTGTTATTGAAAGTGATGGAGAATGGACATGGGGTTGATAATGATTCTACACAGAGGGGGCTTGTGCAGAGCCCCATTGGTTCTTACAAGTTCTTTACATACACATGCACTCACGCGTGCGTGCGCACACCCAGAAGCACACACACACGCACACTCCTTTCCTGGTGTCTTCTGTGATAACTTAATGTTGATTTTCCTCTCTGCTTCTGCTTAAAGCATCACCTAAGCACATTAATTGAGGGCCCGCACTGACATCAAAACATTCTCCATTCCTCTTCCTGTGAGCAGCCTGAGGTGACCACGAAAATGGTTCACTGCTGTCCTGACCCAGAAAATCATGACAGTCAAGTGGCTCAAATCTTTGTGTTCACTTTAAGAACCAACACCCAGGAAACTTCCCAGGCCATCAGGGTGCACATATCCAGAAGGTCACCGACAATCTGAAGCATGTCACAATAAAGAAACAGTGGGGCTGGGCACCGAGTAGGTGGGCCACAAACAGGGCTGAAATTTTTTCTTTTTTTTGTATTTTAGGGAAGGGTCTACAGGGTATTCAGGGTCTCGCTACTAGATTGGACTCGTAATGATCTGCCTGCTTTTAGCCTCCCAACAGCTAGGATTACAGGTGTGCGCCACCACACCCAGTCTCAATTGCAGGCTCAGAGTGCCCTGGGGGCGGGGCCAGCACAGGAGGCCCGGGGGTCAAACCTGTAGCCCCTATGCCTGCTTGCAGGTGCTTTAATCCACTGAACTATTTGGCTGGCCCTTGAGCGCTGAAGTTTTGTTCCACATGCTTGAAAGTATAGCATGTGATGCTGAACTTCAGGGTTTAGGTGTAGTCCCGCTGCTCATTGAACATGTCCAGGTGAAAGAAGTTCTGAGGATATGCCAGGTACTTGCGGAGCTCCCGGGCGAATCACCCTGCCACCATGACATGAGCCTCCCTGGAAAGGAACGAATGGAGCCTGGACAGGAGGAGGAAGTCACACCGAGGAAAGAGATATTCCAGGAGAAACTGAAGAAAGAAAAGCTGGAGGCCTAGGAGTGAATTAAGCATAAGATAAATGCAAATAAAGAAACACTCTTTTCCTTAGTGGTGGACAAAGCACTTGTAACCCTCAACAGAGCGCCGCTGAGGCACTGTGGCCGCAGGGCCAGAAGGCTCACTGGCCAGGCCACTTCCAAGAAGGCCCTTCCCCGGGATCCCGCCTCTCCCAGGTGGGGGAACAGGAGCCTGAGCTGTCGGGGGCTTAGGGGGCCTGCGAGGACAGAGTGCTCCGAGAGTGAGGGTGCAGCAGCTCAGAGGGCAGGAGTTCACAGATCTCAGCTGTGGGTCGGGTTGGGGCGCTCCGGGCCTCATCTCTCTGGGCCTCATGATGAGGAGGGAGCCTTTGTGCCTGGAAAAGCAGCTCTGTGTTTCCCATCTGTCACCTTGGCCACGGTGTTGACGGGGCAGCCAAGCCCTCTCTAATGTACTGGAAAGCCTTCCGCCGCCGCGCCTGGGTGCACACTCCGGCCAGAGTCCTGCCGCCCGCAGAACAATCCGGCCTTCTCTGGCAATGCCCTGCGGGCCAGGCCTCGTCCAGCCGAGGTGTGTTTTTGTGGCAGACCCATCAATGCGGTTTTGTGTGTTGTCCCAGCAGAACAAAGAAGGCCAGGCAAACTGCTGGCTGCCGGGGCCCCCATTCATCAAGCCATCCCGACAACAGGCTTACCTGGGCCACCCGACCAAACTGTGGCCGTGTCTCTCTCCCCAGGCCTCTCTGCTGTTATTTCAGTGTCTCTTAAACACTTTCCTTCTCAGGCACTCGTGGGCCCCCCACATTCATTGTCCTGCTGAGAAACTGGGGTGAAGACGGAGCGATGGAGTCCACTGGGGTCTACAACCTGTCTGTAGCACCCAAGAATTTGTCCTGTGTTCAAGCAATTCATTGCCTACGTGTGGTGAGGAATTCAGTCACTCAAGAGCTGAACTTGGAAGCGGTGTGGGTTTAAAAGCATCCAAAACTACCAGTATGTAAGAAAATCAGTGTGCAGGGGCTGGAGAGATGGCTCAGTGGTCTAAAGCACCTACTTGAAACAAGCTTGGCAAAGCACAGGGACCCCGGTTCGATCCCCCAGCACCACATGCCAGCCAGCCCCGCCCCCTGGTGGGCTGAGCTGGCCACATATACACACACACACACACACAATAAATAAATGTAAAAAATAAAAATAAATTTAAAAAAGAAAATCAGTGTGCAAAACCTTCCATTTAGTAGGATTTCAGTCACAAAATTCAGAAAGGCAGCAACAGGGAAGTCAGGGCTAGGGCACTTGGGTCCTGAAGCTGCTGCTCGAGATGGACCAGGCTAGAGGCTTTTGATGCTGATCTCAGGCATCTTTGGTAGTAGGAGTGATCCCAGAATCCCTTGGGCAGAGGACAGGGATGGGGCTAAGCACCTGTGGGTGAACAGAATGGAGCAGAAGGGGGATGGCCCACCCAGGATGAAGGGCAGCTCCAGTGTGGAAGGCTCTAAAGTGGGTCACTAGAGGTGTGGGCCTTGGGCAGCATGGAGCCAGTCGTAAGGTTTCTCCCCTAGATGTCTCGGCAAAAGCCTCCAGATTTCCCTGCCGAGAACATGAGAACATTCTCAACATCCTCCAGAGCTCCCCAGAACCTCCTACACCTTCACGCTGTTTTAGACACACCCAAGGAAGTAGCACAGTTCCCTCAACTGAGGGTTCAGGCAAAGCCTGGCTTCCCTGCAGGCAGGGGCTGGGGGAGGACTTGGCAGCTCCTCGGTGGGAACCTGTGGGCCCCTCCACCCTGTGAGCAGGAGGAGCTCCTGAAAAGCTCTCCCAGGCCTGGGCTGTCTGCGGAGAGTGATGAATGGACACTGCCTCGGCCAGCCTGAGCTCAATGAGGCGTGGGCAACGGGAAGTGGCCACTAAGGGACCCACTGAGGGCAAGTGGGGCCTGCACCGGAACGTCTGGGGACGTGCTGGCGTCAAGGTCAGACAGCAGGGGAGAGCAGGAGGTCGAGCCTAGGGCTGAAGGCTCTGCTTTCACAGCCTGTAGGCCAAGGGGACAGAGAGGACCCTAGAGTGGAAGCAGCGCTGGAGGGACATCCCAGGGCCACCTCCTGCCTGAGCTCCAGGGCCCAGCTCCTGAGCCTCACCGTGTGACCAGCCTGGGACAGGGCCTTGGTCCTATAGTTTGGGCTCAACTGTGGAGGCAGAGACATCTTCTGACCTCTATGGGTCTGTACTGAACATCTAGGCTGGCTCCCTAGGTGTTGTGGCTGTCTCTAGATGTCCCCCCAAAGCCTCCTGCAGTCTTTAGGAGGGGCTAGATTTAGAATGTATGATACTGGGGTTAAGGGGTGTCCACTGATTGGTTTGGTGCCACCCTAATCCCTAATCCCAATAGCCTAAGTAGAGCATAAAAGGAGCAGAAAGATGCTGTTGAAGTCCCGCATTGCTCTGCAATCTTGTGGTTGCCATGAACTGTTTCTCCTCCGTGATGCCCACCCTGCCTTGGAGCCAGCTGATTAGGGACTGAAACTTTTGCAAACTGTGAGTTAAATAAAACTTTCCTCTGTAATACTGGGCTTCAGAAATAACTAAGACAGCAGGTGATACTTCTCATCAGAGCTGATGGTCTGCAATTCCTCCCGCCCTTGGGCAGGGACTTCTGTTGTCTCGGGGAATGGGCACCAGGGCCCACGTACTGGATGTTGTGGATCCCACTGCAGAGAGCTCGCTAGTGTGTCTCAATCCACTTTCCATGACTCAACAAAATACCCAAGACCACTTCTTGCTAAAGAAGAGAGCTTTGTTTACGTCGTGCTTTCGAAGGCTAAGTTTCCAACTCACTCTGAGGGCCCAGAACAAATTTCCCTGTGGCCCTATTCTTAGTGACCCAGTAAGCAGCACCGCCTCGCAGGTCCTCTACCCTGGGGACCCTTACACCAGGACTCAGCCTGTGCAGGACACAAGTAAACCAAGCCTTGGCCACAGCGGTGGGCTTCAGATCCTCCGCGAGGTCTCTTTTGAGTGAATTTTGTGAAATTTTTGAGAATTTTGAAAATAATTTCTAAAACTACCTTTGTAAGCCTCAAAAATCAATTAGAAATGATAAGATGGAACTTTGCAAGTGGAAAGAGGACCAAGACATGCAGGGAGGGTAAGGGCAGGAAAGGGGCACAAAAAGAGCGGGGATGTGTAGCACAGGAGTGTGGCCTCCCAACATGGCACATGATCGTGCCATACGGCAGGCACATACTGATAAAAATTAAAAGGTAAAAGTCAGTCCGATAGGCATTAGTACATTATTGTTTTTAGATAATGTGCTTTTCTTGCATTGTAAGGATTGCACAAGTGACACATCATCAACCTTGCCAGATAAGCACCGTGCCATTGAGCTCTACCCCCAGTGACACATAATGTGGTAAACGTGTGGTGAGAGGTTTGGCCACATCTGTGCAGGGCTTGCATGCCAGTGGCACCCCCAGAACTACCCACGTTCTGAAGACTCCATTTCAGCCCGTGGCTGCCCCCACCCCGGGGTCCACTGAAAGGCTAGACTTTAAGACACACAGACAGACAAGCATCACCCAAAGCTCATGGCGAGTTCTCACACTGGCCCCATTATGAAATTTTCTGAACAACTTGAATGTATGGGAGACGACACTGAATCCTATTCACTGTAAGATCCACTGGCCCCACAAGGGACCAGGGAATGGGGAATCTGAATGAGGCCCGCGTGGTGAGAGGGCACAGCGTAAGCCGTGTTCCAGCATGTTCCTCTCGGCTGTTCTGGGCCACTTCAGGAACCAACGTTTTAGCCACCGAGTCAGGACAACATGGTGATTTTGCGGCTTGTTAGCATGCTCCTGACATGCTTTTCATAATCCTAAACAGTGGGGATTTTCTAAAAGTCATGTGCATACTCTTAAAACCTCAGGAGAAAAGTAGAGGAAAGGTCAGCTTCCAATGAGCCCTGGGGCATTTGGAGTAAAAGATGGAATAGAAAAGAAAGAATCCAACCAAGAAAGTAAGAATCAGTCATCTCATGATGGACCCTACTGGTGATCTTCCTCATGATTGATGATGTAACCCACGTATAATAGGCAGGCCACTGTGCTCCTGAGTGCCGCCCTACCTGCACTACACTGGGTAAGTCGGAGAAATCATCGACTTGCCTCAGGACATGCATCTTTTTTTTTTTTTTTTTTTGCAGAACCGGGGATTGAACTCAGATCCTTGCGTTTGCCAGTCAAGTGCTTATCCTACTGAGCCATCTTCTCGGCCCCTAGGATATGCACCTTGGTCCCTTTCTGTGGCTGGGCCACAGAACCCGACCCCTGCAACTGAAAGGAAAGGAGTGCTTGGCTCCCGGCTTGCCCTGTGGTGGTTGGGCTCTGGGCAGGAGGGGCATGCTGGAGGGGCTGGTGCGGAGCTGCCCACTCCGTGGCCCCCAAGGATCTGGGAGCTGAGCGAGGAGCCAGGGAGGGAGGCGCACCTCCAGCTCACGCTGGTCTCTCCAGCCCAGGGACCGCCCCTTCTGACCAGGGCCCACCTCCCACAAGCTCCCTGAGTCCAGAACAATCAATGGGCAAATCCACAAAGGAGCACAGGCCCCCTTGACCCTATCACTGTCTAGACAAGAGACAGGGCGGATGTTCTAGATCTAAACTGCAGCAACATGCAAATAAGGTGATCCTTAAAAGCCAAATTATGTCCTACACATAACACGGAGAGTATTTACATAAATTTGAGGTGAACCTGAAGGACAGTACTGTCTCAGCTGGGGGGTAGGCCAGGTGCTGGTCCCCGCCAGTGAGGGTCATGATCACCCCTTTTCTCAATGCTCTTGTCCTCAACCTGGAGGGGGAAGCCATGAGAAGCAGATGAGCAGCCTCCACTCCCCCATCCAGCACCAGGTCCCCCCCGCTGCCACTGGGACAACTGTCAGACATTCTGGGCTGAGAACTGAGGACCACTGACAACCATTTGCCTCCTAAGGCCTTTCTTGTAGCTTTCAGTGGAAGCTGGATGTCCAAAAAAAATCTCATTACAATTAAATTCAATTGCTCACAGCTGAAATTATTTAATGTAATTAATAACGTGAGAACACGTAGGAAGTGTTAAGTGGTGACCTAACTGTGAGATGCAATTTCCTGTCTATCTGATTATGAGTCCTACAAGGAACGGAATGGACTGTGGCTATATCACACCTTACTCGTGATGGCCAGAACTTGTGAAAACAGGGACAGGGACCCCCAGCACCTTCCAGGTAGCCATGAGAAATGAATTTCATGGAGCTCTGGAAACCTCAAGGTGGTCAAGTATAAATCAAACCTACCACATATGAGGAGCTCTCAACCCCTGAACTGATGCCGGCCTTGGGGCTCCAAGAAGGGTCCCCAGCAAGGACGACCCTCCAGCCTGTCTACCTCTGTGTCCTCCTGGAAGAAGAGAAGTGGATAAGGTTTGGCTTGGAGACCTGGGACTTCCACACAGTGACTAGAGGTACACAGGAAAGGCCTCCTATTGGAATGATGCTCTAATCTGGGTTTGGATGTGGAGGCCACAGTGTCCACCAAGGGTCCCCATAACAGCGTACATGCAGGGTGTGGTGGGATGGAGGCCACCCAGAGGTCTGGGAGGGAGCCTGTCCTGCCCTTTCCTGAGAACTCACTCGGCCTCGCCATTCATCTGGATGTGCCACCATGCGCAACACCTGCCCTCCAATGTGGGCTGTCTTCCCTGAGGACCAGGGCACTCTGGCTGCTGGCAGCCAGCCCTCAGTCTTCCATGCTCTGTGGCCTCCACCACTAGTCCCTAGCTTCTGGGTGCAGAACCACACAGCCACCAACTGGGTGCCCAGCCTGGACACGTAGAGGGAGGACTCTCATGCCCTTTCCTGAGAGCAAGGCTCGAAGGCCTGGGAAGACAGCAGGGACCTAGAGTCCCCGCTCCTTGGCCCACAGCAGAGATGAACATGCTGGGAATCAGTGACCCTCCCAAGATGTCGCGAGAAGTGAGGTCACAGGACACACACTGCTCCGAACTGGAGAGATGACAAGCAGATACAGAGTCACAGCTCTGGCAGAGAAACCCTGAACAGGATGAGCAGGACCAACACCAGGCTGAAAAATGAAATAGGACCTAGTTCACTGCCAAGCTCTGTGTGGTCAAAGTCAAGAGTTCAACACCAGGGTGAGCTGGCTTGGGGTCAGAGTCTGAGTCCCCACCCTGAGAGTTTGACCCAGTGGAAGCTGGCCAGGTCTTGAGGACCAAGGTCAAAGAACACCCCAGTGCCATGCTGCTCTGGGGCACAAGGGTGAACCCTGGCCTCTCAGAGGGTCAGGTAGAGCCCATCCCATAAAGAAAGGGAAGTAGCCAGGGGCAGCCCCCTCTAGCCATCCCAGCCCACTAAAGGGGAAACACAAGATGCACTGAGAAGCTGGTGGACACTGCAGCTCTAAGCAGACTTCCTGTGAGAGATCTTTCTGACGTCTCCACGCTGTGACTGAAGCAGAAGTGGCAATTTGCGGCCAGCAATCATCTCAGAGCTGCTCCCAGCAGCCTCAGGCCACTTCCCTGCATCCCAGCCATGTGGCTCTGCCGGGCACAGGGCACTGCCCCTGCTGGACAGGAGCATTGTTCCCCATCCCATGCCCACTCGGGAAGAGGAGACCAGAGCAGAGAGCAGAGGTCCCTCCCCTACCGCAGTTGAGGCTTCTTCCAGCTGTTTCTGTTGCTCTGTCGCCCTCTCCCCACTGACTCAAAGGACATCCCAGGCCCTTTTGTCAGGCACACAGGCCACTGCCCCCTCCTCCCACCCAAGCCCAGGCAGGTGCTTTTGTTCACACCTGTGCTGAGGCCCTGTGCAGCAGCAGGACTCAGAGCCCAGCCCCTCTGTCCCCCTCACCCGCTTCTGGGCTCTGCCTCACAGCTCTGTAGGACCACCACATCCACCAAGTCCAGCCACCGGGAGAAGCCAAGGATGGGCTCTGAGGGGACATTGAAGAAGGGGCTCATCAGTCATGATGGTGGTGAGTCAGAGGATAATTACCTGGCACAGATGCCGAGGGACATAGACAGGACGAGTCAGAGAGCTGGCAGGTGGGCATCCGGGCAGTGGTCTGTGCCTTACTCCCAGGCAGTGTCACCCTCTTAGGGAAACCGTTGCGTTAGTGCTGATGTCCAGAGCCCGTCTGATCTTTGGCCGTTAGGCTGACTGTGTACCCTTGGCTAAGCAGAACTCTAGCACCGCCCTAGAACAGAGCCCCGGGCCCACGCTCCACCCAAGTCTGGCCCTTAGGACGGAGCTGGGGTGGGGCCACCACATACTGAGAGCTTTGCATCTGCAAATGCAAAAAAATTCTACCCCAGTGCCATGACAGTGACAGGCACTCACTGTCCCAGTGTCCAGGCACCTGGCAAGTGGCACTTCAACCAGGACAACTTTAGTGGATCGTGACAAACCAGGCAGTGAACTGCGATTCATGAGAAGGGATTGCTGGGTAGAGCACAAGGCAGAAGTCCAGCGTTTGTTGCTGCCCAACCGCTGCCAGTGGCTGCTTTGGTAGCTGAGCGTGGGACATTTCCTGTCACAGGGCGAGGCATGCTGTGGCTGGGTCAGCTCCACCCCGGCTTGGTGAAGACACTCCAGTCTCAGGTCACCCTTGCTGGGCCTGGATCACTCGGTCTTGGGGGTCAGAGGGCACAGGGCTGTCCCCAAGCAGTGGCGCCCTGCTTGGCTTCTGCAGCCCAGGCCAGGCTATGTGACGACTCAGAGCCTTGGTCTGGGCCTGGGTCAGCCCCACTGGGACCCGCCCATCCGCCCTCCTTCAGCCTCCTTCACTGGGCTGGCTGGGCCCTGCAGCTCTGAGCCGCTTCTGTTTGAACGTCTTAATGCATATTTACACATATATTTAAAATATTAATATTTAAAATGTAATTAAAAGATTTAAATCCATTTTAATACTAAAGAGAGACAAACAGTGCTGGGCACAGCATCAGAGGAGGCTGCGCGTTAGCACTGTGGGTTGTTCTGCACATGCTCCTCCAGGCGCCTGGGCGTGGGATGGTGTTGCCCTGAAGACCTCCTGGGCATGCTAGGGCCAGTGTGGCCCCAAACCGAGGCAGCAAAGTAGGGTCTGCCAGAGCCAAGGGGAGAGAGACCTTGGAGCATAGCTGGGTGACCTGCAGCCCCAGGGAAGGACCTGTGCCTGGGGAACAGCAGCAGACAAGAGGGACCCCAGGCTGGGACAGGGTCCACCTCCTCTGTCTCCAGGCAGGTTCCTGTCTGGGGCAGATTTGAAAGCTTCAGCATTGTGGACACTTGTGACTCTCAGCCCCGCACCCTGCAGGTCCATATAGCAAGGCCCCTCGTTGCCACCTCCCTGCTGGGCAGTGGGAGAGGAGCGCTGCCCTCTGAGGACTCAGAGCAGCTAGGCCTCAGGTCTGCCTGGAGCAGCTCCACACTGTGTGACAGCACCTGCCCTGTCCTCGACGGGGACAGGCAGACCCAGGGAGCATTTCGGCTCATCTTCCTACAGACCCAGTCCATCCCAACTGTCAGAGAGGAGGGCTCGTGGGCACAGGTGGGCAGCCTCAGCCTGAGAAAGCAGATTTCCCCAAGTGTGCCTCGGGTGGGGCGCTCAGAGGCACAGGGCAGTTCTTTTGTGTGTTGGTGCATAGATGACCTGGGCTGGGAGTAAGGAGGCTGAGGACAAGGAAATCAGCAAGGGGGCCGGAGTGAGAGACCCACTGTGGAGCCCTAGGCAGGCATGTGGGAGACCTGGGCTTCTGCCTCCAGAACCCGAGGAGAGGGGAAAAACAGATCTAGTTTACTAGGGCAGGAAGGAAAGATGCAAACTCTGAGTTCACAAGAAAAGGACACAAACACTGTCAAGGATAAGAGGCTCTGCGTTGCTCAGTGAAGGATGCTGACTAAACACACTGTGGTACACATAGTCAGGGCTGAGGGTGCTCGGAGGAGGGCGGAACATCCACCGCCCAGCGCAGCACAGTCCCCTTGCACCCAAAACAAAAGGTAAGTCGAGCTGGGTTCAACCCCAGGTCACCATGGGTTAATTAGTAATGAATTAATAAGTAAAGCTAAATAAATACAAGTAGAAGGCTTAAACCTCATTGAGCCCGATGCTCCCCTGCTGGCTCTGTGGCCTGCATGCACCAGGCCTCTCTGGAAGATGTTAGAGTCCACACTGCTGGGCCCCACATCTGACACACAGCGCTAGCCATGGGAATTTGTCCTGAAGATAGCTAAAAAATTGTTGTCAAGGAGGTTCATAACAATCCAAGGATTTTGTTGTTGTTTTTTGTTTGTTCACTTAATCAGGAATCTTTTTCTTTCTCCCTTTTGGTTTTTTGAGACAGAGTCTCCCCCTGGAGGCTGGCTTAGAATCATAGCTGATCTGCCTGCCTCAGCCTCCCAAATGCTGGAATTACGGGTGTGTGGCACCACAGTGGGTAGGAAAATGTTAAGTCTAGAAGATGTTTCAAGGGCCGGGGAGATGGCTCAGTAGAATAAGCACTTGCCTGGCAAGTGAAAGGGCCTAAATTCAATCCCCGGTTCTGAAAAAAAAAAAAAAAAAAAAAAAAGATATTTCAAAACCAGATGCCCTGGTTTTTCAAAACTAGGTGCCCTAGATGTTTCAAAACTAATGTCCATTAGTCAGGAATGGCTGAATTAAAGAAGGCCTGAGCCTGGATACTTGGGCAGGTGACAGAAGGAGCCAGGAAGGTTGGGGCCTGTGGGCCGAGACTGGAGGGTGAGCTCCAGCATCTCTGGACAGACTCCGCAGTTCTGTGGCATGGAGAATCTGTGAGCTATTTTGATTTAATTGGGCAGATTTGTTTCATTGCATTCATTTATTTATTTGTCTCTTAATGCAAGGAATTTAGAATGCATGTAAAACTACCAGTTATAATGACTGAATAATGGCCCTTGAGGGGTGGGCCTCACCCCAGTGTCCCCACAGTGGGTTCCCCAGTATGCCTCTGTGGGCACAGGTGGAGGGGACAGGAAGCATGCTTTGGGCCCTCAACAGAGGAGCACCTCTACCACCCGCATCGTGTTGTCGCTTTCTCTCCCTCCAGGGTGCCTGGCTGGCAGGCACACCCATCCTCAGATTTCCCCGACCTTGTGGGAGGTGTGGCAGGGTGTCCATGCCAGATACCAGCTGAGTGCAGGGTGTGCAGTGGTTGCTGCTCCACCCCACTGCTGTCCTGGGGAGATGAGGGAGCAGCCCCTGAGTGCTGCTGGCCTGAAGAGACCCCTCTGCTGGCCTGAAGAGACCCCTCTGCTGGCAGAAGCTGCTCCTGGATAGGATCCCGGCCCTGGACGTGTCTACCCCAGACTCTAAACACCTGGCCCCCGTTGTCCCTGGATCTCTGCCTCCCAGAAGCACCAGGACCCTCCGGGTCAGTATTTTTAGGTGAATTTTAAGTTACTTATTGATTCCAGCCCTGTGCAATTTAGCAGACTGGCAATTGCATTTAAATAAATTATAATAATCAAGCTCTGGTGTTTGAATTAAAGCTTTTCATTGCATTTGACTGAAAACCATAAAGAGCTCATTAATTTGTGTGTCACTCAATTGTAACTGGAGAGGAAGGGGAGGGGACATAAACAGGAGGAAGGACCACAGTGCACCCAGAATATTCAGGAAAACAAACTTCCCAAACGCCCAGTGGCATCGTTTACATGCACACAATTTATATGCTAATTGAAAAGCACTCTGCCCATTCACCAAAGTAATTCCCTGGAGAATTTCCGTTAGATTTTTGTTGTTGTTGTTTTGTTTCGTTTCAGTTGTGACTTAAGTTATTGTTGTGCTTGAAAGTTACACAAAGTGTGTCCTCTCCTGCACTGTACAGCTGAAGTGCACTTTGTCAAGTTTGTTCTTGTTTTGTTTCGTTTTGTTTTATGAGACAAGGTCTGGCTGTATAGTTCAGGCTGCCTCTGAACTAACATTATAGCCCAAGCTAGCCTCCAGTTTGAGGCAGTCCTCCTGCCTTAGCCTCCCAAGAGCTAAAAATCTCCCACAGTGACTAAGTGTGGCTCCTACTTCTGTCATCTGAGGCCACCCTCACTTGGGAGAGCCCTGAGCAGGTCAGAGGGTGGAGGCTGCACAGAGCGCAGGAACTGGCTTTGAATTGAGATATGGGGGGAGAGGGAGAGAGAGAGACAGAGACAGAGAGGCATGAAATAGTTAATAAAGCTGCAAGCAGAATGCCAGTTATTTCATCACACCTCACTTCCTTTATAGCCTGTTTGTGGGGCCCAGCGGTCACTGCTGACTCTGTCCCTCCTTCCCTCCCCAGATCCCTTTCCCCATCTCTGAAAGTTCTACCTTCCTGTTTCATGTCACCTCTCCTTTATTTTGCTCTTTAAATTCTTCATGTTGGAAACCTGACACAAGAGGAAGCATGCGACACTTAACCTTCTTGCTCTGACTCTTGCACTCCACATGTGAGCTCACCGTGGCCTCTTGGCAGCTGAGCAGGACTCCTCGTGGACGCTGCACATGCGCGCTTTCGCTCCCCGCTCACCAGTCAGTGGGCATCTCGGTAGTCTCCACAATCCACCTCCTGTGTGTCGCCATAAACACGGGTATGCAGGTATCACCGAAACAGGACGGTTTTAACTCCTTCGGGAAGATTCCTGGAGAGGTAGAGATAAATGCTCAAATCTTTTACCCTCAGGCCACAACCCACTTTCCAATAAAAGATGCTGCTCTCAGATCCAGGGCCACAGTTCTCACTGTGCCAGGAAAGTGACTTGGACCCATAGCCACAGTGTCACTGTGCTACTGGGACCCGGGAAAGGCAGCCAGCGGACCACCTCCTGTGCGGTCCCCAGAGCCACACGGCTCTGGGCTGACTGAACGCATTCAGGATGGAAAGCGACTGAGCCACCGCACCCAGCCACTCGCCTGTCTCCACACCACCAGCAAGCACCTGCCAGGCCCGCGGAAGACACTGGCATGAGTCCCAGAGGGTCACTGGGGATGCGGGCGGCACAGGCACAGCACGGCAGACGGCCTGGCTAGAGCCTCAGAACTTCAGTCCTGCGCCGAGTTATTATTCTGATGTGAAATGTAATTAATGAAGAAAGCGCCTCCGAGTGTGGGCTAGGAAGGCAAATATAACCATCCTTTATTGTGCCTTCAAGGTTAGAATTATTACAGCACTTACAATTTTATTATAATTACCCGTAATGAGACTCCACACATGTGATCGCCTCGACATGCCTCTGACAATGGAAGTTCTCACAATGCCTCATTAAGTATTTTAGTATGCATTTATGTGACTCTCGCCATGCCTCCCAGTTTTGGTGGCAACACAACTCATGCAAAGGCATATGTACATATTTTAATAAAAAATACTACCACTAGAATCATAAACTGATTACAATGAATAGATATTAAGATGTCACAGCCGTATAATCCACTCCTTTTATGTACTCCTATACTGAATTGTTTTATGACCAATCATAAACCTATTAAACTACTGGTAATAAAGGATTGTAATTAGTGATAAAACCTTGTTGCTTAGTGAGCCAGGACAGACACCCTTCCTTTGAATTTTATTGAAAGTAATCAAGACGAAACCTTCAGCAATGTCAAATAACTGCCCGTGAACAAGGCTTGGGGGATGCTAACCTTCTGGGCATCTACCCCTGCCTCAGTGTACCCGTGAGAGCCAGCTGATTTACCTGGTGGTTTATTTGTGAGCAGGCCCCAGGCAAAGGGACCAGCATTCCAAAGGAAGACAGCAGAGGGCTGGGCGTGTGGTTGGGTGCTGCAGGCTGCAGGCCTGGGCTCCTTTCCAGACATGGGTCTGGACGGACACGAAGAAGACAAGCTTGGGACTGGGTGCGGTATGTCTGGGCCTGAGCTTGTTGCTGCTAGGCCTCGGAAGTGCTAAAGGGCACACATCAGGGCCTCTCTGGCTTTCCCATTGGAGTAACTTCCTGCCACTTGTCCCTTGTTGAAAGTGACGGTGGCTTCACTGCCACACGCGCCCTGCTGCTAATCTGCACACCCTCAGGTCTCCTGTGCCGCCTGACCATGTCTTGTAGACAGGATCACCTCCTGCCCCAAGTAAGTTTCCCCCATCGTGACCTTGAAACTCAAGAGCAGCCGTAGCATGGGGGGCTGGACAGGGTCTGCGCAAGGCATGAGAGGGACGTTTCTGTGCCCCTGGCAACAGGATGCCCAGCCCTGGGCCCAGGCGGGCAGAGGACAATGGCTTCCACTCTCACCATGCTGCAGAGCACAGCCCCTGCCCTTGGCAAAGGCCATGCCAGAGGAAGTCTGTGGTTCTGAGCCCTGAGCCTCATTGTACACCACCACAGGTGGCATGCAAGTGTGTGTCCCTCCCAGGCCTCAAAGAAGCCTGACCCAGTACCCAGCTCTTTGGCTCCAGTCCTTTCAGGGCCTCTGCAGTCCCTGAGCTGGCTTTTCACAGCCCTGAGGGGGACAATGGGAACTGTAGAGACCAGTACCCAGCTCCATTCAACGGAAACTATGCGCCCTGTCAATAGGTATAAATGCGCGCGCACACACACACACACACACAAACACCCTCCTGTGGGTTGCCGAGGTGAGGAGAGGCCAGGGTTAAGCCAGGCAATTCCAGGCCCAAACAAGAGGCAGGCTCAGCAAGCGGGATGTAAAACAGAGACACGGCCAGAAAATTAACTGAGCACTAGACAGAGGGGAAGAGGTTCCCACAAGCCCTGCTCAGGCAGCCAGGCAGACAACAGCCCTTAATTACAGGCACTTTGGGGTCCCTCTTCAGGCCCAGGAAGGGTGGCTCTGGGAGCAGCTGAAATCTAAGTACATCATTTCCATTATTTATGATTTGACTAATTCCATCCCATCGCAATACAGTGTGTGTTTCATTTGCAGCGGAACAGCATAGGGGGCATTTTAGTGTAGTTTCAAGGAAATCATCAGATGGGATTGAAAGCCATCCACACACCCTAAAGGCCAGCCCAGTCACACAGTTTCCTAGTTTGGGATGAGCCCCAAGCCTGGGGGCACCGAGGACTACAGCTCCACTGGCAAATCAGAATGCGATCTCACATTTTGCTCGGCCTATTTCCTGCCCTAAGTGTACCGGCCTCGTGTAGCTGAACGCGCAGCCTGACCAGCTGGTCAAGCCTTAGCTACCGGGAGAACATGCAGCTTCTGCAGAGGCTGGCGGAGATACCAGCCCTAAGCTGACAAGCAATTAAACCAGCATATCTGTAACAACTGTCATCTGTTATTCCTGGCTGACTTGGAAGGGAACCAAAGCAGGAAGGCCGAGAGGAGGAGGGGGGCTGGAGGGGGGGTCTGGAGGGGAGGAGCCAGTGGTCCAAGGCCTGTTCGTCATCTCGGGCCTCTGCAGGGCAGAACAGTGTATCAGCTGACATTCTGGGTCCCCACAAGTAATGGGGTCAACCCCAGCGCCAGCGCAGTGCGTCCGGAAGCCAGGTTAGGGTGGCAGAGGCTCTGGTGGCGGCAGCCCCCTCCCTTGCCGCCTTGGGAAACGTACCTTTGGTCACTTGTGGTCAAATCCAAACTTGCTCCCTTGGGTTTTTTTTTCCAAAACTTTTTTTTTTTTTTTTTTTTTTTACATTAATATATGTTTGCAGTATAGAATGATCACTTCCCTGGTGGGGAGTTGGTCCGCCCACACAGCTCATCTGCACTCTCCTCCCTTCCCTTCCCCCTCTATACCCTCCCTTCCCATCTGCAAAAGATCTGTTCTTGTTTTCCAATAACTATTTCTTGTTTTGCTGTTTATAATTGGCATTTTCATACTGTGCAAGAAAAGTTGTGCAATATATAAGCTCATGTGTCGCATTTAATTCTTAAAATGATGATCTCAAGGTTCATCCATTTTGCTACAAATGACTTAAGTTCGTCCTTCTTTATCACAAAATAATACCCCATCATGTATAAGCGCCACACTTCCTCTTTCCAATCATCTTTGAGGGACACTTAGGCCACTTCCAAGACTTAACTACTGTGAGTTGCCCTGCCGCAATGGTGAGTGAGCACGGACCCACGTGCTGTGTCTTTAACTCTTTAGGGAAGAACTTAAAAGGGGAATAGTTGGGTGAAATGCAGTTCCTAGTTTTAGTTTTCTGGGGAGTCTCCACATTGATTCCTACAGGGTTGAACCAGTGTAGCAAGGCTACTTTTCCTCACAGCCTCGCCAGCTCGTGTTACCAAATAGTTTTGCGGCCATGCCTTTTATTCTGGAGTAGGATGGAATCTCGGTGTTGTTTCAGGTTCCATTTCTCCGGTGGCCGTGGAGGCTGAGGCTTTCTTCCTGAGCTTAGGCCACGGTCATTGCTACTTCTGCCAAAAGGTGTCTCTTGCACTTCTCGATGCCCGTGTTTGCCTGGGTCTTCTGTAACTATGCACCATCTCCAAGATGTCTGGTGAGGACACAGCCGTGTCTCCAGGTGGCAGTGCCACTGCCTTGGAGCCTCCAGGTGCTGGTGATGATCTCATGGTATCCCGGGGCACCCACCCACCGCATGGGCCTGAGGCTGTGCCCCAGGTGCCACTGTGACGTTGGAAGGTGGTTCCAGTTCTCCAGGGTCAGCAGGTATTCAGGGTCCTCTGCCTCCCAGCTATGCCATGGTAAGACCTTGGGGAAGTTACTAAGTGACTTTGGGTGGGCAGCGGTTGGAGCCAGGCCCTTTCCATGGCTCTGAGGGTCAGCGACACACAAACACCCATGTGCCAGCCATAGACACCACCGTATATCCACATTAGTGAGGAGGCAACTCCAGCTTGCCAAACAGGGCACACTCCAAACATTTCAAAGGTGCCGCTTCCCCTCCCTTGAGGCCATCATAATCCCCCGAAATATGGAGGAAGGAACAGTCATTTGTTAGGGATCTAACTGCAAAAACATCTAGCATTTTTCCTTTCAGATGTCTTAATACTTGCCGGGTGCTTTCTGTTCCAATGGACTCTAAGCTTTGTTAATTTCCGAGTAGTTAAACTCGGAATTGCTTGCCAATCTTGGGAACACAGCGCCCCATCCAAGGCCTATCCACACATTCTGTTTATTTTTCTCCTAATGAAAAGTGTGACAAGCAAATAATTAAACTGAGAGGCAAGCATAGATTAGAGTCTATGCCACAGACCGGATCGCTTTTGAAGACTGCATTTTAAAAGATGGGCTTCGGTGGACACCCCCTCTGTCATTTAAATTATCGGGCTCAAAGTGTCTGCGGCCCTCTGTGGCCCTCTGTGGGGTGGTTGATCCCATTTCACCAGTCGGAATGTCTGATGTGCCTCGGCATAGCAAATTATTTGTGTTGGATTTATTTCAGTGAATCCCCCCTCTGCCTCTAGTTTCAAGAGAGTAAGCTCTGAGTTTCTAAACATTATGAAAACAGCCAGATCTAAGAGACATTATATCCACAACAAAGGGGAACGAGTGACCAGCCCAGCTACATTGTCTTTTGAACAACAAGTCAATGCAGACAGAAGTAAATGACAGTTAATTACAAATTACATTCCGGTTGGGGCTGAGGGCCTCTTGCCTGGAATAATGATCAGGCCCTCCCTGGGGCTCTCACCTACCTGCAAAGGGCCTTGCGGAGGCACCGGCTGGGGTGCTATACAAGTTCCCAAACAAGCTGCTAAACACAAAAGCTTATTGGATTACAGAGATTTAGGAGAAAGCATTCAGATCTCTCTCAGCCACTGTGGAGGAGGGGGGTGGGGATTTCTGCAGGGCAGGCCGAGCCCCACAGGCCTTTGAATGCTGGGCTCTGAGTCCGAGGAAGGGGACAGCCCCTCTTGGCCGAGGGTGGCAAAGTTGCACCAGGGTGGCGAGAGCTCCCTTGGGAAATTCAGTGGTGCTGTGGGCCCGTGGCGACCTGGCCCGCAGGACAGAGGGACGCCACTGCGGGTACAGCCTCAGACTCACGACCAACTACCATGATCACATCCATCTTGTGTTTTCTTTATCACAAAAGGATTTTCGTCACCGCCAGGGGACACTTTGATTTACTAATAATGTTCTACCTTTCTCTTTTCAGTTTCAACAGTCAATGCATTTATTACATTTTAAGTCAAATTCCAAGTTAATACATTTGCAAAAATAAGACAATGTCGAAAATAATTAATGTCATTGTGTGGTGCATTGAAAAGACCTTGGTTTTTGTAATTCACTAAAGCAATTTCTATTCATTTGGTTGAGCTAAATGCTTATTGTTAAAGACAAAAGACCCAACAGTTTGACATTGAGCTCATTATGTACGTTAGAGACACTCAGCCATCCAAGGCCACGCCGCAGGCTACAAAGCCTAGGGCTGGGGGTGGGGCGTCTTCCAGGGATTAAAATGCAGACCGCACCACTCTCCTCACAACTTCTATTAGACCCAATTCAGACTTCACAACACAGCTGCAAGCTGCACTACCGCCGTTGTTTTGGCAGGGATGGGGACCAGTAAACTGAGAAGTTCTCTCTCTCTCTCTCTCTCTCTCTCTCTCTCTCTCTCTCTCTCAGCAGCCCTCACTCTACTCCCAACTCATATGCAAAATTATGGAAGTTTAAAGAATTTACAAACATATGCAGAAAATCTATCTTTTGTTAGTGAGATCCAAAGGACAAACTCACCTCCTATCCCTCCGTTAGGAGCCAGGGCACTCCTGGGGACTCCCATTCCCTCTTCTGCCCAGTTCCTTGTTCTCCAGGTGGGCAGGGTGCTGGGCAGTGCAAGCCCTTGAGAGGAGGAGTCGAGCTTCCAAGTCCCCCTTTCATATAAGGAACCAGGATTTGTGGCCACTGTCTGAGGACTGTTTAGAAATAAACACTCGTTACTACAGGCCACCTTTGGGGCCAACTCTGTCACTGCTTCTTCCATTTGAGCACAGAGCCACCGAGATCAGAGCGAGATTAGGGCCCACTGAGCTGCTGCTGGAACACGCCTATGTGTTTCAGGAAATAGGCAGTCATTTTACCAGAGTGGAGGACTCGGTAGCAATGTGTGCCCCAGCAGCTTGAGGTCCCTGGACAGCTCCCCCGGGCCCCTTGTCCACAGCTTTACTTGCAGGCTACAAAATTTGAAAGCTGCTTTGTAGAAAACTTGATAGTTTTCACTAATGTGAGCAGCTGGCACACTCCCAGCCCCAAGGACTGAAATTCTGAGTGATGAGGGTGCAACAGGGCGGGCTCATCCCAGCAGGAAGAGGGCCACCCATGGGGCCATCAAGCTAATTTTTGTCTTTTTTTTTTTTTTGTACAAAGACTGACACTCAGGACCTTGCACCTGCGAGGCAGGTATACTATGTTGCTGAGGGTCTGACATCAGGGAAGTGGGCTCCTTATTAGGAACCTGGGTCTCTCAGAGCCACAGACTAAAGCAAGTGCTGCAAAAGTGTACAAAACTCAACTGCTCACCTAGTAAGTGCTAAGTTTAGAAAGCAAGCAGTGCCATGCCACTGATATGGAAGGATGCCCCCATGCAAGCACCCGTTCACAGAAACAGAACCAGAACTCCATCACCAACCACGGCTGTGTGCCAGTGTTCAGGCAATGTTTACATGACACTTAAAAGTTTCACTTCTCACTTTATGCAGAGTGTGTTTTTCCTTCCTGTCTTCTCTTTGTTTAAGTAATAACAAGCTTTTCTTGGGTTAAAAAAAAAGGCAAAAGCCAGCTGAATAGTAATATGGTTCTTTCATGTATATTCAAGAAAAAGATCTTTTCACACCTTGATGAAATTAGCATAAATTTAAATACTAATGAGCTGCCCGCGACTGGTTAAGAATAGCAAAGCGCCACGTTCACACACAGTTAGAAGTCCCTAGGAAATGGAGCTGGCTCTGGAGGCCCCTGACGGGTGACCCAGGCGGGACTGCACGTCGAACACTGCTCCGGGACAGTCCACGCAGAGTGAAGGCGGCAGGAAGGAAGTCAGCGTCTGCTCCCAGAAGCCTTCTCCAAATTGCAAAACTGAGGTGGAAGGAGCTGGCGGTGCAGCTTGCATCCCAGCTGCAGGGTGAAGTCTGCCCCAGGGCCGCTCAGCAGGCCTGGCAGGAAGACGCTGGCCCTGATGCTTTGCTCTCCTGAGCTGGGGCTCTGGCAGCCTCAAGGGACATCCTGAAGACCCTCTGGGAAGATGTCGCCTCTGATCCCGACATCAACCAGGTGTAGGAGCCTGTGCACCTGCCCCAGGGTCTCCTCACTAGGTGTGCAAGGCAGTGCCCAGGCCTTCTGTGTTGGGGACCCCAGCACTGACAGAGAGCCTGTCAGGGGCACCTGAAGGAGTACGCTTACTCTCTTCTGCTGTTCTGGGTCACCGGTGGAACCCTGTGTTCCTTCAGGCCAGCACAGCGCAGTGACATCAGTCACAGCACTCGTCCAACAGTTCTGATGTCCTGAGTTCTAGGCGAAGTGGGGACATCTAGAGAACCCACAATAACCCAGGACATGTGTGGAAGCCTATTTCAGTGACAGTGGGAATGTGGGCTTGGAAAGAGAAGTCACTACAGAAATTGACAGGCAAAGGCCGAAGGGACGCAAATCTGACAGGCAGGATCAGACTGGCCAGTTGCCAGAGTGCAGGGCTAGCTGGGAATGGTGACATGAACCTGCAATCTCAGCATTCTGGGAAACTGAGGCAGGCAGATTTCAAGAGGAGCCGAGCTTGGGCAACTCAGTAATTAAGTGGTACCCTCTCTCAAACTAAGTAATAAAAAAGGAGGCTGATAATAATATATATATCATATATATATATATCAAGCAAAGGCTCTGGATTCAATCTCTGGTAGCACACACACACACACACACACACACACACACACACACACACACACACCCAGCTTCCATGGCTCTCTGGAGTAAGATGGGGGCTGTCAATTATCCACTAGGTCCCTAGTGTGACAGTTTTAGGGCTATTTCTTCCTAGTGTAAGACAAAGATCCTGTCTGCCCTCCACCCAGGCCTGCCCCATTCTCAGTGGTAGCAGTGTTGAAGAGGAAAACGGAGGCCCCATCTGTAGGGTAACAGGACCAGGACTGGGGTCCCACATTGTCCTGAGCTGTGGGGGGGGTTACCTTCCCTTGTGCACGGGACCCATCTGGCCACCCGTCCCCACCTGTCAGTGGAGAGGAAAGCCACCCTTGCATGGCACCTTTCTGCCAGTGACTCCTTCTGCCGTCAGCACCTGAAACCACGAGATAGCTCAGGGGACAAAAGTGCCTGCTTAGGCAAGCTTAGGCAAGCGCAGGGACCGAGGGATGATCCCAGGCACCACGCGCAGCCCCTGCCCTGCACCAGGGCAGGCTGAGCCAGCTACAGAGTCCAGGTGTGTGTCAAGCCTGTGATTCCAGTGCTGGGGAGGCTAAAAACAGGAGGATCACTGTAAGTCCAGGCTACATAGTAAGACCCTGTAACAATCATATACCTTTAAAAAAAAGTTTATTAATTCAAGTGAATTCTATGATTTTGGGAATATAGCAATGCCAGGAAAATTATTTTTAAATTCCATAATTGAAGAAGAAAACAACCAGGTGAAACTTTATACAAAAGAAATACTTTTAGAAAAAGTGGGTTGTAAAAAAAAAAAAAAAAGAAAAGAAAAAGTGGGTTGTAGATGCTAAAGAATAGTGTAATTTTTTCTAATGTTTTAAACCTCTAGAGTTTGCAATATATTTAACGTATTTTTGTATCCTCCTATTTGTGGCTCATTAAAGTGTCTGTAACAGCTAAGACATAAGCATTTGTGCAATACAGAGATGTTATGAAAATGGTAAAAGGGAATGGAATCCTTCTTTCATTTTTTTAGTTTAGTTTTTGGAGATTGGTTAGCTTTGAACCCACAGCGATACTCCTGCCTCAGCCTCCAGTGTTGAAATTATAGGGGTATGCCACCATGCCCAGCAGGAATGGACTATTTTCTGCAATGATTAAAGGCTTTAATGAATGCTTTTTAAATGCCTCCTTCAGGGACGTCTGCCCAAGAGAAGGCCAGCGTGATCCTGGCTTCTGTGTCCTGGGGGAGCGGCATTTACTTTAACCAGATTTTTGCCTAAATGGCATCACAGCTGTTTTAGGATGGTGGATTTAGGATTGAGCACTTGGGGGAGAGCTGAAGCTCAGGGTCCTAAGGTTGCTCAAGGATGTGCTATCAGAGGGGGAGGACAAGACCTGGGCAGCCCCAGAACTGCCCGGGGCCACAGCAGGCCCCGAGCAGGGAGGACAGGGGTGGATGTGCTCCCTGGGCTCCTGCACTGCTTCCTCCTAGCTGGACCCCAGGGGAGTGGAAGCGGAAGTGGGCCGTGCAGGTGGCTCCTGAACACCCGTGCTTCCTTATTCTCCATGGTCAGGGAGTGCTGGGGGACTGTGGGGTCCTGTGAATGTTGGAACAGTGTGCCAACTTGAGGAATCTTAACTCTGCAGTTCTGCATCTTGGGGTGTAGAGGACATGTCCCTCCCCTTCTAGAATGTTGTGCTCTGAGTCAACCTGAGCAGTTCACAAGTTGAACTGAGTGACTCAGCAGGGGACCAGGGACCTCACTTTGTCAGCATCCCGATCCTGTGCAAGAGAAGGGCATGTAGATGGCACTGCTGTAGGCAGCCGAGTTAGACAGAAATATTATAGGCAGTCAGACAGGGCCAGGCCCTCCAAGGAACTACCACAGAAGACAAGGTGTCTTGCAACACTGAGGGCGACGGATGCTCCCACCGTGGGTCAGATCTGAAGACCAAAGATCAGACAAATGCCGACCTCCCTAAAGACTGGCATCCGAGACTGATCATCACCCTGAGGGAGACCCAAGAATCGTTAATGACTATTATTGGATGGCTACCTCATAAAATCTAATTCTACATTCATGCCCTCCTGATATGTGACTCCCTTCCCCATTTGGTCCTGGACTTAATCAATTTTACCTGAGCAATGGTCAGCATTGGCTGACCATAGTTTTGTCCCACCCCACATCCACCTATGTGAGTTCCCATTCTCTCCACCTTAGCCCCACATGGTTTTACACTATAAAAGTACCTGGAAGAGACAGCTTCCCAGGAACTACCCACTCGGGCCCCCCTCCTGTTCCTCTCTAGGACAACAGCTTTCTTTTCCTCAATAAATATATCCTGCTCATAACCTCCGTTTGTTCCTAAAATTCATTCTTCAGTTTTAGAGAACATGAACTCCTCCAGGTCAGTCTGGGAGATCATTTTTCCCTTTGTCATTTGGAGGTTCCCTATGTCATTTGGAGGTCACCCACCCAAGATCAGTTTTCTCCCTGTATCAGTATGAGTGTTATATTCACCCTAGTAGGAAAAGAGGCTTGCTTGTTCCACCTCTTGCTGCTTTTGCTGGCTTCTGCCCAGCTGCACTGTTACCCCTGCATCACGCCACCCTGACTTGGAGCCGGCTAATTATAGACTGAAACCTCCACACACTGTGAGCTAAATAAACCTTTCCCTCTTAACTTTGGGTGTTGGGTATTTTCATCCAGCAATGAGAAAAACAAAACCAAGACAAGTCCCCCCTCAACTAACAGGGCTAAGAGTTGATCCCCAGCCTGTGGCTCTCCAGGGAGGTGGTGTGAGATTTAGGTCACTGAGGCCTGGCCTTGGAGGGGCTGGGGTAGGCCAGTCTCTTCCTGTTTGTCTGCTTCCTGACTCATCCAGTTGCCCTCAAAGATGGGGGGGGGGGACTATGTACTGTAGCCAAAGCAATGAAGCCACTTGAACCTGAACTGGAACCCACAGAACTGGCAGCCATTGAATAAGCCCTTGCTAGGCAAGTGCAAGGGCCTGAGTTCAATCCCCAGTTCTGAAAAAAAACAAAAACAAAAACAAAAACAAAAAACAACTGGCAGCCACGAGCTCTCCCCTGCTCAAGCTGCTGCAGTATAGCAGCTGGGGTAGTTGAGTGACTCAGCGAGGCAAGAGGTGCCCGGCTCAACTCGCAAGAGTCAGAGGTCAGCACCTTCTTCACCAGAGACTTGGGACATCGCCTGGGTTCTGCATGGACTCATCTGAGGAACAGGACCTGCCGGTTTCCCTTCTTACTGTGCATCTGGGGCCACTGCCAGCCTGGCCTGCACACCTGGGGGTTAGTGCCCACTCCTGGGGAGGCCAGCAGGTGCTCCGTGTGTGGACACAGGGCACAGGGAAGGGGCTGAGGCCAGAAGAGTCCAGAGCTTCCTTCTGTCCAGTTGTAGACAGAGGGAATGAAGGAGTCTCAGCCACTGTCAGTACTTAAAGAGCACCTGAAGTCACCTGTTTGGGCTTCTCAGCTTTAAAAGAGAATATGTATAAAACTGGGTGCAATGCACATAGAATTACCACAGGAAGAGTGCTATGACCCTTTTGTTTGTTTGTTTGTTGTGGCTTTTTGAGACAGGATCTCACTACATAGTTCAGACGGACTTGAACTCACTGCATAGCTTAGGCTGGACTAGAACTCATGGAGATCCTCCTGCTTCAGCCTTTCCAGTGCTGGGTTTATGGGCATGCACCATCACACTCAGCTACAACCTATTGTCAAATGAGAGTAGCTTAGAACAAGTCTTCTATGGAGGACTTAACATTATTCAATAATAAAAGATAACGGGGCTCTGATTTTGTAATAATTGGGTGCGCCTGAGAGTCAAACGTAGTTCAGCTCATCAGCAAATGCAGCCTGGCCCGAGTGCTGTTTCCCTGCTGGGTCTTCTGTGTGGCCTCCTAACACAACCACAGTGCAATGTTCAAAGTACAAATTCGAGTCTCAAGTCTACTATTGACAGCTGGGAGGTGCTGAGGCAGCCCCCTGCTGAAGCCGGAACCCTCCAGGGAGGACCCGAATGTCTCCCAGTCAATGTGTGGAAGGCTCAGTACCCTTGGTGCCACGGGGGCGAGCCATGGGGGGCGGGGAGGGCGGTGGCACCCTGATGCCGCCTGTCCCTTCCGGCTTCCTGGAGGCTGTGACGTGGGCAGGTCTGCTCCTCCTGCACAGATGCCTACAACAAACCAAGGAGCTGGGTCTGAAATCTCTCTGAAACTGGACACGGAAAGAAACCTTCCTCCTCAGAAGGCAATTGCCTCAGTCACTGTGTTACCAGAAGGGAAAACCGAGGAACTCGAGCCTCTTCCATGGTGGTCTTCAGAGCAGGCACTGCTGCGCTGAGACACACAGCTGGACCACTGCCATGACGCACACCACACCCGCTTCTGGAGAACCCGGATGTGGGAGGAGCCTCTGCCTTCCCCTGCCCCTCCCGTGCCCCCTTCTGGAGCCTGAGGGACACACCCCACTGTAAATGCCTACTACCAGACCCCATAAGAGAGAGGAAAGTGGCTGTACCCTATTCCTTATTCCTTGGGACAAAGAGCCACAGCTGAAGAGCTAAAAGCATAGAGCCTGGACCTGTCCATGAGAAAGCCTGGTGCTATGCTGGCAAACACTGCCTCTGTTTTGAAAAATCAGATTTAAGTTTTCAAAGACCCCTTTATATTCACTTAAATGATCCATAGAAGGCTCTTTCCATGCACAGAGTTGTATTTCTGTAAAGGCCTGAGACTAAGACTGTAGACACAGGCAGAGAAAATTGGGTGAGACACACGGTGCTCAGATAAATGTTGGGAGGTTCACTTTTTTAAAAAATGTATTTGGTACAGGATCTCACTACGCAGCTCGGACTCAAAGTGATCCTCCTGTTTTCAGCCTTCCCAGTCTGGGATTATAAGCATGAGCCACCACTCCTGACCTCAGTGGCTGGCTCCGTGCACCCAGGGGTGGGGCCGTCGCAGTATGTGGTACTGGATCGAACCCAGGTCCCTACGCTTGCCTAAACAGGTGCTTAGTCCACTGAGCTATCTTGCCAGCCCTGGGTGTTCACATTTTAACGACATTGCCAGCTCCATCCAAAAGTTGGGGCTTCCGTAGTTTTTTTAGGGGGGAGGTATGTTCAAGCAGTGTTCACAGAGTCAGAGAAGTCAAGAGCTCCCTGACCCGCCTGCCTGTGGAAAGGAAGCCTGGCTGCGGAGGAGTCACGTCATAGACTCCTATGTGACAGCAGGTACCGAGTGATGGATGCAAGGGGGCTTGAGCTGTGATTCTGCGCCAGGTCTCTGGTCCAGCATGGCCCCTCCAGGACACCAGCCCCTATCCCTAATGCCCTTGTATTATGACAGTGTCCAAGAAGGTAAGTGACCAAGGGGGAAAACTTTACTCACCAAGACAAGCAGGAGAGTGGCTGAGCCCCTAGCTCCCAGCTCAGCCGAAAGAATTTTTCCCATCAGTGGCTGCCTGGGATCAGGTTTCCACACGAGCCACTTGCTGATTCCTACCTAGCCCAGTCTATGGTAGAGCGCATGGTTTCCTGCAGGAGCAGATCCTCTATCACCAGCGCAGGCTGGCATTTCCCTGGAATTACTGCCGAAGGAGCTGAGCTGGCCTCGGGGATGGGTACTGCTTATGTGACTGTGGCTCCTTCTCTCCAGACACTGCTGACCCACGCAGTGGACTCAGGTGTACATCTGTGTGTGTGGAGAGTGGCACTAGGCTTGTGCTCCATGATGGGGTCCAGGGACATGAGCTCAGTCTTAGAAGCGACTGACCCTGAGATTCCAGAGCCAGGAAAGAGTGACAGGAGCCCTATGCAGCAGTACCAGTCACCCTGCAGTGTCATCTCAGGCATACACGGAGGCCCTGCTGTGCACTGCTTCCATCTTCTGTGCCTCAGGGCTAAGGCTTGTGTGGATGGTCGGATAGGTGGCTTTGCTGAGAATGAGGGACTCTGGGGTGCAGTCTTGTGTAAGGATGCACACGACAACAGGCAGTGGCCGCAGAGTGAACCTGGGATGTGTGTTTCACCTCGCAAGAGAGAGGAGGGCAAGGGTAAGATGCTGAGGTCCTGCCTGGCTGTGGAGGGCCCTGGCAGGTTTGGGCACTACCCTAATTGTCACCTGGGACATCACAGCATGGAAAGTTAGTCCTGGGGGCCCTGGTCGGTGGCCCTCAGAAGGTACAGTCTCCTGAGAGATTGAAGCAGTGTAGCTCAGTAGTGCTGTACTAGCCTGGCTTGTGGGAGACCTTGGTTTGGCCCCAGCATTCCTGCCCCAAACACATGCAAACAGGTTCTACCTGTAGCTCTGCTGTTTCCCAAGACTGTGGGGGCAGTGAGGAGCAGCCCAGGGGACCCAGGCGATGCCCTCCAGCCCTCCAGGGGGTGCTGTCAACCTGCTCTTGCAGCTGTCTTCATGATGATGATGATGATGATGATGATGATGATGATGATGATGATGATGATGATGATTACATTAGCTACCAGGGATTAAACCCAGGGGTTCCCACTGAGCTATATCCTCACACCTATTTTAATTTTCCTTCATTCTATCACAGGACATCTCTAAGTTGCCAGGTTCTCCAAGTTGGGCTCAAATTTGTGGTCCCGAGGCTAGGGAGATGGCTCAGTGGAATAAGCGCTTCCCTGGCAAGTGCAAGGGCCTGAGTTCAATCCCCAGTTCTGCAAAAAAAAAAAAAAAAAAAAACTTATGGTCCTCCTGCTTCATCCTCCCAAAGTGCTGGGATTACAGACCTGAATCACCACATGTGGCTCAGTCAACTGTTTTGAGGCCCATGTCTTGTTCACTTTTTGCATTGCTGGGACAAAATACCTGACAACCAAAGTTAAAGGACGAGAGGTTTATTTAGCCCACAGTTCATAGAGGTTTCAGTCCTGAAGCGGCTGGCACCACGGCAGGGTGGCCTGGCAGAGGCGCAACTGTTCACGGTGGTGTAAGACAGCAAATGTAATGAGCGGGAGAGGACAAGTTTCTCCCGTCCCGTGTATTGGATGGTACATTCCAGCACTGGACCATGAGCTGCTCACAGACCCTAGACTCAACCAGCTGGAAAGCCCCACCCTCCTGACTGCACAAGGCATTCGGGAAGCATCTACATACAAATCACAGCAGGACGCTCCCTGGAGGGATGCGCCTAACATGCTAGCCTGAGCCAGATTCACCCCGCGACACCCGGTGTCCTCCCCAAAGCCCCACCCATCACTTTCCAGGCATGCTGGGCTCCCTTCCTGCAGCCTCAAGATGATGCCCTGTTCGGGGTTTGGAAACCCCATGGGAGGGAGGTCCTGGCTTCCAGGCTGCAGTATGGTGTGTTTTGACAGTGACCCTGAGAGCATCCTCCTTCCAGCTGCTCTGTGCAGACAGTACGGATACCTGGCAGCGACAAGGTGAGAAGCAGAGGGAAGAGGCACTCTCATGGGAATGACCTTTCAGCTACTATGGCCTGGCCACCAAGACACAGTCTCTGGAGACACTTCACGCCCCCTGGAGGCCATTGTCCTGCAGAGATTCCTGGCCAGCCCTCACACGTTAGTCACAAAACCCCACCTAAGTACATGACTTCTTCTAGGCCACTTCTGTTCTGGAAATAGAGGCCTAGCCTCTGAGCTTTGCAGGAGCGGGGAGCCACAGGGGATCACAGGGCTGTGTAGCCCAGGCGAGGACAACTTGCAATGGGTGTCCTTCAACAAGCCTGCCATGGGTCACACAGGAGAGTCGAAGAGACTGCTGCATGCAAGGGCCTGGGACAGGGTCTGAGCACCCGGAACTGGAGGAGAGGATCCTGTGACAGCCCCAGCCCCAGGGAGACAGAGTGCAGGAGGACCTTCTGCAGAGCCACAGCAGGCCAACCTGAATGGCCAGTGGGCCGACCGGTCAGGCCTGGGCCCTCTGTGGAGACATGGGGGTGGCCCTGAGCTCAGGGAGGGCTCAGCAGCCACTGCTGTCCTGCAGCTGGAGAGGCTGGGCTATAGGAAGGACCCACCCCAAGGGCCCCACAGCACAGGGTGTTCAGTCTACCAGAGGCCAGGCCACGTGGGTGCTTCCACTCAGCTTGTTGTCTAAGGAATCAGCAACGGTGAAGAAATGGACAATGGGCTGAGAACCGTGGCCTAGAGACCACCCCCCCAGTTGCCGCCCAGGTCTCTGCTGCCCGCAGCCACAGCCAGCGAGGGTGCTGGGGGAGTCATGAGTTCCTCTCCGCTGACCCACAGTATGAGTGGAGCACAGACGTCTTGACGTCTATGCGTCTGGAGATCGCGGGGTGGTGGCTAAGGCCCTCTCCCATCTGAGCTGCAGAGTTTCCAGAGGATCTTGAAGGACAATGTGTGGGTCCCCACTGGAGGACAGTCCGGCTCCACCTGTTACACCCCACGTGTAGCTCTGGGGCCACCACCCACCACACAGCCTGGCAAACCCCCACTGGATTCCATGAGGCTCCCTCTCCCATGCTAGCACCCGAGTGGGGCTCTGGGACTCCAAGGGCATGCATGGCCCTGGAGATGGAGGGGGGATGCCTTTTGAGCACTGTTTCTGGGGACAACTGGAGTCACTCTGGCCTAGAGCAGTCATCCTCACAACAAGCCCAGGCCAGCCTCACTGTGGTCAAAAAGTGCTCATCATCCTGTGCTCCCAGGCTTCCAAGAGGCTGAGGCAGGAGGATGCCAAGGTCTAGCCCAGCTGGTGAAATTCAGCATGGCCTTGTCTATAAATTAATTGATTAATTAATTAAGTAATTTTTGAAAAGGTCTGGGGATGTAGCTCAATGTGAAGGTGCTGGGGTCAATCCCTCAGAACTGCAAAAGAACAAAACACAGACGTGCCCATCGCCCATGGCCGCGGAGCCTCCAGGCTCTTCCTTTGGCCTTTCCAGCCTGGCGCTCCAGGCTCCTTTGTCCCCAGTGGACCAGAGGAGCAGCAGCACCCCAGGAGCTGGCTTGCTCTGGGAGGGCCATGGTCTGACTGAACACACACTGCACGAACCACGTTTTCCCTCACAGGGAAGCACAGGGCTGTTTGGAGGCCAGGCCTAGCAGGCACCAAGTGCTCCTCACAGGCGGGTGGGCAGGAGCTGAGCTGATAACAGAGTGTGGAGCTCGGATGCGGGAGGCAAGGTGCTAACAGACGGAGATAACAAGATAACAGCCGGGAGAGGAAGCCAAGGACCATCCCTGCCCCTACTGACACCTGGCCTCTGCTGACACCCGCGTGTGGCCCCTCAGATGGCGGCCACTTAGTTTCCAGGGCTCCTACCCATCTCAGTCACCTCTGCTGCCCCCATATCTAACTGTCCGGAAACAGAGCCCGGGAAAGCAGATAATCAATAATGAGATCACGAGATGTTATCCAAAGAGGAGCAGACCCCTGCTTGCATGTGGACGCTGCTGCTTCCCAGGCTGCTGCCAGGCAGGGAGGGTGCAGGCTTGGGGGGTGGGGAGTGGAGAGGCCAGGCTGGGGCAGGGCAGGAGGAGAAGGTGGGGGCACGGCCCGGACTGCAGAGCCCTACACCAGGGGCTCAAGCAGTCTCCCTGAGTCCCGGAGGCCTTTGCATCTAGGGTGCTGTGCCTGGGACACAAGTATTCTGATGGGATGGGGACTTGCCCCACCTCACACTCCGCTGTGAACTCCAGTGCAGTGACCTGCTGAGGAATTAAGGTCAGATTCCTTCCTGCCATGGCCTAGGCCTGTCAGCACCTCCTGTCCAGGCCCTGCGCTGTCCTCCTCGAAGGCCTGGAGCTGACCCAGCCTGTGTGTGTCGAGAGCGGAAGGCCCCTCCGAGAGCCAGGAGTCTCTGGGGGTGCCCCTGTGTCCCTTGATGCGTCCCCACAGAACAAATGGGATCCAGTGTGGGAGTGGGTGGGAAAGAGTCCTAAAGGGGGCTGGTTGAAGAAACACAGTTGGAAGGTTGGTGTGGAGTGTGGAAGACGCCGGCCCTGTGTGCACTGCCTTGAGCTTCTGGAGGTGGAGCAACTCTGGCCTGTTGTTTGAGTGACTGGTTACCAAACTGGTAAACCCAGGACACCCTTTTCTTTCTCCCAAAGCGATAACTCAGGGAACAGAAGGCCATCTTACCAACACGGATTTTTGTTAAGCAACTCTGATGTCTAAGTACTTACGTATTTTTCTTTTTCTTTTTTCTTTTTTTTTGCTCCGAATGCCTTCAGGGCAGGTTTGGCTGGCTTGAGTTGTGGGGATCGAACCACAGCAACCTGATCTTGATTGCTTTGTTGAAGCAGCCACTTAAAGAACTGAGCTCAGGGACAGGCCCCCATACTTGTGTATTTTTCCAAAACAAAATTTCTAACAAATGCGTGCAGTCAGATGTGTGTAAGCCACAGGTTTCAGCGGACATGAGGGGTGACGGCAGCCAGGGCAGCAGTCTCTTTTGGGGGTCTTGGCAAGCCCAGGGCTTCTTCATCTGCATGAGCTGGGGGGGGTTTCCTGTGGTGGTGGGAAGCACTTGAGAAGCCAATCGCAGAGTGGTGGGGCTGAGGGGTGGAGGGACAGCCAGGGACCCCAGTCCGGCGTCCCCAGAGTCCCAGCTCCTGTGGTCTTTGGTTCACAACAGTTCTAGAGGCCTTGCTGGGAGGAAGGCGCTGCTCCTTTAAGCTGCGGTGCAGAGGAAGTGTCTTGGACCCCGGGGAAGAGCCCAGGCCCCAAGTCCATTAGGATTCTGAAGGCGAGCACAAAAGCGGCTGGGCCGGCCAGAGTTAATGAGATTCCTACCAAAAACACTAATCTGGGTTAAAACTAAAAGAATGCAGATAAGGGCTCCAAGCTCATACTGAGAAGGAGGAAGGTGCGGAGATCAACCGCGGGCCTGAGGAGGGACCTCTAATAGCGTTTCAAAGGAACCGAGAGAGGGAGTGTCTCAGACAAAGCCCCTTGATGAGGGGCGGCTGACACAGAATACAACACACCGTTTTAGCTTAAAAATAGCGTTCCAGGTACAAATCAACTAGTATTAGCCGAAGTTTAACATCACTTTAAAAGAAAGCGATTGACCCACTGTGAAAATACAGGGTGGAGAGGGCGGAATGCACTGATTATGCCTGTTCCCCTCAGGCAAGTGTCTCTCTCTTAAGCGCGAGCGCAGGAACATTTTGTTTTATTACCTTCTGAGATAAGTGGGGAAAAGAGCCCCCCGTACCTGGGGAATTAAAATATTCCGCCTCCTCGCGTCAGGGTCTGGTCTCAATTTCATGCAGGGCGCATAATTATAACCGTGTTTAAAAATAAGCCCAGAAGAAGGGATGGGTTCAAGTGCAATTTCAGATTATCACAACAAAGGCAGTCATATCTCAACAAGCTCGCCAGCAAAACACTTCACGAGGTCCCCAGGCCCCTCCCCGCCCGAACGCACAACAAAGGGCTTTCAGCTCGAATTAGGCTAATGATCGCAAATGGCCCTTCCGCCCACCTTTGTGGGATTTCGCGGAGGCTCGGTTCAAGGTGGCAGACCTTGGAAAGGGACGGAAGGAGGCGGCGGGGGCCGAGCTGGGGGTGGGCAGCGGGAAGCCGTGGCCAGGGTCCGCGGAGCGCAGGCCGTGGGTTTGGGCGAGCGCGGGAGAGGGCCACACCGGACAGCCCGGGGTCCCCCAGTTTCTGCCACCACCGTGGACGCCAGCCCCTCCATCTCCACGGAGCCACCAGGTCCCGCTGGTCCTGAGGGAGACCTCTGGCGAGGGAGGGGCAGCGGGGCTGAGAAAACGCGAGCCAAGCCTCATTACTCCCTCATTACCTCGGAAAGTGGAGGGAGAGGAATTCTCAGCTGGGGAGCGGAGCCCGGATGTCACCGCGGCTTCTGTCTGGTGCTTGCACACCCGACCGTGGCGGGGCCACCGGGGACCGCGTTTCCTCCCCATTCCTTGCTGGCAATGATCCACTCATTAAGGTATTTTAAGGCAAATTACTGTCGCTTATCATAATGCCAAGCAACGGGCGGCCCTGGCGCTCGCCCTGCCTGCGGAGGGGGCAGAGGGAGCGCACCCCGATTCTGCATTTTCTATGGCTCTGCCCCAAGAGAGCTCCACCTGAGCTTCGCACCGCTACAGTCGAGACAGGCCGGTGCCACCTCCCCAAACCCTCCCCGCAGGGCTGAACCACTGTTCGGATTCTTACAAGGTCCTCGAAATTCACATTTGGGTCTCTCCCTGACTTCCAGAGTCTGCAAGGGAGTGATTCCTTTCCTTTCCATGTTGGACCAGCGGCCACCAGATGACATTTTCAGGCCCCTTGTCACCGCCTCAAGGCCTGCAGCACTGTCTCAGGGACCGGTGGGCCCTGGTGAGGGACCACCTTCTGCTGTCCCTACCTCCCCCATAGTCCATGACTTGGGCCCCAAATACGTTTTTTCCTTAGCTGAAACTTTCAGATCTTCCTCTTGTTGGCCCTGTGGTGCCCTTGGGAACCGAGGTGCTGGCACAGCCTGGAGGCTAGAAAGGGTCCCATTGGGACACAATGGAAGCTGATGAACAGAAGTGACCCTGATTAAACATCTTCACCCTAACTCTGAATCTCCAGAGAACAGGTGTGGAGAGGTGGAGGTGTTGGCATCATTGAAATTGGTCCCCAGGCTGGGACCACGAGAGAGCCCCCTGCCAGGGCTAAGCAAGGGGACAGATGTTCTCCTGGGTCTATCCTGAGAGGGGACACCCCCCTCCCCCAGCAAGTACATCTTCAGTGGGGCTGACAGTGACACTCAGTGGCTGGGGACCAGGGTAAGGTCCTAGGGTGGACAGAAGTGAAGGGCCCCTCAAGGAAGACCCCCAATGGGCCCTGTGCTCATTCTTGACTTCACTGGTGTGCTAAGGATGACAACCACCATGGAGGGTGCAGGAGGGACAGTGATAGGAAGGGGGCACATGCTTCATCCTGACACCTCTGCAGTCTCTGGTCCCCACACAGTGCTAGGCAGCCTCCGTCCTCCCTCAAGGGAGCCAGGAAGGCACTGGGAGTGGATAGACATTTCAGGGGCATCCCCTGGAGACCATCTCTAGGGAACCTCCAAATGTCTTTCCCACACCCAAGGGTGTTGTTGGGGGCAGAAGCACAGTGAGGAGGGGCAGCATACAGCACAATCCTCCCTCTGAGCCTCTCTGGGCAGAGGCCCTGGCTCCCACAGGCAGGCAACCTTGGCCCCTTGCAAGCAACAAGCACCCAGCAGAACCCAGCCCACATCCTCCATGGTGAAGTGGATGACCTTCAAGAAGGCTGTGGTACCCAGGTCAGGGCCTGAGCCCACAGGGACCAGGGCTGCCAGGGTGGCCCAAGGCTCCTCATTTTACCTGACCCCTTTCCCTGGCCACAGGGAGTCCCTGTCCCCAATGGCCCTTGAACACTAGAGTCCCAGAGCCAGATTCCCTGGACAGGGAGCAGGACTGTGCTGCAGCTGTGGCAGGAGCACCAGCTGCTGTCCCGGCAGCTACTGGGGGCCAGTGGTGGCACTGGGATGGCAGCTCCCCTGGTGAATCCCTTTCTTTTTCTGCCCCTCCCATATCCTGCACTCCTGTGCCACTGTGGAAGAGGGCAGACACATCCCCTCCCTCGCTGGGATTCACAGAAGCACCTGTAGTGTTGGTGACCTCTCGGAGTCTGCGTCCCCTGAAGTTCATTTGTTGAAATGATTAGCCCCAAGGCAGGGGAGACAGGGGGCTGGTGGGTGGCACCACTGTGTCCTGGTCAGAGCTGCTTTACAAGCATCACCAACTGTGCCTAGTATCAGGAGCCAGACTGGTAAACTGTGTTAGGTTAAAGAAAATTCAGCTGTTTGCCAGGTGTGGTTCTGCACACCTGTTATTCTAGCACTGTGAGAAGCTGAGGCAGGAGACTCTCAAGTCCAAGCCCAACCTGGGCAATCTATTGACTGAGCAAGTACCTTGTTTCAAGCACAAACAGATTAAAAAAATAACAACAACAAAAGCCAGAGCTGTTTTAAGGTATAATTTCCACAGTGAAATCCTCCCCTTTTAGAGCTTTTATTTCTTAACAGGAGCTGTGCTGTGAGGCCTGTAAGACACCAGCCCAGTTTTGTGAACTCTGAGCCAATAACTGTAGAGGAATCTCAGTGCTCCACCCTCAGTCAGCATCATGGTGCTCAGGGACAAGTTCCCAAGGAGCCCTGCGCGTTTCGGCCTGGTCCCAATCCTGCCTCAGTCTATCTGCCCATTCGCCATGCTGAGGATTCCCCTCATTGGCCCCTTCTCCACTGGGCCAGGATCCCCTTGCAGCAGGTTCTGCAAGGTGGGTGACACTTGTCTGGTGAGTTCTGGGAGTTTACCTGCCCCACACATGCTGAGAGTGGGGTGGCCAGGCCAGGAGCTGGGTGAGGAGTCCTAGGGGCCACCCAAAATAGATGAGCTCTGTCCACCTCCAGGTGCAGTGACAGGTAACTTCTCTGATGTTGGGTAGCCAACAACTTCCCTTCCCTGGGTAGCCCTAGGCTGCAGGCAGCAGCACTGGACTGTGGGACATCCCTTCACAGGGCCCACACTGACAAGTGTTCTCTCTGCAGGACCCAGAGGGCAGTGAATGTCACCTCCCTCAGCAGGCCCTGTCCTTCCCAGAAAAAGCATGGGAGCAGCCCTTGGGAAAATGAGGAGACAGGAATGAGCCAATTTCAACTCAGCATCTGGCCCTGAATTAGCTTTTCACCATATTTGCAAAATAAACTAATGTGCTTTTAATATTTTATTACTTCATTTCCAAAGTTCTGAAGCTGTGCTTTGATCCAGGCAAGCAGGTCCAGAGCAGAGCTCTGAACACAGTGCCAACCCGTGTTCACCTTATGAAAGGCAGCAGGCGAGGCACAGGCTGGCCAGCTGTCTGCCTATCAGTTACAGGTCTGTCCTGTCTGTCAGTCTGTCTCCTGCATAATGTATGTATCTGTCATCTATTAATCTGTTTGTGGAATCTATGTATCTATCATCTAGCTGTCCTCTGCGAGAGTACCTCTTACCTATCTAACAGAGGTATCACCTATCTATCACCTACGTATCTGTGCCATGTATCAGCTCTCTGTGCACCTATGTGTCTGTCTTCCTCCTCTCTATTGTGGAGAGATCAGTGGTACAGACAGAGACAGAGTGAAGAAAGATACAAGGGAGGAGGGAGAGTGGGAGGCAGGGATGGAGGGGAAGAAGTTCTGTTCTATACCAGAGCTATGGACAGCATGGTATTCCCAGCATGGTTGTGCCACCTCGGCTCCAGGTCACCCCACGTCCCGACAGCTACCTTTACAGAACAGACTTAGTCTTCAGCACTAGGCAGTCAGACATTCCTAGCTTCAAAGCTCGACTTTCCTGTATCTCTAAGTGTGGCGCTGGCGATGGAGCCAGGGTCTCCGCAAGGGCTCTACTGCTGAGCCACGCCCCCAGCCTCTCTACTTTTACTCTGAGGTGATGAAATCTCTCTGGGTTGCCCAGGCCGATCCCAAATTCATGATCCTCTTGAGTAGTTGGGATTACACACTTACTCCACCATGCTAAGCCTAACGTGCTGGGTCAACACATGCTTCCTTTTTCTCTTTTTTGGTGATCAGTGGTGAAATTTTAATCTTGTGATTAAAGATTTTAATCACAAGGGCCTTTTCATCCACCTTCTTGGAGCTGGGTTCCCCACTTTGAACGTCTGTGCTCTGACTGTGGAACAAGCGAGGGCTGTGCACCTCACACAAGGGCCACACAGGGACGGACACAAAAGAAACTCACAGAAGCAGCCACGCTGAAAGCTGAGACTTGTCACCTTTGAACTGGAAGTGCACTGTGGGTGTAGCTGGGGCGGACCTCAGGGCTGGACCCTTGATGCTAAGGCGACGGGAGCTCCTGAAGGATGGGACAGGTTCCCCAGCTGCACTTATTAATTAGGGCCATCAAGACAGAAACCATATATTTGAACTTCGTGTGTTCCACTGAATCATTTTGATTAGATTTGCTGTAAGATATATGGCTGTACCTTACAGTCCTGTTGATTAATCATTAACAGGATTTGAAGATTGATGACAATCTCCCATAGCCACGCATAGAGCAATTAACCACCATTTGCTTGTGTGTCTTTCCAGTAGCTTGAATGTGTTGATCGCATGCTTCAGGGGAGGCCCACAACCAGCCTCTGCAGCTTGCTTCCACAGCAGCGCGCACCCTGAGGAGGGAAGGTTGGAACCCTGGAGGACAGCTTATCTGTCTATTAACACTTGGAAGAAAGAGATGTTTGTGTGGAGTCACGAAGTTCTGGGTGAGTTTTACCAAGACAGGTGGACCCAAGTCAAGGTCACATGGGCAGACTCCACAGGTGCCAACCCCAGTGGTTCCAGAGGCAGGAAATCAAGGTTAGTGCAATGCCCACATGACAAAATGTCACATCTCCCTTCACAGTGTATCATATTTTGTTGTGCAGAAAGAAAAGGATTTCTACTTGGGGGAGCCAGCAGGGGAGGGGCTCATCCAGTGAGGGACAGTTTCCTCAGGGGTTATGATGTGGCCTTGTCGCTGGCTGTGTGGGCAGCCAGGGTAGGAATTTGGGGCCCATGGTGGTGAGGAAGAGATGCCATGGAGGAGCAGGCCCCAAGTCAGGATGCTCAGGCTTGGCTCAAGAAAGGGTAGAAGTGAAATTGGGAAGCCTCAGCCCTGGGTCCACAGGGTCCTCCCAGGTCCTTCAAGGTGGCCGGGGCCCTGGTAGAGTCATGCTTGCCCAGGTGCAGAAGGGAAAGCAGGCCAGGGTGTACAGGTGTCCAGCGGGGTCAGCACGCCACCCTTCACCTGTGCGGCCCATGATAGAATCACACGTGCTACAGTGTGACTTAAGGTGTCACGGCTGCTGTCACCCTGAGAAGGCTTGTGGAGACTGAAACAGGCTCCTGTTGTGAGACACCACCTGCAGCTCTCAGTTTTCTGACAAGTGTTTCCTCATATTCAGCTAATAAATGTATTTGTTGCAGAAACATGACACTTTATTTTGATATATTATTCCAATGAAAAGGCTTTACTATTGGTCTTTTTTTAAAGAAAGAATATAATAAAATGATACCAAATTGTGATATATTGTGTAGATAGTTAGGAAATACCTAGCAGATTACTGAAAGCCACTCCGGAGTATGTCTGAGGAACATTCCCAGATGATTGGCACGCAGGCCAGCAAGCAGAAGGGAGAGCCCAACCTGACCTAAGTGACCTCGACAGTGGGCTTGTAGCCCATGGAACGCAAGTGGGACAAGGACATAGGTGGGTGTTGTGGAAAGGAGCCTCCCTCCGCCTGAATAAGAGCTTCTCGTGCCTGAGGTCTGATGTGGGCTGTGACTCCAGCTTCTTCAGCCTTTCAACACAGACTCAGAGCAGTGACCCTCCAGGGAGCGCCCAGCCTCAGCCTCAGCTCGGGCTCGAGCCCTGGTCCCTTGTGCTGCAGCTCCCAGCTTCCTGGCTGGGCAGCTCCTGGACCTTCTGGCTGTCCAGCTAAAGATGGTCTGTGTGGACTCTCCTGCCCTGGTCCTGTGAGCCAGCCTAGAAACCTCCCAGTCTAACATATGTATCACATCGATGCTGTTTCTCTGAATTGGTGAGAACCTTCACCAATTTAAATACAAAAGACAGCGTCCAGCCAGATCCCCACCCGAGCCAGAGCGAGCTGCATGGAGATGATCCAGGACTGTGCCGCTGCAGCCGAGGGGGCCGACGATGGCCGTTTCTCCAAGCTGGCCCTCATGCAGGCCACCCTCCCACCCCCATCTGACAGCCACTGGAAGAGCTTTCTATGCAGCCTGGGGCCAGGCCTGTGTGGGCCACCTGTCCCCGGGGGGTTCCTATCCTAGGCAACTCCCCCCCTCTGCTATGTAGCCAGGGTGCCCCTGATAGGACAGAGCTGCACACAGGCCCAGCAATGTGTTCCCAAGGATGATGGCATGCATGATGCTGTGGATATACTGCAGCCTGTGAGGTGTCGTGGCCCCGAGTCCAGTGGCCTCCCAAGACACCTGCTGACTGTGTGACCCAAGGGGATCTCCCTCATCTCTCTGTCCACAGCCTGGCCCTGGGCCCAACATTTCTATGTGGCTGGCATTTTCTCCTCAGGCTCCCAGGGGCAGAGTCACCTATGCTTGAGATCAGCAGTGAAACGTGCCAAGACTCATGGAAAATAGCCACCAAGAGGCAATGGCTGGCTCTGTGGGCCCTCCCAGCCCAGAGCACACCCTGCATAGTAGGGACCTGTATAACACTGGGAGTGTCATTTAAGGCCTGACCCCCATTCCACTACTTGTAGAGGAAAGTGCAGCATGGGGAAAGCCTCCCACACCTCCCTGGGGAGACGCTCTGCTCCCCATGGTTGATGGGGTTTGCCCAGACTGGGGTTTCCTCTGCAGCCAACCTGGGGGCAGAGAGGCCCCCACCATGCTGGAAGGCTGGGTCTTGCCCTTGTCACCTAGGTCTTTTGAACTCACAGGATACAGTGATCTCTTCTGCTGCATTCCTGTATTGTAATTAACATCATTTCATTTGTACTTGTACCCTAAGGCAGTTTCAGGAATAAATTATAATTTTACAAAACGAGGCAGAAGCTCTCCCTGGCAGTATGTGTCCAGAACGACTGTTCTATTTCAACACAGTCTTCCATTGTTCAGGACCCTAGGCCATCCTGATGTGTCACTCTCCAAACCTGGTCACTGTGGTGACCATCAGAGCTCCCAAAGGCACTGTGGACCAGCGTCCTGCAGAAGTTCTGGCCTGTGCAGCCCCCACAGCCACCTCTCCCTGCTGACAGTGACCAGGCCTCCCATGGTGGCACCTGAGACACACCTCCTCACCTCTCATCCTGCCTGCACAGCTCCCTGGTAGCCCAGAAACTGAGGGGGAAGCCATAGGATGCCCAGGTTCTACCTCAGCAGCTCAGGCTTTGCAATAGTGTTGGGAGGTCCAGTCTGGGAGGCTGCTGGGCCTCTGGGTAGCCAATGAGAAGGAGGAAGCACAGGCGAGGGACTCCAGGCTTCTCCTCCCAGAAGGAGCTTCTGAACAGGTGCTTCGAAGTCACAGTGAAGTCACCCACCGTGACCTCTGGTGAGGCCACTGGGGCTCATTCCAGAGTTTCGCTGGATAAGAATGGAAACAGATTCCATGGGACAACGCGCTCTGGTCACCTCAAACAACACCTCAGCACCTTTTCTCCTCACAGGCTATGAGCAAAATGATGCTTTCGACCTATGAACATGGGATAGAGGTCTTTCATCTCACTCATCCAGTGTACCAGCTTGTTTTCTCCCCTTCTCCCAGTAATTCTAAGTTCAAGCTTTTCCACCTATTTCTTTTTTTTCTTGTTTTTTTCCATCCATTTCTAACAAGGCAGAAAGGGAAAGGGAATCTCCTCCTGTGTGGTGTCTGGCCCCTCTGCCTGGGACTCTGATCACTGGAAGCCAGGCCAGGACCCCGCTGGCCGGGGTGGGGTAGGGTACAGAGCAGCCACCAAAGTGTTCCTTCCTTCTGAGGCACCCATTGAAATAAAGCACTGGGCTAGGAAGCCATTTCTGAAAAATGAGTAATAGGAGAGATGGGTTTTGGAAAGTAAGGATGATAAGTTCCAATCCGTAGAGCTCCAGCACTGTGGGTAGGAGCAGATGATCAGACAGCCTGGGAGACGGGACCTGCCTTTGTCACTCTCAGGACTGCAGCAAGTGACAAGCTCACCACCTCCCATCAGAGCTCCTCTCCACGGAGAGTGACTGTGTGGGCTTCCAGCGCAAGATAGGGCATAGGAGCACAGGGCATACGGCAGACACAAGGTGCCCTGGGTCTGGCCTGAGTCGGGGAGGACTTCCGGGGAAGCTGGAAGCAGGAACCGTGAAGGAAGAGATGGACAGGACTGGCTGAGGAAGGAATGGAAACCTCTGCACACATAGGACGCCTTGAGCAAAGCCCATGCAAGTTTAAGTCACTGTACTGTGGGCCGGCAATCCACGACACCAGACCTCTGAGGATTTAAGCAGCACATGTATGTTTCTGGCTCACAGGACATGCCCAACCTAGGTGGCTGGAGCTGTCCCCACCCGGACTCACTGATCAAAGTGTCAGGAATACAACAAGCCCAAGCACTCACTGAAGTTTCAGTTCTCCTGAAGGATTAGGTCACAGCAACAGAGCTGACCTCTCTCAAATGTCAGTGGCCAGGTCACTCACACAACCTGGCTTGACACACACGGCATGGGGAGCCTCAGGCAGCTGTAAGCCCAATGGAGAAACATAACGACCAGGGGACCCAGTCGCAGACGTGTGCTCTGTGCTCCCGACCAGCAGGTGTTTGGTTTCTTCTCCACAGAATATGCTCAGCCTCCTCCCACCTCCAGTCTTGGCCTTGGGCTGAAGGTTGAAGATGTCCTACTGTGGGTGGCAACTTCCACATGGAATCTTGAGCCCCATCCATCCCTTGCTACACAGCTTATGCGGTGGTGAGCTTGAGAGCAGGCAGGGTAACAGCAGGAAAGGCACCTGCCAGGACAGGAAGTAGGAGAGGAATCACGGCCTGGACTGGAGCTCAGAGATTTTCAGGCAGGTACTTTGAGGGTTTCTCACCCTGGAATGTACGTGCGTGAGTGCGTATGTGCGTGCGTGCCTACGTGCGTGCGTGCCTACGTGCGTGTGTGCGTGCGTGCATGCCTCCAGGCCTGCGTGCTTGCGTGTGTCGTTTAGCTCCTGATTCTGTTCCTCGGTAGGAGCTAGATTTCCTGCAAACAGAGGCTCGAGCCCTGCCATTCCATCCCTTTGGAGACGTCAACACACTCTGAGTCAGAGTTCTTCAGGCTCACAGCCCTGTCTTCGACCAGTCCCTTACTTGGTGCTGGCCCTCGCTGCTGTTTTGGTTCTCTGTGAGGTCCGCTGGCGGGTGTCAGGGAGACATTCGGGAAAAGGGCACTATTTATTGGCCAAGTGTAGCACAGCCAGCACGAAGCTCTTCAAACCCGCTTAGCTGGAGCTGTGCAGTACTGTGGAAAACAGGGCCCGCTGTGGTGTTTAAGTCAGAACTGGGTTGCGAGGAAATTTACCGTAGGGTTGCTGCACATAGTTCACAAGGGGCAGCTCCGAACGTGAAGCTGCACACAGCAATGGCCTCTCTTGCCGCAGCTCACACGGGGCACAGATGCTGCAATGGCTGCTCTCCCGTGTTATTCTTTTCCAGATTGGCCAGATTATCAAACATGATTTGTTCATTTGTTACGCCATTACCCTGTCTGTGTAATTTGTGTTTAACAGGAAATTGGAAGAACATAGAGAAACACAGGACGGGCAGAGCTCAAAGAAAGGGCTCAGAGCAACAAAAACTTTAAACTGAGGTGTGTGACTGCGGGTCCCCAGCCTGCAGCTGTCACAGCACACCTGATTCCATTGGCAGCCAGGACATTGATCAGCAGACAGAGAACACTGAATCAATTGTCCCGTGGTCAATCGGGGCCTCGCAGCATGGACTGCGCAGCTGTCAGTCACCGGGACGTGGAGGGAAGCCGCGTGGATTTGTGTGTCTATTGAGATCCTATTATTTAAATGACGCTGAGCGGTTTTCTCCTCCCTTCACGGGCTGAGTATATACTGCTCTGCTTGTCAATATTCTTCTGAGTTATTAGCTCACCGTGTATAGTAAGCCATCATCTTCCGGGATGCTGCAGGCGTGGGAAGGATAATTCATAACACAGCCCAGAGGCGCACAGCCATACATTAAGGGCCTGTGATAAGAAGCAGACAGTGCTGAGCCCAGTGGAAAGAGGAGCGCTGGACCTCAGCTCTGCCTTTCCCTTCCATGGCTGCCGGGGCCCGCAGAACACAGTGCTGTCTTGTGTCTGCCTGTCTGTCTTTCGCCCTCGTGTGTCCACTAGGGCTGGGCCCCACCTATGTGCCCAGGCAAGTCTGGTGGCCTCATCTCTCCAGGTAGGGTTCAGGATTCCAGGGACCAGTGTTGTTGCCCTGAAAAAGGTAACAATCTAGAAGTTTCCAGGTCACGAAGGCCTTGGTTTTTTCTGTGGGTGTCTTCGCCTCAGCTAACCAGAGGCACCACCCCAGGGCTGTTTGCCTGGGAGCCTGAACCAGCCCTGAATTGCCCACTTACTGCCTTCTGCCTTGCTCTCAGAGACCCCAAACCTGCAAGCCCCTAAGGTGAGTCTCAGCCACTATTTCCAGCAGGGCTGGGCTAAGCAAACCTCAAGCATGCAACTAAAAGAGTGTGGTCAAAGCATACAGTGAATATTTGAACTGTAAATGTTTACAGTAAAAGACACTTTTGCTGTGAAGCCCCCCTGCTTCCCCCCCCCTTTTGAGCACAACTATCCCATCGCTTTTTTCAGCTTTCTGAAGCAGCTCTGGAGGTCCTCTTTCCTGAGTGTTTTTATGAGATGTGATAAAAAATGATGAATGCTGTCACCAGCTCCCAGCTAGGTTCATAAAGAACTTCGCAGTGTGTCCTTACCCACCTTACTTGCAGGATCTGGCACCATGCAACATCTCGCTCTTCCCCGAGTCTACACAGCCACAGAAGAGAAACATCTGGATTTAATTCAGCATGTGGAACATCACAACTGATGACCCTCATGAAGGAGGACTTGCAGACCTGCTTCAGGAAGAGGTAAGGACAGTGGGATAAGTGTGTTTGCAGCAAGTGGGGGTAGGTTGACCGAACTGTGTCCCTAAAATAAAGTAAGTATGCACAGTAGTAATTTCTGGCCATGCCTCGTAGTTTCCCAAATTCGGTATCTTGCTTTAGGTGGAAGATGACTGGGTGGAGCATAAAAGACCAAGACCAGGAAAACTCACAGGTGCTTCTGAGTTTTGATTTTTGTCTTGTTTTGTTTGGAATCTACTTTAGCTAAGGCCAACCTTGAGAGTAAATGTAAAGCCCTGGCTCCAAGAGAAGCCGTGTTCGCAGCCAGCAGCATGCACGTCTCACTGCACGAATCGGAGCGTGCCAGTCAGAGGGAAGGACCCTGAGGGCTTATACATACTATAAACGATAGCATGGATGTCCTTCATCCCCTTGTCCATTGATAGCCCTTTGATCAATCCCTTGTCTCTGCCCCTTGGGAAATGTGGCAGTGGTCAGGGGGTATCTGTGTCCCTGTCAGGTGTAGACCTTGTGTTCGTTTGTAAACACCTAGGGGAGAGAGTTGGCCCTGTGGAGGTTACAGTCCGCTTTCCACAGGGGCTGTTCCCGTCTGCATTACCTCACCATGATTCTTTCCAGCGTCTCCTGGCCTCCAGGAGGCGCAAGGAGAAAAACCAGGATATCTGAGCATGGGGTTTAAGAGTGGAGTGGTGAGGGATGGCAGGCAGACTGCCGCCCTTCCCTCCACCCATACACTGGAAAGGAGGGTCACAGCACTGCCCTGTGAACACAGGGAAGATCTCCTGGCTCCCCTCCAGCAAGAGACACTAGTCCTTCCAGCCATGGGATTGAGATTTTCAGCATGCCCTGCAGGACGTTGCTTATTCTGGTCAGGGTCAGCAGGCAGTGGATGGGTGGGCTGGCTTGGGATATTCAGGGCATGAAATCTGCACACTGCTGTTAAAAATCAGATGAGCTGTGTATTTATCTTATTTTATTTATTTTTTTGTGGCGGAACTGGGGATTGAACTCAGGCCCTTGCGCTTGCCAGGGAAGCGCTTATTCCACTGAGCCATCTCCCTAGTCCTATTTTATGAGACCTTGTAAACCCACAGTGGGTGCAGGTGACACGGAGAAGGACAGCACTTTCCTCCTGCTCTGTCTCCTGCTTCCTGTCCCCATACCTGGATCCCCTCCATCTCCTTGCACCCACTGGGCCTGGCTTTGTCCCACATGTGTCTTGGATCCTCCCTTATTCAGGCCTCTACTCTGCAGCCCAGTCCACCAGCTCTCTCTGGCAGAATCTCCAGCAATTGGTTGGCATTGCCAGGTGTTTTCTGAAGTTTCCACTCCATACAGTATGATCACAAGTCAGGTGTCCAAAAGCACAAATCATCTGCATCTGCTGAGTATGCCCTGTCCTGATGGCTACACTCAGGAACACGGTGACACTTTGACCAGTAAGCCTCTCTTGCTGAGTTTAGAGCAAGATGCTCAGCCCAATGGTCCTCTTTCTCATCTGTGTCTGAGGAGGAGGCTCTGCTCATGTACAATCAGGGAATCCCAGAGGTCCTTCCTTTGTGGAGCACCGGCTTTCCATGCTGCAGTCAGACCCTGCTTCTTCAGTGTCCTACCTGAGGTGCTATCATTCATGGGCTTATGTCCCTGAGACACATGGCTGGGAAGCCCCAGGAATGGGGGTGGAAAGCGGGGATGCTGAGCTCTGTTGTTGGAAAGTGAGTGTGAGGGAGCTGAGGGCTGTGGCTCAGGGGTGCAGCCCACACTGCCATCGTTAGGGGCTCGGCAGTTAGCCAGTTCCAGTGTCTGTTGATTGAACTCATGAATGATCAGGACTAGGCGTGTAGCCAGTCAGATGACTTATCAAACTCTGCATCTCTCAGGCTCCTCATGCTGCGGTACAATGAGATACGGAGGGCCGTTGGGAGTGAGATGGGCCCAACTGTGTGACAAAGCTGCTGCAGAGGCAGCTTTGGGCAAGCAGAAACGGTTATTGTCATGCAGTGTTGACAGCCAGTGTCCAGGAGCAGTTTGGTGATAGCCAAACTCCCTTGGGGCCCTTGTGTGCTCAAAGCCTCCAGACAACTCTGGGGCCTGCAGCTCATGAAGGGGCCGGAGTGACTTTCAACATCACCCCGAAGCTCCCCTGACCTCCCGCCTCTGTGTTGGGACCATGCGTGGCAACGGGAGCACATCCTGCTCCTGGTGGCAGTTGTCACAGTGCTGACTTCAGGGATGGAGAGCTGACTCCAAACAGAGCCGGGAGGGACATGAGCTCAGTTCGCACTGGCCCCGAGGCTCTGCTCAAGCCCACATGAGAAGGTGTGGGAAGGAGGCAGCAGTCTTTGGCTGTGCCGGTACTAAGCTCCATGGAGCTTTCAGAACTCAGCAGTGCTTCAAAAGAGTATCTTAAATTCTGGAAAATAAATGATAAAGACTAGATACTGAATTTGAGAAAAATAGTTGGAAACTCTGGATGGATCCTCCTGGACACTTGGAAGTCTGCAGTTTTTGCCCTCATGCTGTGTTCTCTCCCTTGAAGGCAGAGGTACAGGAATGTGTGGTTCATGACCATCCCAATACCAATGACACCGGCTTGCACCTCTTGTGACCACCGACTGACCTCAGCTCCTCACACGCCTGTCTTTGCAGCACTTTTTGCAGAAGTACAATCTCAGAGAAGGTGACATTACTGGAGAACTCCATGAGATTTTCAAGTTAAAAAAGATGTATTAGTATATATTTGCAAGACAACCATTACATGCATGCACACAACACCTCTCCTTTCTCTCCCCAGCTCTCTCTTCCCTCTCCCTCCTTCCTTCTCTTCCCTTTGGCTAGAGATCTAACTCCCTGTTTCCTATTATCCTTTCTTTTTAAATTATACTTGAGTTTCTCTTATAAGAGAAGCCATATGACATTATAAACTTATGTGTCTAATTTATGTCACTTAACATGGTCTCAAGATACATCCACTTTCATACAAATGACTCTAGTTTATCCTTCTTTATGACAAAGTATTACATTATTATGCATAAATGTCACATTTTCTTTATACATCCATCTATTGATGGGCATATAGCCTGCTTCCAAGATTTGGCTCTTATAAATTATGCTGCCACAAACACAGGTGTCCTCTATCCCTGCACTCTGGAGTCTTTAACTCTTTTGTAAAAATACCTAGAAGGGAAATGGGAGGGTCACGTGGAATTTCTAGTTTCAGTGTTTGGCAGCAATCTCCACACTGACTTCCATATGACACAACTAGTCCACAATTCTGCTGTAATGCTGAAGGGCTCCTTTTTCTGCATTTAGGTAGGTAGACAATAGAAAGGTAGGTAGATAAAGATGAATTTATCTACCAGCCTCACCAGCACTGGTTATTACTGCATTTCTTTTTCTTTCTAAGGAGGCTTATTTGGTGCTTCTCCTTTTTTTAAAAAAAATTATTAATTAATTAATGTGTGTGTGTGTGTGTGTGTGTGTGTGTGCGCGCATGGCCAGCTCAGCCCACCAGGGGGAGGGGCTGGCTGGCATGTGGTGCTGGGGGATTGAACCGTGGTCTGGTCCCTGTGCTTTGCTTAGCTTGTTCTAAGTAGATGCTTTAGACCACTGAGCCATCTCACCAGCCCCTATTACTGGATTTCTTGATGCTGCTGTTCTTTGTAGAATAAGGTGGAATCTCAGTGTTGTTTCAATTTGCATTTCTCTCATAACCACAGATATTGTACATTTTTTTCATATATTTACTTTTATAAGTGGTTTGTTGTTTTTCTGCAACAGCTTTTAAATGTCTGTCCTTTTGTTGGAATTCTGGGATTTTTATTCTGACATGTTGTGAAGTTCTTTTATGACTATGATTATTCGGGGCTCTACAAGGCTGGCTGACCTCTGTATTAAGTTCTCTTTTCCTCATTTTGGACATTTCTCAGCTATGATTTCTGTAAGCAGGTGTTATTATGCTATTCCTGCCATCTTCTGATCTTTTGATTATGTGAGTTGATCTCACTTGGCTCTTGTGTCACCTAGCAGCTGGCCATCCATTCTCCTTTCCTGTTTTTCCCTGTTCTTTGTGGTTTACTCTCCAGGCCAAGATATTTCCCTATAATATTAGTAGGTGGGAAAAACCAACAGACCACTGAGCTGTGTGCTAGACGCAGGTAGTGGGGTGTGGGGGGGTGTCACGCAGTGTGCTAGACTTATGCCAATAGTTTTGGACCCAGCCCCTTCCAGAAACTATGTGTCCAGGGAGCTGGGGAGATGGCTCAGTGGAATAAGTGCTTCCCTGGCATGCGCAAGGGCCTGACTTCAATCTCTGGTTCCATCAAAAAAAAGAAAAGAAAAGAAAAGAAAAGAAAAGAAAGGAAAGGAAAGGAAAGGAAAGGAAAGGAAAGGAAAGGAAAGGAAAGGAAAAGAAAGGAAAGAGAAAGAAAAGAAAAGAGAAAGAAAGAAAAAAAGAAATTATGTGTCCAACTGGCATTTTCACACAAAGAGCAGGACCTCATGACCTTCCCAGTCTAAACTAAAAGTTCCCTGGGTGGGTGGGTTCTATGTCTAGCCAGTGCCCACTCCATGCCCAGTTGTTTCCTGTGGCCATCCCACCCTGTTAACGTGGTAGGATGACACCAGGGACCCTCAAACATAGCTTCTGATTCCTAGAGTAGCTCACTCAAAAACAACTGACCCTTCCCAAGATGTCTCCTGGCTCATTGCTCTCAAATATGGTGGATACTGCAGTGAATTTCTTCTCCAAATTTGGCCTGCTGTGAGGAAGGAGTTACTTTCCGAGTGCACTCCTATGGCATTTTTTACAGTTTACAGTAACAATGAACTTTCTTTGGGTCTATAGCTGGCAGCCCGGCCCCTGCTACTCCTGGGCCTGCCAACCCTTTGCAGCTTATAAACCTGAACTGAGAGGTAAGTCTGATTGCCTAGGAAAGCTGAGGCCTCCCTGTCATCTGAGGTCCAATGCGTACCACACACACGGTACACACATCCATCTCTACCTATGCATGTCTCTATTTATCTATATCTTATATCTATTGCTCTCTGCCTATCATCTGTCTATGTCCACCTACTCACATATCTTCTACCTTTCTGTCTGTATCTACCTGTCATTTATGTTCCTACCTACCTATAATTTATCTTTGTCTATTTACCTGTCTGTCATCTATCTATCATCTACCTTGTATCTCTATTTATCTAGCTATATCTATCTCTATCTGCCTAACATCTATCTATATCTACCTACTAATCTACCATCATTCTATGTCTACCTGTTATCCATGTTCCTACCTCCCTATCTACCTGCCTATTACCTATCTGCCTATAACTTATCTTTATCTACCTACCTTTCTATTGCCTACCTACCTAATTACCTAACTCTTTATCAATCTCCTGGGATGACTTAAGAGTAGCCTTTGTGCAGAAAGAATCTACATGGGTGAAATGGTTGATGCATTGTGACAACCTGAGAAGTTTAGAAGTCTAAATGTAGGGGCTGGAGTGATGGCTCAGTGGAATAAGCGCTTCCCTGCTTCCCTGGCAAACATGAAGACTTGAGTTCAATCCCCGGTTTGCAAAAAAAAAAAAAAAAAGAAGTCTAAACGTAAGCATCCTCATTCTGTGCAGGTGGAGTGCAGGAGCTGGGGAGAGGGCTGCACCACCCGTGCTCCTGCTTACAGTAGAAGGGAAATGAGGAAAGCCTGGTTGCTGTTCTTTTTGAGGGAGCTTCAGCCTTGAGCAGTGGCAGTGCTGCAGCCAAGGAGGTTTATCTGAGGTGCGATTATTGCTAATGGAAGGAGCCCCAGTCTTTGCCTTTAGCTTTGTCATCAGCTCCTGCTTCAGGTGCACTGTTTGGCTTCCACCTGTGACTCTTTGGTCTTCCAGTGTAGACTCCTCAGCATTCCGTATCAGACCCATCGACATTCTGATGCGGACTCACACAGGACATTGCCGTGAGCTCCAAACATTGCATTGGACCCTTCAACCTCCAGCATGCAGACACGCTGTGCAGACTTCCTCATCCAGTTCTGGGGCTGACCGTGGCAAGCCAATCTTGGAGTTTCTTCTATGCTTGTACATCTTGTGTTACATCTGTTTCTCTAGTAAACCGTGACTGATAACAATAAGTTTTCATACACTTTCCAGACTTTGGAATTATAGAGAAGATTATAAGTAGCAGAGGATGCGCGGGACATTTGAATCAGATCTCTTGAGGTTTCTGGGTGATGTCATCAGGGAAGACACCAGCAGGTGCCATCAGCTGTGGTGACATGGGTCACTTAGAGCCACTCACTGATTGCCTTGCCTTAAACACTCAGTGTTTGTGTCCTGTGGGGTGCTGGAAACAGCAGGGCACACTCACAGCTTCTGGGTGTGGGTGTGCAGGGCTGGTGGTCCAACACCCATCTCCTTTCAGGTCCCAACCATTCAGGGGCACAGGGTGTGGGTGGGAGCAGGATGTCACCTGCCCCTGATGTGCATTCTGCTGGGCGCAGCCCCACGGGTTCGCTGCCACCGCCCCCCTACGGCAGGCAAGGCACAAGCTTCCTGTGCACTTGCAGACCCTAGCCCAGGTGGCGCAGACAGAACATGCACTAGCCCAGTGCAGGAGGAGTGGGTGAGGGCACCGCAGGAGAGGAGGCCCTGTTCCCAGGGTCACTGGCGAGCCTGTCCTCCCTGTCCCTGGAGGAAGAGTCAGGGCTGGGACAGGGACCAGCAGGACTGCACCTTGGTAAAACAGAGCACGGAGACAAGGGCCACTGCACCTAGCTTTTAAAGGACATGATTTACACATGGAAACAAGGAATTCGTGGGTCACTGTACAGACTTAAAGTGTTGACCCAGTGTATAATATCTAGTGGCATGTCAGTCCCACCAGAAGCACTGACAGCATGAGCCAGCATGAGTTTCTGGATGTACTTAGGTCCACATCAGGGTGTGGCTCCCAGGTTCTGTGTGGTTCAGGCTGTCAGCCACGCCGAACGGCAGCAACACTGCTTGTTTGGTGCTCATTACTAGCACTGGACTTGGGGAAAGTCAAATGAATACTGTGATGTTTCAAAAGCTAGTTGGAAGAGAAGTGAGGATGTGTGATAGCCAGTGATGTCACTTTTGAGTAAATATTCCCAGCCTGGTCTCACTTTACCCATGACTTCCAGGAAATCAAATTTACCAGGTAGACAGCTCACAGGAGGGAATGAGTGGGGTGCATTTGCTTGGGAAATTTTTTTTTCCATAATTTTATTGATAAACAAATAGCAATGAGGCAGTTTCAAATCAAATTGGTAGGACAGTTTCAATAATTAACACATTGCATACATTCCTCCCAGTGGTTAATTGCTGTACAAGATGCAGACATGATATCCTATCTACAAACACCATTAGAACAAATGACTCTATTCAATAAGAGAATGTAACTATATATCTATCCTAACCACTTTGAATACACAGATACAAAATGGACGTTCATTTGTATACCCTTTTTTTGGTTAAGTTCCGTTATTTGAATATTATAGGTGTGTTGACTCAGCAAAAAGTCCATAATAGTATTGGGTCTTCTGCTTGACTGGCAATGTCAGAAATTGTGTTTGGGAAATCTTCAAAGCAAATACGTTTGTACTGAGCATCCATTTTCTTCTTCTCCCTCCATATGCTAGTCAGCGTTACTAGTGGACGTCATTTTCTTTTCTTTACTTCAGTTGCTGTCAATTCCGAAATTTCAGGTGTGTGGCTTCCAAGTTCTTCTATGGCCTTGTCTCCTGAACTTGTTTTGTGTGGGCCAGAGGGCTGAGAGTGTAGGGCGAAGATGTGTAAGGCTCTCTCAATGGTGGATTGGTGCAGGGTGGTGCTCCGCAAGGCTCCTGCAGGTCGCTGTGGTGGTCAGGACTCCTGGTGGTCTTCAGGGTGAGGAGGGGCTGCTGACTCAGCAAAATCTGGTGGGAAGCTGGGGTGATGGCTGCCAAGTCTCCCCTACAATCCTCAGGGTGAGGAGTGGCCTTTTTTTTTTTTTTTTTTTTAAGGCTGGCTCTTGCTATGCAATCCAGGCTGACCTTAAACTTTATGTAGCCCAGACTGGCTTTAAACTGGCATCAGTCTTCCTGTCTTAGCCTCCTGAGTGCTGGTGTGCCTGGTCAATAGTGAATTTCTTAAATTTAGTTTTTAGCAATTCTGCCACTCTGCTTCTTGTAAATGAAAAAGATAGAATCAATCTTTGTGTTGGTTGGAGCCAAGATGTGGCCATTGTCCATGAAGACTTAGTAGGCATTTGGAGATCAACCAAGTAGGGGGTCCCAGGGCAGCTATCAAGGGAAAAACCTTTCAGAGACTTTCCCTCTGCCCCCACGTGAAGGAGAATGCTGATGTCACTGTATTGTCCCTGAAGGTACTTGGGAACAACTGCTGTGGAGGAAAAGCTACTGGTGTCGTTATAAGCAACAAAAAGCAGTTTATCAGTAAAAGAGGACAATGTGAGCCCTCAGAGGTGTGGGGAGATGGCAGCTGGCCTGTTTTCCCCCCATTGCTCTGAGGCCCACTGCATGCCTCTGGGGATAGTCACTTCCCTTGGTCCCACTTCTCCACGTATGTGTAGCCAGCAGGGCATCACGCCAATTTTGTAATAAAGGCTCAGTATTGTGATTGTATAATACCCATGGTTATGCTTTTGAATATTTCTATTGATGAATTATTAATTTTAATTTTGTGAGCTTTATTATGTTAAACAATGAGTAGTTAACAGGAAAACATCAAAAAATAAAGTACTGAATTTTTAATATTTATTGAGTGTTTATAAAAGGCATCAGAACATTCAACATCAACTGTTTTTGATGTATAGTCTAAAAAATAACAACAGAAATAAGCTCCTATTTGAATTACAGTGAAGATACCAATGGAGCGCTACAACAAAAATAATCTTTACTTCTGTTATCATGCCTATAGCGGTCTATACACATGACAAGAGCGTGTTCCACACATGTATCACTTACACTGACAGCACATGTGTCTTGCTTTCCTGCCCTTTTTGTGGGACACACTTGACATCTCGCAGGTCTTGCTGTTTTTTTCAGGAGGTTCTTAGAATACTACACAATGTATAGTTAACACGAACATAAAATATCAATAAAATATTAAATTCTTAATAGATATTGCACATTTAGAATGAGTATCAACATTTTGACATCAGCTATGTACTTGTTTACAAAATCTAAATATATCAGAAATTGATTCTTTTTTTTTTAGTTTAGGGAAGGGTCTACAGGGTGTTCAGGGTCTCCCTACTAGATCATAGTGATTCTCCTGTTTACAGCCTCCCAAGAGCTAGGATCACAGGGGCATACCACCATGCTCAGTCTCAATTCCCCTCTTAGCATGCCCTGGGGGTGGGGCCGGCATGCCTGGGGATTGAACCCCCGACCCCTGCGTCTGCTTGCAGGCACTTTAATCTGCTGGCTATTTGGCTGGTCCTAGAAATTGACTCCTATATGAACTACAGTGATAATACCAACAGAGCTTTACCACAAAAATAAGCTTTGCTTCAACGTCCTGACCAAGGCAGTCTCCACACGTGACAGCTGCATGCTCCATGCCAGCCTCTCACTTACACATGTGCTTAGCTTTCCTTTCCTGTGTGGCAGGCCATCTTGCCACCTCTCTTGTCTTCCTGCTTTGTCAGGAGCTTCCCACTATATTATACAGTGTGCTTTTAGCAGAAAAATAAGATATCCATAGCATAATATAACCCATAGGTAATGATTGCTTAGAGTAGGCATCAAAAGTTTCACATCTGCTGTTTCCTGCTTACAAAACCTAAAAGATAACATCAAAATAAATAGCTGTGTGAACTTCGATGTAAACACAAATGAAAGTCTACCACAAAATAAGCTTTGTTTCAACTGTCACATCCAAAGCAGTCTTCACACATTAAAATTACATGTTCGCTACACAAGTATCACTTACACTGGTAGCACATGGGTTTTTTTTACCTTGTCTTTTCTTGGAGGAGGCAGTTGACAACTTTTTGGTTTTCCTGTCAACATAGTAGATCTTTGAGATGCTGTGCCTGCTTGTTTACCTCTCAACTCACCAATGTGGTACACAATTTTTTTTTTTTTTTTTTTGCATAGCTGTGCAGGGAGAAACTCTTTGCTTTTCCTTCACTATAAATGTTGTTATGAGTTCCTGCCCCATCTTCTAGGAAACTTAATACGTGATATTTTCAACTTGATGTCTGCTTGGTTAACTATCAAATGTGTTTATGATTGAGCGAAACATAACCATTGATCAGAACTTCATATTTCAAGTTACATCGCAGTTGCTGTTTAACCCATGAGCAACCTCTACTCCACCTTTGCTCTTGTTGGAGAGTTTCCATCCCAGACTTCCATTTTGTCAAGGTTTCCCTATCAATATTTCCATTATGGGACAATGTTTATATGAGAGGAACCATTTGTTTTTCTTTGCCAGATGTGAGGGGAGTGTTACATTTCTTCTTTCCCCAAAAGATATTTATTTAATTAAGTTATTTATTTATTTTTTGTGATACTGGGGATTGAACTCAGGATGTCGCACTTGCCAGGCAACTGCTTATTCTACTGAGCTATCTCCCTGGCTTTTATTTTATGTTTTAAAGAGAATAAAAACCAGTAAAAAAGAAATAGGAATTCAACAATGGTTGTTATATTGCGTATTGTCTTCAAATTGGTTGTTCAGATTACCAGATATAAGCAGGCAAATTTGATCCAAAGAGCTATAAAAAATTAAAAAGTACAAAGAAAAAAAATTAAGCATTAACTGCTCTTTCCAGTACACCATCAGAAATGAGCATAATAATTATCCAAGCTATCCTGTGTATATGCACATATATTTCATTTTCGCTCCCTTCTTACTTTTTTTCTCCTTTCCCTCATCCCAGTTGTTCCTTCTCTTTGAACAGTTTCTATCCCTTTCCCAGTTCTGTTGTACATTTCAGATTTTATTTACTCTTTCAAATTCTTACACTAGTGAGACAGTATGATGTTGACACATGCCGATCTCATTTATTTCACCTATCAGTGTGGTCTCTAGTTACATCCATTCACCTATAAAATCCACTTGACTATAAAAGCCTTGAGTGTATCTTTTTTTATAGCTGAGTATTCCCTTGTGTAAAAATACCATATCTTTTTGATCCATCCCTCAGTTGATGCGCACTTGAGTTGTTTCCAAGATTCAGCTATGACCAGTTGTGCTGCTATAAACATTGGTGCACATATATCATTGTGATATGATGTTTCCAGTTCTTCTGGAAAAATATCCAGCAGCAGAATAGCTGGGTTGAATGGGACCTCCAATCCTAGTTTTTGAGAAATCTCCACACTGATTCCTACAGTGGTGGTACCAGTCTGTACTCTCACCAGCAGTGGAGAAGGGTTCCATTTTCCTCAGCCCCACCAGCATCTGTTATTTGTTGACTTCCTGATAATAGTCAATTTTTCTGGTGTGAGATGGAATCTCAGTGTCATTTTAACTTGCACTTCTCGAATAAACAATGATGTCGAACGTTTTTCATATATTTATTTGCCATTTTTCTTTCTTAATCTGAAAAGTGAGTATTCATCTCAGATACCCTTTTTCACTGTGTCTTTGAATTTTGAAGACCTGGTTTTTAAAAAAAAACTTCTTTATATTTTCAAGATAGAAAGCATTAGTCTAAGGAACAGTTGGCTAAAATTGTTTCTCCATTCATGGGCTTTCTTTTTATGTGGTTGGTGATTTCTTTTGACATGCAGAAGCTTCAAAAGATAAGATTTCAGCCGTTGATTCTTTGAAGTATTTCCCTTGCACTTTGAGTTTTGTTCATGGACTCTTTACCTACTCTTATGTCTTCAAGATTCCCAACTACTTTCTCCTCCAGTAGATTTAATACTTTTGTTTTAATACTTATATCTTTGATTCATTTTGACTGTAGTTTAGTGCATGGTCATATATATGCCTTTGGCATATGGAAACCCAGTTTATACAGCATTATTTATTAAAGAGGCTGTCTTTCTTCCAGTGAACATGTTTGGACCTTTTGTCAAAAATAAGGTGTCTGAGTATGCTTGGAGTTGTATCTCTGTCTTTTTTTTTTTTTTGTGGAACCGGGGATTGAACTCAGGCCCTTACACTTGCCAGATAAGTGCTTATTCTACTGAGCCATCTCCCTGGCCCCATGTATCTGTATCTTCTAATTTGTTCCATTGATTCTCAGGTCTGTATCATGCTGATTGTATGACAGTAGTTTTGTAGTATAATTTCAAGTCAGGGATTGTAATGCCTCTTTCCTTTTCTTTGTTGCACAGGATTGCTTTTGCTGCTCTGGGTCTCTTCTGGTTTCCAGATGAATTTTTGTAATGTTATATCTAGACCTGTGAGATATACTAATGGTATTTTAATCAAGATTTCGTTGAATTCGTGTAACAAGTTTTGGGAGTACGGGCATTTTCTTTTTTTTTT
>NW_004524584.1:19888056-19896148 GCF_000260255.1 Octodon degus | reverse complement strand
TCAGTGTAGCCACGTGGATGAGTCACGGCCATTGCTTGGCCAATAGTACAGGCATTTTCACAATATTGGTTTATACTACACACAAGCAAGGAATATCTTTCCCTTTTGTGAAATCCCTATATTCTCTTTTTCCAGAGAACTGTGATTTTCACTGCATAAAACTTTTATTTCCTTTGTCAGATTTATTCCTAAGTATTTCATTTTTGGGATGTTATTGCAAAAGGCGTAGTTGCCCTAATTTCTTTTTCAGTGTTTTTATTGTTTGTGTACAAACATGCCATTGATTTTTGAGAGTTGACTTTGTATCCTGCTAGGCTACTGAATTGGTTTATTAAATCTATAAGTCTCTTAGTGGAGATTTTGGGTTCTTCTATGTGCAGTATTATGTCATTTGCAAATAATGATAATTTCACTTCCTCCTTCCAATCATTACTCTTATTCTTTCCTTTGTCTAATATCTCTAGCTAATGTTTCTAGAAATACATTGAATAGGTGTGGTGACAATGGATATCCTTGTCTTGTACCTGATTGTAAAGTGAAGGCTCTCAATTTTTGTCCATATAATATGCTGGTGGCTGTTGGTTTGTCATAGATGGCTTTTATCATATTGAATTAAACACCATCTATTCTGATTTTCTATAAAGGTTTTTGTTTTTTAAATCAAGAATGAGTTTTGGACTTCATCAAAAGCTTTTTCTGCATCTAATTGAGATGATCATGTGGTTTTTGTCTTTTGCTCTGTTAATGTGGTGTTACATTTATTGATTTGCATATATTGATCCATCCCTGCATACCTGTGGTGTATTCCACTTGGTCATGATGTATAATCTTTTTGATGATTTGCCATATTCTGTTTGCTAGAGTTTTATTATTAAGTATTTTTCATCTGTGTTCATTAGGGAGATTGTCCTGTAGTTTTCTCTTTTGTTTGGGTCTTTATCTGGTTTCGGTGTCAGATTAATACTTGCCATCAGGAATGTGTTTGGGAGAATTGCTTCCCTTTGACATTCATTGAAGAGATGGAGAAGAATTCTTGTAGAAGTTAGTTGGGCATCCATCAGAATCTGGGATTTTATTTGTTGGCAACTTTTTAATTTCCTTTCCAATTACATTGATAATTATTCAGAATTTTTATATCTTGATGATTAAGCTTTGGTAATTCACATGTACCTAGGAATCTATCTTTTCTGTATTTTTCCATCCTATGAGAGTAAAGATTTTTGAAGTAGGTATTAATGATCTTCTGAATTTGTATAGAATCTGTAGCATTTCACCCTTTTTATTCCCTATTGCGTGAATTTGAAATTTTTCTTTTCTTGAAAAGGTTGGCAAGGCATTTACCAATTATATATTTTTCTTTCAAAGAACCAAACTCTCTGATTTGTTAATTCTTTGTATTGTTTTCATCTCCATTGTGTTAATTTCTGCTCTAAGCTTTAAAATTTCCTGATTTCTTTGGGTTTTGAGTTTGACTTGCTCTTCTTTTTCCAGAAGCTTGAGGTGCAGTTGGTTATCTGGACTCATTCTGTCTTCCTGATTGGAGAATTTATTGCTGCAAATTTCCTCTTTTAGGAGCCAGGGAGATGGCTCAGTGGAATAAGCACTTGCCTGGCAGGTACAAGGGCCTGAGTTCAATCCCTGGTTCCGCAAAAAAAAAAAAAAAAAAAAAAAAAAAAAAATTCCCTTCTTAGGATTTCTCTTATTGTATTCCACAGATTCTGGTAAGTTGTACCTGCACATTTGTTTCACTATAAATATTGTTTAATTTCTTTGTTAATTTCATCTGTGACTCATTGATTGTTCAGGAGGGCATTGTTTTTATTTATTTATTTATTTATTTTAAAAATAATTTTATTGAGAAACAAATAGCAATGAGATAATTTCAAAACCAATTAGTAGGACAGTTTCAATAATTAGTACACTGTATATTGTTGTCTTAGTGGTTATTTGTTGTACAAGATGCAAACATGATATCCTGTCCACCAACACTATTAGAACAAATCTTTCTATTCATTGAATTAAGAGAAAGTAGCTGTATATCTATCCTAACTATTTTGAATATACAGATACAAAGTGATTGTTCATTTGTATCCCCATTTTTGTTTAGTTTTGTCAGAGAAGGGTATTCCATTGTCATTTAAATATAGGTGCATGAATTTAGCAAAACATTCCAATATAGTCCAATAGTCCATATTAGTAGTGGGTTTTCTGTAAGACTGGCAATGTTAGAAGTTGTTGACTTGAGCCTTTTACAGTTCAGCATATTAATATGGCTTTACTTTTTATACTTCATTTTTATAATTTTCTGCTGGATGGCTAAGATCAAGGTAAAGCAAGACCTGTATAACAAGAAATGTAACTTTTGTATCTGACAAGGTCAGTCAAATCCCCTCAGGATATATCTTGAAACCATGTACCACAGTTTGTAGATCCTTTGTCAGTGTCAGCCATGTGGATGAGTCACAGCCGTTGCTTGACCAATTTGCTCTCTATGAAAGCCTGAGAGAATGTTTTCTCTCCATGTGACTCTCCTTAGACACACTCTGCATCATTGATCACTTTCCTCTGTGGCCCCATAATCTCCTCGATCAGAAAATTTTGGACACAACTGAGTTACATAATGTTACTGTACAGGTTCGCCTATGTCCTGAGTCTTCACTGACCTTGAAAGGCTAAGGCCAAAATGTTGATTGTCCTTGCAGCCCTTCTTGTTCTCTAATTTTTGGTCTGCAAACTTAGGTTGTTAGCCCAGGAGGATATTACTTAATTTCATGTTTTATGGAGTTTTTGCTATTTCTTTTGTCAAGATTTTCCAGTTTCATTGCATCATAGGAATTAATGTACATGGGACAATTTCAATTACTTTACATTTACTTAAGCATGTTCTATCTGCTAATATATGGTCTGTTTTGTAGAACACCCCATGTACAGCCAAGAATGTGTATTCTGAGGTTGCTGGGTGGAACAGTCCATACAGATCTACTAAGTCCATTTCTTCACAAGTATGGTTTAGTTGTGTTTTATCTTTGCTGATTTTTTGCCTAGTTGGTCTATCTCTTTTTGACAGTAGGGTGTTAAAGTCCCCCATTATAATTGTCATTACTCATTTGATTTTTAATGTCTGTTAATATTTATCTTATATAGTTGGGTTTTCTTGTGTTTGGTGCATATTTATTTATGATTGTTATCTCTTCTTGATGTTTTTCTCTAAAAGTAGTGATTTTCTTTGTCTTGATCAGTCGGGTTTGAAGAGCACATTGTCAGCCACCAGATAAGCTACCCCTGCTTTTTTCTGGGTTCCTGTCACATAGAGTATTGTTTTCCATCCTTTGAGTTTCAGTCTGTGAATTTAATTTAGAGTTAAGTGTGTTTCTTGTATACAACATATTGTTGGATTTTTGTTTCTTGATTCACTCTGCCAGTCTGCTATTTTTGACTGGCGAATTGAGGTCTTTTACATTGATGGCTAAAGTATATATATATTGGCTTATCTTTGTCATGTTATTTTCCTGCTGTAGGTTCCCTACTGGTCTCCTCAGTTCAATCGCTTGTTTTGTTTAGTGATTCCTCTCTCTCAATGTTCTTTTTTTTTTTTTTTAAGTGTATTTAGTACAGGATCTACAGGGTCTCACTGCACAGATCAGACTCATAGTGATCCTCTTGTTTTCAGGTTCCCAAGCATTGGGTCACAGGTGCACGCCACCACACCCAGTCTCAGTCACTGTCTCAGCATGCCGCAGGGGCAGGGCCAGCACGGCACCCCAGGGATTGAACCCCGGTCCCTGCACTTGCCTAAGCAGGTGCTTTAGTCTGCTGAGCTGTCTGCCTGGCCCTCTGTCATTGCTCTTGAAGTTGTGGTTGTTTCTGTCACTTTCAAGAGTAACTGTCAGTACTTTGAAGGGTTGGTTTGGTGTTTGTCACACTCTTCAGTTGTCCTTTGTCATGGAAGTGTGTTATCTCACCATTAATTTTGATAGATATTTTTGCAGACTACCTCAATCTGGGTTGGATTTTGTTTTCTTTCATGATCTGAAATACTTCACTCCAAGCTCTTCTTAACTTAATGGTTTGTGTTGTGTTGAGAAATCTGCTGTGATTCTAATGGACTTTCATTATAGGTGATCTGTATCTTTTATCTAACTGCTTTTATTAGTCTGTTCTTTTGCTGAATTTCTGAAATCTTAACTATTATGTGTCTGGGTGTAGAGTTATGTTGGTTATTGCTAATTGGAGTTCTATGTGTCTCCTTACCTTTGTGTCAGATTTCTTTCCCCATGCTTGGTAAATTTTCTGTGACTACTTCTACAAATATTCTTTTTATGACATTTGTGTTGACTCCCACTGTTTCATCGACAGCTATCAGTCTTATACTGGCTTTCTTCACATCATCTTGCAGCTATTGAGTTGTTATTTTCTGATTCTTTGTTATTTTTAAAAGATCTTTCCTTTCATAATCACCAGCGGCAATGCTGTTTCCAAGGTCTGACAATCTATCTTCAGATTCATTCAAGCAGTTCTACCAGCTTTCAATGGAATTCTTAATTTCTTGAATATCTGTTTGAATCTGTTTCATGCATTCTGATTCTTCTCTGTATTTTTCATTCAAAGTTTTCATCATTTTTCTATTCTCTTTTTTTAAATCTATGACTTCTTTAGATGTGATGAGAAATACTTTAATGATTGTTGTCATTTCTGCTTTTATTTCAGAGATTACCTGTGATCTGATTGCTTCTGTACCCTGATGTGTTTTTTCTTTACTTCAGATGTGGTCATTTCCAAAGCTTCAGGTGTGTGACTTTCAAGTTCTATGTCCTCGTCTCCTGGACTTGTTCTGGGTGAACTGGAGGTCGGAGATTGCCTTTTGCACCTTTGTTTTGACATTTTTGAAGCTTCCAAGATTCACAGGCCTCAGTGGCCATGGTGGAGGGGAAAGCCATGGGTCAGCAAGGTTCCTATGATGGGGAAGTGGTAGAGATTACGGTGCTTCTACAATAGTGGGGCACAGGCTGCCTCATAGAGAGGCCTCCCCTATTTTAGAGGTCTGACCAAGGCAGGTCTGACCAAGTTCCCTGAAGCTTTCTGAAGCTTCTGCAGTGGTGGAGGGGTGGGGTAGTTTATATCTTTCTGAAATCCAAAGATTGTACTCTACAATTCTCTGTTTTGAAGTTGCAATATTTCATCTGAGATTTCTGCTCTGTTCCTGCATATAGTTTCTATGCTGTTCAGCTTGTGATCCGTTAGTAAATGTGACATCAGTTGGAAACTGGTACATCAATTATCGACTGTCACATTGTGCTTAGTTGGGCAATGGGAGCAACAAGTCTGCTTACAATATCATTTGGCTTATTACTATATGAATAAAGATCTGGTGGTGAGTTCCAAGGTGTATTTGTTAATTGAAAACATAATAAGTCTTTGCATTTCCAAGAGCATGAATTTTTATGCCATACACTGCCTGAAGCTACAACAACCATAAAATGCTACAAGATGTTCAACAGGCATGTATTCAGATGGTGTGTAAATTGCGTGACAGTTACCCACAAATTTCTCCAGTGTGAGTAGCCAGAAGCCAGATTCTCAGCATCTTTCTTTCTTGTCAGTTAGTTTTCTCATCAAACTTCAGGAAATTTTTAAAAGGTTTTTTTTTAAATTTTTGTATGGGGGATTGAACTCAGGACCTTGAACTTAGCCAGCCAGGTGCTTCTGCCATTGCACTAAATCCCCAGCCCTCTTCTGGTAACTTTGAAGGAACCCTAATCTTTTCAGTGTTGTTTTTCTACATACCTCCAGCCAACACCCTTCTCTTTTCCGTAGGTCTTTCACATTCCTGCGAAAACCATAAGAAAGCCCTGCTAAGTACAGTATGCTATGAATACTTTCATTTCAGCTAGTGAGATTCTTTGATAAACACATTTTGAGTATGGCTATCAGTGCATACAGATTGTTTCACACTGTGTTTTAACATTTGTGTATTTTGCAACATTGGTAGCATTTCCTCCATTGTAAATAATTTCCAACACTGAGTGACAGTGCTGTACTGTTGTTCTATGAAATACGTTTCACCTTTGTCAAAATCCTCACTACATTTTTGGACCTAGTTCTAACATTGTGCCATTCTATTTGGTTGTATGATAATTTTGTACCATTGTGGTTAATCAAATGTGTACTCATGTTGCTGTTTTCTTTATCATCTGAATTAAGGACATCGTCATTTCCTGTGTCTGTATCATTGGATTCTTTTTGCATTTCACTGTCACAGGAACTTCAGCTCACAGGGTCAATGCCAAAGTCATTGTCATCTTCATCATTCATGCATGAGTCATCTCCTGATTCACATTTAATCCCCTCCAAAACTTGGAGATCTAGTTTTTCATGTGCCATTGTACTGAACTATGCTGCTTCTAACAGAAAATCAAAATAATCCACACTGTATTATGAAGAAGTACATGTTTGCCTAACAGAAGAATGGTGCAGGTGTGTTCTCTCCCGTGGCATGCTCAGGTACACACACACACAGCCTCTCAGACAGAACATAAGTGTGAGTAAAAATCCTGAAAATTTGAACATGTGCACAACCTCATCATTAGCTATACCACGTGGGGAAACACAAAGATTGCTTCCAATGTCCCTCGGGTATGGTCACAGAGATGAACAGCTAGCCAGTATTATACAAAGTATGAATTTACAATGGAAAACAATGGGACACGTTTTTTCCCCCGTAATTATATTGAGAAACAAATAGCAATGAGACAATTTCAAACCAAATTGGTAGGACAGTTTCAATAACTAACACATTGCATACATTCTTCCTAGTGGTTAATTGCTCTACAAGATGTGGACTTGATATCTTATTTACAAACACCATTAGAACAAATCATTCTATTCATTAAGAGAATGTAACTACATATCTATCCTAACCACTTTGAATACACAGATACAAAATGGACATTCATCTGTATCCCCTTTTTTGTTAAGTTCCGTCGTTGAAATATTACAAGTGTGTAAACTCAGCAAAATATTCTAAAAGAGGTCAGTACTTCATTATAGTATTGAGTCTTCTGCTTCACTGGCAATGTCAGAAATTGTTGACCTGAGTCCCCTACAGCTCAACATAACACCATGGCTTTACTTCTTATACTTCATGTTTATACTTTTCTGCTGAATGGTTAAGACCAAGGTAAAGCAGGACCTATGCAAGAAGAGTTGTAGCTTTTGGGTCTGATAAGGTCAGTGAAATCCCCTCAGGATTTATCCTGAGACCCTGTACCTCAGATTGTAGATCCTTTGTCAGTGTCAGCCATGTGGATGAGTCACGGCCATTGCTTGGCCAATGTGCTCTCTGTGAAAGCCTGAGAGAATGTTTTCTCACTTTCCTCTTTGGCCCCATAATCTCCTTGATCAGAAAATTTGGGACACTACCGAATTACAAGACGTTACAGTACAAGTTCTCATATGTCCTGAGTTTTAATTGACCTTGGAAGGCTAGGGCTAAAATGTTGGCTTTTCTTGTGGCCCTCCTTTTTCTCTAATTTTGGTCTGCAAACTTAGGTTGTTAACCATCCAGAAGACAAGCTTATTGTTATTACCATACAACTTAGGCTGTTAAGCTTAGCCTCACTATCTGTCTGAATATCAAACATCTTAGACATAACATGGAACAGGTATTTTTCCTCAAGTATTGATATGTTGAACTTTAAGTCCCTATAGAATATGATGAAAAAACATTTAAAAGTTAGAATATATTTTTAAAACTAGGCATAAAGAATTATATACTTATGTTTACACATAAGCCCAAAAATCTAACCATATACAACCTTGAAGCAGAACAGTCCCACAATATTCCTTTTCCTGTCTCTTGCCTTCATGCACCACCCCCTTCTTTGTGAACAATCATCTACCCGAGAGACAGCATGGCAGCAACTGGCATGTCACAACAAAGAGCCCGTAGTCAGAAGACCAGGATGACAGGTACTACAAGCATGAAACTACCATTACAAATTACCATCTCCAGTGCAGTTGCTTATTTCACAGGTATCAGTATATATAGTTAGTCAGGGTGAGAATCTTTCCAATTAACTGCTAGATTCAAAAA
>NW_004524584.1:19850057-19881563 GCF_000260255.1 Octodon degus | reverse complement strand
GTTTCCTCCATATGTTTCTGCATTTGATTCTTTACTGCAGATGTTATTAATTCAGGGATTTCTTTTTTCATTTTCATTCTGCATCTATATCTTTCTGCAGCTGTTTTTTATTTTAGAAGCCATTGATTCATTGATTTCAGCTGTGTGATTCCCAATTTGTTCTGTGTTAGTGTCCTCTGCACTTGTTATGGGTGGGTTTGGGTTCTGAGATTGCATTTTGCTCCTTCTCATTGTCATTTGGTGTAGCACTGTCTTTTGTCTTTTGTTGTAGATATTTGTTGCAGTTATAACCTTAACACATACTGAAGTTCAGTTGCAGATCTACACAGTTTGGATTTATCCAGCTGTGCCTGGCTTAGTTCTGGCTGCTGTGCTCAGTTCCTTTTTGTTGGTGCCCTTGGCTTTGAACCTATTGTGTCCCTCTGGCAAGATATTCTTCTCCTGGTCTAGCTGGGTGGTTCTGTCCCTTACACTCTCTGCAGGGATTGCAGCAGATGGATTTCACCCCAGGCCTGTATGTCAGGCCTGAACTGAGTCTGGAGGGGACAAGGTGGAGTAGGGGGGAGAGGCAGATCTCCCACACACTCACTGGGCCTGGACTAGGATTGGATCTAGGGGTTCCCAGAACCCGACAGAAATTCCTACTTTGTGGACAGGGTGTGGGTGTGGGTACTATGGAGTGATGGGGGCATTCCAAGAGGGTAAAAGAGGGTGTCACTCATGCTGCGCCTGGGCTGGGATCAGTAGGTCCAGCTGCCGCAGGGTAACTGGAAGCTCTCCCACACACTCACCAGGCCTGGGCTAGGACTGGGTCTGGGGGTTCCTAGAAGGTGGCAGAAATTCCTACTTGACGGACGTTGTAGGGGAGGTACTGCTCAGTGGTGGGTGGTGTCCCAAGGGGGTGGAAGAGGGTCTCACCCACGCTGTGCCTGGACTGGAACCAGTAGGCCCCAACGGTGCAGGGTAGTTGGAAGCTCTCCCACACACTCACCTGGCCTGGGCTAGGACTGGGTCTGGGACGTGTTTTTTTTTAAACACAGTTTTATGTCCCAAGGATGCCTGTCTATGACCAAGCTCACATGAAATGTGAATTTCTCTTCCCATGATTAGAAAAGCAAAAAATAATGGAATAACAAAGTAATTAAACAAAACTTTAAATTGATTGCTGGCCATTTGCCCTCCGTCTTGTGAAAGCTGCACCTCTAGCCAACTGCAAGGCACTGTGTCACCTGCCAGGCCAGGAGTCCCCAGTTCCCAAAGTGCCATTCTCAGACAGTGCTGAACGATGTCTCATGGATGCCAGAATAGCCCAATGTGGCTGCATCCTCAGCTCTGATACCCTTCTTAGGAGGTTTTGCTCCCTTGTAGAGCTATGCAGGTCCTGCTAGATTTAGAGCAGCTCACCCTTTTCAAAGTCTTTGCCCTGCTGAGGAGGAGCTTTTTCGCCTCTGTCTGTGTCTAGCCCCAGCCCTGTTTGTCTTTACTAAGAGGAGGATCAGTCCTCTGAGGAACAATCAGGGCCTCTGTCTCTTCACAAGATTCACACACACACACACACACACACACACACACACACACACACAGAATTGCAATGACCAGAGGGGGCAAATCCCAAATCCCAGCAGCACCACCAGGTGTCTACACTTGTACTGCACTCTGTGACCATTCAGTGTTGCCTTGCTGTAGCTCAGTCTCCAGGGCCAGACACTGGTGTCTGGGCTGAATTTGACTGAGTTTTATGGTGAGTTTGATTGTCCTTGCTTCTGTCCCTCACAGTTGTGTCCAAGTAGAAGAGGGAAGGAACTCAGCCTGTGTCCCAGGCTGGCTTGGTGCAGGTGGTAGCTGCACAGTGACCAGCTTTCTCAGAGTTCCATGGCTCAGCTGCCCATAGAAAGGCAGAGGGGGACAGGACAGTTGAAAGAGTATGTATGGTGGCTGCATTTCATCACCACAGTGAGCAGAGCTCCCCTGGAGTCACAGTGACAGATGGTGCAGGCCGCTGCCCTGGGCACTACAGAGCCCCGTCTCTGGTTCTTTGCCAAACATGCACCATGTCCTCCTAACAGTGAAGAAAGGCCAGCACTCTGGAACTTGGGGCCTGTCCACCCTGGCCACAGGGATGCCAGCCATGGGATGTGAAATGTGGGCTTGTCATTGACCAGGGCAGGAACAGAGCTACCCAGCTGAGTGCATGCCCCAGCCACTGTTCCCTCTCAGACCTGGTGGCTAAAGCTGTCCTCATTGTCTGGCTGTCTGGTTCTTCTTCATGGGCTCAAATTTCCTCTTTTCATGCAGACCCCATGCTGTAGGATCAGGCCCCACCTGAGGGCCTCACCTTGACTCTAGCATCTCTTAAAAAAAAATCTTTATTTATTTATTTGGTACAGGGTCTTGCTCTGCAGCTTGGATGGGTAGTGATCCTCCTGTCTCAGCCTGCCCAATGCTGGGATTACAGGCATGTGCCACCATGCCCAGTTTTGGTGGCCAGCACAGCACTTCCAGGGTGGGGCCAGCACAGCGTGTGATACCCCAGATAGAACCAGGTCCTTGTGCTTGCCAGCCAGGCGTGCTGTCTCCTCGGTCTCTAGCTCTTCTTAGGGAACCTTATTTCTTCTTTTTAAAAATTTTTTAAAGAGAGTACAAAATAGTATTAAAATGTAAAATTTAAAATGTTGCAGAATTTAACTAATCAAAATAATATGAATTTCACAGTAATGCATAGTGTTGTCTTCAAATTAGTTGTTCATATTACCAGGGAAATGCATGCAAAAGTCGAAGAAAGAAAAAAAAAAGAAATATATAAGAAATTAAGAAGAGCAGAAGGACAAAGAATTGAAAAAAAAAAAAGACAAAACAAATTAAGAGTTAACTGTTCCTTTCCACAGACCAGCAGAAATGTACAGTACAGTTGTCCAAACCAGCCTACTTATACACGGAGATATATCTCTAACTGCTTCTCCTATCCTTCTCCTCAACCCAATACTTTCTTACTTCTGAACAGATCCATTCCCTTTTCCCCAGATCTATTGTACCCTTCAAGTTTTATTTTCTCTTTCAGAGGAGCCTTATTTCTAACTAAGGTCACTTGCTGAGCCAACTGGTGTTAGGATTTCTTCACCCTGTGTGTTTTCAAGAATAGAAGTCACCCATGACAAGTGACAGCTGAATGCGACTTGGGAGTCCCACTGTCCCTGGGGACAGCAAAGACATCAGCTGAAATGTGATGAGACTCAGGGTCCCACCCATATAGCCAGCAACTCTTAGGCACAGTCTCTGTTCACCAAGAATGTGCTTGGCCTGCTCGTGACGAGTGACACTTTGGACACACCAGACTTCCCAAGTTCAAAGTGACTGGATATTAAATACATTTAGAACATGTTTTCAAAAGGAAAATGAAAAGTGACAGCTCTTTATAGAAACATTCTCTGACTTTTTAAAGAGTGGACTACTCCAGAGGGACTTACTAGCATTATTAGTAGCTACAGGAAAGACCAAAATACATGCCACATCCTACCCTGTAGAAGAAAGGAGAAAAAGGAAACCAGATAGAGAAGAGGGGTTTGTATCAACAAGGGGCTCCCAGGGCAGAGTCCTGTACGGGTCTCTGGGAGATGCAAAAGCCCAGACTACGATGGTTGCAAAGGCAAGGGAAAGGCGGTGTTTGGTTGCAAACAGCTTTCCAAAGAAGAAAACAGAAAAGTAAAACCAAGTGGCTGCTTTCACCATGGCACATAACTACAAATAGGAAATCTGCTTTTGGAAAAGTTGGGAGAAAACTTTTTTTCTGATTAAAGTAATGAATATTCATCAAAGGCCAAGAAAATTGGCAAGTACGTAAACAAAAAAGCAACATCCTGATCCTAAAGCCATCCACAACACCTGCAAAGCCTGAACTTGTAGTAGGTTTCTGGCAGACTTTGGGCTTTGCTACTGTTTCTGCACATTTGATTGAAACAAGATTATAATAGCAACTTTTTGTAGAATAATACAGAGGTAATCCCATCTCTATAAATAAAGGTCCTCAGTTTTAATTACAACTACATTATCTATTATAATTCTATATTTAACCAGATCCTATTTTGGGTTATTTAAGCTATTTTTAATTTATCCTTAATAAAAACATCGCTGAAATGACCCTCCTTACATCAGAATGTTTCCACATGGAGCCAGGGATGTTGGAGGTGAATTCCTAAACATGGAGGTGTCACTGGGCGCAGAAATCGTCAAGGCTTGGTGGAAACTGGCCGGCTTTCCCTCCAGGGTACACTCTCGCTGAGCGCAGGAAGGTGACTCTGCTCCCGTGGCCGACCACAGCAGGTGGGCCATGACTTCCATCTCTGCAAGCCACGTGAGGGGAGACGCTAACCTCTGTGTAAAAGTGCATCGACTGGGACCTGCTCGCACTTGCTAAGCAGATGTCTTCGTCTTCTCCACCGACTTGTAGACAGTGCGCATCCTTTGTCTATTTCCACCCTGGGACTTTCACTTCTCCTGGGCCCCAGAGCCCCATCGAGGCCATGCTGTCCCCACCATACTGAGTCTCATGGCTTGTGAGTCCACTTGTACCCAGTGTTCTGTTATGTGGGCTCAGTCAGCTGAGGGGCTTCAATCTGTATAAAGTAGAAACTTCCTTACTCTAAGCAAAACAGACGAGAAATACTCAATCTCCAGAGCAGCTGGTCCTGCATCCGCCCAGGCAGACGAAGACCATCACATCCCTCGCCTGTCCGTGGTGCCCAGGCTCCCACCAGTGCTCTGCCTCTGGCAGCTCCTGACAAGGACAGGAGGCAGGGGCCCACAGACATGGGGCCAAACCTGAGGGTCATGCCTTTCTCGGTTGAAGAACAGCAAAACAGGACAACTATCCCACAGAACTAAATATGATCTGGGAGTGGTGGTGCATGCCTGTAATCCAGCACTTTGGGAGGTGGAGGCAGGATGGCTGAAGCAAGGTGGAGCTTAGCGTGAGCAACCGGGTGACTTAGTGAGACCTTGCCTAAAACTAAAATATAGAAAATCCTAGAATAAAGCTGAGAGCCAAGGTCTGGGTTCAATCCTCAGTCCCTACCTCCCTAAAAGAGAAAACCATGTGATTCTGTCCAAATGCTGCTGTTACCCCAGAGATGGTGCTAGACAGAGTTGTATCAAGAAGCTGCTGTTTCTTTTCAGTGCTAGAAGCTAGGTCAACCTAGTAGTGTCCTAATGACCGAGCCCCCTGGGTTGAGTCACAATGGTAGAAGTAGGGGACCCCCATGGACCCCAGGAGGTGCTGTGCACCCCTGGGCCATGGTGTCCTGGTCTCACATGCCAGAGAACCACAGAGTTCCCGCCACAGCTGTTGGGGAGGCTCAGGGACGCCAGACGCTTCTGCATACTGATTGTCGGAGAAGTGAAACAGGACGCAGCGCTCCCAGCCCTAGAGCCAGGGAGAGCTGGACGTTAGGATGAGATCAGACTTTCCTCCTGACAAAGTGCGTTTCCTCAAAATTGCAGGAGGGCAGACTCCCCTGTGTCCCCGGTCTAGACAGAAGGATGCCGCGTGTGCCGGACTCCGCCACCCCCGTGCGCAGGCGTCACTTTTCATTAGTGCTTGGGCTGCTGCTGGAGCAGGGCCTCCCAGGGCGGCCTCTTGGGGACCCAGCCCAGGAGTGGTCACTGGATGGACCTACAGAGCATTCCCAGCTTTGCTGTGGCCAGACTTCCTTCTGAGGACTCTTCCTGGGAGGGCAGGATTTTCTGTCCAATGAGTGAGGTTGCTTATCTTTCCCAGTGGAGCTTTTGGTAATTTGTTTTCTTGAGAAAGGATCTTGCCATATAGTTCAGGCTGACTTTGAATTCACTCCACAGCCCAGGTTCACCTTGAACTCATGGTGATCCTCCTGCTTCAGCCTCCCTAGTGCTGGGGTTCTAGGCATGCACCACAATGCTCAGAAGTTTGGGGCAATTTTAATTACATTATTGTTACCTTTTCTTGGGGTGACTGTCTTGGTTGATGAGAGGACATATATGGGACTGTACACTCTTTCCTAAAGGGCCTGGTAGCTATGACTCAAGTCTTAGCAGCCTTTATACCCACTGTCCCTTCAGGAGGCTCTCAGGTGTGAGGAGCACGTGGCATGGGGACCTCCCTAGACTGGCATCCGGGCTGCATTTCTACAGTCTACCAGTGGTCCTGGAAAGCCCTGCATGCACACACTGCAGGGCACAGCCTCTGCTCACGGGCTCCCCCTGCTTGGCCCTGGCCCGGAGTCCCAGACACAAACTCAGAGCCTGTGTGGCCAGGACTGCAGGCCTAGGGCCTCTGAGGACCTGCACTATGCGCGGTAGGCCAATTAATCCACAGCACCTACAGCTGATGTGTTGGTGTGGGGCCCGGGCCAGGATGTCCATCTTACCTCCTGAGCCCAGGGCCTAGATCTGGTGCCGATGCCCCACTGCTCAGGCTTCTGCATTTCAGTGGCTCTGTGGAGCAGAAGGACAAGGAAGGACAGGTCAGGAACTACACCCTGAGCACGGCCCACCCTGTCACCAAGGCCACCTGCCTTTGGGCAGGATGAGGCCACAGGCCATGTGGCATCCCAGAGATGGCCTGATACAGAAAATGAGTGTTCTCCCCTAAGCCATGCAGGGGCCCTGGTGGAACCACAGGGCAACTTCAGGTGGCTGCTAACTGTCACTGTCCTAGACAATTCACCCCAGACCTCTTCTATTTTTATTTGGAGAGTCACTTGCTGGGTCACAAAGTTGCCTAGGCTGGCTTTGACCTTTCAGTCCTTCTGACTCAGCCTCCCAACCTGGCCTGTACCCCAACACTGTGCACTGAGCATGCCCTCACCCCAGCTGCTGCTTAGTGTGAACCAGACTGTGTCCGCTCCTCCTAGAAGCCCCTTCCCTGGTGAGGCAGACACTGCGGAGAGGGCTGCTTCACAACTCCAATGAATGCTTTACCACACAAAGGCGACTCGCCGGAATTCCATCCACAAAAAACAGACGAGACCACAGTGTTGACGTGAAGGCAACACTCACAGCCACCACCCTGACAGTCACAAGGGGGACAGGCTCCTGTCTCGGGGCTGGTGCAGGGAGCCTGCAGGGCCTCCTGGTGGGTGTGTGCTCCCACAGGCTGGTGGGCTGCCCGGCTGTAGGTAGCAGAGGAGAGAGGCAGCACAGGACGGCTGGAAGTGGCCTCTCAGTGGCCTGCAAGCAGAGCTCCTTGTTACTGCAGTGCAAATATGATTTTGGCAATGTGAAACATGCTTAAACAGAGTCAGTCCTCGGACCATTGTCCTTGAAGGCACCTCTGTTCCAGGCAGCCCCTTTTGCTGACAGGGGAGCTGGTCTGCTCAGCAGCCTCTGGCTTCCAATGGTAAGCCACTGTCAACTCCCAGGGATGACAGGACAGGGCTACCCCTTGCGTCCTCCTCTTTTCTGGCTTCCTGTGCTGACCATCCCCCCCATACAGCCCCAGTCCAAGGAGGACTGGCGGCAGCCTCTCCCCAGCACAGAGGGCTCCTCAGGTGAGCAGGAAAGACATTTCCTGCGCCGCACAGTGTAATCAGAGCCGCAGTCTGTGCTCAGGCTCTGAGCCGTGAGAGGAAGCGGGAAGCCCCAGACACTCGGGGTAATTAATCATCCGCACGGACGCCTGTCAAGCTCCTTCCGTGCTGACACCGCTGTCAATTATGGCTGGTCCTCCACCATCTGTAATTGTTTAAAATCTCACCCTGCGCTGGGATCTGCGCTTTTAACACTTCAGCCTCATTCACACCTCCCAAGGAACACTCCTCTAGCTGCCGTGCTGTAGATCGAGTCTCCTCCCAGCCAATAGCAACGTTCAGAAACATCTCTCTGCTGTAAGATGGAATCCCAATGTCAAGGCCTTCATTTGTGGTCAAAGTTGCAGCCATACGCCTCAGTTGTAGTCAAGAGTTAGCCAAGAGTAGGAGCAGGCTGTTGCATCTCAGGTTGGGGACTGCAAGTTTAAATAAGCATGCTGGGGACAGAGCGCTCCCGTGCTGTGACCAAGCTCCCACCAAAGAGCCTCCTCTATCACATTCATGGAAAACAGTGCCCGTGCTTGTTTTCCATTAGGGCTGGCGTGTGTGATCTGTGTGTGTGTGTGTGTGTGTGTGTGTGTGTGTGTGCGCACATACATGTGCAAGAGTGCATATGCCCAGGCACACTGCTTGTGCAGCCCTGAGCAGGACACGTGCCCATGGGATGTCCCAAGTAAAATAAGCCCACCCATGAGCACCCCAGGGCTACGGTTTCCCAGGCCTTGATAAATACTCTTGTATATGAACTTACTTTATTAATCCATGAAATAAGAAAAAGGACAGATTTTTTGTAGAGGACTTTCAGATATGAATTCTGCCCTCTTGAGGGGTGGCCGGGATTGGTAATTCACCCCTAGAGGAAGTCAGGGTGGGGCTGGATGTGAGTCCAGCTGCTGTCCTCAGGATGCTGAATGTCCCCTGGGCCCACATGTGGAGGGCTTGGTCCCTAGGGTGGTGCTGCGAGGCTGGAGGGCTCTGGAGCAAGCCGTGGGCAGGTCTTTGAGTCTTTGGGGATGCGAGCTTAAAGGGCAGAGTAGGATCCTAGCCACTTCCTGTCTCTCTTTGCTTCCTGCCTCCATGAGATGAGCAGCTTGGTGCCCCCACACTCACCCTGCCCTGGAGTGAGATGGGCCACAGCCTAGGACAGCAGGGTAAGCGGGCCAGAGACTGTGTCACAAAACTGTGACAAAGTCAGTCTTTTCTCTCTGATAGCCAGTTTAGTTGTCTCAAACATTTTGTCCCATGGATGGGAACTGGTTAAGCCATGAGGAGACACCTTGTGAGGATGCTGGGCCAGGCTGAAACAGAGGGAACATGGACAGATGCCCTGTACCTCTCCTGAGCTCTCCCCAAGACCTCAGTCTTCTGAGCCCTGAGAGTACCTCAGACTCAAACCAAGGGATCATCTGCAAAGCACTTGATGCAAATACTCCACAGAGTGTGGATGTGGCTTCCCAAACTCACCACCAGTGGGGCTCAGGATGCTGCATGGGGGGGTGCCAGGATCTGGGGAGGTCGCTTGTTGTAGTCAAGGCTTAGAAGGGAAAAGTTTAATACACGGCACATCATTTGTAGGATTATTCTATGGTAGTCACCCAAGAGTCACACACAGAACAGTGCAGGAGATCTGCCCACACACTAAAGACCTGAAGAACCTAGCTGAGGGCCTGGATCCCACGGCAATGTCCCGCATGAGTTCAGCGGAAGACCTACAGCCCATGGCAGTGTCCCTCACGAGTCAAGCCAAAGGCCTAAAGCCTACGACAGTGTCTTGTGCAAGGCTGTCTCACAGGCCTGCAGTAGGAAGGCCCAAAGGTCAGCATTGGACGCTAGATGTTCTGTGCCAGCAGGCCAAGGGATCTGCGTGGAGCCAGGAAGTGACGCTCAAGGTAAGGACCAGGGCTTGTCCCGAGGGAACCACCGCCTTTCTCAGAAGTAACAAGGTCCGAGCGCCTCCAATGATGGCAACAGCTGAGTAGATATCAGGAAAGCCAGCACGGCAAGCTCCTGCAGGAGAACCAACAGCACCTTCTTCCCCTCCAGGCCTCCATTAACAACAGTCCTCAGGAGGGTCTTCCACACCCAGCACCTCACTGATTGAGTTCAGCCGGCGTTACACGCGGACCACCAGTTGTCCGTCCACCATATCCCTTCTCTCTCCAAAGGGCAGCACCAGTCAGCTCCTGGATGTGAATACAGTAGCCGTGTCTTTTCTTTCTGGAGTGTGCTCTGGATTCCCGCCCACGCATAAGCTGCAGTAATCTGTGTAACTGTGAGCTCTTTCGCTCTCCACCTTCATGTCCCTCAGTGCAGAGGGAGGCACATCCCAGAATAGCCTGTCCAGAGGTCACCAAGTGTCCCCCCTTCTTGGAAAACTGTTCACAGGTTGTTGACCTTTTCTTCCCATCAGTTTCCTCATTAGGTCCCAGTAGGCAACCAGGCACCGTGACACCATGACATCTCTAGCCAGAAGTCCTGCTGGTGGCTCAGCAGCCCCAGGACAGTGTGTGAGCTGTCTGGGACACTGGTGCTGTCAGTGTGGCTGTTTCCACTTCCACTTTCTTCTTTGTGTGTCCAGAAAGGGTGCTTGGTGCTGTATGAGCTCCCAGCAGCCACTCCTGTCTCTGGCAGGTGGGGTGGCTTTCATCTAAGCCTGTCTGCAGTCACGTCACAGACTGCCAGTCATGTGTGTGGCTTGTGCTTCCCCTTCTCAGTCTAGAAACAGGGTGCTGAGCAGTTTTGTCCCTAGATGCCAGTAGAGCCAGGCTGCCTCTGGAGCTTACCTGTACTCCTGCCCAGGTATTCCAGAATCGCTAATTAATCACTAATTCGGTACTTCTGAATCTTGAGCTTCAGGGCTTAGAGGGCATCTGGGAACCTAGCCCTGGTCTTCAGCTAGGTATGTACAGCCCAAGGGGAGGCTGCCAAGAGGAGCACAGAGCTAGGGGCTTCTAGAAGCTTGCTGCAGGTGCAACTTACCCCTTTCAGAAAGGAAGCCCTGTGCTCCCCGCTGGAGTCCACCTGGGCATGTCCCTCCTCTAGGGACTCTTGGGCTTCAAACAAGGGGCCGAGTCTGAAGGGCAGAAGGCACAGAATCACTGCTGGCCCTGGGACGAGGCTCTCGTGCTCATCACGGTTCTGGGCGGGATGAGTGAAGCTATCCCCTGCCCGTCACAGGTAAGTCCTGATGACGGGTCACCATGCAACTTCTAGCTCAGGCTTGAGGGTTGCAGAGGAGGGAGAGATGCTCTTACAGCAAAACCTCTCCATTCCCACCTGCTTGCCCATGCGTTTCACCCTCACAACAAGGTGAAGCAACAGGAATCATCTTTCATTCTAGCAAAAAGTGACATCATGGGCATGTCCCTTTCATTTAAGAGGTTCCTTGCCAATAGTGTTCTATTTAACATTTCTTAACTTGGCAGATGTATAATGTTCTGCTCAATCTTTCACAAGTAGTATTTCCAGTACTAACTCAATTCAGGTGAAGACTTAGTGCAAAATTATAAAAACATATAATTTCAATTTTAGACATTTTTATTGCAAAGAATGACCGAGAGCTCAGTATAAGACTTGAGGGAAATAGAACATTATAGTAGATAAAATTACAGGTCTGATATAAGGGACCCAGGAGTTAAAGACAGGAAGCCTTTTCTGAAGGTTAGAGGGGAGATTTTGTGCAGGTGGGTGGCAATGTGATTAGCTCAGTGTTGCTAAGATCTGAGGTGGTTCTTGGAGCTCCTGAGTGCACACAGAAGGGTGTAGGCTCAGCCTTGGACCTGCATTTCCAGGCTGTTGGTAGTTCGTGAGCTGATGCCAGTGGCTGTCTTCTTAGTCAAGAGAAAGCTGTGACAGTGGCAGTGTCATGGTTAATTACGTACTTTGCAACTACTTAAGTACGGTGGAAAGTTTTAAATAACGACACTGGGATGAGAACACAGTCAGGGGACTTGTCATTGCTGTGGTTTATATCTGGGTGTTCCCCAAAGCCTTGTGCTTCCGAGGAGGCGCCCTGGGGTGGTAATGGGTCTTGGCCAGTGGTGCTGACTCACTGTTAAGGGAGACCTGGTGGGAAGAGGCAGTCACAGGGTGTGGCTGGAAGGTCCACCTCCCTCCACAGCTTCTCTCTCTGCTCTTTGCTTCTGGCCTGAGCAGCTGCCCTTCACCCAGGCCTTGCTCCATGCCCTCTTACCTTGGAGCCAGCTGGCCGTGCACTGAAACCCTACAGACCATGAACCAAACCCCTTCTCCATTTGGAGCGTTGGATATCCTGCCCAGCAATGGGGAAAGTGGCCGGGACACCTGTGGTGAGGGATTTCGGGGGCCACACTTCTGGTGAGAGGAGGGTTCCTCCTGGTGTCCTGAGTGTGTGCCCTGTCAACTATGTCTCCTCTGTCCCCAGCTGTCCCCCTGGTAAGATTGGCAGGAAAGCTGGGCAGGCAAGGATGGACAAGGATGTCCTAGCAAACACAGGCAGCGGAGTCACCTGCATGTCCCGAGAGAGCCCTTGAGAAAGGACCGGTCCTTAGCCCCACAGCGGGAGGCACAGCGTCACGCGGCCCCATGTATCTTATGACCACTTCTGACCCCAGAGCTTTGGGTGCCCTGGAGGCCGGTGGACATTAGGCCTGGCATGCTTCCCCATGTGTTTCCATGGTTACCCACCATGCACTTCCCCTAGGTCTGCTGTGTTGTCTGACCTTGCCGTGGAGTGGAAGGAGGATGACAGGCCTCTGATCTTGGAAGTTTTACTTTCCCACTCAATAAAGGAAGACTTCTAACTTATCGCCACTCTTGTTGCCAGTGTACCAGTGATCCACTGCTTTTGTGAAGCAGAGGGCTTGGTCACAGTGACTCCAGAAAGCAAGGGAGGGGGTTTCTCCTAGAGTCCCTGTGTCTGCAGAGAGGGCCTTGCACGGAATGGGGGTATTATGTGCCTCCCATAGCTTTTTGTTTCTTTTTTATTGGTGTTTTGACACAGGGTCTCACTACATAGTCTATACTGGCCTTGAACTCATGGTGATCCTTCTGCCTCAACCTCATGAGTGTAGGGTCACAGGTGTGTGCCACCACACCCAGCTTTTCTTACCATATTCTAAATGTAGGACAACCAGGGGGAATAACTGGGAGCATCTGCTAGTTCTATGAAGAGGACAGGGGCTGGGTGCAAAAGAGACTGAGAGGCCTTCTGGCCAGGCCTCCATTTGTCACCAGGGCACCCCCGCCTATGTCCTTGGCCGCATCAGCAGAAGTGTCTTGACTCAGCTTCCTGAGTCCAAGCTGCACCATAGGCTCCCGCTGGCTGCAGCATCCCCACAGCTAGGAAAGAGGGCTGGATGGGAAGCCAAGGGGCTGCCTCCCAGGGCCGTGTGGCAGCTGCTCAAGGACAGCTGTGGACTCCTGACAGCTCCATTTCTCCAAGGCATTGTGTATGCCTGGAGATGGGGATGGGCACAGTCCTCCCTGGAGAGGCCACTGCCATTGCTCAGCCAGTGTGGACCAGCACCCTGGACCTCTCCATAGATGGAGCACGAAGAAGCCAGGTGACCTGCACATGCCCAGGGCCTGGGTTTCAGCTCTTTCTTTCAGGTCACTGGTATGTAGGTCTCTGGTTAGCATGAACGTCAAGGTTCCCTGCTTGGCTGTTCTGGTGGCCGGCTGCAGGGTAGGCAGACACTCTCCTCAGGCTTCAGGCTCATGGTGGGGACTCTGCCCAGTCTCCAGTAGGGTCCAGGGTGCTCCACTGCAGAATAGAGTGTCTGGCAAGGACACCAGCTGGAGAGGAAAGCCCTGGGAGACTGACAGTAGTCTTGGAAGCCCAGGTTTTCTCTGGGGGCCGCCCGGTCTTTGCAAAGTCACCAATGACGCAGCCCTTATGAAAGCAGTCGGGACCAGTCTGAATGGTCCTGGAGCACATGCCTGGCCAGCTCGCTCATGACTGATGCTTACTATCAATCACTTCCACCAACATCCCAGCATCTCACTGCATATGAGAAATATTGGCTCCTAAATGCAGCCAGATGTAGATGGTGGAGTTTTCCCTTTCTGTAATCGAGAGCAGATTCCTCTCTGCTCTGCTGTGAAGGAGACCAGGTAGCGCTCATCAGTGAAGTCACAAAATAGTTTGCTCTCCTGAATGCCTGAACACGACCTCACTCTCTCCACATGCGTGGACCCCACAGCTTCCTGTGGCTTCAGGACCACAGTGTAGCTGCCACCATCTCTACTTCTCACGTGCACAATCCTGTGTGTTCTCAGCGATGGGCTGTGCACTCTTACCGACCCTGCCTCTGCAGAAGGCAGGGGGCTGGGGCTTTGGGGCAGGCCCTTCAGCCTTGCGGGGCTCCAGATGCAGCTGCCTTCCCTGCAGCAGCAGTTCCCAGCCTGCCTGCTCCTCTGACCCCACAGGGCCACGCAGGCAACTGATTCTCTGCATAGCCGGCAGTCAGCGCAGGGTGCATGTGTCTGTGTGCATGTTCTGTGTGTGTGTGTGTGTGTGTGTGTGTGTGTGTGTGCACTGCAAAGGCTCACAGCTATGTGCATAAGTGTGCATATCTGTGTGCATGGTGGTACATGCACATGTGTGTCCACATGAGTACCTGTATGTGTACGTGTTTGTATCTGTGTGATCTTTGTACTTTAGACACTGTAGGGACACATTTCTAGTGACAACACTATATAATATATGAAGGAATTTAAAAACAAGAGAGCTGGGGCTTGGGAGATGGCTCAGTGGAATAAGTGCTTCCCTGGCAAGCGCAAGGGCCTGAGTTCAATCCCTGGTTCTGCAAACAAACAAACAAACAAAAACAAGAGAGTTTTCCAGAAAGCGCTGATTTCCCACCATGCCTTTGTTTATGATATATCATGGACCTCTAGTTTTCACCTAACCATGGTGGACTGCCATCAGTCATGGACTTGTGATCAGTGCCCCTGGGACCAAGGAGGGGCGCTGACCCCAGAAAGTCGATTGGGAGGGTGCTGGGATCTTGTACCTCCTCTGTGCAAGCGCAACAGGGGAAGCGCCAGGAGAGTGGCACCTAGTGCCATCCCTATTTCCATCCTGTCTATGCAGGAAGGAGCAGGGAGCAGGACACCAGACTCTCAGGCGCCCCGCTCCCGTCTCCACAGTCAGGCTGAGCGGAGCTGCTGAGGTCCGTGTTGCTGCAGAGCTCCCCTTCTGCACGCTGTGAGCTCAGCACCAGCCCACAGAAGGGAAGCCGAGGACACATGGGCCATGCCGAGGCCTTTGATCTGCGGGAGATGGCGACCAGATGGGAGCAGGGTCCTGGCGCGGGAGCACACAGACAGCTCCACCTTGTTCAGCTTTGCCTGCAGCTCCCCATTAGAGCACAGATTCATCACAAGCCGTCGTTAGAAGGCAGCTTCTCCGGGAGAGCCTGGCTGGGGGAGACAGCAGAGATGGGCAGGGCGAGTAAGACAGTCCCATTCGTCAAGAGCATGTGCCTGTACCAGGGCGCAGAGTCACATAAGGAACGGATTTACGGAAAGTGCCGAGGCCGATCTGTTCGCTATTCAGAAGTGGGGAAGACAGGGCGCCGAGACTTCTCACATTTCTGATTCTCTTCATTGCAGCCCCCCAACACAGTCCTTTCTCTTCTCAGGCTGAGGTTAAGTGGAGTTATGAAATTCAGAGGGCAGGAGAAACCGTCCTGGCAATGAAGTTGAGGATCTGTGTGTGCACGTTTGCTTAAGGTAGATGAATCACTCAGCTTTCCTATGGTGGAGATAAACTACCTAATGCCTGCAACTTAAAATGAAAGAGGTTTCTCTCAGCTCATGGTTCCAGGGGATTCGGTTCATGGCTACTGATTGCAGGAGAGGGGGAGCATGGTGCAAGCTCCTGCCAAGGAAGCTGCTCGCATCACAGGTCTCTGGAAGCAGAGAGAAAAGGGAAGGGCAGGGACCCGGATGCAGCCTGCTACGTCACGCCCCAGGGACCAGCTCCAGCCAAGACCACCACCTCCTCACAGCGAAACCGGCCACAGACTCACCCGCGGAAGAATCTGCCCATGAATGTGGCACTCTACGATCCACCGCCTTCCACCCAATGAGACACTTAGGGGACATTGTAGATCTCCGCAATAACAGAAGATAAAACAGAAGCAGTGGAAATGTATGTAATACTGAAATTTGAACAATTGTCTCAAAAACAGCTTCAAGAGCTTTTCATTTAATAGATTAATTTTCAGGGAAATCTTTAGATAAAAATTCTAAGCAGTAAATGCCTCTCCTAAAGGAGTTAGTTTGACAGGAATAAGGAGGAAGTTTAATTTGTGGATCAAAGACCACAAAATCTGATGACCTGTGGTCAGACGCTGTCCTGCTTACATTCTCCAATTGCTGAATGACACTGGCTCTCTGCCTACTCTGCATTTCTGGGGACCCAAGTCAGGCCACGGGACCTTCTGTGAAGTTGGTGTCAAAAGAGAAGGCCACGGGAAGCAGGGTACGAGGCCTCACAGAGTGGCAAGCATTGTGTACGAAAGTCTCCTGACCTAAGTTGGAAAGGTGGCCACCCAGTCATCTGATCTGCTCGTTTTCACTCAACTTTTTTTTTTTTTTTATGGAAGTGAACAAAGTCACTTTAATTGCAATTTGAAAGTCATTATAATGCAGCACAAAATGCTGACTGTGAAAAGCAACCCTTTCGCTCTTCAGATTTTCCTAGGTTTTTGTGTCTCTTGAGGATTTTAAGACCAGAAGGTTAAGAGCACCATAAGCCACTGTCACTACCGTCGAGAGGGGGTCCAATGGCAGAAGTGACTTCTCAGGTCACACTGTCCCTCCTCAGCTCCATCACAGTGCACTTGGTTAGCACGGCCACTATCTGTGGCTGCCAAGTGAGTACCCAGCCCCTGGGTACCCACAAGCCAGACACTGAAGCTGTGGTTCCCTGTGGCTCCCACTCACCTGTGACGCAGTCCCCCCAGAGCTGCTGCTCAGAACACAGATGTCCCTGTGGGTGAACAGGCTCAGTGACCTCCGCAGTCTCCATCCTCTTCATCCTCGCAGGTGTGAGGGTGCTGTGAGCCCCTCTGCACTCGAGTGGGAAGCTTTATCCCAGGTGGCCTCTCCCTGAAGCACCAGAGTGCTGGGCCCGGCCAGGCGCTGCTCTCCTCTACTAACAAGCAGTTGGTGGGGACATAAGGACTCCTCTCTCGAGCCCCCTGTCTGGGGCAGCATGGCGAAGAGCACACCAGGTGCGGGACAAGGGACTGTGAGGGTGGCTGCCCATGCTTCTCTGGTGGCTGCGGCCTCTGGCCAGCTCAGATCTGGTCCTACTCCTTCCTGTCTAGCGTCATCACACTCTGCACTTTGCTGGGTCTTCTGGCTTTCTGCAAGTGGCAGGCTCTGTGTCCAGCACGGAAAGGGCCAGGGAGAAGACCATTCCCCCTAGAGGGACTGGGGTACAGGAGCGCCCAGGCCATCCACTCAGACTGCCCACGATAGAGGTGGCAAAAAGTGGTGGCAAATTCACAGAACAGCAGGTTTCTTTATTCATTCATTTGCCAACCATGCACTAAGTCCTATATTTTAAATACACAAAGCTTAATCCTAGAGACTCTGCGAGATGGAAGCATTGCCCAAAGTTCCCCCAGGGCTGTCCATGCTGCAAGGGTCCATGACCCTGTCTCCCTGAGAACTATCTACTCTGTCACCTGCCCTCCCACTCTAGGAGCCACATGAGCTGGAGACTCCCACTCCCTGCTGTCCTCCTAAGGTGAACACCAGCCACAGCCTCCCTCACCTGCCAGGTCCTGCCCTCTCCCAAGCCTGTCACCTGCTCAGTGACCTGCACCAGGGCTGGATGCTGCCCTTTGTGGCCAGGCCAGATGGGGCAGAACCTCACTGGCCGGGGCAGAACCTCACTGGCCACAGCAGCTCTCTGCTGCAAGGACAGAGGGGGACAGCTGGTGAAGCGGGGACCCCGGCACCCGAGGCATCCCTCAGGAAAATCTCACAAGGCTCTGTCATTGGTGCATAGACCAGGCTGCCTGAGATGGGGTGGGGACTTGGCACAGGCAGTATAGGCAAGATGTGCAGGACCTGTGGTCGCTCCCTCACACTGGGAAGGAAGCCTTTTACTAAATCTCTGGGCAAGCATCAGGCCAGAAAGAGCAGGATGCTGGGAGGTCAGAGGGCAGGTTTCTGTTCTCAGCCACATCCAGAGACACACCACAACTCAGAAAGTGGATTCTGATCCTAACACATCATGCTAAGGAGAAGAGAGCCATTTGTCAGGTAAAAGAAAAGAGAACCAGAGACTAGGAAGATCAGCTGGAAAAGGGCTCCCCATTGGGACAGCATGACTGTAGATGTGTGCCTGGCATTGCGAGGCCTTTCAGAGGCTTTCCAGAAATCAGATGCTGGGATGTGTGTGGTATATCCAAAGGAGATGTAGAAATATTTTAAAGGAATTCACACTTAAGGCTATTAAAATGCATTACTGGAGCATGAAAAACATAAATTATTTCTTTACATCTTCTTTCATCTCACCGTGGGTTTATTTAAGCGCAGTGGCAAAGCAGTGCACATGGACATGCGTTTCTTTTCCTCTGTGCAGCGTGGGTGTGCGTGCCCTGCAAGGTAAAGCCGGGGAGAGATTTCCTAACCCGGTGACCTAGTCTAGTCCCAAGGATTCCTACAGAAACTGTGTGCCTGGTAATTATTCTCCCTACCCTATTAGCATAATGATAGCCTACTTCCCTGGCGCCGCATTTTTATCCTCCATCTCCCAGAGGTCTTTAAGCTTGTTAATAATCATTACAGATAGCCAATGAAGTGAATCGCGGCCAAAATGAACTCACCTGAACTAAAGAGATTAACCCTCCTCCAGCCTGAAGTGCACCATAAGCATTCATCAAAAGTCTCTTCCTATCAGCAAAGAAAAAAGAAAGAGTTACAGGGAAATTACCCTGTGTGGGGACACATCTTTCTGCCCCCGTGAGTGACTTCCTTTGGGTGGCTCAGTCTTTAATGAACGTTGCAGCTGGTTTCTGTGTCACCCGCGTGCATCGTCCTGCTGGGGGCCTGGAAGTTCTTGAGGCCTGGCTTTCTGTGAGGTGCTGCATCCTGACCATCAGGCGAGCCGCCCCGTGTAGAAGATGCCCCACCCTGGGCCTGGAAGGAGGGGCACGTCATTGCCAGGACGTTGCCGGATCAACTTTTCTCCTGGTACATTTAGAGTCCCGATCTGAGTACTGGGGATTGTTTCCGATGCTGTGCTCCTGCCTCCTCCCTGGCTAGGCTGACGTGCAGCTACTCTGAGCCTCCAGTCCTATGCAGCCCTTAGACACTGCTACTGCGGATACTGCACGATGCCCAGAAATGTGGCTGTCCAAGTGCAGGGGCTGAGATTATCCATGGCTCTCAAAGTTACCCTAGGTACATCCAGATTATTTTGTTTTGTATTTTAGGGAAGGGTCTACAGGGCATTCAGGGTCTCACTACTAGATTGGACTCGTAGTGATCTGCCTATTTACAGCCTCCCAAGAGTTGGGATTACAGGCATGCACCACCACGCCCACTTTCAATTGCTGTCTCAGTGTGCCCCAGGGGCGGGGCTGGCATGGCAGGCCTGGGGATCGAACCCCCGGCCCCTGTGTCTGCTTGCAGGCATTTTAATCCATTGAGCTATTTGCCTGGCCCACCCCTACCAAATCTTCGTCCTTCCTGGTGTCATCCTCGGAGTCCCTCTGCTGTCCAGTCCAGTGGCTGGGGCCTTCCAGCTGCTCTTCCCAGTCAAGGTTCACCTCCCTGTGGTGCCCACTCTTGGAAATGGCACCTCCTAATGGGCTCCCTCTCGGATGGAGGGGGTCCCAATAGTGCCCATTCTTGGCCATGTGCCTCCCACGATTTCCCAGTCTTGGTCACCGGCTGTCATAATGGTGCGCACCCTTGGCCACAGGGACCCTCAGAAGTGTACCTGTGTTCACCACCTGCAGTCCAGACAAGCCCTGTTCAGCACTGCAGTGGCACTGCCTGGGCTCTTTACAGACAGGGAGGCAAGCAAAGCTTTCTCTCTTCACTGTGGCCAATGGGTGACCCTGGAAAGTAGCACTGTGCCTTCTGCTATCTAGCACAAAACTGTGCCCCCCTGTCATCTTGCTGCCGCCTGCCTCTGCCCCTGGTTGTCTGGGCAGAGTGAGCAGTGCATCCTGCACCCCAAGACCAGGATCCTCCCAGCTCAAGTGCTCTCTTTCCTTTATCTGCCCAGCCCAACATGCTGGTCTCCTGACACACACAGGACATACAGCCACTGCTCAGAAAGTCTGTCAAACTGGTAAAACTGCCAAAATACAACGAAGCAATTGCAACTGAATTACCCTCTCGCTCGCTTTTCCCTGAGAGTTTCCTGTCCCTCAGAGGCCAAGGGAAGGGTGTCAGCCTTGATTTCCAGCATCCTGGGAATTCGCGAGTCTCCTCTTGGAATTCATCTGCTCTGCTTCCAAGGTGCCAACCAACTGTGACAGTTCCTCAATCACTGTCACCTTGTGAGCGTCCAATTAGGAGAACCATCTGACGACAAGTGACAGGTGCACATCCCCAAACTCAAGGCAAAAAAACGAAAACTGAACCCCCCCCCAGCGGAGCCACTAAGCAAACACATCTCCATGCGTGCACTTACCTCAGCTTCCCTAAACACTCTGTGCTTTTTCTGCAAACAAGGTGGTGCATCTTCGCAGCATGACGCCAACTGTGCAGATTGCCCCCTGGAGTCATGATGTGTCCCTTCAGGACCCACTAGAGCTGGCCCTGAGCGTCCCCTGAGCTGCCGGCAAAGTTACCCCCTGTGACTCTTAATTGTGCTTCTGCAGCCTTTCAACTGAAATCCTCCTGTTCTTAGACTCACCTGTCCTCAGCAGTGCGTGGAGCTTGCAGTCGTTCAGGGCCGAAACCCATCCCCTGCTCGAGCTTCCGCTTCCGCTTCCTCGGCTTAGATATTGTTGTGCCCCGCTGAGAAGCTACAGCACAGACGTATGTATGCAATAAATTCAGAAAAGTTGATGCACGGCGCAGACGAAGGGATGAATAAGAGAACTGTCATAAGCTAGCAACTCCAGTGCCACCCCGCAGTCTGCATCATATTTTATTCTGTATTTGAAAATACATCATGTGGACAGATTTCCCCGTGTCAGGAAATAGTGTCAGAACAGTTCAGACCGGTTTCTCAGCTGCCACTGTAAAAATAGCTTCAGTTTAGTTATAAAATGGTCTGAACTCTATTAAAACTTTCATTATTGCTTCCATTCTTTTTATTCTGTTATGTGGCCCTTTGTGAGTGGAACAACTGGTCTGTGAGAGCATCTTCGGGCCCACAGGATACCCTCGGATAATAAGGTGGCCACATATGTGACAGGGACACAAATCCTTTCAAGGACAAGCCATGGAGCCAGATGTACTCAAGAGCCACTAGGCACGGCGCTGTGGGTCAGCCAAGCTTAAGCCACGTCAACACCATAGTGGTCACCAGGAAGATGAGACACAGCTGTCACCCACAGCAGGTCTAAGGCATCCGGCCTACGTAGAGTAAGCCTGGCAGCCACATGATGAGGACCACTGTGCACACGTGGCCCCGGCAGGAAGGGCCACCCTCACAGGTCTTCCACTCCATCCGGATCCCACGGAGCCAGTGTTCAGTTCAGATCATACCATGTGTGCATTTAAGAGCTGCAAAGCAAGGTTTGACCTCAGAATGCAAGCACCAGCAGCGCAGGCTCATGGGCAGGTGGAGTGGCTGCAGCTCTGCCGTCCAGGACTGGGTTTCATCACGGTCTAGTGAAGGAGTCAGCTGTGCAGGGCTCTGGACGGTCAGGACACTCACCCTGACTGCCTGATGTCCCAATGCCCCGCATTCCCAAGGTGTCCTGAACCACATCTTGGAGACCCTGGTGCATGTGCTAGACAGACTATATCTTGGTAAAGTTAAATAGATGAAGCATTGCCTGAGGTGGAAAATTCACTGCCATGAGGAGTGGCCTTTGTAATCTATTTTAATGGGGCATTAATGATTTAAAATCAGAGTTAATTTTCTGTCCTGTTTCTTGTGCCTGTGCTAAGCATGGCCTGGCTCCGTGGGGTTGGATCCTGCCTCAGCCAGCTGTGCCTGCCCAGGAGCCTCAGCCTCAGGGCATCATCCTCTTGAGGGAAATGTGACCTGGTCCCACCATCGAGGTCCCTGGGAGCTTTCACCCAGGGTGAAGCCTTGCCATAGGAGACTGACCCAGTGGGTCATCTGTGTTTCTGTCATCCCTTCTGCCACAAAAGGAAAGTGTTGGAGGTGATGGATGCTGGTTCCGGTTGGGTCATCCTGGCCCAGACAGCATGAGCCACCACCTCTCATGGCCGTGTCCTTTCCCCATGCACATAAGATGGTTCTATCCAGGTGTCTCCAGGGACCCCCACAGTCATCAGCACCAAGAAGTTTTTGGACAGAAGACAGGCAAATCATGCATGTTATGGCTTTTGTCTAGGTGTCTCCCCAGAGCCTCATGCAGTCGTGGGACAGCTTCTGCAGTTTGTGATTGATTATTGTGGGTGTGGATGCTGCACCCTGCCTACGGCAGGTAATTTGCATTACACTGTAAGGACAGGAGAGGGGCTGACTGGATGCAGGAGCTGCTGTCCCTCCCTTTACTCTCTGCTTGTTGCTACACCCTTAAACAGTTGCTCTCTGCCATGTGCCACTCAGCCTTCGAGCCAGCTGAGTAGAGGAGAGAAACTGAGCCAAGGGGAATGCTGGGGATCAACCCAGGACCTCTGACTTGCCAGGCACACACTCCACCACTGAGCCCCAGCCCAGCCCCAGGCCTTGCTGTGCAGGACAGGGAGTTTCCAGTTGGTGGGGAGCCCTCCAGCCACCCCAGTGCATCCAGGTGTAGTGCAATGGGAGGGCTGCTCCTGCCAGACAGGGGCGGGGGGAGAAAGGAAAGGAAGAGAGGACGGGGAGGGCGCTGAGAGTGCAGACCGCTGCACCTGGGCGAGCCTGATGAGCCCAGAGGGCCCCGGCGGGGCTGGACACACCATGGGTTCCAGTGCCTTGGCTGTGCCCGCACCGGCTCCGGTGACAGTCACCGCCCAGTTATCACCGGCTGAGGGCGTGCGGAGGCCAGGACTGGGCCGCCGGCCTTCCACTAGAATTGATGGCGCAACATCCACTGAGGGAGCAGCGAGGAGACTTAATTTCCACATGCCACGCTGGTCCTGCCCGTTGAAGGGGGAGAAAGCAACCCTGGGCATGCCTCAATCTCTGCTCAGCCCTCTGGTTTCCTGTGTGTCTGGCTGTCCCTGCGTCTCCAGCGTGGGTTCAAGGACCTTCACTGGGGTCAGAATGCATTTATTTTGCCTTCACTACAAAACCCATGTTGTCCTGTGCTGACAGTCTCCCCCCCCCCACCAACACACACACACCAACATGCGAGGGAGTGGGCGAGGGCTGAGGGACCCAGGGGCTTGCGGATGCACAGCCAGTGATGCACCCAGCCGGGCCCTGGCAGGAAGACTCCGGGACCCCCTGCCCCATGCATTTAACTGACCCGGCTGAAGGCCTCATGTGGCAGCCACACCAGGGCCATGAGGCTCAGTCTGGTGGGCAGGATAAGCGGCTGAGGCAGTCTTGCCCAAAGAGAATTCCCACATGGAAGCTGGGCCCTCAGCTTCCTCGAGAGCAACAGGTCAGATTCCGTGAAGAGACTCAAATGATTCTGCAGTCTGCACATCATTTCCATCACTGCTTGTGGGAGAAAGGACACTGAGGTGACAGCAGAAATGAGGGTTCTGTTCTGGGGTGACCTTAAAAGCCAGCCCCAGGTTTTCTTGAAATGTCAGTGTCAAGAGAAGATGTGACAGCTCCAATTTCTCTCATAGGATATGGGGTGCACTGATGCGCCCACCTCCTCGAGGCCAGGCAGGAGGGTAGGGCCAACACCTCCGCCCTAGGGTCCTGCCCTCTGGGGTGCCCTCCTGGCCACAGTACAGCCTCCCTTCTGGGCATCTTCCATAGACACTTCCGGGACACACAGACCCTCATCTGCAGTGATAGGCTTCTCTTGCCAGAGAGGCTCGGGGGCATGGTGAAGCTGAACGGAGGCACAGAGAGCTACAGGACCCAGCCCCGGCACCCCCCACTTCCCTGGGTGCCTGCATCCATGGTCCACAGGAGGGGCCACGCTACACGCTTCCAAGCTGTGTCTTTGACAGATGTGTGACTGTGCGTGTCCACAGTCTTGCGTCATGTAGAGTATGTTCATTGCCCTTGGAAACCAATGAGATCTTTATTGTTCATTTATTTATCTATTTATTTTTGAGTATTGTGAATTGAATCCAGGGCCTTTCCACTGAACTACATGCCCAATCCTTTCTTTTTAGTTTTTATTTGAAATAAGATCTCTTTAACTTACCCAGAGTGCTTTTAAGTTGTGTTTCCTCCTGCCTGAGCCTCCCTGAGAGCTGAGACGATGGGTGTGCACCTTCATGGGGGGCCAAGAAGCAGGAGGCTGTCACCACAAATCTTTGTGGGGCTCCTTGCACATGAGCGTATTCAGGCTAGGCCAGCCAAATAGCTCAGTGGATTAAAGTGCCTGCAAGCAGGGGCCGGGGGTTCGATCCCCGGGTCTGCCATGCTGGCCCCTCCCCGGGGGGCACGCTGAGATGGCAGTTGAATCTGGGCATGGTGGCATATGCCTGTAATCCCAGTACTTGGGAGGCTGCAAACAGGAGAATCACTATGATTCCAATGTAGTAGTGAGACTCTGAACACCTTGTAGACCCTTCCCTAAAAATACAGAGAAAAAAAAAGAAAGTGTTCAGGTCACGTCAATCCCCAAGGCCTCCATATCATTCAGCGTTCACAGCAGAAGGCAGGAGGCCTAAACCCAGCCAAGCAGCACAACCTTCCACAGGGGACAGCAAGCCTTCTGGGGCCAAGACAACAGGAGATCAGGGAGGTATCAACCAGGGCCCAGCTTCTGGATGACTGCAGACTTTCATCTAAAGTTTTTCTTTACTTTGCTTTGCTTTACTTTTTTTTTTTTTCTATATTTAGAACAGGGTCTACAGGGTCTCACAATGTAATTGGACTCATAGTGATTCTCCTGTTTTCAGCCTCTGAAGTTCTGGGATTATAGGCTCACGCCACCATGCCCAGTCTCAGTTGCCATCTCAGTGTACCCAATGGGTAAGGCCAGCACGTCCTGAAAAGGGTCGAACCCCGGCTGCTGCATTGTGCCTAGGCAGGCATTTTAGTCTGCTGAGCTATCAGGCTGGCCCTGCTTTGCTTTAATTTTGACGTACTAGGGATCAAACTCAGGACCTTGTGCTTGCCAGGCAGGTGTTTATGCTGTTGAGCTATAACCCCAGCCCTCATCTAAAATTTTGATTTATGATTTATTTTATTTTATTTTTATGTATTTGGTACAGGGTCTCACTACGCAGCTCAGACTCGAAGTGATCTTCTGTTTCAGCCTCCCCAGCACTGGGATTGCAGGTGTGCACCCCCCCACACAGACTAGGTGGCCAGCTCAGCGCAGCCAGGGGAGGGGTCAGCATGGCTTGTGGTGCCAGGGACCGAACCCCAGTCCCTGCACTTGCCTAAGCAGGAACTTAGTGATTTATGATTTTAAATGTGCCGCATTGGTGGCAGGAATCTTTCTAATGTTTTAAGTGTCTCCATTTGAGCTTTCTGTCTCGTTATTTTCTTATCTCAGCAAGGTAGCTACTTGTTGTGAGACACCGAGACATGTGGGAAGTGATGAAGGCTGTGAGCTCACACCAAAGGATAAACCCAGCGAGGATAGGAGCCAGGGTGTTGAGTGTGGCGGGGGGATGCTGTCCTGTGTCACACGTCCTCCCTTGCTCATGCAGAACCATTGCCCCACCCCAGGAAGCCCCACGCCATGTCTCCTCCTCACTGTCGCCCTGCCTCCTTCTGCTCCTGGTGACAGCATGTGTGACACTTTGATCTCCCCTCCATCCTCCACTCTCTAGGCTGGCTGCAGAGAGCTTGGCTCCTCCCCAGCTCGCAGCTGCCAAGGATGTCACTTGTGTGCCGTCACCTGGGAACTGTACCCTTCCAAACATGTTTTCCAAAACCAGAGTCATTCGACCCTTAGCAGTTGAGGAGGCAGGCCCAGTTGGTGCCCAGTTCATGGGGGGGGGGGAGATGGAGGCACAGAGAGGTGTCCAGGATGTGCCCAAGGCTGTGGCGAGGCAGAGCAAGCCATGGATGAAGGCTGCTGGGGTTCTGCCTAGGCACATGATGGTAAGGGGTGCCACGATGGCCACTCTGGTGCATGTGCTGCAGCATCCACCCCTGCCTTCACCCCAGCCACATGCCGTCTAGGGCCCCAGAGAGGCTCCTGGAAGGCTAGAAGGGGCTAGCACTGCTTGTAGGAGGAGGCACTGCCTTGGGACCCACTTCCTGTCCCTTCTTTCACTTGCTCAGCCCCTCCAGCCAAGCCTCAGGGAGCAGAAGGTGCTCAGCAAGATGTCCGTCCTGCACAGGACACTTCCTTCTGTGCTCTAACTAGCTCCTGAGTGGTCACCCTGAGTGGATAGGCCCGAGGCCTGGCTCTACCCAGGGTGGTCACCCATACCCAAACCATGGGTGTGAATGTGCTCACTTCCGGCTCAGGACACAGGTGTTAGGGACATTCAGGAGCATCTGCTGTCCAGGTCGCTGGCTTCCAGCAGTCCCAACAGATAAGGATTCTTGTCACATGTCACAATTACTCACTGACGGCCACTTAGAGCACATTTTCCAGGGTCAACACTTATCTCCTCTTGGAGCCCAGGACAGCCACACGGTGCTTCAGAGAAGAGATTGCCAAGCTTCTGGCAAGCAGTCAGGCTACAGATGGGGACGCGTGTCACTGATGTCACCTTTCACACCCAGGCGTAGGCCCCATCCTGGACTGAGCAGGTCTTTGGATAAAGTGTGTGTGTGGGGGGGAGAAGGGTGGCCCCTGCTGGGGACCCCACTGCCCTCTGGGAGACCCCTGTGTGAACCAGGAGTGGAGCCAGAGAGGGAGCCCGGAACGTACTTCTTCCCAGCCCAGCACTGTTCCTGTGTGTGTCTCCGCCCCCCAACGGCCCAGCATGGGACTCTGGGTCTCTAGTGGAGGCTGACAAGTGATGTCATGAAGAAGACCTGCACAGTGGACATGGCCCCGGACCAGAGACAGACACGCACTGCGTCCCAGCCTCAGGCCTCCACGTGCAGCTGCCGGGCCACTCGAGCCCTTGCTCCAAGCCAGTCCTAGCGGTCACAGCTGGCTGGATCCCAGGTGGATCATGCAGCCTTCAGGACTTGGCACCTGAGTGGTCCTGGTTTATGGAGAAATTTAAAGGCTTGTGCAGAGAACTGGGGTGGGGATTGAAGAAAGACAACTGAAAATCGCATCCAGTCAGCCCACGGAGTCACGGATAAGTCCTAGAAGTCTTTTAGTCTGCGAAGTGCGACCACAGCCACCCCCCCCTTGGGCATCAGCATCATGCTCAGCTCCCAGGGAAGCCTGCCTTTGCCCCATCTTTATGTTGTTGTATCCTCAAGTGTCTCTGAAAGTCCTGCTTGCTCGCCATTCTCAAACCCTGAAAGAGAGGAGATGCTTCATCCCTGTCACTTGCAGCTGCCCAGTCTCCAGATAAGACAAAGCTCGCCAGCACTTGGGCAGCCACCAAGCTGCGTGGCCAGACAATGACCTCCTAGCTATACCCACAGGCCTGTGGGGGACTGGAGAGTTCACTGTGGTGTGGGGATATGCTTTAAAGGACCCCGCTGGACCCCTGGTGCAGGGCCACACATAAGACCCAGACCTGCCCTCTCAGAAGAGACCCCAAAGTCCCTCTCCCAAGGCTCTCCCAGCAGTGCCAGGTGCCGCACGAGGACCTGGGCTGCTGGGTTTCTGTCTCTGAGTGTCCCTTCTCTGCTGGCCAGCTGCCTGTCCTTTACCATCACCCTAGAAGGGACTTACAGGTCTGAGGTTCCATTTTTCACAGTGGTTCCCAAGGTGAAAGCTGTCCTGAGGGGGCCTTGGTGGCTCCTTTTCTTTTTACTCCGCAAGAAAATCTCCACTGCCGCCTTCAGGGTTTGAGAGTGCCGTGGTCCTTGGCTCCTGCTTGCTCCATCAGCTGTCTGAATGCACAGGGTCGGCCTCACCCCTAAGCCCCGCCTTTTAGGGAGCATGGGGTTAGGTTTCAAATAAGTACACATTCCTCCCCCAACCCAGGCAGCCCGAGGGACCCAAGGCCCTTTAAAGACGGATGCTCATTGCTTCTCACTCTGCAGACTTCAAAGGGAAACCAGGCCAGGCTGCCTGGCAGCTTCCTGACACTTCCTGCGCTCCGGCCGCTCTCCCTCCTGGCCTGCCGATGCCCGGATGCCCTGCACTGACTGGCTGTCTGGGAATAACTCAGTCCACCCATTCTCACCTCTCACCTGCACTTGCTAAAAACAATTAGCATTTGCATCCATAGCAGAGCAGGGATTTGTTTCCCCGACAGGAATGTTGATATTTCCTCTGGTGGAGACATAAATCACACATTATTGGGTTACCTCCTACCTTACTGTCCTAAGAATTGGAAAGTCCTGGTTCACAGAGAGGGAACTGAGGTGAACACGGGCACAGTGGGAGCGAGGGGTGAGCCCAAAGCCAGCAGCAGACCAAGCTTCCATGTGGCATCAGCTGCCCTTTCTGCTGCCTCTGTGTGGTAAACAGAGCGGCTGAAGCATGCAGTGAAGGTTTACCTTTAAAAGAAAACTCTGCTACCACAGAAGCTACACTGCCGTGGATCCCCTCAGAATCTTCCCCCTCACTGTGAGCACACTCATCCCCATTCTTGCCGCTTTCTGCAGCAACTCTGTGGTCCTCTTTCCTGAGTGTTTTTAGTTTCATCGTGGGGGCCTCCTCGATGTCCTGAAGCAACGCAGAGTGTTTCCCTTTCGCGGTTACTTTGACTTCGGGGAGAGCCAGGGGCCTCACAGTGCCAAGGCCAGGGGACAGCGAGGTGAGGACCGCACCTCGTGGTTTGAGGAGCTGCCTTTCTTTTGGAGTCAGCAGCGGTATTCCCTGTAATTTTGGCCACAGTTCATGAAGACACACTGGAAAAAAATAAACCAGCGAAAGACCAGAATTGCTTCAGAAAGTGTCCAGGACAATTGGTTAAGTGTGTTGAAGGTGGGAGGGAGGTGGGTTTTGAGAGTTCGTGGCAATGTTTCTTTCACTCAAGTAAACTTAAACATTTAATCGGATACCATGTATTTTGATCGCACCTGTGGTTGTTAACTGTTGTGTATATTTGAGTATGAAATGCCCGGCTGATTGGCTTAGCATAGTCCTGGGAGTGACTCAGTGATGGATTTACTGGAAAGGAAGGACCCACGCTGGGTGTGGGTGGCACCGACCAATAGGCTTGTGTCCTGGATGGAATAAAAAGGGAAGGAAGGTCTCCGTTGCCGCCTTCGCATGTCTGTATCCAGGCTTCCACCTCAGACCCTTCAGGCCTCTGACACAGACTCTTCACCCTCCCAAGCAGGCCCTCCCACTTCTTGAATCGACTCCAACAGGATTCTGTAATGAATTCCTGGTCTCCCCTCTTTGAGTGGGTCACTGGGCTTTCCAGTGGGCAGGTGGCCCTTTTGTACTCTCCCACACCCAACTTTTCAAGTGGCTGTTATGAGCCTACCTGCAATTCACACTAATTCTTGAGCCTAGCTATATTCTTCATCAACCTATAGGCGGAGGGGGGCACTGTTCAGAGTCAGGTTTGTAAGAGCAAGGGGTCTGAGCTGGAAGCCACAGACAGATGTTCAGAGGTGACGGTGTTGCCTGGAGCTGCTCTGAAGAAGCAGAAGCGAGACTTCCTTCCTCTATCCCTTCTTCTTCCATCCAGGCTCCAAGCTTATTCGTTGCTAACATCTGTATCCATCAGTGTTTACTAGAGAAAGAGATAAAATCCAAGACAGACAAACACATAAGAATTTATAGGTTGTCTTTCAGCACTGCCCCCAGAACGGAGTGCGGAAGAGTGCAAAAGCCCTGTCCGCACACTGGAGATCCACAAGATCCAGGTAAGTCCACATCAGGCTGCCAAACGGTCTGCAGTGCAAGCTAAAGAGTCCGTGCAGGATGGCTGAGGGTGGGTCCTAGAAGCTGACGAGCCTGTGCCGAAAGCCAGGAGATGATGGCCATGGTGCAGGCAAAGACTAGAGCTCCTCCAAAGAAAGCGGATGAAAGCCTTCCTTGTTCATGTCCCATCTATAGCGTTCAACAGTCCTCCCTCGGGTTGGTCTTCCACACCCTGAACTATGCTGAGCAAATTTAGTTGGGTGTTTGTTACTCGAGTTGACAGAATCAGTCAACTATCACAACCCCATCCCCATGGTGGGTTTCCCTCTTCAGTAAGTTAGTCATCCAGACACACCCAGGACGGTGCTAAGCCAGTCAGCTGGACGTTTCTTACTCAAACGGTCATAGCAGTTAACTATTGCAATACCTCTTAGCTTTTGCTGGTGATCATAGGAGATTTATTGTGGCTCTTCCCTTAAAAATTTGCTGATGGTGGGGAGCAGATCACATGTGACATACAAAAGGGGAGAAAACATGAAGACTTCTCTCCCCGTTGGATCCAAGTACAACATCAGTTCTTTCTGAGGTACCTCATCAAGTCGGTGGTTAAGACTTCGTAGGTATTATGTTTGCATGAGTATTGTATAATGGTGATGAGTACTGAAAGACTAGCATTCTTGCGGGCGGGAGTAGTTGGGTCTTAGTCTGTGGCCCCACAGAGAAATGCCTGTAGGGACCCAGGAAGGAGGCTGCCCCTCAGCAAGAGGGAGGAGACAGGCCCTGTGACACAGTGATGGAGATGGGGAGGCAGGGGGGGTCCCACACAATCCTCATCCATATGGGCCAGTCATGGCGCCTGGATTTGTCATATAGAGGTGATTTCCTGCAATGTGCTTCTAGAGCAGGGAACACACTCCGGCATGTGCTGGCGGACTGTGCCACGCCAGCAGCACCCATGAGCTGCATTTCCACCTACCTGTGTGTAAAGCTTCCAACACGAAGCCTGTGGGGTGACATGACCCCACCCCAGGACCCTGGGCACCTGGCGTGATGTGGCTGCCATCACTAAGAACAACACTGGTTCTTGCTGCCCTTCTGTACACTTCAGCGTGGCCTGTGCTGCCCCAGGAAGTAAGGAAAAGAGGGTGAAGTCATTCCCAGTAACCTAATACCTCTCACAGGTTTATCCTGAAGTGACTGGGTCTCTTTGCAGGGATTTACCTTAATGATATCATCCCCGGGGAGTCTGGTTCAAATCAAACTAGGTTAGAGGTCATGACTGTCACAAAGTGAGGCCACTAGATCCTGCTACAATAAAGTCAGGGTCATCCCGGGTGCAGGAGCAGTTTGGAATTCAGGCTGTGTTTATCTTAAACCCACACCCAAACTTAAACCTGAGTGAAACACAGACACCGGGAACTGATTGAAACTTAATGCCTGGGAGGCTCTGGCATGGCCTCTCGTTGGATTGGTTTGCGAGGCTGGGCATTTTCCGTGTTGTTTACCTCTCGGGCTCATATGATCCCGCAGAAGTGGGTTCTGTCCGTGGTGGGGTCATTCAAGCATAACACACATGTCCTCGCTTATGATGTTCTACCCAAAAGCAGAGAAAAGAATTTCTAAGGTTTACAAGACACAATGGACCAGAGCAATTTCCACTTCAAGAATTGTAAGAGTAGAAATTAGAGCTGCCTGTTTTTATTAATTTTATTGAGAAACAAATAACAATGAGATAGTTTCAAAGCCAATTAGTATCAGAGAGCACATTGGCCAAGCAATGGCCATGACTCATCCACATGGCTGACACTGACAAAGGTTCTACAATCTGAGGTTCAGGATCTCAGGATAAATCTTTTTTTTTT
>NW_004524584.1:19844008-19848757 GCF_000260255.1 Octodon degus | reverse complement strand
CCCGACGTGGTATCTTGTCCAAACACTATTAGTACAAATCTTTCTTCTCACTGACTTAAGAGAAAATAGCTATATATCTATCCTAACTATTTTGTATATACAGATACAAAATGATCCTTCATTTGTATCCCCTTCTTTTGTTTAGTTTTGTTAGAGATGGGTATTCCATTGCCATTTAAATATTGTAGGTCCATGAATTCAGAGCTGCCTTTGAAGGTGATGACTGGGCCATGCTTTCCACAGCAGGTGTGAAGGCCCAAGGACCTGAGCAAACAAGACTGCCCTGTTATTAGGCCCAAGTATCAAGGAAAGGCAGTTGTCTTAGTGTGCTGGGCTTCTGGGACACAATATTGAAGTCCTGACAATTTGTAAAGGTGAGCATTTGTTTCTCATGCCATGTCCAGAGAAGGAGCTCAACAGAGGGCTGATTCCTTGGGAGGGAGGAGCTGGTGCTCCCGGAAAGACTGGAAGGAAGACTCGGTCCCCTGTAGCAGGCTCTCCTGCCCCTGAGCGCCATCCTGCTTAATGCTTAGTGTTACCACAGCTGAGTTTAGGAGGGATGGGCACATGTGAGCCGTGGTAGCAGTGCCTCTTCTGTGAGACCCACATCTGCTCCCTGGATAGACCCCCCCCCCACCTGCTCTATTGTACTTCTGCCAGGGTTCCTAGACCCTGCTGGGGACTTTGCTGCAGCCTGTGACCTTCCTGTCCCTCCTAACTCTTGCTGGAGCGTGGAGTACTCTGCTCTCAGAGAACAGGCAGGAGCTGAGGCCAAATCCTTCCAATTCCCTCTCTTGTCTGCAATTTAGGAAGACCTTTTTGTTTTTAATTTATATTAGTGCATGCTTGCAGAACATAATGGTTACATTCATTGTGGGGAGTTGATGCCCATGTGTAATGTACTCTAATTCTTTGTACATCTCCTCCACCCCTTCCCCTTCCTTTGTCTCTTACTTCCCTTCCTTTTTGTAAAAGATCTACTCTATTATTTTTCTTCTTCTTTTTCTTTTTTTTTTTTGTATTTTAGGACAGGGTCTACAGGGTCTACAGCGTCTCACTGCATAGATCAGACTCATAGTGATCCTCCTGTTTACAGCCTCCCAAGCTCTGGGATTACAGGCATGCACTACCACGCCCAGTCTCCATTTCAGGCTCAGTGCGTCCCGGGGGCGGGGCTGGCACGCAGGCCCGGGGATCGATCTCCAGGCCCTTGCATTCGCCTAAGCATGTGCTTTAATCTGCTTAGCTATTTGGCCAGCCCCTATCTATCCCATCTTAACATTTTATTTTTTAAGGAAATAGAAAAATAGTAGAAGCATTAGAAATGATACAGAATTTCACCAAGCAAAACAATAGGAATTCAACAATCATTGTTATACTGTATATTGTTTTCAAATTAGTTGCTCAGATTACCAGATATATGCGTGCAAAAACAGTTATAAAAAATTAAAAAGGAGAAGGAGAAAAAAGGTGATCTATTTATTTACATAATAGCCTCAGTTTGTCTTTTGGCCCACAAAGACTAAAATGTTTACTAGCTGGCCTTTTAAAAAGTCATTGTCTGTTAGATCAGCAAAGAGCAGGACAAAAAAGGTCATTTGTGTCCTATGGGATGGAGCATTTTCTGCGTGGCAGCCAGCCTTTCCCTGCTGCGTGCATGCCAGACCCACGCCCCAGCACTCCTCCTCCTGCCACAGGCGTCTGCACCCCAGCTGCTCCTACCTGGACAAGTCCCCATTGGTTGCCCCACCGCCTCCATTAAATGAGAGTGCCCAAAGACAGGCTGTAAATATCTAAAAAGGCAAAGCACCAGCCAGTTCCAACTATTACTTATGGACAACTTTACCCCGAAGTGTCCCCTCTCTTCGAGGCCCGTGGAAAGTCACCCACACCAAACGTGGGCTGCACAGACACTGACACAGTACACAGGTGTCCTCGCAAGTGTTGCTGACATAGAAAGAAAGAGCACCAAGATTTCTAGAAATCCTCCTCAGAAGCGGAGGTTAAGCATTTAAATAACTAAATAATTGACAAAGCAAGGAAGAAATGCCAAGAGAAAATATTTTGTATTGAGTAGAAATGACATCATAATGTTATTAGAACATAGCTAGAGGGATATAAGAGGGGCATTTATAGCGTTAGTTGTCTATATTAGAAAATAAAAGGTTTAACATCAATTTCTTCTGCTTCTACCTTAAGAATGTAGGGGGAAAAGATCAAATTAAAATGTAAATAGCTTGAGAGGCAATATTATAGAAAAGAGTAGAAGTCAATGCCTCTTTAAAAGGAAAAAAAGAAAAAGAAAGAAGAAATTCAATCAATCCAGTTTTTTTTTTCCTTCAAAACTCTAAAGGAAAGTAATAAATGTGTAGCAAGACTGACCAAAGGGGGAAAAAACACAAAGAACTAACATCAACAACAGAGGAGGATTGGGCTGGGGGCTTAGCTCAGTGGCGCAGTGCCCACCTGGCAAGTGAGAGGTCCTGAGTTTGATCCCTAGTACCAACAGGAAAATGAATGAAGGGGAGATATCATAACAAGTCCTACAGAGAAATGTAAGAATAGGTGGACTTCTAACACTAAAAGAGAAATCAATGAAGCACTTTGATGAATTAATAAATTTAAAAAAAACCCCTCAAGCATGAACTGCCAATCTAAAGCAGACTTGTATCCATTCCATATGCTAAATTACAAAACAAAACTTTATCACAGATGAAACTTCAAGTTCAGAGAGTTTTACCGGTTGTGTTTCTGTCAAACATGTAAGGGAGACCTCATTTCAACCCTAGGCAGTTTCTTCTAGACATGGAGGGATGAGGAAGACTTTCACTTTCTTTTACAAAGCCTTAGGTAAAGCCCTGATAATGATAATACAAGAGTTAAACTCCTGTCCCTCATGAAAACAGACACAAACCTCTCTAAGAACACTAGAGCCCACATTCTGCAGTGTGCTCGAAGAGTTCTTTGATCAAGCTGGTGTAACCTCCCAGTCAAGGGACATGAGCTTTGCTGTCAGCAGAGAGAGAGGACAATACATTGGTAGATGTGGAAAAATAACTTGTCAAACCCAGAGCACTGATGATAAGCTTTATCCATCAGCAGTAAAAAGAATTTGTATCCCCAGGGAAAGGTGTCCCCAGAAGGCAGGAGGGATGCTAGGCTCTTCTCACCTGCGCTTGGGAATAGCTCATCCCTTCTTGTACCACAGGAAAAAGCTGTGACCAGAACAGTACAGCAACAAAGAGCACTGAGACCAGCACAAGGTGAGGCTGTGAGCACTCGCTGAGCTCCTGTGTGTGGGTGGAGAAGCCCAAGGAATCTCCAGGACTTACCAGATAACTGGTTATCATGTTGGAGAATTCAATACCAAGAAATTATATTCCTGAATACTTGTACAATCACAGAATGAAGTGGAAATAACCATACTGGTTAAAATAGCACTGAAGATATTAGTTGTACAGTGATAACAAAAGATATGTAGAATTCAACTGGAAACTGTAAGAAATCAATCAGAATAACAAAAGAAAATTTTAATTTAGGAACAAGATACCTTGTTATTATGTAGAATGAGCCAATAATGTTAGTCAGTTCTCTCAAGACAGATTTATATCAGTGCAGTTCCAATAAAAGTTTACAATGGGTTTTAAAAATATTCATGAGATGATTTACATTTACTTGGAAACATCAGATTAATAATATGCGAGACAAAGACCAAAAGTAGAAAGCACACTTATATACACAAAAACTCCAAATTGAAGGAAAAGTCTAAGGATGTACAGTACATGAATTTAAAATCCAGTTTCGTTAAGTATGCTCCAGCTAAAACAGCATGGTATTACAACACGATGATTTTAAGTTACATCTGTGGCTCAGTTTAAGAAATTCAGGAGAAGGACCATGTTATTGGCTTAAATGATTATCAACAAAAGTGCCAAAAAAGCCCAATAGCAAAAAGAGTTTCTTTGGTAAATGGTATTGGGACAGCTGAATGCTCACATGCCAAATACATAGATACGTAGACTACAGACTTGATGTAATAATAAAACAATGAATCTTCTAAATGAAAATCTACTTTCTTTTCAATTGTGGGCAACAATTTACTGGAGAAATTAAAAGTGCTTAAATCTGGAGGGCATCAAGATGGCGGAACAGCGACCACTAGAGAAAGAACCTCTCCGAGCGATGCCGACCCGATGCTGCAGTGTAGCAAGGCGAGGAGGACAAGAAGGAGGGAAGGTGGCCTGGGGCTGCGGGCTGAATGGGCCTGCTCTCGGCCTCCAGGGCCAGAACACAGACTGAGCTTCAGAGGAAATAAGGGCAGAGGCTTGCGGAGCTTGTCTGCGACCCCACCACAAAGCTACTGCTGGCTTGCTGGGACGCATTAACATAGATCAGGACTCTGTCTCAGGGACAGCAGAGACAAACCAAAAAGTGGACTCTCTTTTTCTCTGTCTACTTCGATTTTTGTGACAGTGGTGATGATGGTTGTGTTTTTGTTTTTCTTTTATTTTCCATTGTTTGATCTTGTTTTTGATCTTGTTTGCTCTTGTTTTTGATCTTGTTTTTTTGAGTGTGAACATGGTGTCTAGCCTCTTTGGTGTTGTCCTGTTCTGTTCCTCTCTTTATCTCTTGCTTTTCTCTTTCCCTCAAGCCTTCTGCACCAGTTTCCTAAAGTTATCACAATTCCTCTCTGGCCTCCAGTCTTACTTCCAGTCTTTTTCTTCTTCTTCCTCCTCCTCCTCCTCCTCC
>NW_004524584.1:19832864-19843529 GCF_000260255.1 Octodon degus | reverse complement strand
CTTCTCCCTTCTCCCTTCTCCTCTCTCTTCTCCCTTCTCCTCTCTCTTCTCCCTTCTCCCTTCTCCCTTCTCCCTTCTCCCTCCCTCCTCCTCCTGCTCCTCCTTTCTCTCTATTTTCTCCCTAACCCCTTTTAAATTTTAACCCTTAAGGGTAAAACTGACATAATAAAAACTTTACACTGCATATATTATTTTGGCTTTAGATTTTGTTGTATAACCCCAAATTTGGTTCATATGGTTAAAGATGGAAAATTAGCAGTTACTTTAGTTTGTCATTGTCTAGGCTGTGTTTGATTCTGTTGTCATTGGTGAAGGTACCACTTTAGCCAAAAGTGACATAATTATTGTAAATAGCTTTTCTCCCTGGTATTCCAGCACTAAAGGTGACAAAGAGTCACAGAGAATACTGTGGCACAATGCCAAAGGACAAGGGGCTAGACCAAGCAGGCAGCAACTTCTCATCCCCAGCAAACTGAAGAAGTAAGTCCTTGCAACAGACTCAAAGCCCAAAGGCCAACTATGCCTAGAAGACACCTCAGAAAAGTAGTCATTTCCTAAGGGTTCTAAATACTAATAATAGGGGTCAGGGAGATGGCCCAGTAGAATAAGTGCTTCCCAGGAAAATGCAAGGGCCTGAGTTCAATCCCCAGTTCTGCCAAAAAATAATAATAAATAAATAAATACTACCAATAGAGCAACTCACCATAGGCAATTTATAAGCATCAACTCAAGAACTGAAATTTAACAATAAGAAAATGAGAAGACATTTACAAAAGATGCACCCCACACATCCAATTCACCAAAGGCAAACCCAGGGGGCAATGAGGGGGGACAACTGGAAAGTCACCCACCTGGCTCTCCGAAATGTTAACAACAAAGCAATTGAATAAGGCTCTAGAAAAAATGAGATCAGAAATAATTTCTCAGGTAAATGCAGAGATTCTGTCCATAGTTTAAACAATGCTTAGTGACTCTAGAACAGATGCAGATAAAAACATAGAGGAGCTGATGAAAATGATGAAAGCCATGAGTGCTCCCCATAGGAAAGAAATGGAATCCATGAGACAGATCTAAGCAGCTATCCAAGAGGATACAATTTCTATTGAAGGTATCTGCAGCAGAATTAGCCACAATGGGAGCATCATCTCCAATACAGAAGATACACTTGCATTTAGTGATCATGAAAAGGAACATTTCTTAAAAATAGCAGGGAACTGGGGATGTAGCTGAGCAGCACAAGTACCTGCCTGGCAAACACAATGTCCTGAGTTCAAATGCTGACACCAAAAGTAATAAATAAATAAATAAATAAATAACAAGAAACCAATCTGGCAGCTGTTATATGATGCTAAAAACAATAAGTTAAGATTGACTGGAGTTGATGCAAAAGCAGGAGATAACACAAATGTTATTTAAAAAAAAAAACTTCACATGCATCAAGGCAGAATATGTCCTTGGTAGGGAAAAAGAATTTGATGTACAGTTAAGTGAAGCATATAGAACTCCAATTAGCTATGATAAAAAACTGTCTATAGCTAGTCACATCACGGTCAAGGTTCCAGAAATGGTGGGAAAAACCCCACAAAACTTGAGCACTAACTGTTCCTTTCAATAGACCATTAAAAATCAGTGGTACAGTCACCCAAGCCATCCTCTGTATATACGTATATATTTTTCCCTTCATTTTTTCTTTCTTTTCTCCTTTCCCTCAGCCCAACTCTTCTTTCCCTTTGAACAAAGTATTTCCCTTTTATAGTATCTATTTTACCTTTCAGATTTTATTTACTCTTTCAGGTTCTTACAATAAGATGAAATTTTGAAAAAAGGATTCTAGAAATGCAACACAGAAGCAGAATATTAAAAGCTGTTAGGGAAAAAAAATAAATCACCTATAAAGAAAAGCCCATTAGAATCACAGCTGACCTCTCAGCACAGAACCTGAAGTTAAAGAGAATTTGGAGTGAAGTATCTCAAGCTCTAGAAGAAAACAACTTCTAATGCAGATTGCTTTGCCCTGCAAAACTATCTTTCAAAACTGGTGGAGAAATAAGATACTTCTATGACAAAGAACATCGGAGGAAATTTATGACCACCAAAGTAGCATGTTAAAATGTTTTGAAGGACATTCTAGAAAGAGATAACAAGAACTACAACTCCATGAATCCCCCCCCAAAAAAGAATAAACCAAGCAAGGCAAATAAATAGATGGGGGAAAAAGAGGAAGCCAACAATAGGAAAATATCATGGCAAGAATAAGTTAATACATAACAATTATAACCACAGATGTTAATGGTCTCAATCCATCAAGCGTAGAGCAGACTGGCAGTAAAGATCAAGAAACAACATCCAAAAATATGCTGCATAAAAGAAATACATTTAATTCAAAAAGAAATTCATAGACTGAATGACAAGGAGCAGAAAACAATACTCCATGCAACAGGAAACTCCCCCACTACAACAAAGCAGAGGCATCTATTTTATGTGTAGGCAAAGTGAATTTTAAGCCAAGACTGATTAAAAGAGAAAAAGAAGGTCATTACATCCTTGTAAAGGAAACAATCCAAAAGGAAGAGATGACAATCATAAATATGTATGCAACAAATATCAGTACACCCAACTATACAAAACAATGATAATAGACGCAAAAAATCAAGTACACGCTAATATAATAGTTTTGGAGATCTCAATACCCCACTGTAGCAAAAAAAACAGATCAATAATGAAAAATTACAATGACAAAAAATACACATTTTAGAACTGAACCAAACTTTTCAACAAATGCACTTAGTAGAACTCTACAGAGTATTCCATCACACAACATCAGAATACACATTCTTCTAAGCAGCACATGGGATATTCTCCAAAACAGACTGCATACTACCTCATAGAACATGCTTAAGTAGATGCAAAGGGAACTAAAATTATCCCATGCACATTATCAGACCATACTGCCATGAAATTGGGAATGAATGGCAAAAAAAAAAAAAAGATTGAAGAGGATATCAGAAAATGGAAAGAGATCCTTTTCTCTTGCATAAGAACGAATATAGTGAAAAATGGCCCTACTTCCAAAATTCTTACACAGATGAAATGTAATTCCAATCAAAATTCTAATAGAATACCTCACAGAATTAGAGAAAACAATCTTAAAATTCATTTGGAACCAGAAGAGACCTAAAATATCAAAGACAATTCTGGGCAATAAAGACATGGCAGAGGACATCACAATCCCTGAGTTGAAATTTTTCTGTAAAGCTACTGTGATAAAATTAACCTAGCACTGGCAAAACAAGACAAAACAAAAACCAGACCTAAGAATCAATGGAACAGGTTAGAAAATGCAGAAACAACTCTAAACATACTCAGCCACCTTATCTTTGACAGAAGTGCCAAACACATTCATGGGAAGGAAGATAGCCTCTTAATAAATGGTGCTGAAGCATTTTGGCTTTCAGCTAGGAGGAGGCTAAGGCGCAACTTTCTTCGGTCGTCCCGAATCCAGGTTCATCCAGTGCCAGCCACCTCCAGCATACCGCTCAAGTTCGATCTCAATGAGATTAAAGTCATGTACCTGAGGTGCACCAGTGGTGAAGTTGGTGCCACGTCTGCCCTGGACCTCAAGATTGGTTCTTTGGATCTTTCTCGAAAAAAAGTGGGGGATGACATTGCCAAGGCAACTGTGACTGGAAGGGCCTGCGGATCACGGTGAAACTGACCATTCAGAACAGACAGGCTCAGATTGAGGCGGTGCCTTCTGCCTCTGCCCTGATCATCAAAGCCCTCAAGGAGTCGCCAAGAGACAGAAAGCAGCAGAAAAACATTAAACACAGTAGAAATATCACTTTTGATGGGATTGTCAATATTGCCCGACAGATGTGGCACCGGTCTTTAGCCAGAGAACTTTCCGGAACCGCTAAGGAGATCCTGGGGACCGCCCAGTCTGTGGGCTGCAATGTGGACAGCCAGCACCCTCATGAGATCATAGATGACATCGACAATGGCGTGGTTGAGTGTCCAGCTAGCTAAGAAGCATAAGAAAATATATCAATAAAGAGATGCTCTGACAACCAGCAGTCTTTTCTTGAGGGACCTCATTCCTGGTGGGGTGGTTAGTGGGGCCATGGTGGCAGGACCTGTAAGCTACCCTGGGCGACAAACTCATGGGTGACATTCTGCTCTGTACGGGATACATTTGCGAGAAAAAACTGAAATGAACATAGCTTTTCACAGACAATAAATAAATAGTGCTGGAAAAATTGTTTTTGGAATGCCAAACATTAAAATTGTACCCATATCTCTCACCATGCACTAAACTAAACTGAAGTGGATCAAAGTTCTAAATATTAAAACAGAAACATTAAATTTACTGGAACATAGAATACATAAAACTCTTGAAGATAGTGGTATAGGCAAAGACCTTATGAATAAACTCTGATTGTACAGGAAGTGTTAAAAAGAATCAACAACTGGGACATCATCTTATTAAAAATCATTTTCACAGCAAGAGAAACCACCAACAGAGTGAAGGGATAACCTATAATCTAGAAAAAATGTTTTTCAGCTATTCCTCAGAAAAACAAACAAACAAACAAAGGATTAGTATCAAGAACATATAAAGGATCAAAAAAAAAAAAAATCAGACCTCCCAAATTTAAAGACCCAATTCTGTGCATCTGAGGTGAATACACACTTCTGAGATGAAGAAATTCAGACAACAAGTAAATACAGGAAAAAAAAATGTTCAACATCACTGATCGTTTGAAAGGTGCAAATTAAAGCAACGCTAAGATTCCATTTCACTCTGAAAAAAAAAAAAAATGGCTGTCATCAAGAAATCTACCAATAATGAATGCTGTGGGAGCTGTCAGGAGAGGAATCCTTCTCCACTGTTGGTGGGAGTGCAGACTGGTGCAACCACTATGGAAATCAATGTGAAGATTCCTCAAAATACAAAGGCTAGGGGTCTCATTTAGCCCAGCTATTCCTCTGCTGCTTACATTCCCCGGAGAATTAAAAATATCATAGTACAGCAATATATGTGCACCCCTGTTTATAGCAGCACACTTCACAGTAACTAGATCTTGGAAATAACCCAAAAGCCCATCAACTGAGGGATGGATAAAAAAGATGTAGTCTCTCTACACAGTGCAGCACTACTCAGCCATAAAGGAGGATACACTGGAGACTTTTCTAAGGAATTGGATGCAGCTCGAGACCATGTGTATGAGTGAAATAAATCAGACTCACATGTGTAAACATTGTGTTTTCTCCCTTGTGTGAGAAGCTGAAAGAGTAAATAAAATTTACAGTAGATGTTGAGAGACTGGGATGGAAAGCAGAAAGGAAGAAAGGGAATTATACATATGACAGTTAACATAATTATACCTCTAATTCCTCTTAGTTCATTGAAAAGAAAGGTTTCTGCTAATATTGTTTGGACACTTACGTGCCAATATCTTGTACTCTGAGTAACTAATTTAAAGATAACAATATACAATTAACCATCATTGCTCTTGTATTAAAAATGTTTGAATCACAAAATAAAATACTACCAAATGAAAATTCATGATAACTAAGAACTTCTGTTCATCAAAGTTTAGTACCATGAATACAAAGTTACAGACATGGAAGTATTAGAAGTAATATACTTGGAAAATATTTTTATAGAGAATATGTAAAGAAAGCCAGTGATATAGCTCAGCAGCATAAGCGCTTGCCTGGCAAGCATAAGGTCCTGAATTCTATCCTTGGTACCACAAAATAAATCAATAAATCAATAAACAAAGAAGAAAAAGAAAAAATAGAGAATATGTAAAGAATTCCAATGGCAAACAAGAAAAACACTAAATATAAAAATAGCCAATAAAAATTGCCTAGCATTAATTTTAAGGAAATACAAAATGAAACCACTGTGCACTCCGACTATAAATGCACTACCAAGGCTACAACTTTGAAAAATTTGAAAACAGTAAGTATTGGGAAGAACATAGAACAAATTCTTATTTGTTTTGGGATGAGAATCTAAAATGTTAAAATGGCTTTTAAAATTTCGAAGTTTTCTTAAAGTTTTGAATGTGCATCTATCCTAAGAGCCTTCAGTGACATTCCTAAATAGTTTTAAAATTATTTATTTATTTATTTATTTATTTATTTATTTATTTATTTATTTGGTGCAGGGTCTCACCACGCAGGTTGGACTCATAGTGATTCTCCTGTCTTGTCCTCCCCAGCACTGGGATGGCAGGCATGTGCCACCATGCCCGATTTCAGGGCAAGTCCAGGGTGACATGCAGTATCAGGGATTGAACCCAGGTCCTTACACTTGCCAGGCATTCGTTAGACCACCAAGCTATCTCCCCAACCCATTCCTGAATATTGATCCAAATGAAATGAAGCTCTGTCTGCTGAAAGCCTTGTTGAAGGACACTCATGGCTGCCTGACCTGTAGATGTCAGACTGGGGACAGAGCGAGCACTGTGCCTGGGCTCCCTGTGCACTGCAGACTGTGCAGAGGCACAAGGAATTCCACGTGGATGTGCGCAGCTCGGGATGAATGCAAGACTCAGAGCACTGAGTGAGCAGAAGTGGACACACGAGAGAACACTGCACCACTCCACAGCTGTGGAATTCTCTGGAATAGGCAGCATTAAGCTCTGTGGGTAGAAGCCAGATGTAGCTTTGATGCTGGAGTGAATGAGGCTGACTGAGAAGGGGCAGGAGGGCACTTTCTGGAGAGATGGATACATTCTCTGGCTTGAAATAGAATAACCCAATTGCCGAGATCCAAGCAGAGCTCTGTATAGTATATGTGTCTTACCACCAAGTCTCATGTACACGTACACGTACACGTACACACACACACACACACACACACACACGTGCATAGCAGTAATGGTTCCTGCTCAGCCATGATCCTGAGGGAGCCTGATGGTTTGGGATCAGATATTGTCTTTGTGGAGTGTTAGAGTTGAATCTGGCACTACTGTTGTGTCATGTTGCTGTTACCTTATGGTATGGCATGGTATGGCATGGTATGGTATTGTATGGTATGGTATGCTATGGTATGCTATGGTATGGCATGGTATGCTATGGTATATTGCTGTTGTTGTGTTATGCTATGAAGTAGCTCAGACTCTCCATGGTCATGTATCCATAGTTACAATTATTTTGAAGTGTTTAAAACTCTTAATATTTTATAAATGCACCCAAGTCAGGAGCTCATGTGGGCAGATACTCCCGGGTCAGACGCCGCCAGGTGTACACCAACGGTTCCAGCCCGGGTGCCTCCTGGGGTGCAGGGATGGCTCCACACCCGGCACTAGCCTGATGCACAGTGCTGGCCTGGCTCAGCTGCCAGAGTGAGGGGAGGATCTAGAGTCCCCTGCGGCATGGGAAGCCAGCCTGCGAGTCTACACGGGGAGGAACGCCGGTGCTGGCGGAGCCTGGCCGGACCATCACCCTCAGGACTACAGGTGTCAGCTCACAGAGAACAGACCTATCTGCCCTCTAGACATCATCGCACCACAGGTTAGATGTCAAAACTATTTTAAAATAGTTTAAAACTCCTTTAAAGTCTTAATAAAGCAATTTTTATTATAAATACAAAACGATATAACACAACTTTATATAATTAAATGATAGCATATTTAACATTTGAAGCAAAATACTTAATGTGTTGTGCAGAGGAGATAAAAATATTTTTAAATAAAACATACTGTCCTCGTGTCCTGTGTCCCTCTCCCCAAGGAGAACAGCATACTTAGAAAAAGCTTTTTAAGTCAAATAAGGGATATAATGTTGCCAGTGAGAGCAGACAAATATGGAATAAAGTTTATTAGCCAGGAAATGTTTGCATACCAGCCTGAAATTAATATACCGTGTGCAGGAGTTGACACAGTTCATTCTAAAGCAGATAAATCATTCATAGGAAAAATAAACACCAACTAAAAAGAAATCGACCACCAGTTGAGCAGTGTGTATTGAGAGTGGAGTGAGACGTGCTTGTCGCCTGTTGACACAATGCGTGTTTTCTGCTGAGTCAGATGCTGAATCTACTGTATCAAAGCCAACACCCGCAGAGACAGCCTGTCCGCTGCTGGTGGGGTCATCTGGTTCCAGGCGCACGACCTGTGAGCCAGGGCGCACCTGTGATAAGACCGGGTGCCCGGGGCTCAGTGCTCCTGTGCACTAAGTCATGAGCACTAGCAGCTGATGCACTGGACTCCTTGTGAGTTCCCTCCTTCTCCTTGTTCACGTGATTGTGCTAAAGCGTACATTTATGGGGGGAGAAACTGTAGGGCAATTAATGCCAAGGTTGGACTTTGGTCCTAGCCTGCTGGCTCCTGGGTGGGAGATGAGGAACGAGGCTGGCCACCCTCACTCTGAAGTGTGCCTTGATGCCCTCTCTGGAAAGGTCACCGCACCATGGTGACTTGGTTCAGCCTCACAGAGGAGCCCAGCTGCCTGGGGTACTGGCTGACTCAGCAGCAGGTGGCTCTGCCTCCTGCTTGACTGCCATGGGGACACCCAGACACCTACCCTGGACCTGAGATGGAACCTGCAGGTATGGACACAGGGCAAGGTGGTGAGGAGTCTTGTCATCTGCTGCTGTGTCCCTTCTGTCTGTGACACACAGGGTCTGCCCTCTGCACACCACCTGTCAGCGTGATGCTGAAGAGACCCTGTGCATTTGTGCTGGCTATTTTGGTAGCTCCTAATCCAGGCCAGGCCTATGAGACCCCCACACCTGGCCTCCTGCCGTGGACTCCAGGGAGCAAAGCCTCATCTCTCAGGTGCAGCTGAAGGCACATGAGACAGGTGGCAGGAACCTGGTGTGAAGGCCATGTCCACAATGGGCAGGTGCTAGGCAGTGTCACTGGTTCTTCAAGGGGACTCCTGCACACCCTGGGGAGTGGCCTAGAGATGGATGGGCTTCCTGAAAACCCAGTTCTCATAACTGGGTCACCACAAGGCTTACTCCGTTTCCCATCCCCCAAGAAAGCATGAATTGAAGGTGCCCTCCTGACAGAGCAGTGCAGCTTTATGACCTTTCCATGGTGAGAGCGAGGGACCTCTGCGCAGGGTGGGGCTGTGAAGCCTTCTTGGGACCTTGAATATGGAGCTCACCTGTCTCCAGGAGCCAGGACCCTGTCATTTTTTTTTTTCTTTTCAAAGTTTTATTGATAAACATATAGCAATGAGACAGTTTCAAATCAAATCGAAAGTATAGTTTCAACAAATAATACACTGCATATATTCTTCTTAGTGGTTAATTGCTGTACAAGATGCAGACTTGTGATCCTACTTACAAACACCATTAGAAAAAATCATTCTATTCATTAAGAGAATGCAACTATATATCTATCCCAACCACTTTGAATACACAGATACAAAATGGACATTCATAGTTATATCCAATTTTTTTTAAGTTCTGTTGTTGAATATTATAGGTGTGTAAACTCAGCAAAATATTCTAAAAGAGTCCAGTAGCCCATAATAGCATTGGGTCTTCTGTTTAACTGTGAATGAAAGCAAGAGACAGGAAAAGGAATACTGTGGGACTGTCCTGCTTCAAGGTTGTATATGGCTGAGATTTTTGGACTTATGTGCAAACGTGAGAAGCATAGAATTCTTTATCCTATTTTTAAAATATAATCTAATTTTTAAATGTTCTTTATCATATTATGTAGGGACTTAAAGTTCAACATATCAATACTTGATGAAAAATACCTGTTCCTTATTATGCCTAAGATGTTTGAAATGCAGTGAGATAGTGAGGTTAAGCTTGATAGGACCCTGTCATTTTGACCCCGTGTCCTGCACTGAAGCAGACTTCCATGCAGCCACCTCCCTCCCAACAGTCATTGTAGGATGCCAAGGCCCACAAAAGTGAGGCCATCGGTGAAAGTTGTGGGTAAAAAAGGAAGAAACAGCAACACCCCCAGGTGTGTTCACTTTGAAGTTGGGTTTCTCACAGGGATAAGCTTGTTTTACGGCTGGATGGGTGACTTTTCTTCTGGGAAGGTTGTTCCAGCCTCTTTGGTGGGAAAGGAGCACATAGATTTATTTCCTTCTATGTAAGGAGTCCTTGTTCTCACATGAAGCTCCTGATGGAACTAAGAAGTCTAGGAGAAAATCCTTCAGGGAAACCAAGTGTTACCATGTTCTGACCCCTACTTTCTGACCTCTGCCTCTGACTCCTACTCTCTGACCCCTACTCTGTGACCCCTGCCCTCTGACCCTTGGCCCTCTGGTTCTCTGCCTTGAGGATCAAGGACGTCCCAGGGTCCAGCACAGGTCCCTGATTGTACCACAAGAGGACAAGGGGCTCCAATTCTTGCCTTGGCTTTTGAGGTCCGAAGTTAAGCTTCTTCATTTCACCAAGCTGACTATGGAAGATGAGTTCTTCTAATGTACTGAGCTCTGGGAATGGATCAGCCCAGTCCTTAGAAGCTGCCTGGGGTTAGAGTCATGTGTCTCCCCTACCAAGAACAGTGGGAAGGGGGAAAGTGGGTAGCTCACACTTTCCTAGACTAGACTGGGCCAGACACCCATGGTGGGAGCCCTGAGCATGCTGGAGGCTGAGTATGAGGAGGATGGGAGCGCAGTTGAGCTCAGGGGAGGCCAGGTGGTCAGAGGGGGACTTGGGTGGTCTGAGGGGAACTT
>NW_004524584.1:19830413-19832424 GCF_000260255.1 Octodon degus | reverse complement strand
GTGGAGCCTAAAGGCCTTGGGAGGCTCCCTCCTGCTCTAGGAGGGCCCTGAACCCACTGTCCACATGCGTACTGGGTGGCATCAGCGGCCCCACCTTTATGAGGGCACAGGAAAGCAGGAGTGGGAAGGAAGATGAATGAGCTGACCACACCTTAGCTGCGGAGGTTGGCCGTATCGGGGCTCAGTGCAGTCTCCCAGCAGGAGCAGCAGCCCAGGGGTAGGGCCACCATGCTTATCCTGCAGCGCGGCAGCAGTTCAGTGGCCATGACCCTCTCTGGTCGGTCACCAGCTTTCTGAGGCCCAACAAGCGCTAGCATGGGTCAGTCTGCAGCAGTTTCTAGAATTACCTGACCACATCAAAGAGCCAAGTCAAACATTTGTCAGAGCGAGGGCATTTGATACTATGAGTAAAACAGCAATTTAACGTATCTTAGTGCAGACGTTAACTTCCTTACCTTCACTTCAACCTTAACCTTTATTCCATATTTATTAAAGCAAATTCCCAACAAGACACTTTATTTTATGGGTGAAATAAATAAGCAATTAAATAAATAAACCTCTAAATTTTCTCTCATTCAGACTTCAAAGCACATTGTTATAGCATATTAGGAAAAAAGGGGAAGCTTTCTAGTTTCCATTGTGTATATAAAGATAAAGCAAGTTCCATCTTGAATGTGTGTGTGTGTGTGTTGGTCTGCAATTTGTGGCTCCTTGAAATTCATTAGTGGGGCGGGAGAGATAGCCCAGTGGTCTAAGCACCAGACTGGCATGGTGGCGCACCTCTGGGAAGGCTACAACAGGAGGATCCTGAGTCTGAGCTGTGTAATGATAGCCTGTACCAAATACATTTTAAAAAAATAAAAAGGAAATTCATTAGCGAAGGCCAACTGGGCTTGGTGCTGTTAGATGATCACATGACGAAACCTGCGAAAGGACGCCCTGGGCATTGTGCCCTCAGAGCAAATACTGAGCACGAAGTTCTCCAGGATGCAGCCGCGGGCCCAAATGCATGCCCAGCCCCTGGCCAGGACACATGGCCTTGGCATTTTCCCCTTCCAGTTGACTGAAGCAATGGGCTGGATCTATTTATCCTCCTCTACTATCCAGGATGCCTATTTTGGTTTTGGTTTCCTTTCTTCCGATGTGGTGAAGAACTTATATAAAATGATCCCCTCAGTGGCTTATAAATGACAAGCATCTTCTACCTGGTCCTGCCTCAGTCTACACCTCTGTTCTGTCTTCCCTGCAACATCAAGCTCTGTCACACACATAGTGGCACCTGTGCTCAGCTGCGTCCCTTTACCACATCCATGGTGCATGAGGTGCACTTTCTTCTCTACCAAAATTGAAAGCCTTGTGACAGAAGACACTGGGTTGAAGCCAGAGGTGAGGAATGGAATCTGGTAACAGGAAGAGGCCAGGAATGAACTACCCAGAGCTGATGAATGAGATGACCCCACTAGAACATGGATATCGGGACGTGGGAAGGGCTGCAAGGACAGGGAGGCTGCAGGGTGCAGAAATGGTCACCACGGGGACAGGAGGGCCTTGTGTGCCTCATCACAGGGCAGGACCAGGCTGAGTGCCCCTTGTCTGGGTGTGGAGATTTTCTCCTTCCCCTTCTTCTCCTTCTTCCCCTTCTTTCCCTTCTCCTTCTCCTCCTCCTCTTCTTCCTCCTCCTCCTCCTCCTTCTCCTTCTTCTCCTCCGCCTTCTCCTTCTCCTTCTCCTCCTTCTCCTCCTCCTTTTCCTTCTTCCTACTCCTCTTCCTCCTCCTCCTGCTCCTCCTCCTTCTCCTTCTTCTTCTGGACTGAAAGGTTCTGGCTGCCTATGTTCTTCTGTTCCCCTTCTTTATTGTGTGACCACATTTCTTTCCCTCTGGATCAATTGCATGAGAAGACAGCAGTGCCTCCAGGTACCACCCCCTCCCCAAGGAGCAAACATGTAGGGTGAGGTGGGCAGCCTCTTTTCAGGTCCTACAGATCCTGCTGCATTGGCAGAAATGCAGTGGAC
>NW_004524584.1:19783023-19830308 GCF_000260255.1 Octodon degus | reverse complement strand
CTTCTCCTCCTCCTCCTCCTCCTCCTCCTCCTCCTTCTCCCCCTCCACCTTTTCCTGTTCTTACCTCACTGTGTAGGGATCTCAGGGATGGTTGGTTTTGCAGGAGAAAGTTGACAACCCAGATGACGGCAAGCTGAAAGACACCACCATGGCTGGGATGCCACACCTCCCAAAGTCATATGGTCTTCATGCCCAGGTTGACCTTTGGGAAGCTGTTGAGGCAGGTTCCACCCTCACCAGCGGGCTTAGCATCCTGAAAATAGAGCATGCAGAGCAAGCCGGCTCCTTTCAGCCCTCTTCAGAGCAGGAACACTGGAAGCATAATCTATGACAAATAGCCCTCATCAGACAACTGGACCTAGGACAGGGTCTTGCTAATTCACTCAGTTGGTTGGCTGGGCTTTCAGTCAGGATCCTCCTGTCTCTTCCTCCTAGTGTGTGGAGATAACGGGCTCAGATTTGCATGTTAATGTGTACATCCAGGGAGAGAGAGGCCAGCTGCCAGGGTCTCCAGGACTGAAATCCAGAGCATAACACTGAAGAAGGCTTCAGGCTTCCCTGGTGCATGCACACTCCTGCCTGACCATGCCCAGAGCCCAGCTCAGTTACCCCCAGGTGGCTCTGAGCACAGACCAGGCTGGCAATCCTGGGAAGCTCCTGAAGTCAGAGCCTTCCTTGCTACAGCCCTGTTACCATGGTGAGAGAGAACCCAGGGCTCCGTGACTGGAAGTGACCCAGCGTGAGGGAGTCTTGAGGCACCATGGGATGCTCTGTTAGGAAGTAGCAAACGCTAGGAGCTGCCACAGTCCCTGGCTCAGCATTGCACGCCCTGAAAGATGGTGCCATCCAGAAGGGACACGTGTGTGCCAATCCCCAGGAACAACCTAAGATCCCTCATCACTGCCGAAGCCACTCTGGAGCTCAGTCAGCAAGCTGCGTGGGTCCCCAAGGCCTCTGTCTCTCACCTACAGGAAGAAGGAGCTGTGCGGTGTGTTTCAAACCTCAGCCACAGACATCTGGGGGTGCAGGAGGGAGGCCGGGACACTGCCAGCTCAGAGCCCAGCAGCACAGCGTTCTCACCATCACTGCACAGGGTCAGGACTGGTTCCAGCACTCACTCAGGCTCTGATGGACGTGGCCACAAGGCGCTGTGTCCGTGGCCTCCCTGCATACCTCCCCATGAAGCAGCATGCAGCACCACAGCGGTGTCCTGGCCTTGAACAATGTGAAGATGAACATCAGGAGCTTTATGTTGGCTGCATCTCCACCTCTTTATTTTATTTTATTTTTTTTCCCACCTCTTTAAAAGAAAATTGTTTTTGTTTTATTTTTAACCAGCGATTTGTGAAGTCACTAAGCTGCCCAGAACTGAGCCCCCGACGCCCCAGCCATGATCAGGTGAAGAGAACCACCGAGTGAGTGCTCTGTTCTGCCCGGAGTAGTCCGCAGGGGCCCTCCCACCTCCTCCTTTGCAAACCCTAGTGCATCCGATGTGGACTGCAGAAGGGGGCCGGCAGCCCGGGATTCAGGTGAGCTCACAGGAGCGAGCGAGGGCGGCACAGAATGGCTGCATCAAGCCCAGCAACCCCGTCACCTCTGTGGGGCCCAGAGCTCACCGCCCGGTGTTTAAAAGAAAATAATGAATCTTGCATTCTAGCTCCACTGAATAAAGAGGATTAAAATAGCTGAGCTGACAAAAAAGCCAGCTAGCACGCACAAAAAGGGAAATTCCTAATTAGTTAATATGAAACATACTGAATCCAATTAGGAGACCCCCGCAATTCGCATTCGGTATTCTTTCTGAACAGACAGGGACAAATCTGTCTTTAAATCAATACCTCATAACGGAGTGCAGGCCTTCCTGAAGCCAGGGCGCAGGGTGGAAAAGGGGCGTTAGGAGGACCCCAGGACAGAAAGTGCTGACCCGCCACACACGCGAGGAGGCTCGTGGTGACCATTTCCTGAACCCCAGGAGACGGATAAAGAACGACTGCAGTCGTCATTAGCATATGACTGGCTAAAATCTATTGATTTTTAACTGCATAGAATATTCTGCTTTCATTAGGATCTGCTGAGTTATATCTGTGAGTGCCCGGGTGCTGCCTGCCCTGGTTAACCACAAACCTACATTACAATGAGGGCACAGGGAGAAAAAAAAACCGGGGGGCGCTACTTTGCTGTCAGCTATTGTCACAGTATTCTGGGAATCTTCCTCTGAATCCCGCTTCGTATTTTTAGAAAGCAGCAGGGTATTTAATCCTCAATAATTAGACTTCCCCTGAAAGGACAAACTCATTTATATTACTGTCAAATTAACCTAGTCCCTCAACTGTTGCATCAGGTATTTGATTGTAGTATTTTAAACAACTTAGAAGAAATGAGACAATTAAGATAAAAATGTCAAAGCTGTCTCCATCTAAATCGCAGAAGGCTGCTCTAAATTTAGAAAATGCAGGTGCCTTCAGCAAAGTAGGTACGAAGCAGACGCTTGATGATCACATTGGGCCCCCACAGGGTCTGGACGGGGTGGGGAGAAGGGGGCGGCTGGAGATGTCCACACCAACTCTGCCAACCTTGACCCTGAGTGGCCAAGCTTGAAATGGGCACCAGTGTGGGCTACTCCGGTGGAAAGGGGCCAGCATCCAGAGGTGCGAAGGTCTCTCTTGGCTCGCACTGAGCCCCTAGCTCTCTGCGTGCGCTTCCACACAGGAGTGAGACCAGGGACCGAAGATGAAACCACGAGAGTAAAAAGGTCACTTGAAGGCCAGATGGGGTCCTGGGCCCTGTTTGGATAGCACAATACAGTCCTTTAAAAAGTGTCAAACCATAGGCCTGAGGGTGGCTTGGGCCCATCTCTCTGCTGCCTTCCCCTCCCTGTGGGCACTGGCTTTGCCTCTCCCGCACCTTTGTCAATACCCTGCTTCGCTGGGTGGGCATATCCAAGTTGTGGTGATCACAGGACATGCACCAGGTGCTTGGACAGCACCCCAGCCCCACGGCCTCTGGTGGGGTGCCCACTAGCAGGGAAGGGGCACCAGGAGTCCTGTGCCACTGTCCTGGCTGAGCTGGGCTGCACCAAGCTCTGCCAAGCTCACTGGTCCGAAAGTCTTCTGTAACCCTAGCCCAGAATGATCCATACAGAGGCGTGTTGCCACAGAGGGTGGAAGGGAGCTGGCATCGTGGGCAGATCCTGTCTGCAGGAAGGACCTACAGCATCACGCAGGATCTGTGTCAAGCTCTGGCTGGCCTTCTAGCAGGGCCTGGAGCTGCCTGTCCTGACTGGGCCGTGCTCAGGCTCTCCTGGCCATGACTGGTCCCAGGCTGTACCCGGAGGATGTGGAAAGCTACCCGTATTCAGGTCCCTGCGGTGCTGGCTGTGTGCCCTACCCTGCTCCACCCATCTCCCTCCCAACCCCTATGTGGTCATGAAGGGCTTTGGGTACATAAGCTGAAGAACAGAACAAGACACAGGAGCCCTTCTGCCATAGGATACAGCTTGGTGGGGCTCTGGCCCCCTGGCCTCGCCCATGAGCAGAGAAAAGATGTCCCCGTCCTTCTCTCTCCTGGAATTATTAGGCATTAGATTCAGAAATCAAATTTCCCCTTTGGAATATGTGGAATATTTGTTTAATTTTCTCTAAAAGGGATGAAAACACAACACAGGAAATAAGAATTTGAGAGGTTTTTTTTTTGTTTTGTTTTGTTTTTTTTAGCTTAGTGTTAGAGTGAACTCTACAGCCCAGGCTTCCTGTTAAAAAAAAAATAAGAAAATCATAGAACCTCAGTAAGTGACAGCCCAGTGATGCAGCTGAATGGTTACCCTCAGCATAATCCACATCACAATTTAATTATTGCTATGAAAGTTTATAAGATAAGACCTTTTAGCCAGATGTGGTGGCTCATACCTGTAATCCCAGCACTTAGGAGGGTGAGGCCGGAAGATCACTGTGAGTTCCAGAACAGTTTGACCCTGTCTCAAAGAAATCGTACCAAAACCAAAGCAAACCAAAAGAAGTAGGCACTGTCAGAGGCAATCTGGGCTCAGGGACTTCAAACATGAATGGATTCTTGCTGTCACCTGGGAATGGAGTGGTTACCTCAGGAAAGAGCTGGTTATCACAGCCGTGGTTCCAGATAAAAAAGGATTTCACCCCTTTTGGCACTAAGGCAGTGTCTGCTTGCCTTTGACTGTGTTGTACACAAAAACACAGTGCCAGAACTCGTCAGCCTCCAGCGCCACAAGCCACATGAGCGTCCACGGTTTATAAATCACAGAATCACTAGCATCCAGCTCCACTACCAGAAAATGGATCAAGGCGGTTGCAAAGGATTCTGAAGAAGAGCAGATATCAGTGACCAACTAGCCGTCTTGGCAGAGATCAGGGAAACGGACATTGGGCAGCGGCCCAGGACAGCCAAGGACAGGGACAAAGCAGGGCAGAGAGGAAACCGTGTCCCCCAGGACAACGGGGTGGGGTGGATGGAGACAACGTCTGTGGCTCTGTGTACCTGAAAGGTCTCTGGCTGGGTGAATAGTCTGGGTCGCCTGGGGGTGCTGTCATGTTAGCACTGGATACTTATTCTCTGGGCAAGCTGGGGAGTCTGAACCCCAGGTCCCAGCCAGGTGGAGGACTCTGCCCCTCACACGTTCGCCTCAGTGATGAAGGAAGTCCCAAGCAGGTGGCCACCGAGCAGGATTGAACAGCATCCTGATACATTTGTATCCTCCCTGAGCCTCGGAATGTGACCTTGTTCAGAAATGGAGCTGATTGAGGTGAGAGCGTCCTGACTCCTGACCAGAGGGGGGACACACAGACTCGGGGTGCCATGACTGCAGATGGGCAGGCTGTGTACCAGCGGGAAGCTGGAGGACACCCGGCTGGGGCGGCTTGGCTAGGAGGGCTGCCTTCCCAAGATCTCCAGGAGCATGGCACAGCCGGCGCTGTGGCTCAGACCCAGTTTGTAGCTTCCCCCAAGTCCCTGCAATAAAATAAGGATGAGCTTGCAAGGCGCCTTTGTGGACCAAATGTGCAAAGGGCTCATTGAAGACGTGTGCCCTGAGGCTCCAGCAGCCGTTTCCTGGGATCCAGGGTCAGGAGAGCTCCACTGTGTGACGGGCAGGCTCTCATGCCTGAGGACACACAGAGGGGGTGCTGGCCCCTTGGTTGGTTGCTGGGTTGTCTTGCCTTTCTAGGGCCTCCCTATGAAGGGTGTGTGTGTCTAGGGTTTCTACAGCTGCTGAGGGCATCCAAGTGGCTGCTGAGACAGGACAAATGTTGCAGAACGTTCTCTGCTCTGATTTCTAGTTGTCTTAATGTCCTCACTGACCTCTGTGCTTGACAAAAAGTCATGTGGCCAATGTCCTTGGTGACATGAAGGGTGGGTGGCCTTTACTCTCTGCTCATGCCTCTGAAGTGTCCTGTTGTCCGCAGCTGGCCCTAGGGCTCAGAGCAGTGGCACACCATGGCAGGTGAAGGTTCTCTGGTGCTCAGCCCAGCTCCCTTTCTGCTGAAGAGCTTGACCTTGTGCCACAGGTCAGACGCTGTTCTCCTGCCATCCTATGGGCAGCTTGCCTGTCACTGACAGGCTGATGAGGACTCGTAGGTGACAGGTGTTCAGAAAGGATACACGCTCTTCTGCCTTAACACTCAAGGAGGTGTTGCTCATTTGATGAAAGGATAGCTGCTACACGTTTCATGTTGATGACTAAACCCACACATGCTGCAGCCCTGCAGCATGTCACCCGGCAACCACCATGGCTCTGGAGGGAGGGAGCAGTCGGGTCAGGGCACGGCGGGTGTCGGGCAACCCGCGCACCTGTTCCCACCTGCCAAGCAAGGGTGGCATATTTGCATAGCAGCGTGCTTTAGGGATTTCACCCTCAGCCCCGTGTTCTGTGGCTGTGCACGCAGGGCCTGGCCCCGGCACTGACAAGCCCCAGCGTTGTTTGCTTTAGCTGAGCAAACAGTGATTTCCATTAGGAAACCTGGGACACTCTTCGGAGCCCTGGGACAGGCACGATTCTGTGTACTCCAATCTCTCTGCTGCGGGGAGTGACCCTGGGGGCCTCTGCTTACAATGTGGTTCTGGTCAGCTCTGGAAAACTGTCACAGACACTTGCAAAGCATGGGAATAGAGATCGGGAGGAAATACAACTTCGCGACAGATAATGACACAGGTGTCCACATGCGGAGAAGGCGGTGGGAAATTCACAGGGTTTGCTTTATAAAGTAAACACAATAGAGCCATTTGGGTTACAGACTTTCCATGTATTATTTTATGAAAACAATAGGGAAACTGCAAATTTACGAAAACACAAAAGGTCTCTTCAGTTACTCAATACCTATTTATTGTCCCTTTTGAGGGACAGGAAGCACCATGGAAGGAAGGAGAGAGGAGGGGAGGAATAGGATGGGAGTTTTTACTGCACAAATAATACGTTCCTTTTTTTTTTTTTTTTTTTTGTATTTAGAGCAGTGTCTATAGGGTCTCACTGCATAGATCGGACTCATAGTGATCCTCCTGTTTACAGCCTCCCAAGTGCTGGGATTACAGGCGTGCGCCACCACGCCCAGTCTCAATTTCCATCTTAGCGCTCACCAGGGGCAGGGCCCACACAGCAGGCCTGGGGATCAAACTCCCGGCCCCTGCATCTGCCTAAGCAGAAGCTTTAATCTATGGAGCTATGGGGCCGGCCCTTTCTACATTCCATATTTCACACAGGACTGTTTCATGTGTTCATTGCCAATGTCTTATTTACTAAAACTCTAAACAGCAAATACCAATACCTGCCTAGCTGGGCCCTTTTTCTAGTTATGAGTTCATCATTTCTTCTGCTCAGTCACAGTTTACAACATCAAAAAAGAAGAAAAGAATGACAGTTGTGTGACCTACAGTCTCACCGGAACAGACGTCTTACACAAATTGCTCTTTCCTTATCAGAAGACTTGAGCTACATAAAAATCCAGACACATGGACGACTTGTTTGAGAGGAGAGGGCCGAGGCGGCAGTACATCTTGATTGAGCTTCATGGCCACTTCCTGCATGAAGGCGTAGCCCAGGAGCCGGCTCAAGGCCGGATCAGGGATGCGGGGAAGACCCGGGAGCTGTCCTCCAGGGCGTCCTTGCTTCTGGGCGGGGTAATGCGCATGTCCATGTGGAGTGTCTTGCACCTCTGCAGTCTGCAGTGCGCAGGGAGCCCCGGCACAGTGCCCGCTCTGTCCCCAGTCTGACATCTACAGGTCAGGCAGCCGTGAGTGTCCTTCCACAAGGCTTTCAGCAGACAGAGCTTCATTTCATTTGGATCAATATTTAGGCATGGGTTGGGGAGATAGCTTGGTGGTCTAACGAATGCCTGGCAAGTGCAAAGGCCTGGGTTCGATCCCTGATACTGCATGTCACCCTGGACTCGCCCTGAAATCGGGCATGGTGGCACACGCCTGCCATCCCAGTTCTGGGGAGGACGAGACAGGAGAATCGCTATGAGTCCAAGCTGCGTGGTGAGACCCTGTACCAAATAAATAAATAATTTTAAAACTATTTAGGAATGTCAATGAAGGGTCTTAGGATAGATGTACATTTAAAACTTTAAGAAAACTTCAAAAATTTAAAAATCATTTTAGCATTTTAGATTTCCATCCCCAAACAAAAAGAATTTGTTCTATATTCTTTCCAATATTTACTGTTTTCAAATTTTTAAATGTTGTAGCCTTTCTAGTGTGTATATAGTCAGAGCTCACAGTGGTTTCATTTTGTATTTACTCAAAATTAATTTAGGCAGTTTTTATTGGCTATTTTTATATCTAGCATTTTTTCGCCTTGAAGATTGAGGAAAAGAGTTGGGCCAGCAGAGCAAGGCTCTCCACTCTGCAATTCCTCATCACATCCTTCTTTTTCTCCCAATCTGTTTACCACAAGCAAACATTTTATTAAAAAAAAAAAATGGAAAAGAAAATACACTGAATAAACAAACATTAAATACTCAAACATCAAAATATTTTAACTGTGGAAACAGGAGTCTACAAAAACTAAAACAATAAGGAAAACCCAAGTATGTATTTTTTCTTCTTTTTTTATGTATTTGGTACAGGGTCTCACTACGCAGCTTGTACTCATAGTGGTCCTCCTGCTTTCAGCCTTCCCAGTGCTGGGATGACAGGCATGAGCCGCTGCACCAGGTCTCTGTGGCCGGCTCAGTGCACTCAGGGCAGGGCCAGGGTGGCATGCGGTGCCTGGGATCAGACCCCGGTCCCTGTGATTGCCTACGCAGGTGCTTGGCCTGCTGAGCTATCTCACTGCTCCCAAGTGTGTATTTACATGCCCGACACAGTTGTTTGTTTCTGTGTATTTATTGCCTCTCTTTTCTCCTCGTGAAAATGCCACTGTTTTCCTCATTGCTACAGCCTGTCTTAAGCCCTCACCCTGCACCTTTACCTCCTCGCCTGGGCCAGGTTTCGGTTTGGACAATGTGCCACTGTCCCCAGCACACATGTGCATTTACAACCTTATCTGTCAAAAGAGTAAGGCATGAGTGATTAGTTGAATAAAGCCATGCCGGATTAGGTGGACTCCAAGTCCAGTGACTTCTGCCCTTCTAAATGATCAAGTAGATGCACAAGAGCCCAGAGAGATAGATGAGAGGATCATGGGAAAATGGTGGCCCAAGACAGAACAACGCGTCTTCCAGCCAACATTCCCAGTAGCCACCCAGAGCTGGGAGAACCAAGGAAGCTCCTGCCCAGGAGCCTCTGGACAGAGCACAGCCCTGCCGCACCTGGACTTCCAGCTCCAGAAGTGAGGCCCCTCTGCTCGTAGCCTCTGCTGAGCTCACGGTTGGAGAAGCGTGTAGAGCCCTGCGCAGAAGCTGAGATGCGCAGCCCTGCCTGCCTCCTGTGCCAGGCTCACGCAAAGCCTGCGACAACTGGCACCTCACACTGTAAAAGCCAGGTGGCCGCTGGAGGATGGTTGATGAGCGTCCACCTGGGGTCCTCTACCTTTCTTTCCAGCTATAGCTCAAAACTCATCTGAGGTTTGGTGGGGGGAGAGCATGGCCGGGAAGCTAAGCACCATCAGGGTCTTCTTGTGTCCTCTGTGAGCACAGACAGGAGGCCCAGGGCTCGGACAGGTCACATTGTGTGCCACAGCAAGACTAGGTGACTTTGAGGTGCTTCCACAGCATCACAAGTGTGACAGCAGGGACACTCCATGTGGGCAGGAGTGAGGGTGTGTCACATGCCACAACAGTCCTCAGAGCTGCGTTTCAACGATGCAGAGAGAGGAAGCTGTGCTGACTTGGGCCTCCTGCGATGCTCAGAGCACCTTCAACTTCAGTTTCAGTCACTAGACCTGGGGACCGAAAAGAGAAAAGCTTTCTGCAGTTAAGCCCACCTGGGCCAAGCACTTTTTCTTTGGCTTTTTAAGACCTAGCTCCTCCTAAAGACTGTTTTATTCAGCTTCCTGTGGGCATATAATTTGATCTTAGTGCTGGCCTGAAATAGGGGAAGGTGACCACTTAGTGAACTAAACCCCCAACTTTGTACCTGAAGAGCAGGGCTTGCTGAAGGCACAGGCAAATCCTCCCAGGGCCAGAGAGTTCTTGCGTGGGAAAGCATGTGTCAGAGTGCCTGGCTCCTACAGAGGGAGCTGTGGGTCTCACAGATGCAGCCTGGTTGCTTCAGAGCAGGGTAGTGCCTGGTACTGGTATTAGAAGGTCACTGCAGTTCTTCGCATACATGCAGAAGGTTCCAGAAACTTCTGGCAATGTCTCGGGAAAACATACAGATTCATTAAGGATTTTTTTTTTTTTTTTGATCAGGAATTGTGATTTTAAAAAAAATTTCACTGAAAATTAATTTTCTTGATTCTTGAGTTTATGGACCTCCTCAAATCCGAGTGATGTGTAGGGACATGATTTGGCAGCGTATGTGGGTGGCTTGGGATCTTGAGTCCGGACACTATTTCCAGGACTCCAGTGACCCCCACTGATACTAACCCACATGTCGATGGTGCCTGTTTTTATCCAGCCCAGCTTCTGGGAAGCCCGCCTTGCAGCAAAGAGGAGGCTGCCTTTGACTGGGGACCTTTAATGATCCTGAGCCTGGGCAGCAGGACCATGGGGCTGTGGAGAGGCCCCTGCCCCCATGTCACCTGAGAGGAAGAGGGACTTGGCCAGTTCTGGGGAGCCAGACACACACAGGATGGCAAAAACCCACACCAAGGGTGGTGAGGACCATCCCTGTTTATTTCTTTCTAGCTTGTACTCTGCTGGCACCGTTCTTAAAATACCCTTCCAGAATGCTAACAGACAAATGCATGGAAAGGCAATGATTCAGTTCCATGATATTTAGATAGTTTTACAATTGCATATCTTGGAGAGCTGTCATAGTCCAGCACATAAAAACAAGATTTGTTTGCATTCGTTGTTTAACCAAAATAAATCTTTATATCAGTCATATTTTATTGACATCAAACTAGCTAAATGTAAATGAAAAGTAGTCTATATTTTTAGACTCCTTAGAAGAGAATGCACGGAAGGACGACAGTGTCAGTCAGCTTCCCTGTTGCTAGGACAAAACTCTGATCCTCCCAGTTAAAGGGGAGCAGGCTTATTTGATGCATCGTTCCAAGGGATTCGGTCTATGGCCAGCTGGCTTCAAGGCAGGGATGTCACCGTGGAAGGGTGTGGCAGAGGACAGCTGTTCAGTTCATGGCAGCAGGAAGTCAAGAAAGGGAAAGATCCCAGAGAGAGGGACCAGGGAGCAGAGCGAGACCCTGGGTTCTCGCCACAGCCCCACCCTGTTCCCACCGGTGTGCTTTGTGATCCCCTACTTGGCTCCCAAGCTAGGAAAGTGGGCCACAGTGAGCTTAAGGGTCGCAACAATGTACTGCTCCTCTTTCTAATTGTGAACTTTACAAATCCCTCATGTTATCTCATGAAAGAAGACAGACGGTGGATTCCAGCACCATTCATTTATCCCTCTGTACACATGTGCCTTCCTCACCCGTGTTCCCTGAGTAATGCCGAGTGCGGATGTCTACACTGAGGTGCTATAAAAAATGAACTAGGTGGACCGTCCGTGGGGCTTGTAACCTGTGCCACCATGCGCTCTTCCATGTGATGCAGCTGTAAATATTTCTCAGCAGCTTTAATACTGTCCTTATATAATGTGCATGAAGTATTTTATACATATATGCATGTACACATGTGCACATAAACACACACATGCACATATAAATGTGCTGGCCATGCAGCACAACCATGAAAATTTAAAACTAGACCTAGTGGAAAGTATTTATCAACAAATAATTCCTAGGGACATTGGGAATAACGAGGTAATAGAAGTGGTCGGTGGATTTCAAGTGGTCTGACCTTATGATGCCTCTTTTTTTATTTCTAGTCCATTAATTTTTTAATCTCTGTGATTAAATTACTAAAGCAGAGACCAAGTTTAAATGATCAATAATGAGTGAGGTTTGCTTGATTTTTTATTTATAATGCATTACTCTGATGCTCCACTTAACACTTCGGAGGCCTGGAAAAGTCTGTGAATAAATGAAGCATAGCTGGGTCCTTCATTATATCCAGGAAATTGTGAAGATGCATAATTTGTTGTGAAATGTGGCCACGTGAGATGGGGAAGATGAAATCAGAGGTTTCCGGTCATCCAATGAAGCTCATGCTGGGGTCAGCCTCAGAGGATGGAGCAGAAGGATAGCTAGAGTCAGGGGACAGGGCGCAGGGGCTCCAAGTGCAGCAGGAGAACATGCCACTGTGTGTGGTACAGAACATGGGTGCTTGGGCTTCTGTAAATAGGTAAGGACTGTTCAACATTTGAGATTTAAGGAAGTGCAATGCATGGAAGTTCTTTTCTTCTGAGCCTCATTTTTCTCACCTAAAGTTTCCTGATTTTTAAGATCTCTTCTGGAATAAAAAAAAAAACAAAACTCCATAATTGTGTATTTTAGTAGATAAAATTGGTTAAATGATTTCTCTATGAAATGGCCTTACAATATAGTTTTCTCACTGTTGATTGAATAAAATTTCAATCACACATGCCCAGGAAAATACCTAATATAAGAACAATATTAAAGCTGATGAAGAATATTTATAGCTAAATATTTACTGTAAGAACAGTCCAAGCCACATTTACTCTGGCCTATTTTTCAGGACAAAGCATGACCTTTTGCAAGGGACAGAATGGCTCTTCTCTGTGTCCTTCGGAGGACACCGCGGTTCTAGCTAAGCTAACTTGATGGGAGAGTTGCAGAAGAACCTGACCCCCATGGGAACCTAGTCTGTTTCAGTTACCTTTTACTCATTGCAGGAATAAAATATCCGACAACCAAAATTAAGGAAGGAAAGGTTTATTCAGCTCATGGTTAGTTTAGGTTTCAGTCCATACTCCACCAGCTCCAAAGCAGACTGGCACAAGGAAGAGGGCAGCAGTTCATGGCAGTGGAAAACAACAAAAAGAAAAGGAAGAAGCTGAAGCTGCTGCATCTATCAAGCCTTTCTTCCTTTTATACTGACTGCAGACTAGACCTCCTCCCAGGAGGTGGCACACAGAATCTTTTCTCCACTCCCTTTTATACCTTTCTTGTGCTGCGTCACTCTAGAGCAGGCCCTCCACACCTTAGGGAGAGGTCTATATGCCCCAGGGCATGGAGTCCTGAGCTGATCCAGCCAAGCTTCCAATCAATGTATCAACCACCACAGCCCCACACAGGCCTCATGTGAACTTGGACCCCACAGAGGACTCAGATTTAAAAACTGAGTAAAAATAAATAAATAAATAAAATAACAACTGAGTAATGTGGGCCTTTGGCCATGATTTCAAACCCAATTTTAGAAGACTCATCGCCACATTGGAACATCTTTAAAAAGTTTCAGAGAAACAGGCGGTGTATAAGCAGTCTGGGGAAGCACAAGAGCTGAGGGCTGCACAGCAAACAACACTGCTCTTCCAGCTTGCCTGAGACCAGATTTTTCTTTCCTCCTCTTCCTCCTCTTCCTCCTCTTTCTCCTCCTCCTCCTCTTCTTCCTTTAACTCTTCCTCTTTCTCCTGCTCCTCCCTTCCTCCTCCTCCTCTTTCTCCTCCTCCTCCTCTTCCTCCTTTAACTCTTCCTCTTTCTCCTGCTCCTCCCTTCCTCCTCCTTCTCCTCCTCTTCCTTCTCCTCTTCACCGTAGTGAAAGAGCTAAAGAGGAAGAGCATTTCTGTCTCAATATTCTAGGCAGGGAGCAGTGTTCAGCAACATAGAAATAGAGTCTGAATTCATCCTAGTAATATTTTCCATAGTTTCTGGATGAGCAAATCATTTTAGTTCATCCAGGGGTGTGTGTGTGTGTGTGTGTGTGTGTGTGTGTGTGTGTAACAATATTAGGCCATGAGCAGTTCCATGTTATTTAAAAATAAGGTAAAACAAAATAATTGCAAAAAGTACTTTGAAATAATTAACTCATGAATCACAAGGGCCTGTCTATCCCACTTTCCAGACTTCTTTAGTTCAGCTATTACTTTGACTCCATATTTGTAGAAGCATCCCTCTTGCATCCAATGATTTGAACTCCATACAAATATCATCATGTTGGGCCGTTGCACTGGCATCCCACATGCTCTTAGTTATTCCCAAGACCAGAGTGAAGTAGAGTGGTAACAACATGCACAGAAGATTGGCTCCTGGTATCTGAACAGTCTAAGTTCAGTTAACAACTCATGATTCCTGCCAAGAGGAAGTCAGTGTGGAGTGAAAGAACTCCTCCACGAAGCCTAGAATGTGAATTCTATCTATGCTGAGGGAAATACAAGCCCACACTGCCCTACTGATGCAGCTCAGAGGGCACCTCCAGTGCCACATGGGGGAGGGAAACAAGTAAAGAAGGAGAGCTAAAGAGCCTCGTCATTACCCTGCAGGCAGATAAGGTCATGGAATTGGAGAGGACAGTGAGAAACGTTTTAATAATCTTTTTACCATGATGAAACTCTGACCTAAAACTGTGGTGAAATGAAGGGAGAGGAGGAAAAGATGAGAAAACACTCAGAGAACAGAATCATCAAAACTTTGTCATGGATGCCACCTGGGCTTTGAAGGAGATTTCAAGGTCAAAATCAGTCCGAGGCCCTCTGCTACAGTTGTTTTGAAAAACAAAATGAACAGCAATATTACAGAAAGTTGTTCAAAATAATCTAGGTAATACAATGATAAATATATGGCTTGTAAAACAGAGACTATGAAATTTACTAACTTGATTTGTGAGTAGCATTACTGTAAATCTAATAAAAGTTATTAGAACTTAAAATAAAATGTGGGAAGGTGGCTGAATACAAGCTAAATGTACAAGCAGAGTTTCTGCTTTCCTTGTGTTAGAAATAAAAATGGAAGCAAATTCGTCCTTCTTTTGCCCAAACTATAAAATACTTAGTAAAATTCTGAATAAGAAATATAAAAGTTCTATACTACTAATCATATTATAGCACTTCAAACAAAGTAGAGGCAGATTTTCAATATAAATATTATTCTCCAAGAAGTTTTAGGTCACAAACAGATCAATTCTTCCCAAACAGTACCCATATTAGAGAAAATGTTATTTTGTCTTTTATTTGAAAGACTAAAGAGGAGACAGAGATAGCTGTCCTCGGCCAACTGCTCACACCCTCACATACCCGTCTGTTCAGTTTGAGGCCACATGACCAGGTCTGGCCTCTGGGTTGTACTTGAGAGTGAGTGTGGTTTTCTACTTGTATTTGTTTCACAAAGACAAACCCAGAAAGAGCATTTTGACACAGTGGTTGATGCACAAGTTGGCGGCTGCAGCACTGGACACCAGCTGCAGGAGGTGGGCACTCACCCCGACTCCCCACCCCTGTACTGATGTCTATGGGAGCGAGAGTTGCTCCTGTGCCTAGTTAAGTCTGAGGACTTTGAGGTTAGTTATTTCCTCTCTGCCTTGCCTAATCTGACTGAAGCAAATAAGAACGCAAATGTCTTAGGGTCACCAGTACATCCTAAATATTAGAAGAGCAAACAAACACCTGTCTGGTCTTAATTTAAGATGCACATACAGCCAATTAAGAGGAAGGGAAGCACAGCACAGGACTAAGAGTAGAGTAGGAGCCTACCTGGGAATCAGACCCACAGCTAATGATGAAAGCCAACAGATCATGAAGTGAACAGTTCAGTACAGGAGGCAGAAATGGGTCGTGTGGTAAACGGTGTTGGCATAATTATCTGTCCATCTAGAGCAGACAGAGCTAAAGATCACTTATGTCCTATAAGAAACAAAGTCCTAAAAAATATGCAAAATGCGTGAAACTTTGAGATCCTCCTTAGAGATGTCTATCCTCTTGAAAACCAAAGAACTTATGCAAACCTATCCATCTACCTAAATTTCTCTTCTTTTCTTTTTTTAAAAAATGTAATTAGTACAGGGTCTACAGGGTCTTACTACACAGATTGGACTTGCAGTGATCCTCCTATTTTCAGCCTCCCAAGCACTGGTATTACAGGTGCGCACCACCAGGTCCAGTCTCAAACGCCATCTCAGCACGCCCCAGAGGCAAGACCAGCACGGCATGCTGGGGATTGAGCCCCCATCCTTGCACTTGCCAAAGCAGGCACTTTGGTCCACTGAGCTATCTGGCCAGCCCCCAGATTTCTAACATGACAAAAACTTTCAAAGACAAATAATTATACAGGAAAAAAGTTAGGACATCCACAAATAAAGTGGGAGCATCACCAGGATTGTGTAACTAGATAATAAAAAAAAAGATTTAATGGAAAATTAACTTCAAGAAAAATAATCCAGTTGGCTAATTAACATGAAATAATGTCAGCAATGTAAATTAAGCCAATGTTGAGAAATTTTTTTCTTTTTTCTGTACCAGAAATTGAACTGAAGACCTTGTACTTGCCAGGCAGACAGTGTGCCACTGAGCTATAGCCCCAGCCCTGAGACACTTTCTCTTTAAAATCTGATACAGGGTCTCACTGCACAATTCAGACTCACAGTGATCCTCCTGTCTCAGCATCACCAACACTGGAGTTACACATGTTTGCCACCACACCTGGCTTGGGGCTAGTAAGGCATGTGGTATCAGGATTCGAACTCAGGTCCTTATACTAGCCAGGCAGGCACTTAAACTGTCGAGCTATTTCCCCGGCCCATGAGAGACTTTTTTTAGGTGCTAGGTGTTAAACTTAAAGCTTTCTCTTACAAATCTCTCTCTAGTCTAATTTTAATTCCAATGTTAAATTTTTTCCCATAATTTTATTGACAGACAAATAGCAATGAGACAGTTTCAAATCAAACTGGTAGGACAGTTTCAATAATTAACACATTGCATACATTCCTCCTAGTGGTTAATTGCTGTACAAGATGCAGACATGATATCCTGTTTACAAACACCATTAGAACAAATCCCTCTATTCATTAAGAGAATGTAACTATATATCTATCCTAACCACTTTGAATACACAGATACAAAATGGACATTCATTTATATATCTCCTTTTTTTTGTTTAGTTCTGTCATTTGAATATTATAGGTGTGTTAACTAATTTTAAATTTTGAGACATGGTTCTGCTAACGTACTAAGGTGCCAAGGTTGGGCCCAAACTTGCGATCCTCCTGCCTCAGCCTCCCAAAGTGCTAGGGTTATAGGCATGCTCCACCAACCCTAGCTAAGACATTTTTTGTAATTCCATCAATTCATCAAAATTTTAAAAACACTATTATAGCTGGTATAGATGAGGGTACCTGAGAATAATCTCCTTTGTAAATTATTGATAGAAATCTAAATTGCTGCAGCGTAAGGGAGAACCATTCCTTAAACATATTCATAGCTGCCTTTCCTTTGAGATTATCAACGATAAAGACATAACATGCAATCTAGCACTCTGCAACATGTGGCTGGCAAGTTCAAGCTCAGCCTGGGTAACCAAATGATTTATTAGAACCTTGTCTCAAGATTTATAAAAAAATAATAATAGTAAAAAGATCTCCAGATGTAGTTTGGCAAGAAAGGCTCCACTTCGATCCGTGGTGTAACTATATCCAGCAGCACTGCGTCAGGACGCCTGGACAAGAACACTGCATGCTTAAAAACACCAGGATTGGGCCCACCGAGATAGCTCAGTGGAATAAGCGCCTGCTTTGGCAAGCACGAGGACCAGTGTTTGATCTCTGGTCCCACAAACCGCACTAGCCCTGCTCCCAGGCACAGTGAGCTGATGATTGAGTCCGGGCATGGTGGTGCACGCCTGTAATCCCAGCGCTGAGGAGACTGGAAACAGGAGGATCACTGAGTCTGAGCTGAGTCGTGAGACCCTAGACCAAATACATAAATGAAAAACATAAAAAGAAAAACATCAGGAGTAGTGGAACACCTGTGAGCGGGCTGTAGAGCAAACTGAACTCATCTAACCACACAATGAATACCTTGTGGGTGTCCCCAAGAGGGAGCTAGGGGACTTGTCCTCTGTGTGTGGTGTGAAGTTGGTGCTCTCACTCTCAGTACAATGGATCTGGGATGATAATTTTTCTGCAAACTGAAGTGACAACCAGAGGAGCCTCTTGGTGTGCGCTGCCCACTGTGTGTGAGCTCTTGGACAGCCCGAGGTGGCTGCAACTAGCACAAGTGGCCAACAGCAAAAACCCTTGGAGCAAACCTCTGCAACAGAGGAGACTGGACACACCTTTTAAGAAGTGCCATTGAGCCCATCTCTTATACAAGCAAATGAGCACATTTAGTTTTTAAATTGGTCAAGAGGATGCAGCAGGAAAAACACTGATACAGATAGCACGGAGGGGCAATGAGCAAAGTGTCCTTCCTGTCATCTTAGAAACACAAGCCAAGAGACCTCACAGAGGAGCTGGGCTGCTGCCACCCAGGCGCTGTGGAGATTCAGGTGGGTCTTTGTCCACAAAGAAGGAGCCGGATCTAACAAAATGCCCCAAGAGGGCTGTGGCATGGGCCTACACTGATATAGTGATGGGTGCTGGGACAGACCCTGGCTCAGCTCTGCAACTCTGCAAACTGCTCCCATCATCCCTCAGGGTGCAGAGGGATGGGCTCTTCCCAGTCACTAAGGCTAAGTCACAGCATGCTGGTCCCGCATTGGAAATGTGCAGAATCTGCTTATAACCCACCCTTCTGCATATTTTAAACCACCCCCAGGTTGCTTAAAATATCTAACAGAGTGTAAATGCTATGTAAATGCTATCCTGGTGTGGGGAAGGTGAGGGAAGATGTGTTACCCTGATGAGCACAGAGGAAAGGCCAGGCGTGCTCAGCACAGACTCACTGTTCTCATGTATTTTTGACCCACACACTTACGTTTGCAGATGGGGCTCTGTGGACAGGGAGCTTGGCAGGACGCACATGCAGGATTACTGGCCACAAGATTTTGTGCGCTGACCTCTGTGTGCGGCTGTGTCCCCTAGTGACTCTCAGCCCTGTCTGACCAAATGTGTGCCTCAGGGGCCAGGGCAGCTTCTCCTCCGCCAGCAGCGTCTCCTCAGCTTCGCAGGCACAGCTCTAACTGCAGAGGTCTTTGGTGGGGCTGAGGAAGCTACAGCGGGGCCACTAATTGAGATGCTGAAGCACAGGCCACAAGGCGCCCCTGCCCTGGTGTGCACAGAGCACGCTTCACTTGCGAAGGTCCTCAGCAGGAGCCCACGTGGCAGGCAGTCGGTGACACTTGGGATTCTCGCTGTTCCCATACAGCTGTCACCTCTCTGAGCCTCAGGTCCTTCCTTGCTAAAATCTGCAGCCCTGTATACCTTAGAGTAGCAGTTTAAAGCTTCCTTAGGCATGAGGTAAAATTCTGTTTATCAAAATTATTTTCTTGAAGATTAGAAATTTTTCTGGGGCATAAAGTAAATGAATGGAAATTATTGACTATTTTGTGTTATGTTGTTTTTCAAAGTGAATGAAGAAAAGCTGCTTGTTTCTATTGTAATTAGGTTATTAATTAAACACTATCTACAGTAAAACATTTGATATTCCTGAGGTGCATTAGCTCTAATGATAATGATGACAATAATAGCAACAATAATGGATGTCATAAAAGATAATTTGACTCCAGATGAGCATGTTGCTGTTACTCACTGAGCTTAATTATTCCGTGGACCAAATACGTGGCTAGTGAAATGATTACAATGTCCTGTAATAGTTTGCTAAGGCTGGACTTTTTTTAAAACAAAGCTGTGGACCTCTCTGACAGTGATATAAGTAAAGACCTGGAGGTACCTGCGTGTCTTCCTTTTGCAGTCCCTAAGCAAAACATTTTAAAGCACGGTACCAGTGTGCCTCGGTGGGGCCTTCTGAAGTTACTTCTGAGACCATTTCTAGGAAATTTTAACATGGCATGAAATTATAAGCAGTTCTCTGTTTTCCTCGTAACTGTCAAAGTCTGAATAAGTCCATGAGGTGAGGATGGATCCGTGACAGTGCTGTCACAGATCCAGCAGCCTGAATTTGCAGCAGTGCAGCGTGGTAAGATTTATTAGCACTACTAAGTAGAACAGCTACCCCAGCACACCCACTGCCCCAAGGCAAGTGTCTTGTCAGCCCTGCCATGAAGGGAAGGGACCGTGAGTGAATCAGTTCAGCAGGGGACTCCACCAGCCTTACCTTAGGAGCAGGACTGGGCAGACACAAAGGTGGCCGGCAATGGCAGCAGCTCAGTGTGAGCTCAGACCAGCAAGTCCGGTCCCAACTGCATCCATTTTACAAGTAACAAATCACTAGGAAGCAGAGGAAAGCAGCAACCCAGGACAGAGGCACTGCCTGGAGTGTCTTCCCCGACACCTGGGGCTGGGGCTCCCCAAAGTGTGGTCCAGGAAACTGGGATCCCCATGGACAGGTGGTTCTGCATTAGCCACCATGCACTGCAGCAGGAGATGAGTGTGTCTAGGTAGAAGGCATGTGCAGGGGTGCTGTACTGCCCTGGGTTTTGTTCTTGTTTTATTTTTATTTTTGTAAAGTTTGTCAGGATTCTTGTGAATGGAATCTCAAGAATGAGTTGCAGGATCAGTGAGGGCATGTGGATTTTGGAGCCACCTTTGTTTCTGAAGTTGCTGGATCTTTTTCTTGCAAATTCCCCAGAGCAGGTAAGCCCTGGGCATCTAGTGTCCTAGCAGTCACTTAGTTCACATTCTGGAAGCAAAATGTTGCAAGGGTAAAATGTCACCACTCTGCCTTCACCGATTTGGAACCTGTTATGAATTCAGACCCAACTGAAGATCGTGTTTGTCGGTTCCTTATCCATGGAGAAAGGGTTTGGTAAGCAAATTAATGCAGTCAGCCAGAGCTTCCCATGCTGCACCCAGAGATATTAATAGGTATCCCATGAAAAACAAATTTCATGGGCAGATAAGTTCAGAAGTCCCAGTGCGGTGTCCATCCTGAGAGACCAGGGAAGCCTGTCGGCACAACGAAGGTCCAGGAGGACTGAGGAGACCAGTGAGCTTTCCTCAGGTGAGTGCACAGTGGTCCACCATGGAGACGCCCTCACCTGCCTCATCCCTCTCCCCAGAGTAATGACTCACAGGACCTTGGTGAGGGCTGTCCCAGAGAGAGCAGTGTTCTCTCTGTTATGTATGGAGTTTTCTAGCCATAAGGATTCAGTGGGAGAAAGGAAGGGCTGGGGAAAGGAGGGAGAGCCAGAGGACAGTCAGCTGAAGAAGCAAAGTTCCTGCTCCCACAGTTCAGGACCTCAGGCATGCTGCGTGGCTTTCTCTGACAGAGAGGATGTGAGCCGGTGTGGGACTCTAGCCTGACTCCTTCCTCAGTTCCAGAAAAATCACCAGAACAAATCTCCTTCTTCCAGAATCAGGATCTATATCGAGGCGGAAATAAACACAACTGCACAGCAGCTGCTGGTGTCAGGGAACCACCAATGTAAACACTTAGGTGCAAATCATATCCAACTGCTGTTTATTCAAAGGTGCTTCTTCTATGTGGAGAAGTTCGAGCAGTCCATTGTATATATGGTGGAGAGCAAAGAGATTTTAAAAGACTGATTTGTGATTTTGGATTTTGCCTCTTCAGGTTGATCTCTATAGCTTGGCTTGGGTGGTCACCTCCTACCTGTCTTTTTGGGCCATTCAGAATGTCTGAAGAACTTCAAAAACAAACATGGGGACAACTTTTGCCCAGGTCTCCCATAATCTGTTCAGCAGAACCCCCAAATCTCATGCATTTAATTCAGTCCTTAAAGCTATGCACAGACTCTGTTTTATTATGGTAAAAGCATGTCACATCAGATATGCCCTCTTAAACATTTAAGTGTATAACACAGCATTCCCAGTCATAGCCCAGGATTGTACAGCACATCCCTGAAGTTGGCCCATTGTGTGTACCAGCAATGCACTGGTCCCCCTCCCTCCCGCCTCTGGTCACCTCCACTCCTCCCAGGCTCTCTGAATAGTCTGGAGCCTGCTGGTTGGTGGAGCTAAGTGGTATCTGTCCTGGGACTGGCTGCTGTAGGGTCTCCAAAGTCCTTGAAGGGCTGCTATGTGTTACAAATGCTTGCTCAATAGAGGATGTCTAGCTGTCTCTCCTCGGTGGTTCACTGGGAATAAGTATAATTCCAGAGCTTCATTTTGTTGTAGGCAGCTAAATTACATAGAAATATTATAGGCAGTCAGACAGGGCTAGACCCTCAAAAAGACAATATAGAAGACAAAGTGACTTTGCAACTTTGGAAGAGATAGACACTCCCCACTGTGGGCCAGACCTCAAGACAAAAGAGTAAACAAATGAAGCCACATACTTCCCTAGGAATGGGTATCAGTGACTGATATTCTAAATAAGTATCAAGTGCCTTGAAAGAGCCCAAAAGAGTCACTAACTCAACCCCAATAGGAAGAGGCCTTATTCCATATTCATGCCCCCCTTGCTATGCGACTTGCTTCCCCATTTGATTCTGATTTAATCAATTTCACCTGAGCAATGGTGCTTGTAATCTCATTGGCTGACCATAGTTTTGTCCCACCTCATGCCCACCTAGGCGAGTTCCCATGTTCTCCACCACCTTAGACCTGCCTCACCACATGGTTTTACTCTATAAAAGTCCCTGAAAGAGACAACTTCCTGGGGACCACCTGCTCAGGGTCTCCCTCCAGTCCCTTTCTTAGGAGCTTTCTTTCTCCTAATAAATACATTCTGCTCATAACCTCCACCTGTTCCTAAAATTCATCCTACTGTTTTAGAGACCATGAACTCATCCCAGGTACCTTTTAGATTGGGAGATCATGTTTTCCCCTATGTCATTTGAAGGTCTCTATGTCAATTTCAGGACTATCAGACAACTGTGGCCATCACTACTGTTTTCCTAAGCAAATAGAAAGGCTGATAACTCATCAACCTAAACAAACAAAAGGAGGTCCCTGATCCAAGTCTCTGTCCAGTTAGCAAATCAGCCACAGAAACTTCAAATGCATAGCAACTGTAGCTCTCCAAACCAAGATTAATATAAAGCCTGTCATTTCCAGCCTGTTCACCAAGACTCCTTGTGGTTTTACCACGCAAGCACCCACCTCACCCTGCCTTCAATAACTCAGCCTGCACAGTGGCCGTGGATAAAGTGATCTTCGTCATAGAGATCAAAGAATTAATCAAGCGAAACAGTAAAGAATGATTTCAAAAACCTTTTGAGAGAGATAAATAACTCCAAGTGATGAATTATTGAATCTTTGGGGCATATCTATTTATCAGGCAGTCAAAATTCACCGTTTTAAATCTCATTCCATTTTCCTTTTGGATTAGCTGGTTGTCTTCAAGGTGGCGTATAACCAGCAAGACTGAATAAGCAATCAACTTGTGACTAAATATGTGAAAACTTGATAAATCTATCCTATTATGCTTTCAAACAAACCTTCATCATGTTAAATCGGAAAGAGCTCCGTGATCGAGCTGAGCAGGGACTTTCTGACTGCGTCCTGCCTAGAGTGCTCTAAATAGTTTTGTGATTGAATCAAACAGCCTTGGGGGCTAAATTCTCTCACTTCCATCTCCTGCTGCAGGGGAGGACTTCTCCTATTCCTGAGAGAAGAATTCTTCCACACACTTACTGAATATTGGTCATTGGAGAGTGCTGTTGAGGAAACTGGTGTGAAGATTTAGGCCTGCCTAATTCAGTATAATTTTGACTTGAAGGTTGATCTTCCTATAATTCTCCAAAATTACCCAAACTATAATCTAATTGCCCTTTTATCTGCAACACTTCAGTATCTGTCCACGTGCACTTTTTCCCAGCCTAAAAATTCCCACAATCTCCAAAAGCTATTCAGGGTATTGCCCTGAGCTTTGGTCATTTGCAGTTCCTCCCTGGGAAATGGCCCTTTTCAGGAATTTTTCTTCTTTTTAAATGTAACTTCCCAAGCTGGGTATTCTGTTCTGAACATAAAATGACCAGGAAGCAACATAAAAGAAACATGGCTTAGAAACTCAAAGAATACTTCAGTCTTGTAGGGCCTTTGTTTGTACCATTTGTTTTGTTTTTATCCTGTAGTCTACTCTTGAAACAAGGCCAACCCGGTGAGTAGATGGAAGGCCTGAGCTTCAAGGAGGAATAGTGCATGGCCACCAGTGTGTAGCTGTCACCGGAGTGGGTAGCCTCCTTTCAGTAGGAGAAAACTGAGCCTTCTTCTTCCCAGGCTTGGTGCAGCAGCATTATATTTATACCAACTGTCCATATCCAGGTCCACAGTGCAGAGTCACAGTGGTGTTCCGGATCGCAGCATCCAGCTGGCCCACATCCAGCACATGGGGGTGACAACAGGATCTACATGGCTAGGAGGAACGCTGGCTACGGAGCTCCCTGGCCTTCCGAAGCTGGCTGGGGTGCTACACGCTCATGGCATGAAGGTATGGAAATCGGATCTTGTCCCTGCAGGAAAAACAGGAGCATTTCAGGGTGTGGGGACCGTGTGTCATACCCATCAACCTCCACCGTGGGGCCCTCTATTGTGTTCAGTGTCCTCCTTGGACAGGAGGAAGTGCTCAACTGCATAACAGGTTCATTTTGTCTTGAAATGGCTGCCTTAGGTTTTTTTCACATTAACTTCTGAGGTGACAGGATCTTCTTGTTTATTTTTATTGGATTATTTCCAGAATGACCTAATCGGTACCTTTTGAAACTAGCAGTACATCTTCAAAAGCTATGCCTCAGCTAACAGAGTCTTCCTGACCAGAAGGAGTCCCACCTCAAGCAATATTCCTCGGACAATGCTGAACTGGGTGACACACAGATCACTGAGCTGGGCAGTAGGTTTTGTGCTGATTTCAAAGATATTGGACTGGCGTGAAAGCCTATTTGCCTCCTCCAAAGGGGAGGCTATCTTGAGCCCCTAGGAGGCAAGATTATTAACGGTGTCCCGGAAACATCTCGTGAGCTTCCCTGAAGGCCGTGGGGAGCAGAGCTGAGCCAGTGCCCTGCACAGAGCCCTGTCCCTGAGGTGGGCATATCCTGGGCAGGCACTGGACTCACAGGAGAGGTCCACACACATGCTGTGACAGTGACTCTCCAGTGAACGCAGGCAACACTTCGCATCCCCGACCAATCTGTAGCCTCACATGGCTCAAGGTTACAGTGTTCCAGTACAAGAAAGAAATGTGACCCCATCAGTGAAAAACTCAGAAGCCACGCATTCTTCTGACTAAGAGATAATGCGAGAGGGGGGCAGCATGTATTATAAATATGGAGAGCTTATCCCAAGTCCTTGTAAGTTTGAAGCTCTAACACATCACACCATCCGCGACCCCCTTTGTTGCCGAGCACGAAGTTTGGGTGTCTCATTTGTAACACCCTCTCTCGCAAGGCCCAGGCACCAGCCAACCAAACAGGGCCTTGCCCGAGGGAATGGGCCAAGCGTGGGTGCAGGGCCAAGCTTTCACATTTAAACAAGGTTCCAGCGCGCGCGCACGAATGCACACCGCACCGGCCCTGTCTTTCACTCTTGTCTACGTGGACCCTTCTGCCTCCGACACATCCAGCCCCTCAGTCTGCCAGGCAAGCGGAACCCCCACCCGCCCCCAGCACAGGCTCCCCCATCTGACCAGGAGAGGCCAGGGGCCTCGCCCACTCACACTCGCCTGTCAGCGGCTTGACAGGGTGGGGGAGCCTCCCCACCTTTCCCTGCCCATCAGCGCACTGACAGGTGCAAGCAGGCAGGACCCCCCAATTCATGCCCATCAGCACATGTGATGGACACTGCCAGGCGTGGGGGCGTCTCCAGAGCCCCTCAGTGGAGGGGGCCGCTCATGCCTCCTTGGGTGTCCTCGGCTGGATACCCGTTGCAGACTTGGTTGACGGGATGGGGGAGGGGAGTATTCCCAGCCGGGCAGCCACTGACAGGAAGTTACACCCATCCTGAAGTCCAGCGTCCCCTCTGGTCCCTGCGGGTCCTGCTAGGGTCATCGTCACCAGTGGTAGAGGGCGTGTGGGAACCAGAGGACATAGAAAGCAGGGTGCTTGGGAGGGAGGGGCACCACCCCAAGGACACTAGGGACACAGGAAGAGCATCCAGGAGCGGAAGCAGCCACGACACCTTGGAGAGGGGAAAACTGGTTAGGCGGCCCACGCCTCAGAGCACATCATGCCTAAGAATCCTGCTGTGTGTAGCAGAACACATCCGGAGTTTACGGAGTTTACGATGCCCGGCAAGAAGTGTCATTGTCATGCTGGCTTTTCTGGCTGATGAGGTGGCTGACACTCGCCTGTGGTTGTAGACACAGTTTTGACCACAGCTGAGTCATTGATAAATCAATCAAACTGCAAAATCACCATGCAATCAAATTGCAAAAATCACCATATTTCTGTATCACAGACCTCATTTCTTTCTGTAAGCTTTCTTCCACAGTTTTGCTTCAATTTTCCTACTTCAGCCTCAGATTTTCATTGAAGGGACGAGTATGACCCAGGGATAGTTGATGGTGGACAATGAAGAATGTTTTTAGCATACACCCAAGTTGACTTTGAGTTGAAACCATCAAAAAAAGAAAAAAAAGAAGAAAAAGAAAAAGCAGTGGCCTTCGCAATAGCTCCTGGAGCCCAATGTGGGAACACAGCAAGAACCAAACTGGTGTCATTGTAGGCAGGAAAATGCCAACAGTCTCAAGTTACAGTGGGGTGCTAGGGTTTGAACCCTTAAGCTTTTGCACTGAGCTACACCCCACCAGCCACCTTTTAGAGACTGACCTCCTAACACCTGGGTGCTCCAAGCTAGGCTCAAGCTTGTCATTCTCCAGCGTTTGTTGCTCCTTCGAATCTGCAAATGGCTTAGGTCTTTCCTTGTTGCACTCTAAGTGTCCTCGTCCACAAGATCTCTGCCCAGTGCAGGGCAGGGTCACAGTCCAGCGCAGCTCTGAGAGACGTCCCAGGGCTACTGCATGTTGGAACACTCACTGACTCAAGTGCCTCCCACTGAGCCGACCCACACAGACCTCCAGCTGGGAGTGGCCCCCAAATACATTTGCAGAAGGGGAATAATAAGGGAGAGGCTGCTCCTAGAAGCTGTCCACGGAATTGAGGACATGCTTTGGGGCGTGGTTCTGGAGCCACGATCACTCACCGGGCTCAGACATGGACACTAAATGGCATGGACGAGGGTCTTGGGGAGCCAGAATATTCCTGGTCAGCTAAAAATGAGTCAGCGTGAGCCCACACTTTACAATGCCACCCTGTGTGGCAACGAGCAGGAAGCCGAAAGGTGGACACTGTGGGAGTGGTGTCCACCGTGCTCTCTTTGATTTGCTTAGTGACCAGCTGGGTTAATGGACAAACAGTGTTAGAACACAGAGAAGCTGCCAGCCACACGCGTGGCCGCAGCCACACTTTGTGGCAATCTACATGTTGGAATGTGTGCGTTCTCCTTTAAATGATAAACAGCATTTCAGGAGCTGGAATATTAAACCAGTTATCAATTATTTACATCTGCACTCTAATTTATTCCATCCCATTTATTTAATCATATTAGAGCTCATAGAACCAGGTGAGAGCTTCATGAACTCCCTGGATTGGGCTCCTAACTTTGACGGGGGAAAAGCATATTTCTTCCCAGATTTCTGAAATAAAAAAATGAGGCTAAATTAAAAAAAAAAAAAAGGAAGGAAAGAAATGAGGCTCACAAAAGGGATTTTTTTTTAATGCAAAATTATGCTGATGGTAAATGGTGACGGAAGAAATCCAGTGGTCTTCCCTTCTGTGTGTCTCTGCAGGACCTAGAGAACACCCTCAGGGACAGACGAGCCCTGGGGTCCCACCCTCATCCTGTGCTGGACTCTCTTTTCTATTTCTGCAGCTCCAGAGCACTGTGGTTACTTATAATAGCAAAGGTGTGTGTTGGAGGGCTCAATCTGCTGGCTTCGGGCAATTCCATAGTACTAAATTTGTAAACTCATATTGGCAGACTTCTTAGATTCCTGCTTAGGACCAAGAAGCATACACTTGTAAGTATGCAGCATAAATTTTAGACATTCCAGTGCAACTAAACATGTATTTCTAAAACCAAAATAAAAATATAATTCTGCCCAGTAAAGCTGCTTTTGGAAATCAGTAATTTTCCTAAATTGAATACAAACCATCGTGACAGCACTTGCACTTCCTTCTGCTTCTGTTGTGACTCTGAAGTTCTAATCCATCCCTCGCATGGACTGTTGGAGTTCCCATTATACACCGAAAGGTCCTCCTGTCCGAAAGCTCAGCCCTGAACACAAGCCATTCCTCTTGCAAGGCCTCATCTGGCAGGCCTCCAGGCTGGGACAATGAACACGAGCCTGGTGGGGACGCACGGCACCTCCAGCGGACTGTGGCTGGTGGTCCTTGGCTCCTGGCTCCTTCAGGGTTAGCACAGCATTTGGGTTCCTGATGCCTGCACTCTCTGAGGTGTCCAGCCATCAGACAAGTGGAGTGGAAACCCCATGAAAAGCTAATCCTGAAGGTCTAATCTTACGCATGTGTGGGGCAGTGTCACTCTTCCATGGTGCTAAGCCTCAGAAGAAAAGGAAGCAGAGGCAGTGAGGATGTCAGAATCCATGGAGATAGGCCAGGCTCTTGCTCAGCGCAGACCCTGGCTCCTGCTGCGATTTGGCACACACCTTGCCCTTCATCTGTGTGTGCATCCTGAGCGGCCCTGGCTGCACTGTGCCAGCCCCAGTTAATCCGCATACACTGCTGGGAGAGTGAAGATGCAGAAGGGGGCCTGATGCTGTAGAGGAGCTGTGGGCTCAGGGGGTCCTGTGAAACCCAGATTCCCAGGGCCGCAAGCAAGCGCTGTGTCATTCAGCCATCGCATCCAGGCTGAGGGGGCTGTGGGCAGAGGACTCCATCAAAGAACGAGCTTGATGAACATCTGCGCTTGCTAAAAGAGAAAAACAAAGCACTTGGTCTTGTGACTTCCCCTTCTGAGTTTGGTGCCTTGGGGTGAAGCCCTGTAGGCTCAAGGAGGAAGGAGGAGAAATTTCTGTTAAGGCGGGAACCTAGCTTGGAATCGGAGACCCTGTGTCCCTTTCAGTCACTTCTTGTCATAGTTGAAAGAAAATATTCCCCTGGTTCTGCAAGACTGAGGGCAGACAGATAGGCAGCCTGGACGCTGACCCTCCATGTCTCGAAACCCTGGAGGTTGCTGTCCCTCTGAGGTGTCTGAAGGAACCTCCCCTGGAGGGCAGCCCGTGTTGCCCCAGGTTGGGCTATTATGAAACAAAGAGATCAGTGCTCTGGACAGAAACCCTCATGGAACATTTTCCACATGGGTGAAGGGCTTGAGAGGATGGAAGGGCACTCAAGGCAGAAAATGATTCCCACCAGAAGTGAGATAAATTCATAATAAATTTCCGAAATGCATCCAGCAAACAGCAAGTGACTGGCAATGAGGTCCCCCTGTGCACGCTGAGTAGAGAACACGCTGTGGGCGCTGGGAAATAGGCCCCTCTGATGTGCCTTTGCTTCATCAATCATTTATTATTATATTTTATGTCACCTACATTTTGACTAATGACCCTTTTTATTTTCATTTTTCATTAATGTTACTGTAAAAACCTCATCTATTTTCATTTATGGGAGAGTGATCAGTCACACACTCTGTTCTTGGCACAAGGGAAAAGCCACGGGACTAGAACCACTGCGGCCATATGTCTTCCCTTGTGGAATGAGAGAATCACCAAGAAGACCCATCTTGGACCAGGAGGCCAGCAAGTTGGACATGGCTGTGATAATCTTCAGCCCCGGGTGTCCCTCAAGTATCATAAGAGCCCCTGTGGGAAGATCTCTTCTCAAATTTAGTATTGGGTCTTGACAATATTGGGACAGGTATTCAAAGATCTTATACACAGGAAACTTCACTATGTGCTGCATTCTTCATTCTCCAGAGGTGGAAGGGAAAGGGTAGAGATGTTCCAGGACTTGCCTATAGCAATCCAGATGCCGGGCACAAGAAAAGAAGATGTTTGTCTCGGTCACTTTCATCCCTGGACAAAATACCCAACACCAACACTTAGAGAAGGAGTTTCAGTCCTGGCAGGGTGGGCAGCATGCTGGGAGGGTCTGAGTGGAAGACGGGTGCTTGAGTCATGGCAGGAAGGAAGCAGAGAGATAAGGGTAGAATCAGGGAGGGGGTGGACCTTCTAAGCCATGCTTTCAGAGACCACCTCTTCCCAGCAGACCCTACTTTAAGAGCAAGTCAACTATAATGCACACCCCATAATCTAATCACTTTCCAATACCTGAGGCTTTAGGGGTCATGTCAGACCCAAAGCTTCACAGGGCTGATTCCCCAGTGCTCAGAAGTCATTCACATTTTATGATTTTATATACACACGTATGTTTTCAAATGATCTTGCTACACTGTCAAAGCCAGACTTGCACTCGTAGGCTCAGCAACTCTTCCATCGCAGTCTCCCAAGTATCTGAGACTACCGGTGTGTACTCTTAGCTCTACAGATGTATCCATGCTTCCGAAAAGACCAAGTCTGTCATTTTCTAGACAGTGTGTTGAATTCTCTTGAATGCTGTCTGTGAAGGTCCAGATTTCTACCTGTCTGTCCAGAGAGGGATGCCCAGAGGGCAAGTGAAACATTACTTCTTTTTGCTGCTGCTGTTGCTGTTTTTCATGTTTATTAGGACATCAGTACGTGAGGATTGCATTCCTGGAGGGGAGTTAATGCATATGCACACCACTCCTGAGTTCATTCTGCTCGTTTCCCCCTCTGCTTCCTTCCCCTCCTGCACCACAGGAAGCATCACTCGGCCTGTCTGTCAGGCCATCTCTGGAAGATGCCAGCAGTGGGAAGGGGCTGCACCCTCCCTGCTCCAGGCCCCACTTCTGCCATCAGAGTCCTTTTCCAGATGTTTCCTGTGTGAGGACCCGGTTCTGAGGAGCATGTCTCTGCACTCTGCCTTGGTGACACTGAGAACTGGGCTGAAATCAAAGGCACAAGGGATGACACAGGGAGCCAGCTGGAGTGGGGCCTCCTCCTGCTGAAGATGACAACCCTGGGGCTCTATCACAGCGCACAAGTGACAGAGGAAGCCAGACTTCACATCAGCCAGTGTGTGGATCAGAACACCCCACCAAGCAGCACCCCCTGTACCCATTTCCTTCCATGTAACTCAGGATGGATACTTCAGATGCTGAGCATGCCCACTCTGGAAGTGGAAACAGGTAAGCTGAGACCCGGCCACGGAGCACAGTGGAGAGTGAGCAGTCAGGGGACGGGTGGCCAAGTGTCAGGGACTGAGAACTCGCTCCATGAATTCTCAGATGAAGAGTTGGCAGAAATGCCACCCACCAGCACAGAGAACAGTCGTGGCTTCGTGACATGCAAGGCCCCTCCTGCTTGTGAACCTGTACCCTGAGCAATGGTGTTTCACCACCACTTCTTTTCACACTTCCAGCGTCATGCTTGTTCTTAGTTCCCAGACGCCAGTCTCCCACCAACCAAGCCTCAAATTTGGGTTTCGGTCAAGTTGGACTCTGACCATTCTGTGATCACAGGACAAGGCAGGGTGCACCCTGTATTTTGTGGACTCTCAGAATCAAGCCGAGGCCGAAGCCCTCTCCAGGAGGCAGGATGCCTAGCAGACCCAGCTCTGGGAAGCAAGACCCCGTTCTGAGTCTCCCACCTTCAGAAGTCTGGGAGCAGGGAGCCCTCGCCTGGCGAGCGCCTGGCAGCAGTGTCCAGGCCATGAGCCAGCTGCTCAGCTTGCCCCAGAAATGGGCGCCTCCACCACCCTACAGACACCTCCAGCCAGCTGCGGTCTCCCCGCCCCTCCACACAAAGCTTCACTGTGCAGCGGGCGCACCAAGATCGCCTACTGGGCCTCCTCCTCCAACCTCGTCCCTGACCCAGACCATCAATATAATTCACTGCTGGTTGCACAGTGGATACAGGCGAGAGAGGCATCGGAGTCCCTTCGTGGGGGCTGTGCGGAGGAAAGGTGTGTACACTCACGTGGGAGACCAAGTCAGGCGCAGGGTCAGCCCTCACCAGGCGCCTCCTCCAGAAAACTCTCAGGGCCCAGCCACCCGCACAACCAAGAGCATCGGCCACACGCACCTCCTGAGATCCCTACTGGGGACCCTGGGAGGGAGTCAACTTCCACCCTTAGCCTGGCCAGCACGATGTGGGAGAGACCGTAGGGCTTCAGCTTCCTGAGCCTCAGGACTGAGAGCTTCTGAGGAGCAGAGGATGGCAAGCCCCACCTCGTGGGCCCCGGGTCACTGTGCGGCAGCCAGGCCCTGTCACCGGCCCACAACAGGCCTGCCATCAGCCCTCACCACAAAGACATCACGGTGACCCCTCTGTCTAAGAAGAAAGCCCTCTCAGGACCAAAGAGATGGTGACTGCCATTGTCCCACCATATTTACTGAACTCCAAGTTTCCACAACAATATTTTTCAGTCCTTGAGGAAGTAATACACTCTCACCCTTAAAACGCTGTAAGTAGTCGATAATCCATTATTACAGTAAGCCGTTCACTCTCACAGTAATTATCTAATAACCCCTTATAAAGGACCGTGGCTTCCTAATCTGTTTATAATTATCATTTCAACGATCCCACACATTACTGTCTGACCTTCAGCAACTCTGACCTGATCTTAATTAGCTCTAATATCAAATCATCACTACATAAGAAACTAGCCATGACCAAATGAATGAACCCCAGGTACAGCTAATTTCTGGAGCAATTATCTTTCCATGTAGGGAGATTTAAATGATTATCTGCACAATTTCACACAGTTTTATGTAATTCTGCGACATTATAAATTCTGTTTTAAATCATATTTCAAAGGCAGCACTCCCTAGTCTGGCTTGTCTAGTATTCTGAAATACTCAGCTACAAAATCACAGACATTCCCTTTGTGTTAAGGAGGCTTCGGTGTCACTGCTTTCAATTATAAACAAATCACCAAAACAGAGTTACAAAGTGATAGGTTCAAATCCACTGTGCAACTACGTAGCTGGGTGCTCCAGCAGAAATACCACCCAGGTTGTCATCAAAGGAAATGCTGTGTTGCGCAGGAACATGGAACACAATGTAATGTGACACAGACGACATAAGGGTTAGAAAGCCTAAAGTGTGGGTTAAGGCTCATAGCGCATTTATTGAACTAGAGATTGGAGGATATCTATCATCTTAACAAAGTCAGAAGGGGACAAGAATAAGGGAAGTATTTGGACCTGCGTTTGAACTTGATTTAAACCTTACAGGCACAGGCAGGTTCCTGTGTTTGTGAGTACCTGCCTTCCAGAGGGGAGGGTGAGTTATAGTAGCTTCCAAGGGTTCATTGTCACAGGCAGCTGGGGACACTCAAGGCTACATGCACAAACACACAGCAGTGTTGTAGAAGAGTGCTGGGTGAAATCAAGACCTTGAAAAGAGATGGGGTTAGAAAATACTTGCTTGGCATGGTCTCTGTTGTCAGAATAAGGGAAAAGTGATCCAAGTGAGCTATTTCAACAAGATCCTTTCCTGTTTCCAACCATCGCACATCATGTCATCCTAACCTTCCTGGTCAGAGCTCTTGCCAGCATCTCATCCTGAAAACTGGAATACAGGTGCTGGATCCCTTGGGCAAGTGAGCCCCACAAGGGGCTTGATGTGACAGAGGGCTTTGGGATGCATCCTTGGGGATGCCACAGGGCAATGGTTGCTTTGTGCTGTTGTCAGGGGCCAGCCTGAGCCCCCAGGGGAGCAGAGCCCAGCGTCAGTGTTCATAGAAATGGAAAGGAGATGGCCCACATCTTACAAGTTGCATCACAGGCTGAGGGCCAGCTTCCTTGTAAGTACACACAATTTGAAGTGGTTGCAACTGAGAGGTATTTCAAATGATCGCGCTCTTTAAGCAGGTTGTAAATAAGCGCACATCCAAAGAAAAAGGTGATGGAACCTTCATCTTGCTTTCCTGGGAACAAGAGAAGGGGACCCTGGTTACCCTGGACAGTGGTACACAGCCTCCATCCAGGGAAAACCTCAACTATCAGGCTCCTGCTGGTGGCAGCCCTCATCCCTGAGGCCCAGCTGAGCCCAGCTGGGGCTGATCTTGGACTGGGCCCATGCCAGAATCCCCTGATGTCTGTCTCAGCACTGCCATCAATTTGCAGTGACGATAAAATTATCCTTAACTGCTGGGGGTGTAGCTCAGTGGTAGAGTATTTGCCTGGTCTGCATAGGTCCCTGGGTCTAAGACCCAGCACTGAGAAAAAGATAAAATGCTTTGAATACACGTAAAGCTGCTATTGAAAGTGTGTGTATGGGGGGGGCTATTATGTAATTTCTGATCTTTAAATAGGTATTCTGCATGCTTGCCAGTAGCAAGGCAGGCTTAGAAATTGGAGGTCTCTATCGAAAGGAATCATGCTGGGTGTGTGGAGGTCACTAACCCTCCACGGCTTTGTCACCTGGGGAAAAATGCTCCTGGTCTCCTTGCCACCTCTGAGCCAGCAGTTTAAGAGGCTTTCTGCCAGGGACTTCCCTCCTTCAAAGAAAACCCTCAGGCCTACATTTTCCCCTTTTCTTTTTATCACTGAAGCTCCTAGAGATAACTATCCTATTACATATGGAGTTTGACACTTGGTTTTAATTTATTACTTTAAATATGCGATCTAATAAAAGCTTCTGTCATGGTGAAGTCTGGCATTTCCTACTGGTAGAGATGGGACCCTGCTCACTGACAAAGCCAGAGATCTCATAGCTTCTGCCCCATTGAGGGGGACAGGACGGAGCAAACATCTTGCTTGGAGCATGGTCCCAGCGGAGATCCTAGTGCCCAGCCAGGAGCCATGGAAAGTCTGCTTTGGGGGTAGCGCTGGCATCTATTCATCCTTGGGCTTATTGCTGCCTCCCTGAATTGGCAAAATTGACCACTGTCTTGTGTTCAGTTAGAATTAAGTCTCTATTTGGTAAAGTAAGCAGTAGTCCTTTTGAAAATGTCTTGTTGTGCAGTTTGCCCCTCACACTACAGGTATAAAGGTGCAGGTCTATGAACGCCCACACTAGGGATGGGACCCTTCCAGGTCCGCAGGAAGCCATTTGTTCCCCTTCCCAGCCACAATGCCCTCTTGCCCTGGCAAATGGTTGAATTTTGGCACTAGTTTACAGTCACTTTTTAAAAAAAAATCTGATGAAGTAGGGTGTACTCCCAGACCTACTGTCGCTTTTCCCGGCTTCAACCATTTTGCTTTTGGAAGTGTAGTGCTCGCTGTCGGCTGAGTTATAGCCTTGCACTGAGCAAATGTGCAGAGCAGTTTCCAAAACAGTTGCATCAGTGGCTCCTTGAGGAAAGTGGCTGGAGCTCCCTGGCTGCAGACCTCGGCCTGGCGGCTAGTGGCTCCGAGTCCTGCAGCAGTCACGCTATTCCTCAGGGCCTGCACGTCTACTCCCTGCCCACCCAAGATACTGACCACCTTCTCTTTCATTTCTTTTTTTCCTTTTTCTAAAAGGAAAAGATGTATACTTTAGAATATTTATTTGTAACGAGCCTTTCCAAGGTCTTTAGTTGTTTTTTCTCTACTGAGTTACCTAATCACAATTTCAATACTATAATTATATACAGTTAGAATGCCTAATAAAAATAATTCGTAGGCTTCTCTCCCTAGTTTGGATTTGTTTGTCCATTACATAGTCGAGCAACATCAGCCCCTTATCCACCCCCACTCTGTGGCTTCCTGTCTCGGTTCTTTTTTTTTTTTTTTTCAGAACCAGGGATTGAACTCAGATCCTTGCGTTTGCCAGTCAAGTGCTTATCCTACTGAGCCATCTCCCGGCTGCAAAAGAGTCGGGACCTGGGCACGAACCGGCGACCTCGCGCTCTAGAGCCCGGCGCGGGACCCGCTGCGCTAGGTCGCCGCCTCCTTTCTCAGTTCTTTATCAGTGATCTTGATGCATGACATTCTTAAGTTCAATGTAGCAAATTTATCTCTTATACATCCTGAATTTTCCAAATTACTGAAGTATTTATTTTCTTATGCTAGCATTGTGAATCTATCTATCTATCTATCTATCTATCTATCTATCTATCTTCTTACAATTTCTTTTAGAAGTTTACAATTAAGCTACTAGTAAATCTGCTTCTTCTGTTTAAATTAATTAACCATCTACCTAAAACAGATTCTCATTTATTGTGAGATGAACATCACATTTCACTTCTAGCCTTGAATGTTCACCATTTATTGAGGGACACACTGACCACCGCAGTACGCTGCGGAACCTCTGCACCACATACAGCAGCTCAGCCCCAGTCTGGGTCTCTTTCTCCTTCTCTAGTCCATAATGTGGTGATAGCTATAGCCTTAATTATTATTACTTATAAATGAATCTTGATATCAGATTAAATGATTTTTTCCTTTCTCTTTGAGATCAATGTCTCTAATTTTGGTCTTTTAAATTCATATATAAATTTCTCAAGATTGAATCTTCCAACCATGAGCATTGCATATTTTTTCATTAGTGAAATCTTTACAAACATTCTATAGATCCTAGCAGTCAACATTTGTTAGATTAATTATAATGTATTTGATCATTTATATTGTAGTTATTATTGATATGCATATTTATGTTATTTATATAGAAAATTTTTTTGTATATTAGCTTTATATATGCAAACATAGAAAAATTTATTCCATCAGTATGATAGCTTTTCTATTGAGTTCTCATATCTGTTTACTCTTATGGAATAGCTTCCATTTGTCCTAACTCTTCTATCAAGGGTTAGTAGAAAGGCTAGATAACATTTTTAATATGCAAAAGGAGGAGAAAGGAAGGGCGGGTCAGACGTCTTCACGTTGCCTAGATAGTCCTTAAACTGGTTCATCTGTCTCAGCTTCTGCTCACGTGGGTGCATTTCTCCTTTATAGAACTAAACTCAGGTGTCCTGACATTCTGATGATGGTGGAGTTAAACTGTAGGTGAATGTGAGGAGATAATAGGAAATATTATCCTAAGTGATTGGAAGCTAAAGAACACATTTCTAAATTTTCCTGAGTCACCAGGCACCACCTGCTGTGCCAGCCCTGTCCCCTGGGCATGCTGAGCTGGCCACTGAGACCTGGCATGGTGGTGCACATCTGTAATTCCAGGAGCCCAAGCTGCGCCGTGAGAACCTGTGCCAAATACACAAAAAATAATGATAAAATAATAAAATAAATTTTCATGAGTCAAAAAATAAATTAATGAAAGGTAGAAGTAGTTTTCATTAAATCATTATATACAAACATAAGCTTAGAAAATATAACTAGCGCTGGAATTAGTTGGAAATTCAGATCCTTAAGTGCATATATAAAAAGAAAACAATTAAAAATTAACAATTTAAGAATCTACACCAAGAAGTTCCTATTGCTAGTTTGTAAGAACAATTTATGTTGACTTTTGAAGAATCTGTGAACCTTACCGAAGTGGTGGTTCCATTTTGCATTCTCAGCAGGAACGCTTGAAGATTTCAGGTTGCCTTTGCGAGCCTTTCATATAGCCAGTCTCTTCAGCTACGCCTGTTTAAGTGGGAGTGCAGTTGCTTCGTCTTGTGGCTTTGGCTCGGGTCTCCCTGATCACTACCGTGGACAGCGTTTCTTCCTGTGTTCATTATTAATTTATAAATCTTTTTCACATCTTTGGTCTTCCTTGATTTATTTATTTTAATCTACTTGGTACTATGTGGCTCAGACTCATAGTGATCCTCCTGTGTTCAGCCTCCCCAGCGCTGGGTTTACATGCTTGAGCCACCACACCTGGTCTCTTTGGCCAGCTCAGTGCACCTGAGGGCAGGGCCGGCACAGCATGTAGCGCTGAGGTCAAATGCACTTGCCTAAGCAGGCGCTTAGTCCACTGAGCTATCTTATCAGCCCTTTAAAAGTTGAATGTACTCTTATATTTGCACCATAATCCTACATCAAACAGAGAACATGCTTGCATGACAGCAGTGCTTTAACATATATTGAGGTTTGCTTTATAGTTTGTTGTGTGGTCCATCCAGAAGAAGGCTATGGGTGTGTTTTAAAAGATCATGCATCCTACTGTTGAATGTATTTTTATACCTAGCACACACTTTCTACGTACATGTGCATGATTCATAATTCTGTTGTGCAACATGGGTCATTATTTACATTATTCAATTCTTTAATTTACCTTGTAGGAATCTTATTCCGCATAATTTATGTATCCATTAATGAGACTGGGATTTTGAAATTTGCAGGTACTTTTATTAAATTGTCTTTTTTCTCTTATAGTATATCTGTTTTGTTTACTGGGGAAGTCCCTTGTCGCATATACATTTATTATATTCATCATACTTTCTTGATTAGTTGATTTTTTAATTACAAAATGTCCTGATTTGTAGTAAATATTTGTTTTGTAAAATATGTTGATATTACTATAGCACTCTGGGTGTTTTATGGAGATATATATATATATATATATATATATATATATAAACTTTTTGGTATTTTTCAAATCAACGAAACATCTCCAATAGACAACACGTAGTGAATTCCTTTATCCAATCTAATGATCTCAATTTATTCTATTCACTTTTAGTGTTGGATTAATGCATGCCATCTTGCTATATAATTTCTAAAGTTTGTATGTTTTCTAGATTGTTTTTATGCTGTTTGCGAAACAATAAACAATTTTAGAGTATTATAATACATATCAATCTCTAAAAGTACATTTAAAATTTGGCATTTGCTGTAGAGACTACATGTATCTTAATTCATTGTATCTTTTTTTTATCACTACCAAGATAAATTTGATGAAGTTTGGAAACTGCTTCAAAATGTATACATTTATTTTCTCCCTATTTGTATTACTATTGTTATAAGTACAACTATACTATGTATGAGTTATAACAAATCTATTAATTCAGTGCTGTAATTATTGCTTTATGTGATATATATCCATTAAAGGAGAGAAGTATAAAGTTGCCTTTCCTGCAGAAAGCTCTTCCTGGTCCTGGATCTGTCCAGGAAATTTATATTTGTAATCCCATGGATAAACTACTGGAATCCCATGAAGTTAGTTCCAATGTATCATTTCCAGAGCAACCCCTGGTGAGAATAAAGACACGAAAGCATATTTATAGTCATGGGGAGTCAAAGAGTCCTACATCCAGCCATGATGATGTCTATCAAGAGCAAAGGCCTCAACCAAGGGCCAAACCTGGGTTTTATTCAGTCATGGAGGAGGAGTGACTTGAGGATAAATGAGTGAGAATTATAGAAATTAGGTGAGTTCTGTGAGCGGGGCTAGATAGGAGGCCTGTATTTACCTCTTCCGTATGCAGAGAAGGACATGCAAAGAGTAATCCACAATTGAGATACTATCTAATGTTTTGGGGTCTGGTGCTTCAGCTCTGGTGTATAATCTTTCATGCCCCAGGAAGTCATAGCCTCTATATTGAGGATTGATCCTAGCTGACAGCATGGAGCATTGGCTCTTCATTCTATCTTGGACCAGATCATATTAAAGATCAGCAGGTGGGGGTCATCAGGGAAACACATGTGCCTTCTTCAAAGACTACCACCAGCACCTCTGCTGGACCACTATGCATTGCTTAAAGCCAATTGAAAAATCCTCGCCAGCTCTGTACATGTCAACACATGGAAATAGGGTAAGGCACAGCCAAAATGGAGACAACTACTCTTCTTTCAAGGAGAGTCACTCAAGTGGTCCTGCACATTTATTATTTCTTGTGAGGTCATTTGTACAGCAATAAGATCTCCCATCTTGTTTATCTGGTAATGTCTTAATTTGCACTTAATTTCTGAAGAATAGTCTTACTGGGTAATTAATTTTTTCTCAATGGTTTTTATCCTTCTTTCAATCACCTTATTGAACATATAATTTTACTGCTTTCTGGTTTCTTTGTCTCTTATAAAAAATCAGCTACTAGCCTTACGATGGTTCCCCTGTATGTGATATGCTATTTTTATCATACTGCTTTCTTTTATACATTCACATATTTTGTTTAATCAGCATTGGAATTCTGAGTTTTAAATTCACCTTAGTCAAAGTTCTAGTTCTCTAAAAGTGCCATGCCAAATTCACCCCTCACCATGGTAATACTTCATCTAATCAAACTTCCTATCAATATGAGGGTTCATATGAGGTTTCATAATTCCAATATTCACCAGGACCCAGGACTCACAAATCCCATGTGATCACCCAGCCCTAAAGTAACAAATGCACAGGTCAGACCTTCGCGGTCTAAATATTCAGAGGAAAAGCTCTTGCTGGTCCTAAAACAGAGTCACTTCTGAGGCTCACGTAAGAGCACATTTCACCTGTGGTATCCGTCAGCCATTCATAAATCCTGATTTCTGTTACACATCTCTCTATTGATTATCCAGTTGTCATCATCAGTCTGCTAGCCTCTATCACTGTGACTGTGTGGCTTTTAGTTACTCCTGTGGTTTTGGGGGAAAATAAACAGCCTTAGGTTAAAATCCCATGATGAAAGCATGATATTCCTGACTCAGCTTTTCCAGGGAGCAAGTAGGTCAGTGTAGCTGCTGGCTAAGATACATGCAGCAGACGTGGTCACATACCCAGCAAGACTAGGAGAAGTAGGCTGTCATCATCCTGGGATAGAATCTGGAAGGTTTCAGGATTCTAATGTACATTTTAAAATCTTCCCACATTTAGTTTTTGGAGTGTATTGTAATGATGTCTTAATAGTGAAGAATTACACGTTTCCAGTTTGGAGAGAACAGGAAAATACAGTTATGATCTGTTGTGAAAACTTTTGACTCTGCATCCATTGCATGTGACCTTTTGGTCTTGCTCTTCTTGAAAGTTTACTTCCTTTGTGAATGCTGTGTCTGCATATGTCTTTCCTTTTACGAAGACATTTCAAATTGGACTCAGTTTAGGCATCAGGCAACAAAGCTTTTCTCAACCACACCCACCATAATCCTCCTGGCAAAAATCAAGAAGCCAGCCATGCATGATGGTACATACCTATAATCCCAGCAGTTGGTATGTTGAGGCAGGAGGATTGCTATGAGTCTGAGGCAAGCCTGAGCTACGTAATGAGCTAAAGACTGAATTACATAGCAAGACCCTATCTCAAAAGCTAAACAAAACACAAAAGCCAATGTTGTTTGAGAAGACGCCTCTGGGTGAGCTGAGCAGAATAAGCCTCTGCTGACCCACCCCAAAGTCTTCAAATAGATGAATAAAGACAAGGAGATTCACCACTTCTCTCACTTTCATTAACGTATGTGGCTGCCATACATCTCCCTGGACACAAAAGTGGTAAATAGTACTCACCTAGAGTTTGAGACCCTGACGGCTCCAGAACAGTTTCTCCACTCCACACATGCACCACCACTGGAGGCAGTCCTTTCCCCAAGCAGGTGGTGAGCTGTCCTCTCCTAGGCAACCGGGTGTCTTCCACACTCAGTCTAGACCCTGAGCTTGCTCTCTTTGCTTGTGCCCTTCCTCTACACCTCTGCCAACTGCACAGTGGGTGGAGGTCTTTAAGGCCACTTCCAGCACAGGATCAGGGACACTTCCTGTCACCCAAATGAGTCACTGCTTCTTAGAGCCCTTGGTTCATGCCTCAGGTTCACTGTGCTTTAGAACTAAACCCATAGCAGAATGGAGAAAATGGGCGAATGTGGACCAGATCCTTCAGCAGAAGCTCCTCGCTCTGCACAACCAGTTCAAGAAGCTAAGGGCTCTTTACTTCCACAACTCCATTTCTCCATGAGCCACACCATCTCAGGCAGATGGAATTACCTTGCAGTAGACAGAGAGGTAAAGAGAAATCACAATACTACTAATAATACTCATTAAACTATCCTCGTTAGGTAAATGCAAATTTACTAAGAGAAGGGAAATGCATGCTGATTTTTTTATTTCCAGCAAATTACATATAAGACTTTTATTAGTCTGAAAAGCAAAGAGTTTCTTTGTAGCTTTCATCTATATCTTGGGTCTTTGCTGTGCGTGTCTCACCATAACACTTATGCTCTAGTTCACAAATATGAGGGCTGGACTTGGCTTCAATTCAGGGGAGTGAGGTTTTAGCTCTATCTCCTGATATGCACTGCAGTCCAAGGGTGGTGGCCCTCGGTGACACTCTAGGATGGCCTCTGTCTCCTGACTGCTGTGGCTCCTGCATTCCATGCCAGGGTCTTTCCACCAAGTTGGTTCTGGTTCGCCAACAGCAGGATCTCAGGGTGCCACGCACAGAGAGGAGGGAGTGCCTAGTGTTCAACCTGTTTCCAGATCTGGTTCAAGTGATGTCTCTGAGGTCCTGCTCCTCCCTGCATGACAAGGCCAAGCCCAGACTCAGGGAACACCTGAAAAGGTTCTCAATCTCTTGCACACCCCAACATGTACAGGGCCTTGTTACCCTACTCTAGTCCTTCCTCCCAAGCCAGTCCCTTCCTCCCTTTGTTCTTTGCTGTTTCCCATGTCCATCAATCACTGCCCTCTGCCATGTGCCGCTCTGCCTTGGAGCCAGCCAAGTATGGGCTGAAATCTCCACAAACTGTGGGCTAAATAAACCTTTCCTTCCTTGATCTTGGGTGTTGGATATTTTGTCCCAGCAATGATAGAAATGTTACCAAGACAGTAGGGAATTAGAGGCAGAAAGCTAGCATGGGGGTGGCCTAAGGCCCTGTCCACCAGGCTTCTCAGACCTCCAAGCAGCATCACCCACCCCTCCCACAGGTAATGGCTGTGGTCACCTGTGTCAGATGGCTCAACCTGCCCAAACACCGAGGGCTGCTGTTTCTGGATGCTCCTCCAGGTGTGCACCTGGCTCAGCTCCTCCTTCCCATCACCACGCAGGGGTCACTGTTTCTAGACCAAATCTGTCGTCCTCAGAATCTGCCATGCACTCCTGACACCTGTGTGCCCACACTTGCCCTCTTGTCCATGAAATTCGCCCCCTTCAGCAATGCTGTAGGATTTATTTCCTGGCTCTTTCCTCTGCTGAAGTTAATAAAGGGCAGCAGCAGAGAGTATCATCTCCTGGGTCACTGAGATGTCCCCACTGCCCAGAGTGAGGCCTGTCACCTGAGAGGTATCCGTGGTTGTGATGAAGTTATCTGCTGCTCCGGGATTCTGCTGTGCTACATGGCAATGGGGTTGAAAAGGCAGAAGAGAAAAAAACTCTGAAGAAGTGAAGCATCAGTAAACGTGTGCACGTTCGGTGCTGTCCTCGGGCAAGAGTGACTTCACAACAGACTTATTCTCACTTGGTCCCCAGAGTAAAGGCTGTACAGTAAAAGTCAGGGGACCTAAGCAGGGAGGAAGCTTCCCACCTGAACTTCAGTTCCAGAGGTCAAGCTGAGGGTGGGCCCCTGAGGACCTTGTGGGAAGCCACGCCCCTCAATCTCACTGTGGGGCAGCGTTGCAGGACCTCTGCGGGGTGAAGCCTAACTTCAGGAAAGCGAGCTGGATCCTGTCACCCAGGGTTTTCTTGTGCCTGTTCAAACCAGATGGGCCAGCCTGTGATCCTCAGATCCTCATTCATCCACGCCATGAGTATGCACACACAGAGGCACACACGTGCACATGGGTCTCCCCCCACACATGTGCACATACACACACATGCACACATACACGTATACATACTATCTTGGCCACTTCCTTCTCCCTGAGACACAATTCCAGATGCCTAGATATTAAAGGAGAGGTTTATTTTATCTCATTTTCAATCCACTGTTGGTCAACTTCAAGGCAGGATGGCATGGGGGAAGGGTATGGGGAGGAGAGCTGCTCCTGCATGGAGGACAGAAGGCAGACAAGAGAGGAACGGGCTGGAGAGATAGCTCAGTGAACTAAGTGCCTGCTTAGGCAACCTCAGGGACTGGGATTTGATCCCTGCAACCACATTTCATGCCAACTCTACCCCCAGGCACACTGAACTGGCCACAGAGACCCATGTTGTGCCACAAGAGCTGGGGAGGCAGAGAGAGGGAGAGAGACAGAGACAGAGAGACAGACAGAGACAGAGACAGAGACAGAGACAGAGACAGAGACAGAGAGACAGACTGAGACAGAGATAGAGATAGAGAAAGAGACAGAGACAGAGAGAGACAGAGAGACAGAGAGAGAGGAGAGAGAAAGAGAGAAAGAGAGAGAGAGAGAGAGAGAGAGAGAGAGAGAGAGAGAGAGAGAGGCAGGCCCTGGAGGGAGGTAGACCCCTGCAAGCCATGCCCAGTGACCACCTCCTCTAACCAGTCTCCACCACCCAACCCCTCGTTCCGCTGTAACTCACGATCCACCCATGGGCATCACCACCTGTGACCCAGTTCCAAAGTCCTACAATGAGTGCATGACACCCTAGGGGGATGCCTAGATAGAACTATGAGCCCTAAGTGGGTCCAAAGGTACACACAGTGCTGATGATGGGTTTCTGAGAAACTGTAAAATGCATTCCTTGTTTATTTACTTTCACTCAGGGTATCGATGCTGTTTTTTACAGATAAAAAGAAACAAAGACAAAGACTACAAACGTGCTAGTGTTAGCATTCCTGCTGTGCAGCACAATCCCTAAGCCATAAGGCAGCAGGTTTGTTTGGGGTCTCAGCCCCGGAGGCTTCAGCTGCAGTGACTGGGCCTGAGACAGCATCACCTATCATGATGGGCGCATGAGGCAGAAGCCTGCTCACTTAATGCGACCCGACCCTGAAGCAACGGCCCAAGGGAAGGGCCAGGGTCGTATTGCCCATTCATGGGGACTCCCCTAGTGACCACACTTCCTCCGGGTAGGCCCCACCTTTTAAAGGCCCAAACCCCCTCGCAGTAGCATGGCAGGCTGGAACCAACTTTGCAACCCAGAGACCTCTGCAACAGCTCAGAGATGGACCATCAAAGTGCTCTCCTGGCATAGACTATGTTTCCTAAACAAGCACTGCTGTACATAAGGGGAGCTTCTAAGCTGCCCGCCTTGCCTACTCATAGTTCTATCGATGAGCAGGGGTGAAGACCACGACATTTGTTCTAACGACCCATACATTGAATTATACCTCTTATATAAACTGAACAATATAAAAAATAAGACACTAGGAATAGACTCTGGACCTGATTAGACCTAAGAGACACAAGGGAGAAAGAATGGACTATGCCACAACTTTGGCCACTGAAACAGAACCAAGGGCGATCACGTCACTCTAGTTCCATGGGCAGAGGTACAGGGGCAGAGGAAATAATGGGTTCTCCTTCCACAGGCTCATGGATGGGATCCACACATTACTTGAAGATAGATGATTGAAATAACCGACAGGAAAGCCACCACTCCCCCACCCCATAGGTAAGTCACCAGCCAAGTGGTCTGTCTGGTGGCTGCTATGGCTCGTTCTCCACCTTGAGCTCCGAGGGGTCCTGCCACCTGCCTTCGGTTACCTGAAAGCAAACATTCCCACACCACACTCTTGTGCACTCCATACAGGACAAGAATTTTTCTGCTAATGAATTCCAACTCAAAATATCAACGAGCAATGTCCTTGTTTTCTATAACAACTCTAGAATTAGCCTCATTTTCTGGAAATAAAAAAAAAATCATTTTGAATCTCTGACATAGCCCAGCCATGAGGAAGTAATGAGGTAAGACATTACAGGTGCAGCCAGTTTTCTGGGGTTAGGTGACATAACAGCTGACACACTCCTGACCGGCAGCACACTGTGAAGGCAGCAGACTCCCCAGACTTGTCATGGCTCACAGTCAGCTGGCCGTCGCCTCTCTGGTTACTTTTTACCTGCATTCGAAGGGCTTTCGGGATCTGGTTGGAGGCTGCTGGCGAGACCCTGACCTCCTCTCCAATAAAGGACATCAGACCCTGAATGTCACTCAAGGCCCCCCACAGATGCATCTCTTCTGCTCCTCCAGGGAGGGGGAGGATTTTGATGTGGATTAATGCCAGTGAGCCTCTAACTGTAACATTTTTTAAAATTTTTGAATTTAACCTTTCATCATGCATTGAATTATACCTCTTATATAAACTGAACAATATAAAAAAATAAGACCCTAGGACTAGCTCTAAATAAATGATTAAAATTACAACAAACAATCAATGCTTTAATTAAAATCTAAGAATATTGAACTTGATGAAGGAAAAACAAAAACTAGTGCTTGTGTAAGCACTAATGAGAACGCGTAGCCTAAATAGAAAATAAAAGGATAAAAACAATATATCGAGTGATGATCCTTTTTGTCTCTGAGTAACCACTTTGAAGACAATGATACACAGTATATTAACTGTTATTATTCTCTTATTATTGTGTTAGGAAATTTTATTTTTTAAAATATTTATTTATTTATTTATTTATTTAGTTATTTATTTATTTTTGGCGGAACCGGGGATTGAACTCAGGCCCTTAAGCTTGTCAGGGAGGCGCTTATTCCACTGAGCCATCTCCCCGTCCCAGAAAATTTTATTTTTCATAAAATAAAATTTAAAAATAAAGTCTTATGCTAACCTTAAAAAAATGAAACCACAGAAAGCAATTTCAGTTGTTGTGAATAAGAACCGCGTACACATGCAGGGAACGGCTATGCAATGAGAAGTCAATTCTGAGAGACGATGTACGAATCCAAACTCATATGAGCTTAAAGACACAAGGCTTGGGGCCCGGGAGATGGCTCAGTAGAATAAGCGCTTACCTGGCAAGTGCAAAGGCCTGAGTTCAATCCCTGGTTCGGCCAAAATAAGTAAATAAATAACACAAGGCTGAAGCACATACTCCCCAAATTAACAGAACTACAAAGGCAAGTCCACAAATCTGCAGTCTTGGTAGGTCTTAACATGGATTGTATGGAAACTAATATGTATTTTTAAAAATAGAATATTGAAATAGCATAACTCAGGCTGACCTAAGAGACGCAGAAAAAGTATTAGTAGGTTCACCTCACTGATGTACATAAATATAATAACCATAATAAAATGTCGTCATGCTAAAGACAGAAAATAGGAATGTCATCATGCCAAGCAAGTTATTCACCCAGGATAAAATGTTTAACACTAGAAAAATCAGCGAGAACTGACCAATTAATAACTTATGAACAATCATATCTCAATAGATGTTAAAGAATACATTAAGAAATTCAGTGACTTTTATTAAACCTGTTTGTGTATATGTAATTGTATATTCTTTATATTTAAAATGTATATATTATGTAGGAAATTATAATATCTCCACGTGTAATAAAAACTTAAAGAATTTCATACAAGTCCATGCTGGATAGAACAATGGTACCCTCAAAGATGTTCATGTCCTAGTCCCTGAAAACTGAATATCACCTTTCCTGGAGAAAGCCACTGTCCAGCCACGTTAGGACTCCGGGCCAAGTACCCCAGATTTCTGGGATGGGCTGCTCATCCTGTGGTCCTGGGAAGTGGAGTGCTTTTCCTGGCTGTGGTCAGGAGGCAAGAGCCAGGTGAGACCTTGATGGGTTGGACTGAGGGCTTGAGTTTAGCCCAGGGAGATCTGGGCAGGTTCTAGCCCATGGACAGGCGGGTGACACCGCAAAAGGTTGAGAGTCCACATCTGTGGTCACTTGTTTCGGTGTCAGTGTTGTCACTGGTGAGTTCAAATGATTCTTATTTATGTTTTCCCCCTTCTACTTTATTTGTTTATATCCATTTTTTTGAATTATGGTGGTCTCTTTATCTATGTGAACACTGTAGATTAAGGTATTAACTCTTCTCTTTCCTACTTACTACTTTGACAAATTACTATCCATCTTTTAACACGGATTATGGCACTATCCTTCTATGAACTCTCAATAATTTTTATGTAGTAAAATACTTTAAACTCCTTAATTCTTTCTGCTTTTG
>NW_004524584.1:19757447-19782463 GCF_000260255.1 Octodon degus | reverse complement strand
TTCAATTTATAGTTTTAACTTATCACATCCCAAATTCTCTACAGCTTCTCATTTTTTGTTCTATGTCATTGACATGCCTGCTAATTCTGGTGCTGTTTATGCCATTTTGACTATCCTAATTTTATATAATACAATATGTTTTTGGTCCACTATGGAAAATTCTCCCTCAATCTTCTTTTCAAAATGTACCCCTAGTGAGTCTCCAGTTAGCACCTGCAGTGAGTTTAAGAATTGTCTTGCAAAATTAAAAGGCTTTCAACGTTTAGCTTGAGGTCCTGTTCAGTGTACTACGACTTGACTATTTCTCTGATCCAGAAGTGCAAGATTCAAGACTCTAAGCTTCCCAGAGGATTTTGACCTTGTACACAGTTGCTATGTTTTCCAGCTAAAATTCCCCACAAATATAAACAAATTATTCTGTTTCTTGTTACCATTGTAAGATTTTTTTTAAACAATTTTTTGAAACAAGGCCTTGCTAAACTGCTGGGATTGGGCTCCAATTTGTAATTCCTCCAACTTGCCACTCCCGGTCTCAGCCTCCTAGAAGGCCAGGAGGACAGGCACACACACTACCCCGGGACGTGAGAGCCTTCTATCATGTTCTCACTGGTTTATTACTGTTTTGATTTCTTCTTAAATATCCTAGATGTACACTGCATATTGAGTTCTCAATATGTTTGTGAAAGTTTAAGTTAACTCTCTTGAGTCTCCCCAGCTGGGATTATGTCTTCACTAAAATTAACAGAAAGTCGGATTCCCCAAAGGGATGTGGGCTGGTTCTGTGGTCCCGTCTGATTTCATGACCGGTGTTTCCATGTGCTGCTTCCTTACTGCTGTGCTGAACTTCCAGGCCTGAGGTGAGGGAGTAGAGGTTTGGGCAGTGACTGAACCCACTGGGAGTCCTGTGGGAGAACTGTCCCCACCCAAGCCCCGCAGGACTGAGCGGCCTTCCTGCTTGTCACGCAGCACCGCCCAGGTACATCATCAGCCCTGCCTGCCATCCTCTTCGGGCCTGGCCCCTTCCAGACTGAGGTCTTGGCGAGAGGCGCAGCCTGGGCAACACCTGCAACCTGGGTCCGGGGAACAGAGCTGACCACAAGAGGTGACTGTGGGGAGGAATACAGGCAGTGCAGGGACGAGCACAGGGGTGTGTGTGTGTGTGTGTGTGTGTGTGTGTGCGCACGTGCATGCGTGCACAAATGTGCACACGTTACATGTAGAAGAATCTTTGGGGTCTTCTAAATTTTGGAACTTATCATCAGCAAGCAAGAACAATTTGACTTCTTCCTTTCCTGTTTGTATTTCTTTTATCACTTTTACTTGCCTAATTGCTCAAGTTAAAACTCCAAGAACTCTGTGGTACAGGAATGGTATATAAGTAGTGGTGCTTGCCTGCTTCCTGTTTTTGGAAGGAATGCCTTACATTTCTCCCCATGCCCAGTGGTTTGGTCATATGTATCAATTGCCAAGCCAAGGAACAATTGTTCAAAACCTACTTTCTTTACAGTTTTTATCAGGAAGGGATATTACGTTTTGTCAATGACTTTTTCTGCATCAATTAAGATGATCATGTGATTTTTTTATCTATTCTATTATTTACTGCTATTTTATTTTATTTTATTTGGTACAGGGACTCACTGCACAGCTTGGGCTCTTCCTGTCTCAGCCTACCCAGTCTTGGGATTACAGGTGTATGCATGCTGGAGATCAAAGTTGGGTCTTTACGCTTTGCAGGCATATGCTTAGACCTCTAAGATATCTCCCCAGCACTTACCTGGTGTATTGTATTTATTGGCTTGCATGTATTGAGCCATCCTTGCATCCCTGGACTAGTGCCACTGGATCAGGGCATATGATCTTTTTAAGGTACTACTGAATGCATTTTGCAAGTATTTTATTAAGGATTTTTGCCTTTATGTTCATCAAGGTATTGGTCTGCACTTTTGTGTCCATGTTTGATGTGTTCCTCATAGACTATTTGGAAAAATTATTTTCCTTTCTATTGCATGGAAGAATTTGAAGAACACTGGTGTTAGTTCTTGTTTAAACATCTGGCAGAATTCAGCAATGAACCCATTTGGTCCTGAATTTTCTTTGCTGGGAAGTTTTTATTACTGCTTCAGTCTCATTGCTTGATATTCATTTATTCAAGTTTTTTTTTTTTATCATTTTGGTTCAGTTTTGGTAGTCGTGTGTGTCTGGCAGTTTATTTCTTCTAGATAATTTCTTTATTAGAATCAATTTATTTCTAAGTGATGCCCAGTAACAGTAGGCGTTTAGTGGTATCTACTGTAACACCCTCTTTTTTCATCATGAAGTATATTGATCTTGTCTTCTATTTTTTGGTTAGTTTGGGCTAAGGGTTTATCAATCTTGTTATCTTTTCCAAGAATCAACTCTGTTTCCTGCTCCTGTGTATTGTTCTTTTAATTTCAATATCATTAAACTCAATGCTGATCTTTGTCATTTTTTCCCCTTCTATTCGGTTTGGCTTCAGTGTGTCCCTGTCTTCCCAGAACTGTGGGATACATCATTGGGTTATTTATTTGAGATCTCTCTGGTTTTTTAATGCAGATACTCAGAGCCTCTTAGAACTACTTTTGCTGAATACCAGAGATTCTAGTCTGTTGAATTTTCATTTTCATTTGATTCTAAGGATTTTTTTTGAAGATTTTTAAATTAATTTTATTGAGGAACAAATAGTAATGAGACAGTTTCAAAACAGGATAGTAGGACAGTTACAGTAATTAATACATTGCATATTGTTGTCTTCATAGTGATTATTCGTAGTACAAGACGCAGACAAGATATCTTGTCCGAACACTATTAGTACAAATCTCACTTCTCATAGAGTTAAGAGAAAGTAGCGGTGTATGTATCCTAACTATTTTGTATATACAGATACAAAACGGTCCTTCATTTATATTCCCTCTTTTCATTTAGTTTTGTCAGAGATGGGTATTCCAATGCCATTTAAATATTGCAGGTGTGTGAATTCAGCAAAATTATCCAATATAGTCCAGTAGTCATAGTGGGTTATCCATAGGACTGTGCAGACCTCAAAAGGCATCTCTGAAATTGCTGGGCTCCAGACCTTGTTCCCTGCTCTAGCTGTGCTTTCTACCACCCTCTTAGTTTTTCTATAACTTTATTGAGAAACAAATAGCAATGAGACAGTTTCAAATCAAATTAGTAGGATAGTTTCAATAATTAACACATTGCATATTGTCTTCTTAGTGGTTATTTGTTGTACAAGATGCAGGCATGATATCCTATTTACAAAACTATTAGAACAAATCACTCTATTCATTGAATTAAGAGAATGTAGCTATATATCTATCCTAACCATTTTGAATACACAGATACAAAATAATCATTCATCTGTATCCCCTTTCTTTTGCTTAGTTACATCATTTAAATATTATAGGTATGTGGACTTAGCAAAATATTCCAAAACAGTCCAGTAGTCCATAATAGTATTGGATCTTCTACATGACTGGCAATGTCAGAAGTTGTTGACCTGAGCCCCCTACAGCTCAACATACCAGCATGGCTTTACTTCTTATTTCACTTTCCTCCCTCGACTCTTCAGTGACTCTCTGACAGTTCAGAAGTGAGCTGTTCAATCTTCCTGCATCTGTATGCATGTCATGGAGAAAGCACATCTGGTTATGCTACGCATGAGTATAAACAAATGCTTCTTCTTGTGTGTCTATGTAGTGCATGGACAGAAGGTGTGTGACTGTAAGTCTATGTGTGCAAATGGATATATAGTACATCTCAGTTTATGAACTTAATTTGTTTTACAGTTGTGGCTACACACACACACACATATTCATGTTAGAGAGTTGAGAAGTTGGAGATGCCTTAAGGTAGATCACTTTGCAGAAGAACCCAGAAGGAAGCTGGAGCGTTGGGATACCTGAGTGAGACCTGTCAGGGCCTCCTGGGGCTTAAGACAGTGGCCCCTACACCCTGTCCTGTGTGGGTGGGGTGGCAGGTGCCCTTAGCCACAGGCTTCTTTCCTACTTGTAATTGGGGAAAATCCCCTTCTGTCCTTATTTTTTGCTGTTATTGTTATTGTTGTTGTTGATACAGGGTCTGACCACACAGTTCAGACTCATAGTGATCCTCCTAGCTCAGCCTTCCCAGTGCTGTGATTTCAGGTGTGCACCACCACACCCAGTTTCTGGGCTGGCACAACATGTAGTACTGGGGATTGAACTCGGACCTTGCACTTGCCAGGCAGGAACTTAGACTACCAAGCTATCTCCCCAGCCCTTATGTCTTCATTTTTTTGACCTGAGTTTTCTCTTACCTTCTATTGTACTTTTCTTATGTGCTGTCCTTCTCAAGGAAGGCCTGCTGTCCCTAAGGGTCAGGTGGTTGTCCCCTTGTTTAGGGCGAGGTGATATAGAATCCGAGGGGCAAGCGAGCACCCCACAGTCTGAGCAGTGAGCAAGTGATGGCTGAGTGAGCAAGCTCCACAGTCTGTACCAGGGGCTGGGACCTGGTGCCCCCTGGTCTCCACTGGCTTTCGAGCAGCTCTCCCCAGAATGCGAGCAGCATCTCCTGAGGCCCTCAGCTGACCGCAGCAGACACAAGTCAGCGCCAGATCTCGTCATGGACCATCGACCATATGAACAAGGCAGGACAGGTACAGACACCAGCACAGCCATAGAGACGAGGAGAGTCGGAGCCGAGCCTGCCTCACCCGCCCTGAGGAAAGCACGAGCACCTCCAGGGCAGCACCCATTGGTGCTTTTGCCTGTGTTCCCAGGAGGGTAGCAAAGCAGGACAAGGGGCCTTGGGCCAGGCATGGGATTGGACAGGCACCCCAGTCCAGAGCAGGAGGCCAGGCTGAGGCTCCCCTGGCTCTGAAGGGAGGTCAGGCAAAGGCCTTGCAAGAAGCCCCAGTGCCCAGACTTCTGCATGGAGAGCTGTGGAGAATGGTACTGTGGGCCTCCATGGAAACCGTCTCTTAAGTGCACAGCTCTGCTCTCTGGGTAGGCTGCCCTCCACAGTTATCATGATTGGGGATGTCAGACACTCACATCAGCCCTCAGGACAGACACCAAGCGCCTTCTTGTGACTGGCCCACTAAGAGAGTGTGATGTGAGAGAGCTGCCTGGCACCCAGTGGGGATTTCTAGGGTAGGAGGAAGGACAAGGGAGAACCCTGTCCTTATACTGTCCTGTGTGCTTCCTGGGCTGTCCACCACTATACCACCCAGGGATAGTTAAGAGTCAAATTGGCACCTCTGTCCACGGTAAGGACTGTCACATGTGCCTATCCATCCAGCTCTCAGTTCAGCCCCAGGACACCAGGCAATGGGGAATGTGATCTGCCCCCAGCCAGAGGGGAGCTGGGACCCCTGCCCCACTCTGTTCCACCTTGGATACAGGGAAGAAGCCACAGGCCTCAGCCTTTGTCTGCTCCTATGCACAAGGACACTGAGAAAAGTTCAAGTGGTTCTAGTGCATCCATATACTTCAGAATTATCCAGAACACACTGGAAACCCTCAGGGGCACCTGTGGGTCTCAGGAGGCTGTTCTCTGCTTGTCCCCACTGAGACAGCGCCAGGCTGCATGACCAGATGGGTGTGGTCCCCTGGCACACCCATGAGTTGCATCCATCCTATCCCTATTCTACAAATGAAGAGACCAGGGCCCAGAGGGACACATGTTCCAGTGTCTACAGTAAGGGAGGAGATGCCCTTCCATCCTGGGGTTACTACCTCTTGGCATCCAGAGGATGCTGTGGCCCCTACAGGACAATGGGAGGCTCCTCCCTCCTGTCTCCTTCCTGCCCTTCCTTCCCCTGTGTGGGGCTCACAGGGGCTGCTTCTCATCAGTGCTACACCTGACCAACTGTGCGGACTTTAGGTCTGCTTTGGACTCTGAAGTCCCTACGGCTGGCCAGATAGCTCAGTGGACTAAAGGGCCTGCTTAGGCAGACTCAGGGATTGGGATTCGGTTCCTGGACCTGTCATGCCGGCCCTGCCCCCCGGGGTTCACTGAGAGGGTGCCTGAGACTGGGTGTGGTGGCACACCTGTAATCCCAGCGCTTGGGAGGCTGAGAACAGGAGGATCACTATGAGTCCAATCTGTGTAGTGAGATCCTGTACTAAATACATTAATAATAATAATAATAATAATAATAATAATAATAATGAAGTCCTTAAAGATGTCAAAGACACTGACTTGCAGACCTCTCAGGGCCCAGGAAGGTGCACAGGGTGAGACAGAGACCATCGTGAAGCGTTTCCCCCAGCAGCTGAGGCCAGAGCTAAGGTACCCATGAGAGACAAGGCACCTTATGCCTGGATAAAAACCACATGCACGTCGAGAGCTCGGAAATCAACATAAAATAGGGATTCATGGAACTCCATTGTGTTTAAAAAAAAAAAAAAAAACCTCAGGATTTTCATTTACATAAAATAGTAGAATAAATGAAAGAAACAAGGATGGAAAGATAGAAACTTTTGTACACAACAAATAAGATATTCCAGGCTGGCAGATTAGGTGGGCGTAGAAGAAACCGCTTCTGCTGCTTGGCTCCATCCCCGCTTCCCTCGGACTCCTGACCTTTAGTCCCTGTTACAGCCCTGCTGCCCCAAAGTGCAGCAGATTCAACCTGTCACAGCTAACAACAACATAAAAGCCAGAGAGGGATAGAACACAGAGTTAAGGACCCATTTCCCCGGAGAGGGAGACGGAGCGGTGCGTCGCTCGTGGCTGCCCCGCAGCCCCCGCACCAGCTCGAGTCCTGCTTCAGGACACCACTTTTAAGACAGCGCGCACGTCCCACTCGTGCAGGGGACGGAGCTGCGGGGCCGCGCTGACCACGCATCGTGAGCTCAGGGCTGTGCACTTTTATCTTCCAGTCTGAGGGGCGCGAGGCGCCAAAAGCTCCCTTTCTTTAATCGTTCAGCTGTGGAATCCCCGGTAGCGCTCGCGCTTTTCTGCCTGACTTTTTGAGCCGGCTCTTTTGATCTCTGACTGCTTTCTGCATTGTAAACCTAATCCTATATTTAAACATATTTCTACATTGCATCAAACAGCCTGATTTAAATTCCCCATAATGTGGAGAGCCACGGTAATCGACTCCCCAGCGTTCCTGGTTGGCTTGCCATTCACTCTTTTTAAAAATAAATAAGAATACAAACGTTTAAGGGGAACCAGGGTGACAATACCTTTGAAAATACTCAGCAATTTAGCATCACAAAAAGTGAACATTTAAGGCCCGTGCTTCCAAATGCCACCCTAATTACAGCGCGTTCCCTCTCGGTGTGCTTTTTCACATGCAGACGAGGCCTTATTCAAATGAGGAAGACCTTTGCGGGGCTCTAATAGAGAGCTTAGCAGAGCTCGGCTGCTTGTCAATGCAAATGGCGAGGAGCGGCTCGCGTGCAGACGCAGATTATAGCTATCCTCTTCACACGCGGCGCGAGGTTTCACGCTCTGGAAATATTTTGCTTATCAGTGAGAAGCAATGATCAACACCTCCCACCCCGGCCCCGGAGAGAGCGCGGAGAGATCATCAATATTCACATGCAGTTGGCTCCTCGCAGCGCCCGCCCCGCGCTCGCAGCTCCAGGGAGTACCCGCGCGGCGCTCGGCGGAAGCACGGCCCACACCCATCCGACGCGGGCGGCGACAGAAAAGCGACTTCCTGCGGGCCGAGAGGGGCCGCCACCCTCACGGGCTTGGAAATGTAAGCCTTGGAAAGACCTGTTCCCTTGTCTCGCAGGAGGAAGGTGAAACAATTTCTAAAGGCTATTGGTGGAAAGTCAGCCTGTCCCTGGCAGGCCCCGGGGAGGCCAGCTGGGTCCTGAGAGGCAGCGCCGGCACCCACTTTGAGAAATGTGACATACCAATTATTACCATACTGTCTCTCAAGTAAAAGTCTTTTTTCTTTTTCTTTTCTTTTCTTTTCTTTTCTTTTTTTTTTAATAAAGGGTAATAAATGAAAAAAGAAAAAAAGACACAAGAAAAAAAATCACAGGACTGCCCTGCTACAATGCTGTATATGGTGAGACTTCTAAATTTCTCTGTAAAAATATGTCTATTCCTATTATTATAAATTATTTTTTTCTTCACATCTGTAGGGACTTAGTTTAACATACCAATACTTGATGGAAAATACCTGTTCCATGTTATGTCTAAGATGTTCAATATTTAGACAGATAGGGTAAACCGAACTGCATATGTTGTAGGGTAATAGTAAGCTTCTCTTCTGGAGGGTTAACAACTTAAATTTGCAGACCAAAAATTAGAGAAAAAGAAGGGCTGCAAGGAAAAACAACATTTTGGCCCTAGCCTTTGAAGATCAGTGATGACTCAGCACACAGGAGACCCTGTACTGTAACGTTATGTAACTCAGTTGTGCCCCAAATTTTCTGAACGAGGAGATTATGGGGCCAAAGAGGAAAGTGATCGATGATGTAGAGTGTGCCTAAGGAGAGTCACATGGAGAGAAAACATTCTCTCAGGCTTTCACAGAGAGCACATTGGCCAAGCAATGGCCATGACTCATCCACATGGCTGACACTGACAAAGGATCTACAATCTGAGGTACAGGGTTACAGGATAAATTCTGAGGGGACTTGATGGACCTTATCAGATGCAAAAGTTACATTTCTTGTTATACAGGTCTTGCTATATCTTGGTCTTAACCATCCAGCAGAAAAGTATAAAAGTGAGGTCTATAAAGTAAAGCCATATTAATATGCTGAGCTGTGGAAGGCTCTAGTCAACAACTTCTGCGGATAACCCACTACTATTGTGGACTGCTGAACTGTGTTTGATTGTTTTACTAATTTACACACCTACAGTATTTAGATGCCAGTAGAACACCCATCTCTGACAGGACTAAACAAAAAAAGGTGATACAAAGGAAAGACCATTTTGTATTTGTATATACAGAATAGTTAGGATAGATATACAGCTACTTTCACTTAATTCAGTGAGAAGAAAGATTTGTACTCATAGTGTTTGGACAGGATAGCCTGCCTGCTTCTTTTACTATGGCTAACCACTAAGAGATAACAATGTACAATGTATTTATTATTATTATTATTGTTATTGTTATTGTTATTTTGTGGAGCCAGGGATTGAACTCAGGCCCTTGTGCTTGCCAGGGAAGCACTTATTCCACTGAGCCATCTCCCTGGCCCCCAATGTATTAATTATTGAAACTGTCCTATTAATCAGCTTTGAAACTGTCTCATTGATATTTATTTCTCAATAAAATAAAATAAAGTAAAATAAACTAAAAGAGAAATGCCCAGTACTCTGTGCCCGAAGCTGTGAAGTGTGATCCCCACACACTGCGCCTCCCAGCAGGCAGCCAGGGACCTGATGGGGATCCAGCAGGCGGTAGCAGGCCAGCCTCCCAGATGCACAGGATGCAGATCTCAGTCCCAGCCTGGTCCTCTGAGGGTGCATTTGGCAAGAGCAGTCTCAGGCTCCTGAGGAGAAGGCCAGGAGCCGCTGCAGGGCCCTGTTCAGGAGGAGGACCCTGCACAAGGTATGCTGTGCATACCTAAAAGCACTGTGGTATGGGAGATGCTTCAGCCCAGCAAGCCAGCCTAAGCCCAAAACCAGAGCCTGGGGTCAATGGGACCGACGCACAGGACAGTGACATCTTCTGTGGCCAGAACCCTGCACATCACACAGTAGCAGGGCAGGAGCAGCTGCTTCTGATATAATGGAAAAATAGAAAAGAATAGATCGGAACAAAACAGGACCCAGGGCCATCAAAAGACACGTCCTTTGGCTTTTAAGCCTGTTTTTACATGTATGCGGGTTGCACACTGTCTTATGTTCTGTGTGTGGCATGTGTCTAGCTTTGTGGTGTGCTGCGCCCATGTGGGGCACCTTTGGTGTACTGTGCAAGGGGCACACGTGCTGGGTGTCCGGTTGCCCTGGTGGTGCATTCTGTGTGGACAGGCTGCAGCGTGCGTGCTGAGCTGTGGTACACACGGAGCCTTTTGTGTGTAATATTTGTGCCTGTGTGTGTAATATAGGATGGCGAGCATGGAAAAAAAAATTGATAAATTTGTTTACATAAGAATAAAAACTTCTCAATGGAAAAAATTAGCAAATTATAATAATGCCAGCTGATGATGCTATAAAATATCACCAGCAAATGCTTTTGCCACTGAGGCTGTGGCTTTGGGTGCCACTCAGCCTCCAAATAGCAGCCCTCCTTGCCGGACAGCACAGGAAGCCTCTGCTTGTCCCTGGGCTGGGCAAAGGCTGACGGCCCACACACACTCCTGTGGGAACTCTGGAGGGATTCCTGTGTCCCAGCATCACCACGGCCACCCCGCTGTGGGCACCTCACCACACCCACTCATCACCAGAGGCGGGTGCCATCAACCAGCAGTTCCACTGAAATGACCAACTGGGTGTGTGCATTTGGTGACACTGGCACTGTCATAGTATTTTAAAATAGGGCTTTTATTTCTAACATATTAAATGTCACTTCTAATTAATAGTATCACTTCTAATATCTAAAAAATGACTGCATTAGAGTCACCCAAGAGCTAAAAATTAGTACTAATTCACACCCCTTATCAGACTAATATGCAGCTACACAAATGCACAAGGAAGCCTCTCATGTCTCAGTGAAGGAAAAGCTTTGATTTATGTTGACCAGCAAAAAAGACAGAGCAGGACCCGGTGCAGCCAGAGTCCACCTATGTAAGCAAAAGATGCTGAGGGCAAAGGATCCATGTTGGTTTGATCTACATAAAAGATCTGGAAAAAAACCGAAGCAATGATTTAATATCTGCTAGCTGGACGGAGCACTGTGGATGGACAACTACTGAACATTCTTAACTTTTTGCTTTTCAAATGAAATTACTGATTTCAAGAACAAATTATACACACATACATGGCATGAGCAAATAATAAAATGTCCAGGTTGCTGAAAGCATGGTAGGTGCCCAGCTTGAATGGAGGGCAAGGCCTGGCACACGGAGGATCTGAAGCAGAGGAGTAGCTGTTCAAGTTTTCGAGACCAAGTTCCTAAGATGTTCTGATGCGCAACTGCATCCTTACTTTAGTTCTGCTTATGCTTCCAAACTGCTTGAAAATTATACCTAAAAAAAAATATATTTAGTACAGGGTCTCACTACACACACCAGACTCATAGTGATCCTCCTGTTTGCAGTCTCCCAAGCACTGGGATTACAGGCATGCGCTACCACACCCAGTCTCAGTCACCATCTCATTGACCCCTGGGGGTGGGGTCGACATGGTATGTGGTGCGGTGGATGGAAGCCCAGCCTCTGCACTCTGCCTAAGCAGGCACTTTAGTCCCCTGAGCTATCTGGCCAGCCCTCCAAAAATTATACTTTTTTGAATGCACACTGAATCACTAAAAACAGTCCCAAATAGCTAATGCTGTGGCATTCTCACCCCAATCAGCCCAGAGCATCCCATTTTAGATTAAAACTGCAGCTTCTGTTTGTGCTCTCTGTCAACGAAAGGCTTCCTTTTTAGGTAATAATCTCACCAGTTCAACATGGAGAAGGGAAGACTGATTAAAATTACAGTTTGGAAAATTGTCCCCCCACCATGTCACCTAAAGCAAGGTCTTGTCAGCATCCCACTACTAAAGGATGTCCTGAGTGTATGGGTTCTAAACTATATCTATTTGGGTTGAAGAGGGCACCCCTGACGTTCTCCTTCTTCAAAGTTCAGATTGGGCTTCTAGACCCAGTGCCGGAACCAGGACCTTCAATTCAGTACTATCCAGTTACTTTTGTTTGAACTTTTTAATTAATTAATTAATTAATTTATTTATTTATTTATTTAGCAGTACCTGGGATTGAATTCAGAACCTTGCCTTTGCCAGGCAAGCGCTTATTCTACTGAGCTATCTCCCCTGCTCCCGTCCAGTTACTTTTAATACACTTCTCATTTGCAGTGCAGGTTAGACAGACCTTGAAGCTCAGGGCTCATAATTCAAACACAATGAATCCTAAACGGGACGCAGAAGATGAGACACTTCCATATCTCTCAGCGAAGCCAGTGCCAGCTTTCCTGCAGAGGAGACTGCAAGCAAGGTGAGCATCCTGCTCAGTCAGGTTGCTTGGTGAGGCCTGCCTCTATTCTCTTTCCATCTGACTCCCAGCCTATGTCGGGTGTAAATCAAGAGTGACAAGAAAATTTACCTTCACAATGAAATGCACTCTCTGAAAGCTTTGCCGGCTCCACAGACTGAACCTGCTTAACCATAGCCTCATTTCACTCCTTGGCATAATAAATCTACAATCTAAGCGCCGAGGAACCAGCAAGCCTTCTGCTCAGCACCCAGGAGCAGCGCTGCATTTAGCTGTTTTGTCAGTTTGGAAGGGAGGTCCAGCCTGGCAGCTGGAGGTTTGTGCGTGGCGCTTAGTCACAGAAGCCCTGCAGTGTGCAGAGGGTGGGTAGAAGACTTGACCCCACCAACTTCCTTTGAGACCCCCGGGTCCGTCCCGCCACATCATCGCAGACCACAGTGGCCTCACGTCCACCAGGAATGCACAGGGTTGCTCAGTGTGGCTGAAGACAACAGCTCTGGGCCAGACTGGACAGGAGCCAGCACATCCGTCACCTATGCAACAAAGGCAGTGCAGACTCACGCAGAAAGCGCTAGGCCCTCTTCACTCGGCCAGCTTGTGCTTCTCCTTAATAACCCATGGAGCCTTCCAGGTACAAGCGCTACACTTTTCTTACCCAGTCATCTGCTGATGGACAGGTAGGCTGACAAGATTCAGCCATTGCAAGCTGCGCTGCTGTGGGCAAAGGTACCCGTGTGCCCCATTCACCTGTCTTTAGCTCTTTGGAGAAGCTACCTAGGAGGGGAATAGCTAGGTGAAATGGAATTCCTAGTGTTGGAGTTCTTGGAGGAATTCATTCTGCGATGGAGTATCACTAGTGTACCAAGAAGGATGCATTCGGGCCTCTGTAGGACACAAGCTTAACGATCAGTGGTTTTTCTGACATGAGAAGCCTAAAGTATAAATATATTAGAGCGAAAAGCAAAAGAGAAATGATAGGAGCCAGGGAGACCAATCTTTAGCAGGTGGGATGGAGACCTGTTGGGGCCGGGGCATGAATGGAGCTGAGCTGTGCTGCGTGCGGGCCAGCTCCCCAGGAAACACGCAGCTGGATCCGCGGGAGACACGCAGCTGCAGAGCGCTGCGAATACGAACAAATCAACATGAAAATTTAAAAATCACACAAACACAAAAACATGGGTGAGGTGAAGTGATGGACTTGGAGAGCAGGGCTTGCTCCTTGGGGAGCCTCACTGGGATGGGGGATGGCCCCACTGTGGGGTGCCTGAGACATACCAAAGGGAAGGGGGGCTGCAAACAGGGGAGCAGGACTGTCTGTTCAAATCCCACCTACTTTAGAGTGCAACAAGCACTATATTTTGCTGAATGATCTTTTCATTTTAATTTCTGGTTTTTTGGGTTTTTTTTGGCGGAACCAGGAATTGAACTCAGGCCCTTGCGCTTGCCAGGGAAGTGCTTATTCCACTAAGCCATCTCCCCAGCCCCTCATTTTAATTTCTTGAGGCAAAATGTTTCATTCTTTTAAAAATGTGCTAGTTGATCAAACCTTTTAAACTACCCATGGCCCAGTCCAACGGAGAGATGCAGATACCTGTGGGGTTTTTAAAATGTCCCTCAAATGATAATCAATAAATGGAAACATCCAGTAAGTGAATGAACATTTAGTTTATCAGTGAACCTTCTCAGGATCCAACTAATAAAACAGATGAATGAAAAAGTGTTCAGGTGGGGAGGTTTAATGGCCAGTTTCAGACCCAGTATGCATGCTGGCAAGTTATCAAGCAGGAGAAGTGTGGGTGCCCAGTTGTGGGGCATGGTGAGGGGCATGCACGCTGGGCACACGTGGCCCCTGAGGAGCACTGCAGTCAGTGCAGCTCCCCTATGGCCCCAGGTGCACCCTGCAGTGAGTCCACACACACTAACCACATGCGGTGAACTGGGGCCCAGATCCTGTGTGCAGCAGAAAGGACGTGGGACCAGCCATGGGCCATCAGCCTGGTCCACGTGGCCACAACCTGTAGCACCCAGCCTGCTGTACCTGCAGAACACATTCCCAGAGGTCTCAGTGGAATGTGGAGGGAACAGATTCTCAGGGTCCACAGAGTATGGGGCCTAAGAGACGGAGGAGGAGAGAGGAGAGGGGAACATGTGCCTCCCAGCTGACAGGCCTGGACAGTGGGGCTGAGTGGTGGTGCATCTGGCCCCGTCCATCCCGAAGAAAGAGGAGCACGTCCTACCACTCTTCCCTGGCTGGAAAGGGAGAGGAAGGCCAGAGGGGCCTCATGGTCAGGGAAGCAGCAGAGGAGAATCCTGGGGATGCAGAGGACACATGGGTAAGAGAGGTGGACTCCTAGGCCGCTCCAGGCTGGAGGGCAACTTGATCATTGGAATCTGCTTCTGTCAAAATGTGCCTAGGCTCATCCAATTTTTTTTGGTGGTGTTGTTCCTCTTTGACACAGGGTCTCAATGGGTGCCCTACTGCCAAGGACTTCTGAGTTCAAGCCTCCCTCCTTAATGTCCCAAACATCTGGGAGTAGAGACCAGAGCCATGTACCTGGGCCTCACCTATTGTTGACAACAGTCAGCCAGAGTGCCATGGAGGGACATGGTTAGAGCCACCCAGGTTCAAGTCCCTGATTCTTAGGGATGGTCTTCCACTGTAGCCACATAGGAGGGGACTTGCAAAGTGACACTGTGGGGAGCCCAAGCCGGGAGGGAAGGAAATGACGTTGGGCTACCAGCACTCTAATTCTAGAAATCTACTTGTGTCAGCTGCCAATGAATGCAGAGGAGCTGCTGAGGTAACTTCTGAGGGACCTCACCAAACACTCCCTAAAGCACCAGGACCAATAGTTCCCAGGGCTTCTGCTGGGGTGGGCTCAGCTGAGTCTTGGGCTTTCCCTGTATCCTGTACCAGAGACTCCATCTGCTTGCCTCAGAACTGTAGTGTCCCACCTGTCCCAAGCCCAGCCTGGCCAGTGTCTGGCACTGCTCAGCTTCCTGGGCTGGACCCAATATCTCGCTTTAGATATTGAGATTTTAGGCTTCAAATCAGGGCTTTATTTTGGACCATGGGGAACCAGGGAAGGGAAAATGTCTTTGAAGTTGGGGTGTAGAAAAATTGTTGCAGGGAGAAAGCCACAAACAGCGACAGCGGAGCTGCTACCATCAGCCCCCAGACTTGCCCAGCCAGGGCCTTCGCACCTGCACTGCCCTGGACTGTCCATGAGGGGTCCAGTCCCTGGGCCAGGTGTGCTGGCTGGGAGAGCATTGGCCAGGCCTGATCCGGCCTCTTGAGCCTTCCTGAAACAGTTTCCTCTGCAGGGCAGAAGAGGAGAGCTGCTGAGGACGTGATGTGAGGAGGTTAGTCCTTGTTGGGCTGGAGGGTCCACCTAGGGAGTACCTCACTGCTGCGGCAGCCTCCAGGGAACACGCAGGCCTTGGCCCTGCAGCCACAGGGTGCGGGTGGGGGTGCTAAAGAGTGTTTCCTGGCCAGCCTCTGATGTCGCCTTCATGTGACTCTGAGCAGAGGACTCAGACAAACGTCTGGACTGCAGCTCTCTCTCATGCTACTGCTTTGGCTGCCCAGTGTTCAATTGCTTCCAGAGCATCTAGAGAAAATAAACATACATCTGCTTCGTAAAGCTCAACAGCAACAGCTAAAGAAAGCCAAGCAGAACCCTTCAAAGATGTGGGTGGGTCTCGTTACTGACAGTCTCAGCACTGGTGCTGGTGATAGCAAGGGGAAGTTCAGATTTGTTCAGCTCGATTGTGGTAGAGGTTGGTATATTGTGTCAACTAGAGAAGTTAAAAGTTTGACTAAATCCCCCCAGCAATTCCACAGCCAGGGCATGGAGGCCCCAGTCTAGGGTGATTCAGCACTTGAAGTATATAAAAGGGACCCGAGGAAGGATGGAGCACCGCAATTCCTCGGAGCACCTCTGGCCTTTGCAGTCAGCGTGGAAGGAAGGGAGAGAGGCTTGCTAGAAGCAGCAGCTGCTGCCCCTCCTTGCTCTTTACCATTTTCTGCCTCCATGAATGGCTGCTCTCTGCCACGTGCTACTCTGCCTTGGAGTCAGCGAAATATGGACTGAAACCTCCACGAACTGTGCGCTAAATGAAACTTTCCTTCCCTAATTCTGGGTGTTGGGTATTTTGTCCAGGCAACAAGTAAAAAGTAACTGAGACAATTATCTTTTAAAATTCCCTGCAGATATTGTGCCTTAGTGCTTGCCTCTGGAGCCCACTCATGGGGCTCCCAAGGCACACGAGAGTGGTCCCTGGGTTGGGGTGACCCAGCCTCCAGAGCTCAGAGCGGAGGCATCTCCAGCCTAACCTTCGAGTTGCACCAGGTAATAAGCATCAGGGAACAGCCCGGAGCCACCTTCCTCATCCTTCATGCTCCTGAGTGAAGAATTTGTGGAGTAATTGAAGCGTCACATCTGGAGCTATGAGGTGGTTCTTTTCGAGGCAGCAGGTGACTAGGGCACATCTGCACAGGGTTCATCTCTCTGTGCGTGCACATTACTCTTGTTCTAGTTGTGTGTGTGCTCCTCAGTCTAGGGTGTGGGGAGGCAACAACCCGAACAGGAAATCCTCTCCATCTTTCTGCTCCACTTGTCCTTAGATCTCCACTTCTCCTGTGTGCAGAAGTTCTCTGAACAGCTGCTGTGCTGGCCTAAGGGCAGACCCGGTCCCAGGCGTCACCAATTGTAAGGTCTCCACCTGTCATTTCAACAGTGGCCCTAGAATGACCACGTCAGATAATATTCGATACAAGGGAAAAGGGCCTGGTGACAAGTGAGAAGAATAGAGGGAAACTCAAGATGACAAGATTGGCGTCCCCAGTTTTGAAGGGAAGGACTCAGCACACATAGGGTGTCCTTCAGAATCCAAGGATACCTGGCCCCTGGAGGTCAGACCGAGGCTGCTGCCAGCATAATCTGTGGCTGTGCTCCAGGGAGAAGGTGTGCCAGCCTGCGCCTGTGTGCGGCTGCTTGCGGTCCTGAACCTTGATTTGCTTTTTCCCAACTTGCCTTGCTCAGACTCTGTGTTATGACAAAATCCTGACTCCAGGTCCCATTATGTCACTGTGCTGTGACCAGGAGCAGACAGAAGAGCGTCACCCAGTCCATGTGCTTACGCCCAAGTTTTCAGTGCAAAGCACGAGCTGAAGATAGATAGCATCAGCTGGAAAGAGACACAGCTGGTGCGTGCAGTTGGGAGCCCTCTGCTCAGGCCTGGCTCTGGCGACTCCTTCTCCAAGAGCATCCCTGCTGGCTACAGGGCCAGAAACTGGCTAGCAGAAGCGGCCGCCTCTCACAGGCACTGGGGGCTGGTGCCAGTGGACAGCCATGTGTTTGCCAAGTTCATTGTTCATTTGCAACCCGTGTGGTCCACAGACAAGCATGCTTTCATTTCGGAGCTGAGATAAAATCTGAAGGACACACAGGTGAGGGAAGGAGGACACTGAGCCTCCAGGCCTTGCAATGAAGCAGAAGACTACAAGCTGGAGGGATGCTGACAAAGGAAGTTGGAGAGCCTGCTCCTCTTTTGAAGCCTCTGAGGCCAAGCTGAGATGTAGCAGCACAGCAGTGCAGAGTCTCAGGCAGATGCCGGCTGCACTGCTAAGGTCCTGAGGGGAGAGCAAACGCTTCTCTTCACAGGAGCCACAGGCTCTAGCAATCAGCCAGGGACTTGAGCGCCAGGACCTCTTGTTGTCCAGAGATGCTACTGCTGGCAAAAGGGGTGAGGCACTTGGGGAGGTACGCAGAGCCCTGGCCAGGCTGTAGACATGTGTGTGCAGGGCTCTCTGCTTCTGTGGGCCCTGGGATGTGTGTCTGGGTGTGGGTGGAGCAGGAGCCAGGGAGGCAGTAGGGTTTTCCCCAGTTGTGCCCCAGAGCATCAGAAGGGCTAAAGGACTCATCTGCGTTAATTATACATAAAACATACATAGCTATATGTGTATGTGCATATACAGTTGTTTCCTAACCACTAGTAAACATGGTTCACCTTTAGCAATCATCCCCTCTTTGTGGAACAGGAATAGGGGGTGCTTTGGTTCTTCTGGAGCCTGGACAGGGTGGAGTTGTGCAGGTTTGGGCCTAAAATGTCCACAAGTAGCTCATCGGGTGAGAGCTTGGTCCTGGGCAACATCCTCAGGGTATTTAGAAACAGGGCGTTTAGGGAGCTGCTGGAGCAAGGGGGCTCTGAGTTCAGCAATGCATTGGCCACTGCTGGATTTTTAATTTGGGCATCGGAGCTAGGGGCGGGGCTGGCATGGCATGTGGTGTCAGGGATTGAACCTTGGTCCCTGCATGTTTGCCTAAGTTTGCCTAAGCAGGTGCTTTAAACCACTGAGCTATCTCGCCAGCCCCCTCCCACCACTTCCCTTTCACTTTTTTCTTCCTAATCACTGTGAGGCAACAGCTTTTCTGTACCATCCCTGCCTACCATGTTCTTTTACCTCCCCACAGGCCCAGACACTACAGAACCCAATGCTGATGGACCGAACCTTCTGAAACCATGAGCCAAAACCAACCTTTCCTCCTTCAGTTGACTACCTCGGTATTTTTTCATAGTAATGAAAGATGACTAACAAGCAAACAATGAAGGATCTAGGTCACCAGGCTGCCCTGTCCAACCCAGCCAAGATCCTTAGTTAGGTGTGGTTTGCATGTTCTCAAGGGTCCCTGTGAGGGGTCCTCATCATGGTGTGACAGAAGGAAGAAGATTTAATGGGAAGAGTTCAGAGGGAGGTGGTGAGGAAAGGATCTATGGGCCCTTTGCTTCCTGATTGGGAGTTATATGTGTCCCCACCACAACACAGTGCCATCTACCATCTTCACCAGGGGCAGAACCATTGTGGTCACCCACATAGAGCACTGAACCTTCCAAACTGTGTGCTAAATAAATTTATCTTCTTCCTGAGCACCTATATGCAAGTTAATGAAAGCTGACTGAAACACAGTGGGGACAACCGGAGGGAACTCATTGAAGCTGCCTGCCCTCATCCAGGGAGGGAAGAGAAGAGCTTGGAACCAGAGACTTTTAGAATCATTTTTCTGTGCTCCCCACAAACACATACCAAGTAGCCGCCATCCAAAGATGAGGACAGACACTCAGACACGAGTGCCCCTGCCCTGTGGTGCATGAACAGTCACGAGAGGGCCGTCACCATTCCCTGAGGAGGTCCTCCCAGAAGCAGTGAGGCCAATCTCTGCCGTGAGTAGGACAGGAGCTTCTGTTGTGCGTGCACAGCCCCAGCCCGCAGAGAGCAGGATGTGTGAGGGCTTAGGTGCCGCCGGGGTCCATCTGTCAGCCCTTGAGTTTTACTGGCCCCGGGGAGACATCTGAGACTAAATCATGGCAGAGGAGTGGGCAGCTGCCCCCCAGGCCCCAGGCAAGCGGCACATTGTTTTAGGAGCCTGTCAGGAAATCCCGTGGCCCCAGGCCCAGGGCCACCTCTCATTCCCCAGCCTTTTATTGATTTTGGTATGAAGAAAATAATTTGCTATTGTTGCTTTCGTGTCATGGGAAGAAGGAACCCCTCCAAGATTCGCACACGAGTAGATCCCGGTTCAAATCCGCCTTGTGATGACCGCCCGCCACAGCAAGGTATTTACCCGGAGAGGGGCTGTTCTGATGAGACACGGCACGCTAATCGAAAGGACAAGTAAACTGAAAATTAAATTTAAAAGCTGATAATTTAGTATCTTCCTCGCCAGGAGTGATGGCTTTCATTTGCGCGCGGGATCGGAGCTGCTTGGGGTCAGCGTGGCGCGGCCGGCTCCGGGCCTCTCCCAGCGCCTGTGGAGTTGATTAATTTCTTGGGACCGAGCTTTGTCTTCCCCAGCTCAGTGAGCAACTTCATGTTGGCTGATGAGTTCAACCAGGGGTCAGAACAATCCTCATTTCTGACAATCCCACGAAATGGGAATTAATTTTATGAGTTAGTGCCGCCGCGCGCAGAATAGAGGCGGAAATAGTGGGAGAAGTTAACCTAGGCGGCCGCGAGGAGCGGCGCGCAAACGCTGCTGGGCTCCAGCCAAGTCAGGGCCGAGGCGTGGCGCCCCGGGCTCCGAGGATCAGAGTCCCGGGGGGCCTCTGCAGTGACCAACACAGAAGCACTCTGTGCCACTGTTGTTCTTAGAGCTCTACACGGAAAAGAGTGTCCAAAAGCAAGGTAGATACGGACCAAACAGAGAGGCTTAACTGTTGCAAATGCAGCATTTTAAAAGACTAAAAACTCAAAGGAGTCATATCGCAAACTTCTGAAAAATGACTGTGGCAGTTGTGACCACGTCTCTCTAGATTCAGCCAAGTGTCTGCCAAGTGCTCCTTTTCGTCAGGCACTGGGCACCCTGCCGAAGCTGGGGAGCACGTGGTCTGGGGCGCAGGGGCCTGGCCTGCATGGAGCTGAGTCTCTGCATTAACATGCTGAGCCTGAGACCCAGAATCCTGGGGGTCTTGGGTGTGTGTGTGTGTGTGTGTGTGTGTGTGTGTGTGTGTTTTGGGGAGGGGGGGTTCGCGGCATTATTGAATCATAAGGAGGCCATTGAAGGGGAGCCCAATCCAGTCTGACTGCATCCAACAAAAAGAGATCAGGACTTGGACTGACACAGAGGGAAGGATGTGAGGACACACGAGAAGGTGGCGTCCTCGTGGCAGGAACAGAGGCTCAGGAGGAGCCTGCTGTGGCATGCTACTATCTCCCCCAGGCCTGGTGGGAGGTGGGGTTGGCTTCCAGTGGGAGGTGGGGTTGTCTTCATATACTGCATGAAGACAAGGCTGCCCCAGCTCTGTCTCTTCCCCATTTATGAAATCCTAATAAAACCCGACCCCCCAGTATGCTGACCTAAGTGGACCCTCAGGCACGCCCTGTGGACACGTCTCCCTCGGAAGATTCTCCTTTCCTGGACTCCGAGTGCTTGGCACTGGCTGACTCCCCTTGCCACTGAAGGGTGGCATTGGCAGCCCAGGCTGAGCGACAGAGTTCCTAGGCGAGTTGCTCTCTCACGTGCACCTTGCTGATCCAGACCACAGTCCAGTGTCCCCAAGTTAGCCTCGCTTGCTGGTCTGCGTCCTGCTACCAGGGCCTTCAGTGCCAAAAGACCCAAATGAGACAAGTTACAAACCTGGGGATGGGTACTCTTGGGACTCTGCAACAAGTCCCCACCACCCACAAAAGGTTACAGCCTGGCTGCACGTCGAGGGTGCAGGGGAGGTCTGAGGCCAAACTGGCCTCTGGAAACAGAGCCAGAGGGTGCAGTGGAGCTGGAGAAAGCTGGACCCTGCCCAGGTCCTTCTCCACCATCCGTGAGGGAGAGAGCTGCCCTTCCTCCAGCACTAATTCAACAGCTGTCAGGAAGACATGCAGGAGCAAGGAGAGAGACACAGACATCCTAGGGACCCGGCATCACGGCTAGCTTTTGGGAATCTAGAACAGAGCCTTGATCACTCACTTTGGTCCTCAAAATGTGAGGTCAGCATCTTGACCCCTAGGCTGTGTCACCCTCCTAAGACACAAGAGCTGTCCAGCTGCCCAGCAGAGCCAAGACTTTGAGCAACATTCTTCCTCCACTGGCAGAGAGGTCCGAGATAAGTGGGTATCTTAGGTATTGAGTAACACTCTGACTTCTGAAAAAGAGCAAGCTCCCAAGGAGAGAGCTTCACCAGCACATAGTCCATGAAGACAAGGCTCCCCTGGCTCTCTCCACTCCCCCTGTTTACAAAATCCTAATAAAACTCCTCATGAAATATGAGTTTTCAGCATATTGTGTTATTTTAGGAAACATGAGGCAGGGAACATGCTCCAGCCCTACTGAGGTTGAGCCACTGGGAACCTGGCAGTACCCATCGGGCAGGGGCAGAGAGCCCAAGTGCGTCTTGTGGTCTCAGTGTGGGTGCTGGATAATGGTGTGGATGGGTACTCTTTCCCCTCTGGTAGGGGCAAGGGGCATTCCTCTTTATACATGGGTACCCCTCCATGCCTCGGTGGCCATTCCAACCTCTCTCTCCCTTGGACAGTTACTGATGAACCTGTGGAGAAGGATATGATTGGCCTTGTGTCTGTGGCCAATCCTCCAGCCTGAAATTCCAGCGCATTTCAAGCATAAAGCTAGGGATGGACAATGGTGGGCTGACACAGGAGAGCCGTGCCTGCTCGGTCTCGAGCCGGGGCCACCCAGACGACAGCCCAGATGCTCTGCTGAGGAGCAGCTGCACTTCCTAGTGCCACTCACGCTTTCGCATTTGAAACATAAATGCTGCATGCTTTCTCATATATGAGATAACTAAGAAGTGCGTGACCTAATCAGTACAGTAAAAAAGAGATGACAGGGAAATCGGAAGTAACCTGTTGGCGATAAGAAAGGGATCCGTGGGAGGGAAAGGCAACCGCAGGGGTGGAGGTATGTTCAAAGCACAGCCCGCCTTCCCAAATCAAAGCCCCCACTCTGTAAAGCTAAAAGGAACTAACTTCTAAACAATTATTCTAAGAACAAAAGAGAAAAGAACCAGAAGTGTCTGCTCAAGATCACTGGGACTATCCTTTCTAGAGAACTGTGACCATCCTCTCTAGAGTGTGCCAACCCTCAGTAGAGAAATGCGGCTGCCCACCCAGGGATTTGAGGCCCCTGCCTAGAAGACATGCAAGGATTGCCCCGTACAGGGCACAGGGGCTGTGTCCCTTGGGAACCAGCAGCGTCTGCTCTGGAGAACTGGAACTCCCGGCCTTCAGCTGAGTTCATTTCCCAGCGTGAATACTGTGTGTGTGTGTGTGTGTGTGTGTGTGTGTGTGTGTGTGTGTATACATGGATGTGTACGCCCCCAATCACGGCTTCCTTTGGAGGCAGATGGACCCAGAGATGGACAGAAGTCAGTAGGTGTGTAAAAGGGTACAGTGCAGGGCATATCACGTGTGCAGCCACACGCACATCTGTCCATTTCCATGATGTCAACATCTGTACTTGGTTCAGAAGAGAAGGAGGGAGAGAGCGGGACCTAGTCCATCAGCCAAAGGGCCCCTGCCCACGCCTGAGAAGAAACTGCTGTTCTCTGCTGCCTCATCCTTGCCCAGCAGTTTCCATCCTCTTCAGGCAGGAAATGTCCAGAAAACACGGACCCCATGGCTTACATGTCCTCCACCCCAGGGTCCAGAGAGCATGGCACGATTGGCTATATGGAGGTGCCAGTAGCGGAAATTTTACCTGCAACCGTGACACAGCCAAGGACACTGTATCTGAGGCAAAGGTACAGGCTGGCTCCATTTATAGCCCTGATCACTGGTCCCTGATCCAGGGCAACAGCACTCCAGGGGACTCGAAGAGCACATCTACCCAGTGCAGCTGGACCTCATCCCGCTGAGGACCTGCTGCAGGCTTGAGATCTTGGAAGGGCTAAAAGTGGCCTTCAGGGAGTTCAAGAGCAGGCGTGGCCATGCCCACCTGTGTCCCGGAGAAGGTTTGGTGAGTAGGGCCTTCGGGTGGTGGGAAGGACACCTGGGGGTGGAGGGTATCCTTCCAGATGGGGGAAGCAGCAAGGTCACCTGGCTCTAAGGAGGACCAGCTTTGGGCTCAGCTTGGAGACTTAATCCAGGGCTCAGGGTTAAATCTCAGATGGCTTGGGTTTCACAGATGGACATGAGTGCTTCCTGGTAAGGTGCTGGGCTTCACTGAGCCCCCTGAGTATAAACTGGAACTATTGTTCCCAGTGTGTCCAGCCCAAGGGGGACAGTACAAGAGCCTTCTGTGCGCCAGAGGCAGCTCAAACAACCTTGAACTCTACGTGAGACCCCAGCAGGGTAGGCGCAGGAGCCGGCCCTGTGACCTCAGGCAGCGTGATGGTCAGCATGAGGACCTCAGCCAGCTACCCCGCCTCTTGTTGCCTCAGTTTCCTCATATATAAGGCAGGGATGTGGCAGTCCTGGAAGGGCTATGAGAATGGGATGCCACACTGGAGTGCTCTCAGAAAGGCACAGGGACACGGGGGGTTGTGCTCCTAGCATCTCCTCTCACAGAATTGGCTGGGTAGAACACAGTGTGTCTGGATCTTACAGTGTCCCGCAGACAGGACCGCCAGTGTCCCAGGGTACCTTCCCCGTCTCCTGGACTATCTGGGGCTCCAGGGGACCCCTCAATCCCAGGCTAATCTGTGCTTCCAGATATCAGAAGGGGAAAAAGTCTGTTCCATGGGCCTTCCACAGGGTTCTGATGCCCATGGCTGACCTCTCTTTCCTAACCCCCCAAAGCCACTTATCAATAGGTGGGGCCACTGGGGGTAACTAGGACTTAAAGGTGGTGCCCTTATTGACCATGGGGCACTACAGAAGACGTGCAGAGAGTATTTTGTGTCTCCTAACACACAGAGACAGAGAAAGCAGCTGCCCTCTGACACTCAGGAACCAGCCGTCAGTAGACACAGAATCCACCAGCACGGTGGTCCTGGACCCCCAGCCTCTAGGACTGGAAGAAATAATTTCGAATTTGCACCCAATCATGGGAATTCCATTAGACCAGCCTGGAAAGCCAAGCTAGGCCTCACATGTTTGTGGCTGTGAGGGGCCTGATGACCTGGGGTGCCTCCCTGTGCACAACTGCATGCTGGGTAGGACCCACCCTCACTCATGAAACCTCACATCCTTGCAAGGAGAAGGCCACCTGCAATGGGTCTGCTTGCTGGGCAGCACGTGGGCCCTATTTCATCACCAGGACAAAATACCTGACACATTTTAGAGGAGGAGAGGTTTATTTTGGTCATGATCTCAGTCCATCTTTGTTAGGCTAAGGGCAAAAATGCCACACCAGAGGAGTAAGCGCGGGGAAAATCTGCAGTGGGAAGGAGACACAAGTAGCTGAAGAAGGTCACAGCTGCAATGACAGCCTCTGACCAGGCCCCACCTCTTAGCAGCAAGCCCAGCTGTGGTTGGATCATGCAGTG
>NW_004524584.1:19755355-19757167 GCF_000260255.1 Octodon degus | reverse complement strand
CCAGGCCCCACCTCTTAGCAGCAAGCCCAGCTGTGGTTGGATCAGGGAGTGCCCAGGCCCCACCTCTTAGCAGTAATCCCAGCTGTGATTGGACCGTGCAGTGGTCCATCGCTACCTCCCTTCCACATGCATGTGACTTTGGGAGTATATTTCTGATCCAAACCCTCGTTTTCTGCTTCTGGTGTCCCAAAATCTTATGTCCACTTCTAGGCAAAATGCATTTAGTCCATCTCTAAAAGTCACCAAAGTCTTAACCGTTCCAGCATTGCTAAAAACTACAGCAAAATTTCAAAATTTCTTCTGAGGCTCAAATTCCTATCTGTGAGCATCTGTAAAAGCTAATAAGAAAAGTCAAATATTTCCAACATACAATCACACACAGTGAATGTTCCCATTTCAAGGGGGAAAAGTTAAGGAATAGAAAGATGATAGACCAAAGGAAGACCAAAGCAGACTGAAGCAAGGCCAAAACCCAGCAAGGCCAATATTAGATCCTTGTCACTTCAGGTCCAGCACGAGGGACAGGTTGCAGGTAGATGTGAACTCTGACTTGGGTAGTCTCACCCCTGCAGCAGTTGCAGCCTTCTCTCTTTCTCTTGGGGTGGCTCTGCTCAGTGCCTGCAGCTTTCCTCAGCAAATGTTACTCTTTCTGGATCTCCAATCTCCTGGAGTCTCCACTGCACTTTTTGCTTTACTCTTGCAGCTTCACACAGTGCCTGGCCTCCTGGGTTTTCCTTTGAAGTCAGGGAAGAAGACGCTCAGACCCCACAACCCTTGCATTCTGCATGTCTGTGAAGTTTGCACCATGTGAATAATGCCAAATCTGCTACCAGCTCCAGCAGTAGCCGGGTACCCCTCAAACATGGCTGCAGAGGCTTCTGAGCACCTGGATGGCGAAACTCAGAGAGGTTTTCCTCTGTGGCTCTGACTAAGCAAGTCTCCTTGAGGCTCTCTGTAAATGAAAGACTTAGATGTTTGTATCTTTGACTGCGTGAAGGTGAGGTGTTGCTGATCCTCCAGAAGAGTTCGAGCCACTTTTCTACTATATTGATCAAAGATGATACTGATCATCTTTTTTAGCCAATCTTTCAGCAACCATGCTCTCCTTTGCCCTAACAGGGTAGGTGCTTTCTTTCTGGTGAAACCACAAACTTCCAAATTATTTAACTCTTCTATTTCTGCCTAATTCTCACCATAAATCTGGTTGAAGGCAGCCAGAAGTTCCCATACCCCGGGCTGAAAGCTGAAATGTCCTCCCCCAGATTCACTAGCTGGCTGATCTTAATCTCAGTCCCTGCAAAGTATCGGGACATGGGAAAAGCAGACAAATTTTCTGCCAAAGCGTCACACACACAGTCTTGAGTCCAACCATCAGTGAAATCCCTGTTTCCAGCCAAAACCTCCTGAGCCTGGCCTTTACTTATCAAACTTGGTTTAAAGCTCTTTAGGACGTTTCTAGCTGGTATCTCTGTAAATCTTTCCAAATTTCTTTGGTAAATTGTTCCAAAGGCTTCCAAATCACATGGTCAGGTACAGTCACAGCAGTGACCCCATTCCTGATAGTGAAATATGTCATGTAATTGTCCTGTCACTAGAACAAAGCACAGCACACACAGCATAAAGGAGGAGAGGCTTGCTTTGATTGTGGTCTCAGAAACATGGTTAGCTGGACCCAAGGCAGAAGTGACACAGCAGAGGTTATGACATGAAGAGCTGCTCATGTGGGGGTAACCAGGAAGCAGAGAGACAATGAGAGAGGGAAAGAGACAGAGAGAGAAAACAGAGAGAGAGAGAGAGAGAGAGAGAGAGAGA
>NW_004524584.1:19746598-19754098 GCF_000260255.1 Octodon degus | reverse complement strand
TGAGCCCCTCTGCCCCCTTTACCAGTGCTAGAAATCAGAGATGCATTTAAGGAGATGGACAGGCCCAAAGATCACCAGTCAGGCAGACCAGAAGGGTCCTTGGGCCACCCCGGCGGAGCAGGCTTTATGCCACACTACATACATAGCTTCACAGCACATAAGGGGTCAGAGCTGTGAGTGAGACTTGGAGGCTAACAGTGAGCCCTGGCTGCAGGTGCCTGGAGCTAAGGCGAGCTCTTTACCAGGGAGATGGCCAGGAGAAGCTCACAATCCGGACATGGGGAGGGGGTGGAAGCACTGTGGACCCAGAGCAGGGCCAGGGGAGTGGGCAGGCAGAAAAAGGACAGGGGGCTCCCTCAACTGTCAGGGAAACAGGCAGAACCTCCAGAAAAGCATTTTCATGAGTTTTTCAGAAAGCTGCGTGTGGTCAAAGACCCAACTCCTTATGGTGCTTGGAGCCTGCCAATGTGTTCTTCCCTTCCGAAAAGAACTCTCCATCATAAATGTTCCAGTAATGTCTTTGTTTGATAACATAAAGAAATGCCAACAGCACTTGGTCACTTAGATCATTCTCTGCAATGGCGTGCATCATGAAAGCCCAAGACTGCTCCTGGTAGGACCTATTATTTCAAAACCCTCGGTAGCCAAAGCAAGGTCAAGGTGCCAATTCAGGGTCTGTGGAGCCTGTTGGAGCTGGGTGTCTTTCTGAGGGCTGGTTGAGAACGCAGACAGGGACAAGGGGTTCGAATTAAGGAAGGTGACTTTTTTTCTAGAACAGTCTGCAGCCTCTTCTTGCAAATCAGCACAGAGACAGAAAAGTCCCACCTTCAATGTTGCATAATGGAGAGCGAAATAAATTAAAAACGTGTTCTTTCTCTCCCCGCCCCCACTGGATCCACTCCCCCAGTGAATACTTATGTGCCTTCGCCCTAGGCCATTCCTGTCAGTAGGTGACAGTCAAATTATTCTAGCCCAGGGCACATTTTATTTACATAATTGCTCTTTGGGCAAATTCCTCCACTTTTCTGCAGAAACCTTGGCTCTTTATTGACATCATTCTCAGACTCCCACTTTTCCCCTCCACGGTTCATATCCCTGAAAAATAATTATCAGCTTTGATATATAAGGAATCGTTACCCACTGATTTAGATAATGAAATAATATAAACTGCAGCAAGATGTCCTATGATTCTTACATCCTTCCTGCTGTCTCTAACATCATTTAATGATTTTTTGATTTTCATTGTAAAGTTAAAAAAAAAATACTTCAGATTTGAAACGTAGCAGAGACATCAACGATCAGAAGCAAAGAAGGCGTTTTATCTTATTTTCTGTATGGCAGCGAGGCAGATTTTAAAAGAGAAAAATTTTCAAAGGCGGTCTGTAATCACTGCTTGTTCTAATGAGCATGGGGCAGCTTGGTCAGGACGTGCGTTCTGTTTGCCAAATTGGTCTATCGCCTTCTATTTCATGAAGCCAATCTGATTGTGTTTGGAGAAACTCATCTCCTTTATCAATTCATCTTTCTATTACCATTTGCTGTCATCAGAATATATGTAAATAATAATTGGAAATGAGCTATCAGGAAGCGAATCAAGAAACTATTAAATACCCAGGTGTAATGAGATACCGTGTATCTGACAGATAGTGTTACGCACATCTTTAGCACGTTTCTTTCTAATGGTAAATACACAGAAGTTTACTGTAAAACCTCCTGCAATGTATGGAGACAAAGCAAAAGGCATCTGGTAAGCTGTCAAATAGAGAAAACTTTACCCTCTTAGTTTAGTGATTAGGGGGCTGTGCATTTAGCTGACTTAAAACAGCTTAACAGGAAACAATGAAAAAAAAATTTAAAAATATTTTTCAAGCAAAAGAGGTCACATAAGGCAAATGTCAAAGAAGCAGCTAGGCTCCAGCACTCACCTACTGTTCTCCCAGAAGCCTCAGAGGGCTAACTAGGCAGCACCCCAGAAAGAGGTGAGGGAACTCTAGAGGTGTTCTCATGGGGTTCCTCTATGCATGCTCTTCTCTGCTGGGGGCTTGTCCTCCCAGCCCAGCCTGGGAGAAGAGAGTGTCTTTACAGAGATTCATTCCCAGCTTTCAGGCACAAAAGGTCTAGCAGCCTATCTATGGATTCTTGGTACTCATCAATTCAAAACAACCCCCCTGCCGGAGTGGCTCATTTGGGGGCTTCACATCCCGATTGTTGAGCCCAACAGACTGCTATGTCCAAAGTCTGTACCTATAAGAAAAGCAACACACAGTGTCACTGCTGGGAATACCTCCCAGCATCCCAAGAGCATGCTGCTAGTGTTCATGTTTCTATCTCGATGTCCCCAAAGCCTCACAGGCTCAGAGGTGAGTGGATCTTGAGGGGGTGATGCTGGACTCATCCACTGATGAATTTATAGCTAGATGTGACATTGTAGGTGGAGCGTGGTGGGAAGGGTGCTCAATGGGGGTGTGGCTGGAGGGGTCACCTCCCTCCCCATGTGGAGGACCTCCCAGGTGACTCTCCTTGAAGGAGAAGCAGTCGTCTCCATTTTGGCTGAGTCTGATGCTGTTTGCATGTATTGATACGTACAGAGCTGGCTAGGACTTTTCCTTGTCCCTCTATTGGCTTTAAGCAATGCATATCGGTCCAGCTGAGGTGCTGGTGGTAGTCTTTTAAAGCGGCAGGTGTGTTTCCCTGGGGCTGCCACTTGCTGCTCCCTAGTGTGAGCCAGGTCAACAATCCCAAAATATTAGATACTGTCTCAGTCGTGTAGTGCAGATGACTCTCTCTGCATATCTCAGAGGTGAAGGCGGGGCTCCTCCCTGGCCCAGCTAACAGCGCTCCCCTACATCCTGCCATTCTCGCAGTCACTCATCCTCAAGCCACTCCTTTCTTCATGAACAAGGAAAACCCGGCTTCAGCCCTGGGTCGAGGCCTTTGTCCTGGATAGCCATCACCACGGCTAGACCGAGGACCCCTCAGCTCCCATAACTACAAATATGCCTGAGTGTCTTTATTCTCGCCATGGGTTGCACTGAGTGTGGTAGATTGCAATTAACTTGACAGGATTCCGATAACTTATCCATGAGATTACAAATATAAATTTCTCAACTGAGACAAGGACCAGGAAGGACTCTCTATACTCCCTCCCTTGAGTAATCTCTGCCTCAGCCAGCAGGCACTGAATGCGCTCTCCTCTCTGATGCCCCTGTCGAGTACCCGACTATGGGGCTCACTGACACCTTTGTAAACTGCCAGCCAAAATAAATTCTCCTCCTTTAACTTTGTCCCTGGTTGAGCAAATAACTGAGGCAGCACCCATCCTTGTTCTTTGCCAGTTGTGTAAGTTACTCACTACTGTGTAACAAATGATTAATAAAAAGCTAGCGGCTAAGAGCAGACAAATAGCAGCAAGATGTTGTTTCTCTTTGGGTCATTTGGGCATGTCTTCCTTCTGCTAGCTTGGCCGGTCTCTGTGGCCAGCAGACCACCTGGTCAGCCACGGAGGATGCTCTAGGATGACCGCACTTGTCCATGTGGCTGGTTCAGAGTGCTTGTTGCTTCTTTTTCACTTTTTTTTCTTTTACATTAGTATATGTTTGCTGCACACAACGCTTATACTCCTCTGAGGGACTAGGTACATTTACATCATGTATCCATTGCCCTCCCCCGTAACGCCCCCCATCTCTGGGTCCCCTCGCCCAACCTCATGAAGCTGATCTCTGTGATGTACAATGATTGCATTCATGGTGGGTAGTTGATACAAGTACATAACTCATCTTAAAACCTTTACGCTCCCCTCTCCTACACTTGGGCTTTTGGTTGCCTTTTCATTTGCATATAAGGTCTGTTTTCTCGTTTCTTTTCAGCAATCTATTATTTTGCTCTTTGCTTCATTTGTACTTTTTTGTTTGCTTGTATGCTTGTTTGTTTCGTGGAACCAGGGATTAAACTCAGGAGCTGTCTCTACATTTGTACTTTGGATAAGTCAAATAAGTGAATGCACGCAGTATGTAAGTTTGTGTGTCTGATTTATTTCATATAACCTTATGTTTTGAGGATGCATTAATTTTCTTACAAATGTCTAAAACATATCATTTTTAATAACTAAGCAGTACATTGTACAGATATCTCATTTTCTTTATTCATTTTTCTGTTGATGGACATACAGATTGCTTCCAAGAATTAGCCAGCATGAATTTTGTGGCTCTGAATACTGGTATGCATGCATCACTATAGTACGATATCTTTAAGTCTCTCAGGAAGCTACCCAGGAGGGGAATGTGTTAAACAGAATTTCTATTTTTAGTTTTTGTGAAATCTCTGTACTGATTTCCATAGTGGCTTCGCTCAGCAGCTTATATTCCCATCAATGATGCCAAAGTGCTCCTTTTTCACGGGAGCCATACAACCACTTGTTCCTTGCTTTTTTGATGACTGCTGCTCTTTCTAAAGTAGGGTAAAGTGGGAGAGCTTCCAGCTACCCTGCGCTCCTGGACCAGTCAGGTCCAAGCTCAGGCACACCGTGGGTGAAACCCTCTTTACCCCCTTGGGATCTCCCCTAATTCCGCAGCCTCCCCCATGCCCGCCCAGTGAGAACTTCTGCTATGTTCTCGGGACCCCCAGATCGAGCCCTAGCCCAGGTCTGGTGAGTGTGTAGGAGAAGTTCCTCTCCCCCCTACACTACCTTGTCCTCTTCAGACTCAGCTCAGGCCTGGCATACAGGCCTGGGGTGACACTCTGCAGCTGTAGTCTCAGCAGAAAGAGTAGGGGACAGAACAACCCAGCTAGTCCAGGAGCAGAACATCTTGCCAGAGGGGCACAACAGGTTCACTCCCAAGGGCGGCACCAGGAAAGAGCTGAGCACAGCAGCCAGACCTAAATCATGCACAGCTGGATAAATTCAAACTGTAGATCTGCACCTGAATTTCAGTAGGTGCAAAGGTTATAACTGCACCAAAGATCTACAACAAAGGTCAGAAGACAGTGCTACACAAAATGACAATGAGAGGAGCAAAATGCAATCTCAGAACCCAAACCCATCCATAACAAGTGCAGAGGACACTAGCACAGAACAAATTGGGAACCACACAGCTGAAATCAATGAATCAACAGCTTCTGAAATAAAGAAACAACTGCAGAAAGGTATAGAGGAACTCAGATTGGAAATGAAAAAAGAAATCCCTGAATTAATAGCATCTGCAGTAAAGAATCAAATGCAGAAACATATGGAGGGAAGCCAATGCCCACCCAGAACAAGTGCAGAGGACACTAGCTTGGCTGAAATGTATGAATTAATAGTGTGAAAAGTAAATAAGCAACAGGAGAAAGTTATAGAGGAACTCAGAGAGGAATTATTTTCTAATTTTTCTGGGTTCTTTTTCCTTTTCATTTTAGGGAAGGACCTACAGGGTGTCCAGGGTCTCACTACTAGTTTGCACTTGTAATGATCCGCCTGTTTACAGCCTCCCAAGAGCTGGGATTGCAGGCACGTGCCACCATGCCCAGTGCAGCTAGTGAAAAGGTAAGAAACAATCTCTAAAAAACAATTAGGGTGCAGGAAAAAAAATAATACATCAATTGCAAGACAATGCAAAGATGAACAATGTGATACTAATAGGTATCAATGAGAAAAAAGGAGTCAATACAAAGGACATTAAAATTATGGGCAGAAGGAATAACAGAAAACGTCCTAAATATGAGGAAACAATCTGACATTCAGGTAACAGAAGCATACAGAATGCCAAGTAACCTCAACCCAATTAAAAACACACCATGACATATAATAGTCAAAATCTCAGAAATCCAGTACAAGAATAATATACTGAAAGCCACTAGAGAAAAGAAGCATATCACATTCAAAGCAAAACCCATCAGAATTACAGTCAACTTCTCTTCAAAAACCATGAAAGCAAGAAAAGGATGGAGCAGAGTACTTCAAGTCCTCTATGAAAACAAATTCCAGCCCAGACTACTATACCCTGCAAAACTCTCAACTTGGATGGAGAAGTGAAATATTTCCATGACAAACAACAACTAAATAATTTCATAATGATAAACCAACCTTGCACAGGCTCCAGAAAGATATCCTACAGAGGGAGCAAAATGATCATAACTCCACAAATTAGATCAGAAACAACCAACTAAATAGGGAAAACAATTAAACACAGGAGAAAAAAGAGCAAACGACAGCAGGTAAATAACATGTCAATAGTAAGTCAGTACATCCCAATTCTAACCATCAATGTAAATGGACTCAATTCACCAATTAAGAGAAATAGACTGGCACAGTGGATTAGGAAACAAAATCCAACAATATGCTGTATACAAGAAACACATTTAACTCGTAAAGATATTCATAGGCTGAAAGTCAAAGGACGGAACACAATATTACATGGCCCAGCACCTCAGAAAAAAGCAGGGGTGGCAATCCTGTTCTCAGTCTAAACTTCAAACCAAGAATGATCAAGCAAAATAAAGAAGGCCACTATATACTGGTTAGGGGAAAAATAAAAGAGGAAGAGGTAGCACTCATAAATATGTATGCATCAAATACGGGAGCACCCAACTATGTAAAGCAAATCTTAATGGACATGAAAAATCTAATATCCAATACCACAATCTTAACAGGAGACCTTAACACCCCTTTATCCCAAAAAGGTAAGTCAACCAGACAAAAAAAAATTAGCAAAGAAATAACAGAACTGAGCCAGAGCTTGAAACAAATGGACTTGTTGGATATATACAGAGTGTTCCACCCAAACACAGCTGAATACAAATTTTTCTCAGCTGCACATGGGTCATTTTCTAAAATTGCCCACATACTGGTCCATAGATCATGCTTAAGTATATGCAAGAAACCAGAAATTATCCCATGCATATTTTCTGACCACAGTGCAATGAAACTGGAAATAAATGACAAAAGAAACAAGAAAAAAATCCTAAATACAGGGAAATTAAACAACACCCTACTCAGCTACCAATGGGTCAGAGAGGAAATTAAACAAGAAATTCAACAGTATCTACATTTCAATGAAAATTCAAGCACAACTAATTGGAATTTATGGGATACAAAAAGCAGTTCTCAGAGGGAAATTCATGACTGTGAACTCATACATTAGGAAAACAGAATGGGAACAAATAAATACCCAAAAGCTGCACCTCCAACAACTAGAAAAGGAAGAGCAAACCAACCCCGGAGCCCAAAGATGGGAAGACATCATAAAGATTAGATCAGAAATTAATTCAATTGAGAGGAAGAAAACAGTTCAAAGAATTAACAAAACAAAAAGCTGGTTCTTTGAAAGATTAAACAAAATCGATAAGCACCTAGCTAACTTCATCAAAAAGGAAAGAAAAAATTCAAATACAAGCAATAAGGAATGAAAAGGATGTAATTACCACAGGCCCAGTGGAAATTCAGAAGATTATCAATAGCTACTTTGAGAATCTTTACTCTCACAGAATAGAAGACACAGATGAAATGGACAGATTCCTAGAAAG
>NW_004524584.1:19735988-19744001 GCF_000260255.1 Octodon degus | reverse complement strand
GGGAAGAAAGATAGCCTCTATAACAAATGGTGCTGGAAAAGCTGGCTCTCTACATGCCGAAAACTAAAACTTGATCCAGGTCTATCACCATGCACTAAGCTAAAGTCAATATGGATTAAAGGTCTAAATATTAAAACAGAAAAGTAAATCTCCTGGAAGAGAAAGTAGGAAGAACTTTGAAGACATAGGGGCAGGCAAAGAATTCATGAACAAAAATCAAATTGCACGGGAAACACTTGAAAGGATTGACAACTGGGACCTGCTCTTATTGAGAAGTTTCTGCATGTCAAAAGAAATTACCAACAAAGTGAAAAGACAGCCCACAAATTTGGAAAAAATCTTGACAAATAAGTACATAGACAAAGGTCTGCTCTCTAGAATTTATAAAGAACTAAAAAACACTATGGCCCCAAAATTTAAAAACCCCGTTCAGAAATGGGCATCTGAAATGAACATACTCTTCTCAGAGGATGAAAATAAAGAAGCAAATAAATATTTGAAAAACTGCTCCACATCACTAGCCATGCGTGAAATGCAAATTAAAACAACACTGAGATATCATCTCACCCCAGAAAGAATGACTATCATAAAGAAATAAGCCAATAACAAATGTTGGAGAGACTGTGGGCCAAAAGGAACCCTTCTCCACTGCTGGTGGGAATGGAGACTGGTGCAACCGTTATGGAAATCAGTATGGAGACTCCTTAGAAAAGTTGGTCTGGAAATCCCCTTTAAACCAGCTATTCCTCTCCTGGGAATTTTCCCAGAGGATCTGAAAACATCATATCATAGTGATATATGTGTGCCTATGTTTATAGCAGCACAATTTGTGATAGCCAAATCTTGGAAACAACCAAGATGTCCATCACCTGAGGAATGGATGAAAAAGATGTGGTATTTTTATACAATGGAGTATTACTCAGCTATAAAGAATGATAAACTCAAAGCCTTTATATTTAAGTAGATGCCACTTGAAGATATACTCATAAGTGAAATAAGTCAGACACATATGTGTAAATATCATATAGTTTCCCTAGTATAAGAACTAAAAAGAAGAAATACAAATAGAAAGGTATACTACAATTAAAAGGAAAGCAAGAACTTGAGGACTAGACAATGAAGAGAGAGCAAGGAGAAGAGCTAGGAAACATGACAGAGGCAAACCATACAGTTATATGTACAAGATGGGTAAGGCAACACCCTGAGAATCTTCAGAATATTTTCAAATCTATCAGTTAACTGGAAGGATTCTCACCTTGACCAATTATATATACTGACACCTGTGAACTGAGCAACTGCACTGAAGATGGTAATTTGTAATAGTAGGTTCATGCTTGGAGTGCCTGTCATTCTGGTCTTCTGAATATGTGCTGCTTGTCATGACATGCCGATTGCTGCCGTGCTGTCTCTTGAGTAGATGATTGTTTAAAAAGGAAGAGGGTGGTGAATGAAGGCAGGAGACAGGAAAAGGAGTGTTGCGGGACTGACTTGCAACAATGTTGTCTATGGTTAGATCTCTGGACTTATGTGTAAACATATATAATTCTTTATTCCTATTATTTAAATTTTTCATCATATTCTGTAGGGACTTAAAGCTTAACATATCAATACTTGATGAAAAATACCTGTTCCATGTTATGCCTAAGATGTTTGATATTCAGACAGATAGTGTGGTTAAGCTCAGAAGCATAGGTTGTATGGTAATAGCAATATGCTTCTCTTCTGGAAGGTTAACAATTTAAGCTTGCAAACCAAAAATTAGAGAAAAAGGAGGGCAGCAAGGAAAGTCAACATTTTGGCCCTAGCCTTCCAAGGTCAATTAAGACTCAGGATATATGTGAACTTGTACTGTAATGTCATGTAACTCAGTAGTGTCCCAAATTTTCTGATCAAGGAAATTATGGGGTCAAAGAGGAAAGTGATTGATGATGTAGAGCGTGCCTAAGGAGAGTCACGTGGAGAGAAAACATTCTCTCAGGCTTTCACAGAGAACAAATTGGCCAAGCAATGGCCGTTACTCATCCACATGGCTAACACTGACAAAGGTTCTACAATCTGAGGTACAGAGTTATAGGATAAATCCTGAGGGGATTTGACTGGTCTTATCAGATCCAAAAGCTACAATTCTTCTTACATAGGTCTTGCTTTATCTTGGTCTTAACCATCCAGCAGAAAAGTACAAAAACGAAGTACAAGAAGTAAAGCCATGTTGTTATATTGAGCTGTAGAGGACTCAGGTCAACAACTTCTGACTATGCCGGTCAAGTGGGAGACCCAATACTATTATGGACTACTGGACTATTTCGGAATATTATGTTGAGTTCACACATCTATATTTAAATGATGGAAGTAAACAAAAAAAGGGGATATAGATGAATGACCATTTTGTATCTGTGTATTCAAAGTGGTTAGGATACATATATAGCTACATTGTCTTAATTCAAGGAATAGACACATTTGTTCTAATAGTGTGTGTAAATAGGATATCATGTCTGCATCTTGTACCACAAATAACCACTAAGAAGGCAGTATGCAATGTGTTAATTACTGGAACTGTCCTACCAATTTGATTTGAAACTATCTCATTGCTATTTATTTCTCAATAAAATTATGGGAAAAAGTAGGGTGAAATAGTGTTTCAATGTGCATTTTTCTAGTAGCCAGTTAAATTGAACATTTTTCATGTATTTATTGGCCATTTATATTGCTTCTTATGAGAAGTGCTTATTCGATTCAGCTGCCCATTTTTTGATTGGGACTTTTATTTTGGGCGTCTAACTCTTTTTAATTCTTTACATATTCTAGGTAGTAGTCCTCTATCTGGGGTTGAACTGGCCAAAAATTTTCATTCTTTTGGTTGTTTCCTTCGATGCACAAAAGATTTTTATTTGATATAATATTATTTGTTGATTCTTGCTGTTATTTCCTTTGCAATTTGATTCTGTTCAGAAAGGACTTGCCTGTGCCTACAAGTTAAGATGTGTCACCTATCTTATCTTCTAGCAGAGTGTTTCAATTTTTACATTTGGATGTTTAATTCATTTTGATTTTTAGCTTGATACATGGTGAGTGATACTGGTCTAGCTTCAATGTTTGCCATATGAAGAGCCATTTCTTCCTAGTACTTTGGCTAAAGAGGCTATCATCTTCTAGAAAATGTTTTTTGGCCCCTATGTCGAAGATCAAATAGTTGGATGAGTCTAGGGCTATGTTTGTATCTACTGATCCACATGTCTGTTTTTTGTGCCAATACCATGTTATTTTTTCACTGTAGCTTTGTAATGTGACTTAACGACAGGTGCTGTTGTACCTCCAGCTTCTCTCTTGTTGCCCAGGATTGCTTTTGCTACTCTGGGTCTCTTCTGGTTTCATAGGAATTTTAGGGTTCTTTTCTCAGTTCTGTGAGAGACAGTGCAGGTATTTGGGGATTGCACTAAATCCATATATTAATTTCAGTGACATGGTCATTTAGACAATACTGGTCAGCCTCTCCAGAAACAGGAAACAGGGAATATCTGTCAATTTTCTAATGTTCACTTGAATCTCCTTTGCAAAGTACTGTGGCTTTTGATGGACAGGCCTCTCACTTCCTTGGTCAGGTTAACACATTCATGACAGGGCCATAATTCATATGTCTTGCCTCAGATTTGGATTCAATTGTCCTGTTGGCCTGAGCCATGAATGGCATATGCATAACTATCTAATAAAAGACTTCCCCTGCAGCTGCAAAAAGAGCCAAATGTCTTATGATATTTTGTGTATTCTGCAAATAAGCCATTTTTATGTTCATTGTAGGTTTTTTTGTTTGTTTGTTTTTTTATGGTACCAGGAATTGAACTTGGGACCTTGCACTTGCCAGGCAGGCTCTTACTCCACTGAGTTATATCACCTGCTCTTGTTTACAATATTTAAAATAAATTCATAAACATCAATGCACTTTTAATTTAATGAAATGCATTTTTTGATTATTATAATAATTTTAAATGATATCAGTAGGTTCATATCTGGGTGGTAGTTCTTCAAGTTGTAGCAGCTGACTAATTTCAGCAACTACCTGATTTCCATTTATAAACTTTTTATGAGCGTCAGAAAGACCAACAATGAGGAGATATGTTTGAACTACCAGTGGCGAAAGCCACCCAATGGGACAGCCAGACACATACCACTGTTAATTCAAGTCTCCTGATGGGGCAGACAGGTAGGTAGCACCAGCAATTCAAGTCAGTAGGAATGTGTTAATCCCTAAGTATTTAATTTTTCTTCATGATACTGTGATTGGTGTTGTTTTCCTAAATATTTTTCTTAATGAGTTCATTGATATATAGGAAAGCTATTAATTTTGGGGTACTGCTTCTGTAGCCTGGTACATTGTGGAACTTGGTTATTCTAGAAGCCTTTTGCTAATTTTTTTAATTTGTTTTTTTTTTTTTTTTTTTTTTTTTTTAGTTTTCTATGTAGAGCATTGTGTCATCACGAAATAATTTGATTTCTTTCTTTCTTATTGATGTGAGCAGGACAAAAGCCATTTGGTATTTCTGCCTGGCTCTGAATTTATTTTCTAAGTCAAACTAGTTTATGATAATCGTAGGACCAGTGAATCTGTATGATAACTTGTATGGTAACCATACGGCATGATAACCGCATGGCCCGTGTGCCAAAAATCTTATCTTATGAACCACCTTAGGGAATTTATATAAATACATTTTCTAAAAATTATATTTTTATGATTGAGAAAAATGTGTTTTTACTACCATAGGATTAGCACATATTTGTGTACCATGATAAGATTAGCACATGTTTGTATTAAACTCTCCATGGCGTAAAAGAGAAAGCCTCCAGCTGCTCTTTGGCTCAGTCTTCTAGTTCATACTTGTGGACTCTGCCAGGAGTACTGCTTTTCACAGACCTGCTGCTGGACAGCTGGCACTCGATCTCTGAGACTGTCTGTAACTGGCACTGCCTATCCGGAATGCCCTAGCTGGCTCTCTGGCTTGCCCTAAGTTCCAGCACTCAGTCTCCAGACCCAGATTTATGTGAGTTCCAGTGTCACCTGTTGGCAAACCTGGGTTCACAGCACGTTAGATGTTGATGCCACCTCCATGTCCAGCTTATGCTAGGGTGAGCTCCACTCTGTCTTGCTGTGACTGTGATAGATGCTCAATAGTCCTTTACATTCAGGAGATGGCTCAGGTCTTGGGGGAGATCACTCAACTCTGGCGAGGTTGGTGGATGTGCTGATGCCCTCTGGCTTCTCTGAGCTTTGGGGTGTTCTCTCTCAGAGGATCTTTTGACCTCCACAGTGGCCTTCATGCCTAACACTTATACACATTCCTTTTATTTCTTTCTCTTGTCTGATCACTTTGGCAAATGTCTCAAGTACCTTGTTGGACAGGGGTAGCAACAGTGAGCATCCTTGTTTTATTCCTTCCTGATTTTAGAGAGAAAAATTGCAGTTTATCCCAATGAATTATGATGTTGGCCATTAGTCTTTCATAAATGTCTTCTATCAATCTGAGTGAGAAAAGGTCCTTCTATATCTATTTTCTTCACAGTTTTGTCATGGTTGGATTTTATTAAATGCTTTTTTGTCCCTATTGATATGATCATGTAGTTTTTGTCTTAGTTTCTGTTTATGTGGTATATTACAATAATTTTTTTTATTTACTTGCTTATTTTGTATAGGGTCTTGCCATGCAGTTCAGACTCATAGAGATCCTCCTGTCTCAGTCCCCTCAGCACTGGGATTACAGGTGTGTGTCACCATTGCCAGTTTTGGGTGCAGCACAGTGTGCCCAGAGTTCCAAGGCCAGCCCAGCAGGCAGTACCAGAGATCAAACCTAGGTCCTTGGGCTTGCCGTGTAGATGCTTAGACCACTGAGCTATGTACCCAGCCCTATATTACATTTATTGGTTTGCATATGTGGAACCATTCTTGTAACAGTGTCATGAAATCCACTTGGTCATATGTATGCTCCTTTTGGTGATTTACTGCATTCTGGAGAAGTTTTGCATCCATGTTCAATGAAGAGATCGGTCTGTAGTCTTTGTTTATAGTTGGATCTTTAAGTTTAGATCAGAATGGTGCTGGCTTTCAGGAATGAGTTTGGAGGCACTGTTCTTTTAATTTTATTGAAGAATTTGAGAACTTGGGGCAGGGGGAATAACCTACTTACTGGTTTTGTAGAGTTCAACAGTGAATCCTTCAGGTCATGGGCTGTTTTTACTTGACAGGTTTTTAAAGTGATTATTACTGTCTCAATGTCATTACTTATTATTGAATCATTTGGAACTTTCATGTCTTTTTGGTTTAGCTTGGGTAATTCATATAAATATAAGAAATTTCATTTCTTCATGGTGTTCTAACTTGTAGAAGTGCAATTTTTTTTACAGTAATTACTACCTTCTCAACTTTGATGGGCTCCATTGGGTTTTATCTTTATTTTATTTGTAATTGCATTGCTTTCTGTCTCTGTCTGTCTCTCTCCCTCTCTTTCTCCCTTTCCCTGATCCCTCTCCCTCTCCTTCCCCTTTTCATTAAATTTGGGTTAGGGTCATCTATTCAAAGAACCACCTCTCAACTTATTGAATTTGTCCGTTATTTTTTAGCCTCAGTTTCATTAATATCTACTCTGATCTTTATGATTTCCTTCCTTAAACTAGGTTTGGGTTTAGGTTGTTGGTTTTTAGTAACTTAAGTCTCATCATTAGTTATTTGAGTTGCTTTTATTTTCTTGTTTTTTAACATGAGCACTGTTGGCCATAATCTTCCCTCTTAGGGCTGTTTTCATTGTATCCCATAGATGGTGGAGTGTAGTATTGGCATTGTCACTTGACTCCAGAAGTTTGTTTCTTTCTTGATTTCTTCTATAACCCACTGGGTGTTCAGAAATGTGCTATTAAGTTTACAGGTATTTATAAATTCTCTGTGGCTGCTTTTGTGACTGATTTCTAGCTTCAATGTACAATAGTTTGATAGTAAACATGGTTTGATTTCAATTGCTTTGTATCTATTTAAACAGGCTTTGTGGACCAGAATGTGGTCTATTCTGGAGAAAGATCCATGTGTTGCTGAGAAGACTATATACTCATTCGTATATTATATAGCTATCAGCTTTGATATTTCTTTGACTTTTTTAGTTGTTCTGACTCTTACCTGAGTAGAGTATTGAAGTCACTCACTATAATTGTACTGATGTTTATTTGATCTTTTATGTCAAGAACTATTTGTTTCATGCTGCTATGCATATATATTTACAAGGAGGGGCCTGTTCATTAGCTCAGTTGTTTAAGTGACTGCTTAAACAAAGCAATCAGGATGCTGTGGTTGGATCCTCAGATCCTCAAGCCTTACCAGACCGGCCCTGAAGGCATCCTGAGCCAGCCAAAAAAACCCAACAAAAACAAAAACAAAAACAAACAAAACAACAACAACAAAAACCCACTTCTATTTACAAGGGCTATCTCTTCCTGCTGGGTTTCCCACTCAGATAGTGCTATGCACTGACCTTCTTTGCTCCTTCTGATCAGTAGCTTGAAGTTAACTTTGAGAGTAATATTGCTACCATGACTTGTTTCTGGGGCCCTCAGGTATGGAGCACTGTTTTCCATCCTTTTGTTTTTAATCTATAAATATCTTTTCAATTAGATGAGTTTCTGGAATAGAGCAGATTTTTGGATTTTATTTTTTTATCCAGTCTGATAATCCATATCTTTAAAAGGGGAGTTGAAGGTCAGTGATATAGCTCAGTGGACTAAGTGCCTGCTTAGGCAAATGCAGGGGCTGGTGCTTCATCCTTGGCACCACACGCAGTGCCATCCCCACCCCAGGAGTGCCGAATTTTTTTTCCTCTTTTTATCTTTGCCTTGCTCGATGTGTTCATTCCATCTGAATTTTCAGCTTTGTTGGCTCTGTCTAGGATATTCTTGAGTATTTTTGATACTGTTAATTTGGTTTTCATGTAAAGTTTAAACTGTTCTTTTTCATGAGATATTCTTATTTCTCCATTTATTTTA
>NW_004524584.1:19734124-19735706 GCF_000260255.1 Octodon degus | reverse complement strand
TCTGGCATGTCGAACAAGATGTGTCATGGGGAGCTACTTTTTCATTATAATTTAGTCAGTGCCCTGTATGTTGAAATCTTTCCTCATACCTGGGAAGTTTCATGTTAGGATTTTGTTTCTTTAAATATTATTATTATTATTATTCTATGTATGCTGCCTTCTAGTTTCTAACTCCTCTGAAAGAAAATTGGTCTTCTTAGCATCATAGTAGTTGTTGGATGATTCTTATTCTTTTATCATGTTTCAAGATCCTCTGAATAATCTGTCTCATTGGCCATTTTTGTCCTTCGTTTCAGAAACTGTCTTGCATTGATCATTTCTGTAATTTGTGAATTCTGCACATTTTTTTATTCTGATCTGTCTGACATCTTTCTGTGGAGTGTATCTTTGGTACATTTGTCCTTCATGTTTTGAACAATCTCAGTCAGCTCTGACAATTCTTTATTTGTTTCTTCCATAGCCACAGTGGTCGCTCTGTATGACAGCTCAAGAGCTTCCGAGTCCTCTCCTTGAACTTGCCATATTTCATTACCCCACCTTTAATCATTGCATAAAGCCCCACTACCTGGTATTTCTTTCCTCTCCACCATCATTGTCCCCTGACTCTGCCTTTGGAGTGTCTGGAGACTCTGTGTGTGTGTGTGTGTGTGTGTGTGTGTGTGTGTGTGTGGTGCTGAGGCTCGAGGCCAAGTAGTTTGAAGAGAGATTATAGTTGATATGAAGATCATTTTAGGTGTATTTTGCCTTCTAGTGAAGTGTGCATGGCTTTATTTGTCCAGAGGTAGTGTTTGGCCCTACAGCTATTTAATTTAAATGGTTTGGACCCTGTCACTGTGCTGTGAGGAGAGGATTGTCCTTGGTTGTCGCAGCATCAGCAGATCCGATCGGGCACCACTTAAGTGTGCTAAACTTTACGTGTACACTTTCACCTTTCTCACCACCGTTTACATACAACCTGTACTGTGTTGCTATTAGCCATTAGTGTGTGATGTGGAAAGAGAAAGGAAGAGATGGAGGGACAGTAGGTCAGGAAAAGGAGAGGTATTTAGAAAAACAAGGGCCAGGGCAATAGCTCAGTGGAATAAGTGCTTGCCTGGCAAGCTCAAAGTCCTGAGTTTTATCCCTGTTACCCCTAAAAAAAAAAAAAGTAAAAAAACATTTGATAGGGAGCCAGAATTTGTTGGATGTCTTCTTTACTTGGAACGAAGTGTTCGTTTTGAGGATTTTAAGCAGATATTTGTGAGGCAGAAGTGGGATGTAGGAAGAGGAAGGTGTAATTAGAGACTGGGGAAGCTGTGAGGTTGTCAGATATGTTTGTGCACCAGAAAAGTTGAGAAGCAGCAGGGGAAGACAAGAGTCTGCATACAATAAGGAAGAACAGAAAGAATAGAGAGGACAGAAGTGTAACATGAGAGAAAATAGGAAAGACTCATAAAGAACTGAATATATGAAGGAAAAAGCCTTGAAGAGTTTAAAACATTGAAGATACACAAAAAATAAGAATAGACATGCTGCTGGGCTGGTGAGGTGGCTCAGTGGTCTAAAGCACCTACTTAGAACAAGCTTAGCAAAGCACAGGGAC
>NW_004524584.1:19731515-19732927 GCF_000260255.1 Octodon degus | reverse complement strand
AAGTTCCTCACCGTCCAGCCAGGTCACTGGCTGTAGCCTACGAATCAGTATTCAGCTGCACATCTGGCCCTTTCTCCTTCCAGGCAAAATGTATGACCAGGTGCATTGCCCGAAGTTCTGCCCACTGTGAGGATTTCCCGTCAGCACTACCCTTCAGGGACGGGCTGCGAGGGGGCTGCACTGCTGCAGCTGTTCACTCACTGCTCTTGTCCACATAATGTGCAGAACCATCTGTAAAGCAGACCTTAGCCTTCTCTTCCACTGACAGCTGGCCATATGGTACACTCCCCGAGGCTACAGGTGCATGCTGGGAAGCAGAAGGCAACATGGCAGGAGTAAGAGTGTGGGCATTTGGGCAACTTCTTCGTGTAATTTACTTGTATCCTCTAGACCTGCTTGGACTTGGTCACATATCTACCATTTCCATTTAGTGATATACTGTCTGTGGGTACATCCGATCTTGTGGCTCAGTGGATCAGATAATACCCAAGGCATGTTAGGCAGCTCAGGTTTCATGTTGACCTGGTGTCCCACAGTCAAGTGTTTAGTTTCCACTAAGGCCCAGGAGCAGCCCAAGGGCCATTTTTACAGAGGAAGTAGTTGTCTACAGATGATGGCAGAGCCCTGCTCCAAAATCCTAAGGGCCTCAACTGCAGTTCAGCTATCGGGGCTGCCAGAGACTCCAAACAGCACTGCTAGCTGCCACTGATGCTTGAAATACCAGTGGATCTGCTGGCTCATGTGGCCCCAGGGGCAGAGCAGCCTGGGCCTTCTGCAGAGCCTTTTCCTATTCTGGGCCCCACTCCAATCTAGCAGTTGTCTGAATTACTCAGGAAATAGAACAGAATAAGACACCTAAGTATCTCCAAAATCCAGATAGGCCAGTAGGACATTATGTCCCTTGTTTGGTTGGAGGGGAAGTCAAATGCAACAACTCATCTTTTATCTTAGAAGGAATATCTCTATATGCCCCACACCACTGGACTCCTAGAAATTTCACTGTGGTAAAAGGATTTTGAAATTTTTTTTTGGATTTATTTCCTATCCTCTGGCTCCCAAATGCTAAACTATCAAATCCACTGGTTGCTACCTCCTGCTTGTCAGGCCCGATCAACACAACAATCATCAACATAAAGGACCAGTGTGCTATCTTGTGGAAGAGAAAGGTGATCAAGAGCCCAACAACTTAAGTTGCGGCATGGGCCTGGACAGTTAGTATAACCCTGAAGTAGGACAGTGAAGGTACGTTGCTGACCTTGTCAGCTGAAAGCAAATTGTTTCTGATGGTCCTTGAGGATATGCATGGATAAGAAGGTGCTTGTCAAGTCAAGAGCCACATATCAACTACCAAGAGATGTGTTCTTCTGCTCAAGCAAAGAAACCACATCTGGCACAGCAGCTGCAGCTGGTGG
>NW_004524584.1:19700987-19731260 GCF_000260255.1 Octodon degus | reverse complement strand
AGTCACTGCTTTGTGGGTTTTCAAAAGTATCTAAACTGTTTATCGTGTTTTTTTTTTTTTCTGTCTTGTGAGATTGTCCCAAATGTCTCCATCCCGGTTTATGGGATCCTATTCTCTCTAATCTGTGCCCTCCTTTCCTTGAGATACCCTTCAGGGCTGAGCATTGACTCTACATTGCAATTCAATCAATCAAATTAGGCAAGCCTGTGTTTGGGCCTCAGCAGTCTCAGTCCCGTGGCTAGAAGAGGGATTTTCTTTAAGGACACACTTAGAAATTTTAAATTTCTTATGTGTTCCAGAGCTGGGAATTTGAATTTTTGAGTTCCTTGTTTTCCTTCATTAATTTTTCCTTACAATAAGAAGGCCTTAGATTTCTTTTTTAAAAAATTTTTTTATTTATTTGTGTGTGTGTGTGTGTGTGTGTGTGTGTGGCCAGCTCAGCTCACCAGGGGGCGGGGCCGGCTAGCATGTGGTGCTGGGGGATTGAACCGCGGTCCCTGTGCTTTGTTAAGCTTGTTCTAAATAGGTGCTTTAGACCACTGAGCCATCTCATCAGCCCCGGCCTTAGATTTCTCATGGATGATCTGAGCTCATGTTTTTCCTTTCACTAGTTTGTGCTGAGAGTCTAAGACCAACCAGCAAGCACAATCACATGTCCCACTCTGCCAAAAGTATCCAAAACTTTCATGTATGGAGTCACTGAAGTCCTTACATCTTGCAAGTGGTCAGTTATAGCAACTAAATGCATCTACACTGGATCCTACTTTAAACAATTCACATCAAAGATGATCAGTATTCCCCACAGAATTAGAAGGAGAGACCTTGGGGCCTTTAGATCTCAACAAGTCAGAAAGCCAACTCCAGGAACCCTACAGTCATTAAAGAATTTTATCTTTCCAGTTCGGTTTCTCTATGATCAAATTCTACATCAGTCAGTGTTTACTAAAGAAACAGAAATAGCACAAGCTACACGTTACAAATATACAAGAACTTAGGAAACTGGTTGGCAGTGGCGACACACGGAGATGGATGAGGAAGCATGCGGAGGGTCTGCCTGCACACTGGAGACTGAAGAATGCATGGTTGAGTCTGGAGCTCGCTGTCATGCCCCATGCGTGTCCACCCAGGAGGTGACAGGTCTGCAGTGGAAGACCGAAGAGTCTACGCCAGCTGAAGAGTCTGCGCTGGAAGCCAGGAGATGCCATCCAAGGCGAAAGCAAACATGAGTTTCTCCAAAGAAACAGAAGATCTGGGGATGGAGGAGATAGCTCAGTAGAATAAGCACTTGCCCAGCAAGCTCAAGGGTCTAAGTTCAATCCCCAGTTCTGGAAAAAAAAAAAGTACTAATAGTGATTGGACAGCATATCATGTCTGCGTCTTGTACTATGAATAACTACTATGAAGACAACAATATGCAATATAAATATAAAGGATTCAAGTTTATCATTCTTTATAGCTGAGTAATACTCCATTGTATAACAATACCACATCTTTTTCTTCTGACTGACCTTATCAGATACAAAAGTTACATTTCTTGTTATATAGGTCTTGCTTTATCTTGGTCTTAACCATCAAGCAGAAAAGTATAAAAGCAAAGTATAAAAAGTAAAGCCATATTAATATGCTGAGCTGTAAAAGGCTCAAGTCAACAACTTCAGACTTTGCCAGTCCTATGGATAACCTACTACTGGACTATATTGGAATATTTTGCTGAATTCACTCACCTAAAATATTTAAATGATAATGGAATACCCATCTGTGACAAAACTAAACAAAAAAAGGGGGATACAAATGAACAACCATTTTTTATCTGTATATTCAAAATAGTTATGATAGATATATAGCTACTTTCTCTTAATTCAATGAATAGAGAGATTTGTACTAATAGTGTTTGTGGACAGGATATCATGTCTGCATCTTGTACAGTGAATAACTACTAAGAAGACAACAATATGTAATGTATTAACTATTGAAACTGTCCTACTAATTGGTTTTGAAGCTGTCTCATTGCTATTTGTTTCTCAATAAAATTATTTTTAAAATGCAATGCATTAATTATTGTAATTGTACTACTAACCTGTTTTGAAACTGTCTCATTGCTATTTGTTTCTCAATAAAATTAATAAAAAAAGAAATAAAAATAAAGATAATATGCAATATAAAAAATAAAATAAAATAATATAAAAAAGAAGCAGATCTGCCCTCCATTTGCCTTCTGTGCCATCCAAGCAACAAGCCACCCTAGGGCTAGTCTTCACCTATGTGGCTGAGTCGATGTGGTCAAGCCTTTCTTGGTTAAGTAGACACTGCCCATCAACCATCACACTTCCCCTTTTCAACGATCCAAGACTTTGGTTTGATCTCCACATATCATCTTTCAGGTTAATGTTCTGCCTCTGAGTGTAAGTACTGCCTCTGCTTCATCATACCAGAACTTTCAGTGAAGCATTCTGAGTATCTTGGAAGTAAGATCTTCTTTTTCATTGTTGAATCTGGTTGGTTGGTTTGGAATATTATTTCTTACAGTTTACTTTAAATGAATGTGATTACTGGCATTTGCCGAGCTTTAACTTAAGAGTGGAGTGAGTACTCCACCCCCTCTTGTTTTTGTGCTACATAGGTTGGGAATTTGCCCAGGCTTCCTACACTGACATCACAGGTTTTGTGCTCACACTTGCACGATGCAGGTCGTGCTGCTACGCAGTGCCCTTGCTGAGCAGCTGGTGGACTTCCTGTATGAGGGTCCCGCTTCCTTCCCTCTGCCCTTTAACCTATACAGTCTTCTGGCTTGCATATTTTTTCTTTTACGTATTTGGTACAGGGTCTCACTATGCAGCTCAGACTTGCACTGATCCTCCTGTTTTCAGCCTCCCCAGTCCTGGGATTACAGGTGTGCACCACCACGTCGGGTCTCCATGGCCAGCTCAGCATACCCAGGGACAGGATCGGTGCAGCATGTGGTGCCAGGATTGCATAATTTTTGTTCAGATGCCAAATTAGGTCTACTTTTTGCTCCACTGTAGGTAATGCTCCAATTTGCTTTAGAATCCTTCCAGGTATATTTCCATTTTAGCAATCTGACTATGATGTGTGTAGGGTTCATTGTGTTTGCTAGGTGTGTATTGTTTATTGCCTTGAGTTCAGTAAGCTACTAAAATCAGTAATTTAATATCTTGTTTTATCAGATTGAGAAGTCATCTAGTCATTATCTCTTTTTTTATATATTTAGTACAAGGTCTACAGAGTCTCACTATACAGATCAGACTCATAGCATAATCTCTATAAATATTGCTTCTGCTCATTCTTTCCTCCTCTCTGGACACCAATTATACTTTTATGAGATTATAGGGCCATAGTATTTGTATTTCGGATTTCACTTTCTCCCTCTCCCTCTCCCTCTCCCTGTCCCTCTTTCTCTTCCTCTCTCTCTCCCTCATCTTCTCCCTCTCTCTTCTCCTTCCCTTTCCGTCTGAACATTCTCCACTGATCTGTCTTTGAATTTACTAACATTCAATGCTCTGTGGGTGCTTACTGTAAGGAAAACCAACAACGTTGTCTTACTCCTGAGGTAATTTGGATGAGAATTCTAGCATAGAATGAAGTATTTTCCAGACAGAGAAAGAGGTCTTATGTTGGGCAGACAAAACATGGCACATTGAACTGCATACCTACCACAGTATGCTTTCCTAAACCCTATTTACCATGTCTTTAAGTTTTTATTTAGGTTTGTTCTAGTTTTTTCACCTTGAATCATGCCTTTAATTTCTATGACTATTCCTCAGATTTTCCCAAATCATTCACTTATTCCTGCTACAATTATGCATTCTTCTCTTTGACCATTTGTACCTATTATCTTGGGTAGCTGATGTTGTCTGTTATTTCTTTTGAGATGATGGTAAACAAACTATTCTGATTCCTTCACTTTCTTTGTGTATGCTATTCAGTTACTTTTTGGCTTATGTTGGTGTCTTTCTTTCATTTCTTCCATCTTTTTTTTCTGTTTGAAACAAGAAGTTCAGTCTGAACTACTTGAACTACTCATTATGTAGCCTAGGCTGGCCACAAACTCAGAGCAATCCTCCTGCCTCAGCTTCCCAAGTGCTGGCATTATAGGAGTGAACTACCACACCCAACATCATTTCCTCCATCTTTGAGTTGAGCTCTGTCCTGTTTTGTTTGTGATTATTCCTCATTTTTATGATGAGGGTAAGAAGAGGGTAAAGAGACAAGAGGAAGTTATGTGCAGGAATGTTCAGCTGCTAGTGTGATGTGAGGTTTTAAACAGATCTGAAAAAATCTGATTTTTTTTTAATTTTCAAGGTTTTATTTTGTCAAGTGTATTTGTTCTACTTGCTTTTTAAATAATTTAATTGAGAATCAAATAGCAATGAGACAACTTCAAAACCAATTAGTAGGGTAGTTTCAATAGTTGATACATTGCATATTGTTGTCTTCTTAGTGGTTATTCATTGTACAAGATGCAGACATGATATCCTGTCCACAAACACTATTAGAAAAAATCTCTCTATTCATTAGATTAAGAGAAAGTAGCTATATATCTATCCTATTTTGAATATACAAGTACAAAATGGTCGTTCACTTGTATCCCCTTTTTTTGTTTAGTTTTGTCACAGATGGGTATTCCATTATCATTTAAATATTATAGGTGTGTGAATTCAACAAAATATTCCAATATAGTCCAGTAGTCCATAATACTAGTGGGTTTTTCATAGGACTGGCAATGTCTGAAGTTGTTGACTTGAGCCTTTTACAGTTCAGCATATTAATATGGCTTTACTTTTTATACTTTGCTTTTATACTTTTCTGCTGGATGGGTAAGAACAAAATAAAGCAAGACATATATAACAAGAAATGTAACTTTTGTATCTGATAAGGTCAGTCAAGTACCCTCAGGATTTATCCTGAAGCCCTGTACTGCAGTTTGTAGATCCTTTGTCAGTGCAGCCATGTGGATAAGTCACAGCCATTGCTTGACCAATTTGCTCTCTGTGAAAGCCTGAGAGAATGTTTTCTCTCCATGTGACTCTCCTTAGGCACACTCTACATCATTGATCACTTTCCTCTGTGGCCCCATAAACTCCTTGATCTGACAATTATTTGATCTGAACACATTTCCAGAAGTTCCTTACAGGATCCCTGGGTCACAAGCCTGCCACATTGTCCTTGTCTGGCCTCTAGTCTCATGCCCCACATGCCAGCACCTTTGTCACTGCTGGAGCACACTGCAGAGTGGCACTGAGCAGGATTTACAGGAACCAACTGGCTTTTCACGTTTGCTTATGCGTCTTCCAAGGCCGAGTTTCCTTGTCTGCAGGTGGCAGCCTGTACTGGTGGGTGGAGCCTTGGTACCTCAGAGGAGAAGACAAGCCCATGGCAAAGGTCACCTAAATCCAACTTCAGTTAATTAGATAAAGACTGTAACTGCAGGCATCTCACTCCTGGGTGAAGATTTTTCTGGAGATAACATAGCTCTCCTAATTTAACATAATGTTTTACTTAGAGAATCTCTTGGGTGGACCTCCAAGGTCATTGGATGGCAGAGCCAATAGCAGAGTCCAACATTGCTTCAGTATTCCCCATCTTGGTTTGATTACTAAATGAAACACAGGCTGCCTAGAGAAGACTGTCTTAACCCAGACAGTCTTCAGTTCTCTAGAGATTTTTGACCCTTCTGAAGTCCTGAAATCATACCCTTTGTTTATTTATTTATTTATTTATTTATTTATTTATTTTCATTTAGCCACTTGTGGACCTAATCAATCTGGAATAACTAAGGACTGATATTAACCCAATAGCAAAGAACCTGACTGACGAAGGTGTAGACAGCTCTGTGGTTGGTTCCTTCTCTCTGGCTTGCTCTCTCCTGGCATCACCCAGTGATGAACTGGGTCTGTCCTTCTTTGGTCCAATGACAACCCTAGATCTCTCTACACTTAACCAACACCGTCGGCTGAGTTTGTCAGATATGTATAATTTTTTAACCCTTAACACCTTCTCATAGGATTTGATGTATTTTCTTTCTCGCCTGTAGGTCATTGTAGAAATAGCTCTATTTTATTGAAGATGGCATTTCTCTTTTTACCTTTCCCCCCTTATTTTGCTTCTTATGAATTCTGACGGAGGAAGAAGTGTTGCCCAAGAAGCCAACCCTTTCGTTCTCGCTGCCACACTCTTGAAGGTGGTGCTTTTCAACACCATTTCTTACCCTGGGTACGAAGTAGTCTTGCAAAGTTCACAGACTTCCACGGCTCAGTTCCTACTGCTCTCTGCGAGATGCAAGACTGCCGGTGTGATCATCACACCAATCCACAGCCACCACATGAGACACACTTGTCAAGTAGCTTTTGTGGGCTGCCAGCTGCTCTCCCTTCTCTGTGGGACTGGGGTGCCTGCCTGTCACACACTCAGCAGCCCTCACCCATGAGCCCCATGAGGGCATGTCTTCTGAACAGAGTTCTCAAAACTTGCCTCCTTCCTTAAGCAATCCCACCCCACCACTGTTGAGCCTATAGGTTTATATTGTCTCTACAAATTGACCGCAACTGGCTTGACTTTACCTGAATTAAGGCCTCAGAGCAATGTTAACCATATTAATCAATCTATACCACTAACATTAATCCACATACCACTGGAGATGGGGACCCGGGGAGGTCTGGGTGGCTTTCCACACTCAGAATTGTCCCATGTCATGGGTGTTGCTGGAGGATCAGGAGGCTTCCTACCAGCTGCCTCTGGGGTGTGATGAGCTGGCAGTTGAGACTGGGAGTGGTGGCTCATGCCCGTAATCCCTGTGCTGGCGAGTCTGAAATCAGCAGGATCATTACGAGTCCGATCTACGTAGTGAGACCCTGTACTAAATACATTTAAAAAATAAATAAAAATAGTTTACAGTTAGTAGACATTTCAGTCTATACTTATCTGGCTTCAAGGCAGGGTGGCACATGACAGAAGGTGGCAGTTCATGGTGGCAGAAAGTAGCAAAACAGCAAGAGCAAAGGGAGGAGCAGCGGCTGCAGCAGCTGGCCAGCCTCCCTCCTTCCTAGTATAGTCTATCTGCCCCAGGGCAGGGGTCTCACTCTCACCCGTCACCTCAGCACTGGATCATGAGTTAAACACAAGCTCTAGAATCCTGCCCCAGTGACTGCATGAGGCTTCGGGGGGACACCTAGACTCAAACCATAATGCAGTCCTCCACTTGTGTCTCGCTGTCCCAGTCTTTGTGTGCCTGATGGAAGGACTCCATGGATGTGGAAACTGGTGACTTCCTCTCTCCCTGATTAATTTATTTTCAACTGGAATATTGACTAAGATTCCACTGATTTGATACATTTAGGAGAAACGATCAGCATCAGATAGGAAGCCACCCCGGAAAGAGCACGGACGATCTCACTACTGATGCCCACACATCTCTATACTCTGAGTTAGGACTTTACTGCCCACCCATGAGGTGTCGTGCAGTACTGGTAATTTAATTCCAGATATTTTGCAGTCATTGTAGCTATTATGAATCTCTTGTATTTTCTCAACAACCACTGCTCATTCAAGTAGGTGCTGTTGAGGGCTGAGGAGATAGCTCAGCAGCATAAATGCCTGCCTGGCAAGTGCAAGGTCCTGAGTTCGAGCTCTAGTACAGCAAATCAACCAATCAATCTAAAGAGGTGCTATTGAGTTCTGTGTCTCACAGTCTTTCTGGTCTCTAACTGTTCTAACAGCCTGTCTAATAATTCTGATTTGATTTCTGAGCAAGTGGTTAAGTCATGTGCAAGCAAAGGCCCTCCTAGTTTTTCTCTGGTCTCACCAACATCAGAGCTAAGGCAGTTATGGGCATGTGCTATACCGCCTCCTGGCATTACCAAAGACAGGGGCACTCCTGTCCCTCGACGTGGTCCTGTGAGCGTCCTGAACTGCCACCTTCCACAGAGATGAAGCAGGCAGGAGCATCCGGCTCACACACATGGGCACATTCAGCCCTCTGGAAGGACACAAAAGTGACTCTCTGGCTGCACCCTCTCCAGGTTTTCCCTGCCTCTACCTGGCTGTAGACCCCTAAGCCATCCTGTCACCAGGATCCTGAGGCTTCTGAGACCTCTTTTGTCATGCCACAGAATATGACCCTCACCCATACTCATCATAACCCAACAGGGAGTCTCTTAGGGTGGGACCTCAGTGCTCAGCACAGCACCCCTGGGCTCAAGATCCTGAGTGAGGACCTGAGAGAGTTGGGTGCGCTTTTCTTATTCTGTGTCATGTAGAACTGAGGAGCTTGCAGGTCCACCATGGACTAGAGGCAGAGGCCCTCACTGGCAGACTCAGAAAGAAGACAGGCACCCAGAGTGGGCAAGACGCTCAGACCCACACGGAGCCACCTCTGATCTGCTGGCATTCTAGGCTCTTCCTGTGCTCACCCTCTGATTCCAGGGATTACCATACACTAAGGGACCAGTCACAAGCAGACCCACCTACAAACACACATGGTCCCTGCAAACCACTGGGAAGTGGGTAGGGAAGACACCCCACGTGATATGGGCATTCTCTACCAGGCAGGGCTTGGAGCCTGGGCAGCCATTTCTTCTCCCATGCCAACTTTGCACCTGAGCATTGGCAGATCCTGAGACATGCTGTGGGCTCCTCTCAACTTCCACTGCTCCCACCAAAATAGGGCTGTTGCTTTAGCCCGTGAAATATGGAGAGAGGCATGCTAGCTAGCTTTCTGTCACTGTAACAAAATACTTGAGAAAATCAGTGGAGGAAAGATTTACTTTGACGTCTAGTTCCAGAGGTTTCAGTCCGTGGTCACCATGTCCTGTTGGCTGGGGCCTGTGATGGGACAATATATCATGCATGGCAGGAGCATGGGGTAAAAGAAAAGTCCTCATCTCACAAGGGCTGGGAAGCAAGAGAGAGAGGAGGGGGCAGCCGTGTCCTTCAAGAATCTACCTCCAATGACCTAGTTCCTCCCACCAGGACCCCCTCTGGAAGCCTCCACCTCTCCCACTGGCAGTTTGGGCTGGTGACCATGTCCTTAACACATAGGCCTTTGGGAGACATTTATAACCAAATTGTAATAGAAGGTTGTCATGTGTATAAATATACACTCCTCTCTCATTTTCCTTGGGAGCTCCGATCAGGCATCCGTGGCACTGTCTCTCCGTGGGCTGGCAGGGGAGCTCATTTCCCAGGGCAGCGTGGCTCAGGGCATCCTTGTGTGTACTCCTTGTGGTTTGGACTTCTGTGCTTCACGCTTTCATTGTACGATGCACACAGGTAAAGACTGGGTACTCCACAGGCTCTGGGTAGGCCTGTCTCAGAATTAATTTCTAAGAAGAACAACACCACAGTGGACTTTTACTACCAAAACAATTATAGAGCACACTAGCTGAGAGAGGAAAAGGGAGGTGAAACATTGAATGGAAGTCGTTCTGGGGTCACTGTCCTAGCTCTCTCCAAATTCTAGCCCCGGGACCCCTCGATACAGTCTTCCAGACCCCTCATGGTTTTCTTTGTTCTTCTTCCTTAAACAATGCTTCTGATGTGTTCTTGTCCCTTGGCCTCCCATACACTAAGATTTTGCATTCGAGAACCCCAGCATCTGTGGCAGAGTACAGGATAAAACCCTCATTCCTTCCACTTTATGTCAGGTTGCGTTCCTGTGCGTGTAGGACCAGAGCTGGGGCTGCAGACACCTCTGGGCATTTCCAGTCTGCAACTGGGACACTGCTGCAGCACCAAGGCTTCCTCTGGGCCTGCCTTCCCCCCACCCCCAGCTGTTCTCTTGGGTCTGCTATGTGCTGCTGATAACAATGGTGGCAGTGTCCCTCTTCAACCTGCTAAAGGATGCTGGGTTCTCCAGGAAGACCACTTCCTCCCAGAGGAATACAGAGGGCATGCTCAGGCCGCCTCGCCCCTCTTGAATGTCAAGTGGGCTATTGCTTTTCACTTTAAGAAAAAGGTTCCTTGGAGAATTTGAGGGAACCACGTGAGCAGGAGTATCGGAGAAGTTCCAAAGAGCTGCGGGGCCCTCACTGTTTTCTGGCTTCCACCACCATCCTCCCTGCCTCCGACTCCACAGCAAAACAACTCATTTTATAGGCTGAACAAAACTCTGCAAATTGGCATCTTAGGCTCCACCATCCTCGGGCTGCCTGGACAGAGAGGCTGTGAAGAATTGCCTCGTAGGCTTTGACTAAGAAGAGCAGGCTCTGATCTGTTCCCGTAACTCCTGATATTTGAACTCTGTTTCCCAGGGCCCTGCAGAAAAGCCTTGAGCTCCCATCGCTCTTGAAATAGAAAACAGTGCTGTTATGAATTTTTAGCACTGCACGCTTGCGCTCTGCCAGAGCTGCAGGCAAGTCACAAAGAGCGCGGCCACTCGCCTTGCAAGCACAGAGCAGCGGCTCCTCTGTTTGTAAACATGTGGGAGATGTGGGGACATTGCTGAGACTTCTCTGTGTGTACCGTGTCCCACAATTACGGATGCAGCCACTGCAGAAGGCCTGGCAGTGCTCCCTGGGAATACACTCCTCATGGTCATTTGGTTTTAAAAAATCTGACATTTTGGACAACTGTCCATTTGATGCATCTTCAAACGGCAATGAAGCCACCAGCGAGAATCTTTCACAGGAGCTGAGCCCCTGCTTCCTGCCCTGGCCTGGCCCACACCCAGCAGTGGAGCTGAGTTATGGGTGGGGCAGGACGTGGAGCAAATGTGGGCGGGATGTTTCCTCGCACCTTGAGCTGATGAATGAATCCGTCCTTTCCCTCCCGTGGAACCTGCTGGTGAGGGCCTGCGGAGGCTGTGGTTACAGCAACGCTGGGACGTGGCTGCTTGGGGGTGGGATGCAGCTCTCACGTGGCTTGCCGCCTTGTCTCGGAGCAAGGCATGATGTTACCTGTCGGGTGCCGGGTAGGTGCAGCCTGCTGTCAGGGTCTGAGCCCTGTCCCCAGCTTCCAGCCCTGAGGATGGCTTTCTGGCTGATAGGATCACCATCATTCAGTCACTGTCATGGCTCATGTCGTCTCTCCTCCATGGGAGCCACCTCCTCCTCTATGGTACACAGAGCAGGTGTAAGCAGGAGAAGGCTGGGCCTGTGAGGGCCCGTGGGTCAGTCTGTGTGACTGCCTTCCGGCCTGGCCCTCTTCCTCTTGCTTGCGTCTCCATCAGCTCTGAGTTCTCCACATGTGCTCGGGCTGGAGGTCAGCAGGGGGCCCTCCTCTGCAGGTGGCTGCTGGCATTTAACCAGCTTGTCCACGCACATCTCTGAGGACGACACTGGGACTGGGTGAGTGCTCAGCAGTGCCAGATGTGACGTGACATCAGTGCCCCGCTCGCATCAAGCCAAGACTCTGGGGAAGGTCGCGTGCCTCATGGCTGTGACGTGTGTCGCAGCGGAGCAGAAGGCAGTGTGTGCCTTTTAGTTATATATGAAGTCGAGTGACCTGAGGAGAGGGGAAAGTGGCGGGCACTTCTGCTGCAGACGAGCTGAGGAGGACAGGGACTGGATGGGCCTCTGCTTTGCTGTCTGGAACTCACTGTGTGTTGTTTATGGACAGACAACTGGTCCCGCCCCTGAGATTCCTCCCCAGCAGCCGCGTCCCTGACCGCTAGGATCCCAGCCTCTCAGCACCGCCCGGGCGCCTGGAGGTCACTGGAGCCGCGGGCCCTGTTTGGTGAAAGCTTCTCAGTTGGCTCCCAGCAGTGCTTGTACGGTGCATGTTGCTCACACCTGCACAGATCCCCAGAGCCACCCCTTCTGCAATAAAGAAGTGGCTCACAAGTGTCCCCAGTGATGGATCGTGTGGCCTCTTGGTGCTCATACCTTCCTCGTCACTTGGTTCTACCATGCCATGCTTTCCCCTAAAATTGATGGCAACTGTGCTCCACAACCTGCCACGCTGCCAGCAAAAACGCCACGCGGCCTCTGCCAGGCTCAGCCGGATGTATCCGTCTAGGACTACCAGTCCCTGTCAGCGTGGATTCCCGGAATGGGCGCCACCACCCAGGAACTCAGGACTCGGCCCCCACCTCCTGCCACCAGTTCTCTTTGCAGTGATGGACTTGCTTCAGTGATTTTGTCTATGTGAGGGTGGGCTGGACCTGCAGGGTTTCTTCCTCTCTCTGAGCTGGCTTTCTCTCTTCTCCCCTTTCTACTGCCAGTTGCAAGTGACATCAGCTGGGTCCCACGTATCTAGCAGACTGACAGCTCTTCTAGAAATGGTTGTTTTGGATTAGGCTAAGTTCTGAGTAGGTGACACATAGGAGACAAAGGACACAAAGGGCCCAAGAGGAGGTAGGCGTGAGAATAATCCTCCCTCACTGGACTCATCTCTACGTGACCTCTCCCCACCATGGCCAGGCAAGGCAAGTCCACATAGACTCCCAGGGTCCAGGCCTGCATTGTCCCTTCATGTCTTTGGGCCTGCAGTGCTGAGACACTAAGAACTCCGTGATTCTTTCTTTGACCAAGGCACCCGGATTCACTCCTTTCCCTCCAACTCATTCTTCAAATGTCAGTTGAATGGGTCCTTGTCCTCAAGTAGCTTGCATTAAGCCTGTGATGCAGACCAAGGCTTGGGTGAAGACAGTGGGGTCTCTGCCCTCCTGGACTCCAGGTGATCTCTGCAGTCCTCAGGGCCTAGCTGAGCCTGGGAACCTCAGCTCTGTGGCTGGGATCATGACAGCCCTGTACAAGGTGATTTTGAGAGGAGAAAATGCCTTCTAGGCACCTGTCTGTCCCCCCACCTTCACCCCGCTAAACCTGCATTGTCCATTGGGATTTGATGGCCAAGCTCCTGGAGCCTTTGGAGGAGGAGGAGGAGGAGGAGGGGTTGGTAGGGAAACCATCAGCTCTGGGCCTGGCATGTCCTTGTCCATCCACTGAGAGGCCAGGACACTGGCCCTGTCCTGGTGCAGGGACATGATGGTACACACAGGCAGAGTGTTGACCCTATTCCTGGGGGTCCACTTGCCCACCAGGTCTCCGCAGCAGCATCTGATGTGGGAGAGGCGGAGGCTCGTGGAGGAAGGAATGAGATGTGCACACCTGTTCAGGAGCAGACTCTGATCAGACTTCCCCGAGCAGCCCATGAAGGAAGGAAGGAAGGGAGAAAGTCACCAGGAGAGAGGCTGGCGACCACCAAATGGGTCATTTCTGCCAAACTTACCTGAGAGCCATAGACATCATTTATGTCACATGCAGGCCCTCAAGCCAGGATGTCAGATACCATGTGAGTGGATGAGAATCGCTTACAAACTGCCTCCCCAACAGGATCTCACCTCCTTGAGGTGCTCCTGAGAGCCCAGATAACAGCCTGAGTTTTCTGCATGCCCCGTCATGCTGGGAAGTCTCCCACTGGTGTGTGCAGAATGACAGACATGGCCCCTCACAGGATGCCTCTGATGTCCTACCTCTGCGCAACCAGTACCAGGTCGCCAGTTGGGACATCTATCCACACCCCAGCGCTCCAAACGATGCCTGCACTCTACGAAACATTAATTCATGATTTTCTTAATATCTTATTGATTTTCCCCTTCCAAAGGCCAGAGGTTAAAAAACTCCATAAAAACGTCCTGGCAATTTATTGCTGTCCCTTTAAAACATTACAGTAAACTTACAGCTATTTCTTTCCCCATTGTCTTTCTTCTTAAGGTTCCAACCTGAAATGACAAATTTACCTTTTCTCTGAACTTCATGTGAACTTGTTTTAAAATGTAAAATGTAGAGAAATACACAGACATGTTCTTGAATGACTGTAGGTTCATACTCTGGGCCAGACCATGGGTCATGTAGGAAAGCGACCATCCACACTCAAGGTGCTCGGCGTGGACAGCAGTTTGAATTATTTACAAGTTATTAAGTGGGATTTTTATATATGTACAGTATACGTGTAATACTTATACAGGAACTCATTAATCTCAACAAACACTTAAAAATGAGATAACAAACTAGAGTCAGTGTTGCAATTGTGAGCCTGTTCTGGTTTTGCTTTTGCCTTTTCTTTTTTTTTTTAGGAGAAGGAGTGAAAGCAGTAGGCTGTATACTTTCAGGTCACTGACTTTCTGACAGCACCACTTATTAATTTTGTCCTGCACTGAATGGGACAACTACTTCCTCTTTTTTTAAAAAAAAAATTAACGTATTTGGTACAGGGTCCCACTACACAGCTCAGATTAGTAGAGATCCTCCTGTTTTCAGCCTCGCCAGTGCTGGGATTATAGGCGTGTGCCACCATGCCCAGTCTCCGTGGCCAACTCAGCATGCCGGAGGACCAGGCCAGGACTGCTCTAGGGATCGAATCCCAGTTCCTGCACTTGCCTAAGCAGGCACTTAGTCCACTTAGCTACTAACTCCTCTAAGGAAGCTGTATGCTCAAAGCACTTGCAACCTGAAAGGAGCTGATCAAAAAAATTGGAGTAGAAAATCATGAACCAGGAGATTAAAAATGGAAACCATTTTGTAATTTCAGAGAAAACATTTGTTACTGTAAATGCTATAATGAACAGGTGAAAAACTAACTGTCTTTTTAATTACATTATTTAGCTTGAATAGCTACAAGCTCGAGAGATTTAATTAGCTCGGCTGGAAAAGTAAATAACCTGAAATTGCAATTCCTCACCAGCCCCCAGCATCCTAGCCACCTTCTCTTGATAGAGCTATAGACCACAGAGGGGAGTGAAAAGGGGGCCAGAGGGAAGAGGTCTGGATTTTTCTCCTTTTTAACTCTTCAGCTGAGACCTTAACTAAGAAAAAAAAAAAAAAAAAAAAAAAAAAACCTTAAGGAACCTTGGAGACGAGGAATTTGTCTAAGCTGTGGTTGAATTAAACATTAGCGGTTCTCCCTATCTTGGTTGAAGCCTTGTCCTCTCACTCACAAACCAGTAGAGAGACCCTGAACACCCTGTAGACCCTTCCCTAAAAAAAATAAAGAAAAAAAAAAACAAAAAAAAAAAAAAACCTTAAGGAACCTTGGAGACGAGGAATTTGTCTAAGCTGTGGTTGAATTAAACATTAGCGGTTCTCCCTATCTTGGTTGAAGCCTTGTCCTCTCACTCACAAACCTGGTGTTTGAAGACAACCCTCTATTCAGCAAAATGAGAGAGTAGTTTTTCTTCACCTAGCATGCATGTAAACAGCACGTGTGCATGCCTCACTAAGCATGAGTCTCGCTCCACCTGGTAAACCTCTCATTGAAAGTACGCATGCTCAGACTCATGCGTGTGGAAGTGCGCATGCCCGACGTGCTCATTGTGCTTGCTTGCGCATGCTCAAGGGTGTGTACACACGTGGACACGGCTGCTCGTGGATCCTGCTATGGTTCGGGGGACTTTGTGACTTGGGTCCAGATCTGTTGAAAAAAGATTCTCCAGAAGCCCTGATGGTGTGGAATGCTATGACCTGGAGGGTTTTAGTAGGCAATCCAGGATCCCTCATGAAAACCACCAGAACTTCAGCTCCATAATCACACCGTGACGGATAGAGTACTTACTTCATTATAAATTCGGTGGTATTAGTCACATTTGACTTTTGTGGATTAGCTTCACTGGCTGACTAGAGCTGTTGTTGTGTTTCTTTGTGCTGTACTAGCTTGGACTCAAGGCCTTCGGCTGAGCTGTCCTTTTTTACTTTGCAACAGGGTCTTAAGTCACTAAGTGACTCAGGCTGGGCTCGGACTTGCCATCTCCCTACCACAGCCTATCAGTGTGCTGGGGTTACAGGCGTACCTCACCAGGCTGATCTGGGCCTTCTTATTGGTTGGTTACAGGATCACAGGCCTGGTACACATGGCCCTGAGGACTGTGCTCAGCATGACCACTACAAAGACCGGGAGAGTGGCCAGCCTCCAGCTTTCTTTCACCCTACAGAATACCGGTGGTCCTGAGGTGGATCAGATGTGCAGAGGGCCCTCCTCTCACCATGACAAAGCCTGGACTGCAGAGTGCAGGCCTCGCCTGGGGAAAACTTGCACAGAAGGGTTGAAGTCTACCATTCTTAGAGGAACACATCTCTGAAAGGATCACCCACAAAGAGGGGCAACACCGAGCAGCCCTTCCTTGAGTGGGTAATGGACCGAGGTGGTCCTACACTCCCAGTGTCTGTATATATATATGGTTACCACTGCCATCTCTGGAAAGGCACCTGCAGGCTCTCCACACAGGGTCTCCAAAGCCCCCAGCGATGGACAGTCACGGAAGAGGAAGCCTACTGCATGGACTACCCTTCTGACAGGGAGCCCGCAGGCTGTGTGTAAACTGCACTCCTAGAAGAGCTCTGTGTTTCTATAGCTTTTCTGTTTTGAAGAAGCATCCACACTGCTGCAGGCAAATGAGTTTGATCATCCTGACTTTACAGAAAAGGAGTGTATTAGTCACTTTCCCATGGCTGGGTAAGTACACCTGACAGCCACAGCTTAAAGGAACAGGTTATTTTGCCTCATTAGTTCAGAGGTTTCAGTCTATGGTGATCTGGATCCAAAGCAGGAATGACATTGTGGAAGGACATGGTGGAGGAGGCAGCCCAGGGCAGCCAGGGAGTAGCAAGAGATGGGAGAATCCAGGAACAAGAACACACCTCTCTAGACCATGTCCGCAGTGACCCGCTCCTTCTGACCATACTCCACTTCCAAATGCTTGAATCTTTGGGGGATATTTGAGTTGTGAACTACAACATGTGCCCAACCAGTGAGCTCTTAGGGCACCAGCATCATCAGGGTGATGGGCTGAAAAGCTCAAAGCACAAGTCTCTCTGGCCCTGTGTTGTTAATCTCACAGATCTAAGACAACACAACACCCACTCTCAGTGCATCACTTTGCAACTGGATTGGATACAGAGTCCATTCAGGGTGACAGTCCCACTGTTTGGAGCACCACTTGGAGGAGACTTGAGATCTCTGAAATTTGAAAATATTTATTTATTTTTTTCATAATTTTATTGATAAACAAATAGCAATGAGACAGTTTCAAATCAAATTGGCAGGACAGTTTCAGTAATTAACACATTGCATACATTCTTCCCGGTGGTTAATTGCTGTACAAGACGCGGACATGATATCCTATTTACAAACACCATTAGAACAAATCACTCTATTCATTAAGAGAATGTAACTATATATCTATCCTAACCACTTTGAATACACAGATACAAAATGGACATTCATCTGTATCCCCCCTTTTTTTTGTTAAGTTCCATCATTTAAATATTATAGGTGTGTAAACTCAGCAAAATATTCTAAAAGAGTCCAGTAGTCCATAATAGTATTGGATCTCCTGCTTCACTGGCAATGTCAGAAATTGTTGACCTGAGTCCCCTACAGCTCAACATAACACCATGGCTTTACTTCTTATACTTAATTTTTATACTTTTCTGCTGGGTGGTTAAGACCAAGGTAGCTAATGAATAATGCTTAGCAGAAATCAAAGAAGTAATACCTTTACTAAGAATTTGCAAACTGTTACCATGTAATAAAAGCACAAAGAAGAAAAATGTAAAAAGAATAAATCATTGTATAGTATCCAAAGCTGATCATACAGTCTCAATTATAGCACAGATTATTTTTGAAACTCATAATAAACTTTTTCATTAACTCATAATTTTGGAGTATTTAAAATCACTTGTTAATATTGATGCAATAGCTCAGCAGACTAAGCACCTGCTTTGGAAAGCTCAGGGACCAGGGTTCGATCCCTGGTCTCACATGCTCTGTCAGCCCCACCGCTGGGTCACGCTGAGCTGGCAACTAAGTCTGGGCATGGTGGCACATGCCTGTAATCCCAGCCCTGGGGAGGCTGAAAACAGGAGGATCACTACGAGTCCAAGCTGCATGGTGCGACCCTGTACCAAATACATAAAATGAAAAAAAAAAAAAGTTCTCCAAAAAGTAAAGTATTTTTCATCAGTTTTGGAATGACTCAGACTGCATAAAATATTTTTATATCTAAAATGAAAAACCATTTGTTGTCCCTTTCCCTTTGGTCCTTTCTCTATCATTTATAATCACTATCCCTATATTCTGCTTCTTCCTTCACCGTAATTTTTAACCAAGACCTCAGAATGTTACCCTGTGCAGAAATGAGGTTTCTGCATATGCGATCAAGTCAAGACCAGGTCATCCTGGGCTGGAGTCAACCTTAAATCCAGTGGTGCTGTCCTTACTAGATGGGGAGCTCCCTGTGAAGAAGGGGGCCTAGTGACACATCCACAACCTCTGACACCAGAAGCCATAGAAGCTGGCAGCTCGAGGAAGGCTTCTTCGACGGAACGCCCACAGCTGGTCTTGGCACCGCGATCCTAGACTCCTTCCTTCAGATATGTGACAATACAGCCCACTGGCTTTGAGCCACACACCGTGATGATTTACCACAGCGGACCCCGGAGGCACCTCCCACTCCTAAATGTCCAGGCTTGCAGAGGCTCAGGTCTGCAGCCTTGCACTTGGAACCTGACTTCCATCCACTCATTGTGTGGTGTGTGCACATGCTTGGCTATTTTTAGGTTCTAGTTACTTTCTTTCTTTTTTTTTTAATTTTTATTTGTGTGTGTGTGTGTGTGTGTGTGCGGCCAGCTCAGCCCACTAGGCGGCGGGGCTGGCTGGCATGTGGTGCTGGGGGATTGAACTGCGGTCCCTGTGCTTTATTAAGCTTGTTCTAAGTAGGTGCTTTAGACCACTGAGCCATCTCACCAGCCCGGTTCTAGTTGCTTTCGCTGGCAAGGGAGTCAGTCTCCCTAACCCAGCAGCCAGCACACACTGGCTCTGCCCACGGAAACATGGAGGGCCTTGACTATTTTTTTTAGGCATGATATTAGAATTTTGGCTCTGTCTCATCCAAGGAATTTTATTCTGAAAAATTTAAATACACATAATTTCTGCTGAAAAATCTATGGCTACAGTTGATTGTTTTACAACACAAACACGGTATATAATGAGATCCATATATACATACCGTACACATTATGTGTATACATGTCAGTGTTAACTCTGAAATATTTTAAAGGTAGCTACTTTCCTAGTCTCTAATTTATCTTAGCACTTATACTATCATCTGTAGATCCAAACTTTTGGGGATTAGCCGTACTGCAAACATACAAAGCATTGGTGGAAATCTTCTAACTACTTTTATATCCCCTTTATAAGTACAAATTAAGATTTCTTTCCAGTTTTCCATGTAATTTTAATATTTCTGTTTTGTTCTATTAGTCATCCAGGGCCTTGTCCATTTGTGTTGGGCAAGTACTCTGCCATGAGCTACATCCGCAGTTCCAATTCTAGTATTTATTTATCCATGTATGTATCTGTCTATTTATTTGATACAGCATCTCTCTATTCAGTTCAGACTCATAGTGACCCTCCTGTCTCAGCTTCCCCAGCACTGGGATTGCAAGCATGTGCCACCATGCCTGGGTTTTGGGGTCAGCAAGCACACCCAGGGTTCCGGGGCTGGCATGGCTTGCAGGACTGAGGATCGAACTCATCCTTGAGCTTGCCAGGCAGGCGGTTAGACCGCCAAGCTACCTTCATAGCGCCCCCTAGTCCCAATTTTAGTTATTTAACATTTCCATGATTAGACTCCACTTTTAATTTTCCCTGAAGTGCATATCATCTTGGAGTCAGTGTTATACGGGATAAATTCTCACTCTTGTTTTCACCACCCCTTCAGGAGTCTCATGCATGAGCACTTGGAGGTCTTGCGGGCTTTGGAGGGCCCAGCTGGCTTGGACACTCCAGGAGGACTCCGAGTACTGAACAACAGTGGGTGTTTCAAGTGGCCTGTCTGGAGCTTATTTGGAGAACTGGATTTAGGAGCTCTTCAAGATTCCTCATACTGAGGGCTGACAAGATAACTCAGCAGACTAAGCACCTGCTTTGGCAAGTGCAGGGACCAGAGTTTGATCCCCAGTACTGCATGCCACACCAGCCCCACCCCTGGGCAACCAACTCTGGGTGTGGTGGCGCATACCTGTAAGTCCAGCACTTGGGAGGCTGAAACAAGAGTATCACCATGAGTCTGAGCTGCATAGTAAGACCCTGTACTAAATACATAAAAAAAAAAGAAAGATTCCTACTACTTCACATCCTATTCTTTATAAACCAATCACTAATGTCAACATTGTCAGTGCAGATTTGCTTTTCTAGAGCTAGGTTGTCCCTAGGGCCTTATCTGACAAAGTTAGTGCCAAATGTCTAAAAGGCCCCCAAGGCCATGGATAAACACCTCTGGGCCAACACGGGGTACAGCCAAACTCAAAGAACTCCATGGATCCTGCGAAGGATGCACTTGTATGGGACTTTCTCCCCAGGGTGCCAACATAGACTCAAGAAATCTGTGACTCTGGTCTTTTCCCAGGTGGGAGCTGCTCCAAGGACATTGGCTTCCATGAGAATGTGGTGGGACACCAGAGCTGTCCACCCACTCACTGTTGCCTGCAGTGCCATGGCTGGCTTGGAAGAAAACAAAGGGAAAGACACCTGAGCCACCATGGGCCCCACTGCCTGCCTGTGTGCCAGCCCAGGTGCACTTCCAGTGGGGCTGGGTGGCTGGGCTCATCCTTGTCCTGCAGGAACAGATGTGGAGATGAGGCAAGATCAGCCCCTACTCACCACAAGAGACTGATTTTTCTTCATACAATTCCTAGTGAATAGATAAGTGAAAGTGTTTCTAATTAATTATAAATACTAACTATGAGATAGTACCAATTAATTTATATATGCATAATTAAAACTGTTAATAGTATTCCAAGTTTTGCAAAGTAGAAGATGGCTGTGTGGCAGCTGTTCTTCTTAACTGAGCCAGGAAGGTCACCACGGTGAAGAGCGGAGAGCTTCAGTCTGGTATGCTTGGTTGGCATTGGCTCTTAACCGCAGGCCAAGATGTGATGATGTGTCTTTCAGTTTCACATCTGGAAGGCAGTGGGTGAGCGATGTAGCTGCTGGTTGTGATCCTGATGGAAGTGTTTCTTTTAGCACATTAAATCACAACCATGAGGCTGCAGCTCACGAAATAGGAGGATCTGGGAGGGAAGGCCAGAAATGGGAACCCCCGTCCTGGCCATGGGTTTCATACAGTGGACAGGGAGATACGCTGTGCAAGAACAAATCCTGGAGGTTACTGAACAAAAAGAGGGGGACCAGCAGAACGCCCTCCCCACCAAAAAAAGTGAAGAGAGAATTAACCATTCTTAGACGAGTCCATTTGGAAAAAATACAAGTGAGAAGTCATAGTCCCAAATATAGACACATTCCTACAAGGATGACAGTGATTTCAGAAATGCTCCAAAGAGAGAAAAAAATACACAGTATTAAACAGAAAAAGCAAAGGAGTACCCAGAGAGGAGGGGTTGATCTGATGCCAGCTGTGTTCTGGAGCACAGGGCCAGCAGGGCACAGTGCCCTCCCTGGCAGCATCACCCTGAAGTCACAGCCCTGGAGCTGGGCCTTACAGAGGCGGTAGCTCAATTGCCACAGCCTCCGTCACAAGATGATACGTGGACAGGAGTGGCTGGAGTCTGCACTAACAGTGGCCCGAGTGACAGAGCTGCTCTCCCAGGCCCCAAATATGGACTCACAGTAGACCTTCACTGAGGTTTAAGAAGCGCCCCTGGGGAGGCTGGTGCTCTCAGAGAGTCCTAGTGGGGCTGTGGGATGGGTCGCACAGAATCCGGTAGAGGCCAGCAGCTCCAAACTTATACTCAGGGAAACAGATGCAGCGCAGGAGTCCTTAATCCCCCAGTAGGGGGACTGGCATCAGAGGAAACAAGAGTTCACACTTAGAACCGCTTCTCAAAACAAGCTTGAAAACAAATTGCCAAAAGTGGTTCAGTAGCAAAGATTATCAGTATGAACCCAAAACTAAGCAAGAACTAAAAAAAAAGAACTTTAGCACATCATGAAGAACAAAGAATCACTAACACTGACCTTAAGTATAAACATCTTGGAATCATAAGACAATACTGATGGAAACATGATTACGTGAGTCCAGATGGTTTTAACATGAGAGCTTTCTATGGAGAAATGAGAGGAGATAAATATTTTAATCTAAGAGAAAATTTATTGAATGGAGGTATTTGGGAAAAAAAAGCATCCTCCAACAACACAATTTAAAGTGTGTTTACCCAAGTTAATTGACTATCTGCAGACTTCAAGAGAACTGTCAGCATAAAGTAAGGCAATGGAAAGATTCCATATAGAAGAACAAAAACGAGTGAGTCGGCTAAACTTGACTTAGTCACTGCCTTCAAGAATGCTGAGGATGAGCTGACTTCCTAACCGCACTCTGCCGAGAAGGAAGCGAGCTGGATGCTGCTTCCAAACTGTAGAACTCAATGGCTTGAGCAACACACTCTTCTCGTCTCAGAGTTCCTTGGAGTCGGGAAGCCAGGCATTGTGTCATTGTGGTGTGTGTGTGTGTGTGTGTGTGTGTGTGTGTGTGTGTGTGTTTCATTGTTTAATTATCTTTAAGAACATACAGGTGATGCCACTTCCCAGTAGAAGTCATGCCGGCAAAACTCCTCAAGAAAAAATGAAGCGAAAAAATTGTCCGGCTCTTGAAGGTAAACTCAAAATTGGAGATGTAAAAAAAGTTATTCACTTACCTGAAAACGATGCCACCTCTTTGACAAGATAAGAAAGAGAGCTTGTCCCTCTGGGCTCTGCCTATGTCCACAAGCACACACATGTTAGGTTGTCAGCAGGGAAGCAGCCACAGAAAGGCTTAGGACCCTCGGAAGGGAGGTCAGACGCAGGTCTCTACCACAGATGGATGGATTTTTACCAAGTTATTTAAGAGCAGGAGCCAAAAGTTTAGGACAGGCATACATATCCAGTTACATGAGTGCAGAGAGGGAGACAAGTGTCTTTTTTCTTTTTTTGCTTTTTGAACCCAGGCACTTCCCGTCCATATGACGCTAGAAGTATTGAATGGCATTAAAATTTAAGAAAATGACAATCCAGCCATGAACAGAGTTAAATGGTATTTAGCAAGCTGAAAAAATGTCCTTTAAAGTGTATGCAATGTCCATAACATATGATAAAGATTTACAAAGCATTTAGAAGAAGAAACCTAATACAAAATAGCCAAGAGAGACATAATTTCAGAAATTTAAAATAAGTGCAAATGGACAAAAAAAATTAGCAAAGTGAAAATGAAAACAAGAAACTGTTTTGGGGCCACCATATTGGGGGAAAGTTTTCATATAATTGATGGAAGTGTAAATAATACTAATTTTATTTTGAAGTAAATCTCTGCAACAGATTTCACTGTCTGCAGGTGTGCTCACTGCACTACTATTTGTAGTAGAAAAGCCAGGAAATATTTGACTCATTCATTACCTAAGAAATTCCCTTCTATCAAAAAGAAAATAACGCTTTGACATTTTTACACTATGAAGCACTACACAGGTTAGTTGTAGGTGTTGACTACAACTGTTGCATTGTTAAATCATCATCATCATCATCATCATCATTATTATTATTATTATTATTATTATTACTTAATACCAAGAATCAAACTCAGGATGTTGCACTTGCCAATCAGACACTGTGCCATTGAGTTATAGCCTGTGTTAAATTATTTTAAATAAGAAAAATTATTTTACAACAGTTTGACGGTATAGTCTGCTTTAATTTCTGTGAAGTTCTACTCATGTGCGTAGGTATCTACACAGAGTCTTAGGAAAGACGTCACCTAACAGAGGGCCCTTTTGGTAAGACTGAGATTCCTTTTAAAATGTTTATCTCAAAAACAATGTAGCGATGTGCTAGGAAAGTTGAGACCATCCTGAAAATCAGATAAAACTAGCAAGGAACAAAAGTCCATTTTGTCCCCTGCTCTTTGGAACCACTTTACTGCCACCTTCCTGGCTCAGCCACTGTTTCCTCCCTCAGTTTTGTGGACCCAAGACAGGACTGAGGATATATCTGCTCACCTATTGAACCAAGGTTTACACACACACACACACACACACACACACACACTCCTGTGTTTCAATGTGGCAACAATGAGAATACACTGTTGTTGTTCTTGAATACTGAATAGCAGGCCTAAGTCTTGGACAGTCTGGGACATTCTGCGACAGCACAAGTCAAGGACAATAGCTGCAGCGTGCTGGAGGGCCACAGAGAGTCTCCAACTGGGTCTGCCCTGCGCAGGATGGAGCCTTAGGCAGACACTGCCACTTCATTCCTGATTGGTTGGTGTCACAGTCCCTGCCAGGTAGACTCGGAGCCCTGGGCACACAGAGCAGCCCAGCTCGGTGCCCATCTCAGGGTCCTGTCCTGGGAAAGTGGTCACCTTGCCCCAAGCCTCTTGGGTTCTTCAGATGCCTTCTACAAGACCCAGGATGCACACAGACCTCCAGTATTGTCAGGGAAACCCTGTGTAGTCCCTGGTCCTGCATGACTCTCTTTCCTTCCTACTGGTATATGATTGATAGAAAACACTTTGCCTTGTTTGAAGGAGTCTTAATGACCATACTTTGGCCCTCAAACAATGGTTAAGCCACTGAAAATAGGCAGGCATTGAGAACTTGCAACCAGATTTCTTGAACAAAATAGCAGAGCTACCAACATTTCAGGTCCCAATATTATTTATGTAGGAAAATTGATTAGAGAAGAGCTATCTAAAAAAAAAGCACTCTTCCCTTAAAAATCAACTCACATGTGATTGAATTAATTCTAAGATTTTGTTTCCTTTCTATTTGTTTCTGTCTCAGTTACTCTTCTTTCGTTGCTGGGACAAATACCCGACACTCAAAATGAAGGAAGGAAAGATTTATTGAGCTCACAGTGACTGAAGGTTTCAGTCCTTCCTTGGCTGGCTCCAAGGCAGAGTGGCACATGGCAGAGGGCAACCTTCCATGGGAGTAGCAAACTCCTTGCTGTGAGTCTCTGTAGAAAAGTTAAATACCTCCAACATTCAAAGGCACAGGATAAACATTACTGTTCCAAAAGTTGCAAACAACAGGGGAATACAAAACACTGGTACCAACACAAGTCCAAAATCCAGCGTGGCAAACATTAAGTCCTGCAGTTCCATGTGGAACATCCTAAACAAACTGTGGCAAATTGTGAGCTCCATGTGGCTCCGCCCCTGTGGCACTCTTGGTGGTAGCTCCCGTGGCTTCTCTCTTAGGCCGGCTTTGCTCCCTCTTTGAAGTGTCCCTTAGATGATGCACATTTCTGGCTTTTCCAAACTTCTGGGGTTTCCCCTTGAATAGGCTTCTCACTCACAGCTTCACACACTGCCCTCTCAGGGGAGCACCGCCTGGCCTCCCAGGCCTTCTTCTGAAATCGAGGTGGATGCCTTCTTAACCTTAGAACTCCTGCATTCTGCAAGCACCTAAAACCAGTGCCGTGTGGATGCTGCCAAGGTCCGCTGCTAGCTACAGCAGTAGCCAGGCTTCCTTCTCTCTTGGTTGTAGCGTTCGAGTGCCTGGATTGATGAACACCCTGATTCCAAAGAACAAACTGTCCATGCTGGTGTCATTTTGGAACCTGGTGTGACCACTGCTGCCATTCTGGAACATGGGGCTCTGCAGCTTTTTCCTCAAGGCAGAGTCCCTGACTTTTGCAGTTCTGAGACTGCCAAGGGTGGAGACCTGCCACCTCCTGTGATACCCTCAGCCATCCTTTCCATTCTCTGGTTCCTTCTTGGCCTTGAAGATCCTCTCAGCTCTGTCTTTGCAGTCCACAGCTTTCCTGGAGCTTCCTTTCTGGCCAAGCTCATAACATTTTAAATCATCCCGTTTGGCTCTTTGCTCTTGATTTTCAACATAAATCTGGCTAAAAGCCCCCAATAACAGCCATGCCACTGCCCCAATATTTGGCTGCTTTGAAATATCATTTGAAAGATTAATCAGTCTGCATGCTTAAATTCACTCTCAGGCAAAGTCTCTGGACACAAAAAAAATGCAGACAGTCTTTTGGCTAAACCGTAGCACAAATGATCTGGAGTCCAACAACCAATGCTGTCCTTCTTCCCAGAAGAAACCTCCCCAGCCTGGTCTTCACAGGCCAGCTTTCTATCAGCCTTCTGGTCTTCTGAGCTCAGACCAGAAACTCCCAAACAGAACCACCAAAGCTGTTCCAGCTCTTCACAAGTAGATGGCCTCTCCAAACCTTTCATATCTCTTCCCATAAACCATTCCCAAAAGCTTGTAATCCACATGGTCAGGTTTAGCCACAGCAATGACCCCACTTCTCTGGTATCAAGATGAAAGAAGGAAAGGTTTATTGAGCTCACAGTGACTGGAGGTTTCAGTCCATACTCAGCTGGCTCCAAGGCAGAGCGGCACCTGGCAGAGGGCAGCCTTCCATGGGGGCGGCCAACAGCAAGAAAGCAAATGGAGGAGTAGCAGCAACAGTGACAACCATTAACAATGGCTACAGAAAGAGTGAGTCTCTCTCTCTCTCTCTCTCTCTCTCTCTCTCTCTCTCTCTCTCTCATATTACATTCAAGTTATCCACCCCAGGCTGGGGGAAGTACTCACACCCATAATCCCAGCAGTACTAAAACCCATAATCCCAGTCTTGGATTACCCATAATCCCAGTGGATCATAAACTAATCTCAAACTCTAGAAGTCCCCACACCATGACTGCATGAGGCTTTGGAGGGAGGGCAACTAGACACAAACCGTAACAGTTTGCAATCTCAGAAAGCATCAACTGCTTGTTTAAAATACAATTTAAGAAATAGAAATTATCTATTATGTTGGCTTGTGCATATCTAATCCAAAATGTTTCAATAAGAGAGTATATTATAAGACAATAACTTAGTCTTTCAATGCTGATTTCCCAGTGTTCTGAGGTGGGTAAATAAGAATTGAAACAACAGAGATTATCCCAGCAATCTGAGGACTCAGGGTTGGGGAGACCACAGTGGAACCATTGTCCTGGCCAGGATGGGTGCTGGCAGGTGCAGGGTGTTCACCTGGCGTTATGATCAGAAGATGAGGCCAGATGATCTCGGGGCTGCTATGTTGTCCTCAGAGATGCACCGTGGTTTGCAGGAACGCTCCTGCCCGCCCTGCCCGCCCTGAAGACTGGTCATCAAAGCTGTGAGCCCTGGGGGGAGGGGAGTGTCACCCGGGAACCTCCATACCTGACCAGGGCAGAGTCTTCCCAGAAGAATAAGATTTTCGAGCAATAATAATGACATCGAACAGCAGACATTTCTTAGGTAAAACTGAGAAAGATAGTCCAGGTCTTTGTGAAGCTCCTCCCTGGACTTGGTACCTTGAGGCTCAGATCCTTCCAGCTGTTCAGACATCCTGCCTGAAACACCCTTCCCCTGGGTGACCCTTGGCAGGAGCTCTGGATGGGACTTCTCTGGAGCTCATGACCTCAGACACTCAGTGACCACTCGGGTCAGAAGGATCCCACTGGGGTATGCATGGCCTGGAGCTGAAGGAGGTCATTGAGGGCTGGGGTGAACTTCCTGCTCCCCATGCTCCTGGTGAGAGTGTGCATGCAAGCCAACCAGCATCAAGGAGTCCACCTGGAACCTCCTCTCAGGACCTATGCAGTCCTCTGCTGTCCCCTGACATCCCCGGAGCATGTTCTTTTCAGTGATTTTATCACTGATTGTATCAGTTGAAGTATGTTGCCCCTAAGTGCATGCTGAGGTCCTAGGCCTTGGTCGCTTGTTTGGAAAGAGGGCCTCTGCAGGTGTAACCAGGGTCAGCTGAGGTCGCTAGCATGAGCCGGCACCCTCCTCAGAAGACAGGCACCCATGGAGGAGCCTTGTGAGCAAAACAGATGATGAGAAGCTACTTGAGCCCAGGCACACTGGGACTGATGGCCAGAAGCCAGATGCAGAGGGAGAAAGCCCACCCTGGGTGTCTGAGGAAGCGAGGCCTTGGCTTCCATCTCCATCTCAAATTTTGGCCTCCAGAAATGCGACAGACTAAATATCTGTTGTTTACCTCACCCTGTGTGTGGAGCTTCATGGCAGCAGCCCTAGCGGATGTGTGTGTGCCTGGCTAGGAGAAAAGAAAATGAAATCTATTAAAGACTACCCAAGGAAAGTTTTACCTAACCTGAATTGTATTAGACTTCTCTGAAGGAAAAAACAAAGTTCTGTCCTCCTGCAGTGTCTTGCCTTGCTGTAACTCACTGTGGCTCAGTTTCCCTTCCCGCCTGGAGCTGGGGGAGGGGGGTGGCCAGTAAAGCCCGCGCGCAGGAGTGATTCTCCCGTGTACTGGGGCACCCCGCATGCGGAGGGTGAGAGAGGCCTGCAGCTTTCCTTCATCTCTGAGCCCAGCACATGCTCCTGTGCTGGACCTAGGGCGAGGATGAAGGGGGACAAAGTTGGCACCCTGTGGCCCTCTCGAGGCTGAGCTCGAGATGAGCGCCCCTTACGAGGGTCATGGCTCTGCAGCTTTTTACTATCTGCATATTTATTTCACCTCTTACATGAAATCCAATTTGAAGCTATTAATATTAATGCACTGAGATAATTCTGATGATGAATTAATAAAACACTTGGCCTCGCAACGTGCTGTTTGCTCATACATTTAATGATGCCCTTAACTGGAAAGAGGAAGAGACAGAACAGGCTCCACCTGGAGCCTGGAAATCAGAAACCACTTCATTGTTTGGAGCTTGCCGCTTTAATGACAATCAATAGGATCGATTGGAGAAAAGTATTTACTAGATCTCCACCAGGTGTGACAAGCACCGCGCAGACTCCTCAGGCATCATGTGAATATGGCATTCCAGCAAGGTCCGACATTTACTAATGAATTACATGCTAAGCGAATTGCTCACTCCTCCCCCCTTGGTTTTGATCCAATAAAATAACATTTTCCCCTAATAAAAACATAGAAGAGATTGTCACAGGGCAGTGAAGGGTGGCATCATTAAGAAATCTTAAGTTGTCACACCATGGACTTGAGTTGATTCACAAAACAGTTTTCTCCTCGGCCCAGGCATCCCCCAAAATAGCTCCAGCACAGTTGTGTTTTGTCGTTCAAATGAAGATAATTTACCATTCACAGGCTGCTGGATTAGTCATTGGAAAGATAATTTAACCCCAATTAACTTCACTAGGTTTAGCATTAAGCTTAAACTGAATGCATGTTCACCACAGCAGTCATTCAGCAAATGTTTGTTGAAGTTCTCTAATTAGGCCACTTTGTCAGTTGATTTAAAACAACACCAACAACCTGTCGTTCCTCCAATCCCCACTGCGCTGTCTGCTCTGTAACCCGGAGTCGGTGTAGTGAGATCGCAGCCTACAGCGTCAGAAATGGAAACGGACCTTCCACAGGAGCCAGTAGCACAAAGAGACTAAAAGAAGCAGGCCAGGATGGGTCTCCGGGCATGTTAGAAATGAAATCGTTGCATAGATGAAGAGAGAGTGACCAAAAAACAAAACAAAACAAAACAGAAAAACAGCGACTCTATTATCCAACTTATGAGCAAGATGTCTGCAGAGCCCAGTTAACACTTTAGGACCCGGAGGGCAGGACAAGTTCTGTGAGGGCCTGGGCTGATTGTCCACCACACCTGCAATGAGATTCTAGTTAGCATTTGTTCTGTGAAACAGGACCCCGAAGATCCAGGGGCTGCCACTTGTCACCAGTCCTATCTCTTTCCCAGCACTCAGAGAAGCGGTTCTCACCCAGGACGGTTCTGTCCAGCAGAGTGCTTTCCAGTGATCAAACCTGGCCTATTGGAAAGTGCACTTTTGGGAATTCTGCATTTGCACTAAATGCATTGGCAGTTACCTGGCTCAGGAAAGGAAGAACATCTTCACGTGTGTGCATACAAGCACATACGTGTGGATGCACATCCTTATGCATATACACACACATACACACACATTTTACATACTTATATGTGCCGTATATATTTTTGAAATCAGAAAATCTAATTACGGGGCCAGGTAAATGGCTCAGTGTAATAACCGCTTGCCTGGCAAGCTCAAGGACATGAGTTCAATCCCCAGTTCCGAAAAAAAAAAAAAAAGAAAGAAAGAAAGAAAGAAAGAAAGAAAGAAAGAAAGAAAGAAAAGAAAAAGAAAGAAAATCTAAGTATGACACCATAAGGCTTGTTCAGTCTCCATAAAATATGCTCCTATGTGGCACTTTTCCTCTTATAGATATAACCATTTTGCAAGTGTACAAACTCACATGTGCTGTGAAACTCTAAAATTCTTCATTCATCCTTCAGCAGCTGTCCCCGCTCCCCAGGGCCAAGTGGAGAATCAGATAAACTTGGGATTCAGTGCACGGCCGCCCCGGGACCCAGCACACACCCGTGCA
>NW_004524584.1:19687621-19700887 GCF_000260255.1 Octodon degus | reverse complement strand
AAAAAGAAAATCTAAGTATGACACCATAAGGCTTGTTCAGTCTCCATAAAATATTCTCCTATGTGGCACTTTTCCTCTTATAGATATAACCATTTTGCAAGTGTACAAACTCACATGTGCTGTGAAACTCTAAAATTATTCATTCATCCTTCGTGCCCATTTTACACGCATCAGACAAGATCTTTGCTGCCAAGTTCCCTGCAGAAAGAGCTAGGAGGGAGCCTGCACCCCACTACTGATAGCCTGGTGCATACATGTGAGCTGAAAGACCCAAATTCTCACCTGAACACAACCAGAACTGGCAACATGAGTGGATATTGCATTGTTAATTCAAATCATCTCCGCCCCAAGAAGAATGCTTTAGAGATTTGGAAAGTAGCCATTAGTATAGTAATAGGAACATGGACTGTTCTAAGATCAGCTTTGGGTTAGAAACCCATGGACAGCAGCCCAGTCAACAATAAGACAGAGAGGGGACAGAGACTGCACTACCCCAGGCTTATACGTCAGGGCCTGAGTGGGGGACAACTGAAAGCAGCAGCTGTCCCCGCTCCCCAGGGCCAAGTGGAGAATCAGATAAACTTGGGATTCAGTGCACGGCCGCCCCGGGACCCAGCACACACCCGTGCACCCTCTCACCTGCTCCAAGAGCCTGGGCTCCCTCCCCGGGGATGCAGCTGCCCCTGGCTGCAGCTCGGACATGGGCACTTATCCTCCAGGAGTGACCTCCAGGCCTCTGCTCACAGGGCTCCACTTTCCATCAAGTCTTTTCAGAAAAGGTGTGGCATCAATGCATGAATAAATAAAGAGAGATGCAATGAAGTAAAATAAAAGTATTTCCAGCCTTCTGTCACCTTCCACTGTGGCTCTGTGGATCAGATTTATGCTGTGGGTTGGGAGATACCAAGTGAAAAATGAAAAACAATTTTATATTTTAAATTTATGGGCTTGGAGGATAATACATCACTGTTTTCCTGCAGCTCGGGGCAGTAAATTGTCTATGGCATATCTGGTGTGCTTCCTGTATTCCTGCACCAGCTCACTTTTACTTAGTGCCCTTAGTCGCAGCCAAAGTACCTGTTTCAAAAGTGCAGGAAGGCTGCCTGAGTGATGGCAGGGGGAGGCAGTCTGCCCTGCATTTTGGATGTGCACAGGCAGTGTGGGAGAAGGCAAAAGGCGAGGTCCTCGGGCAGCACCTTCCTCCTTGGGTGGGGAGAGAAAGCCTTCCCGGCTCGAAGGTGATGAAAAGGACAGAGGATTGTTCCTAAACCAACAGGGCTGGATGTGATGCCAGAGCCTGTGGCTAGACATAGATTGACTTAATTCCCTCAATAATGACTTTTGTCTGGAGCGCTTCTCCACCACAAGAGGGAGAAACCCAGCAGAACAGAGAAAGCCTCCTCATTCGGGTAATCTCGACTCTGCTGCGGGCAAAACCTAGAAATATTTTTTTAATCGAGATTCTCTACAGAAGCCCTCTCCAAATGCCAGCATCCATCACTGCTGACTGGATCAATAGCTGTGTTTTGGCCCGAGTCTCCTGCGAGAGATGGCATGCCATCAGTGATAGACAAATATCACAGTTAAGCAAAGTATCCAGCCAGACCTAGTAACATTTTTATTGATTTTTGTTGTGCAAATAATGTCCTTTTGGGCTGAATAAATGGCTTTGAGCCAAACAGTCATTGTTTATGATTCCAAAATGCAATAAAGGGACAGGAAATATATTATGGCCAATGTCCCAAGGCACGCAACATAATCATCCTTTGGTAGTAAAAAACTACCCATCTGAAACCAAGAGTGCATATTTATCCATGCTTAAAGGTGCCTGTAGGACTTGCAAATCTTACACAAAATGTCCTGTTAGGAAACAGATGGTGTTGCCCTTTAACCTATTGAATAACTACTAGAAAACCAAGCCCCAAAAAAATAAGCACTATATTTCTTCAATCAATACAAAGGAAACAGTTTATTATACTTCCTTCAAATGAAATATCAAAGTTGCCAAGGCAGCATCCATTCAATTTGAAAGAAAAGACATCAAAAAAACTCCCTGACTTTATCAAATGCTATAAAATCAGAAAATATTTTAGTAAGGTTTTTTTAAACAATACTCATTCAAACTAATCGTGAACTTGTTTCACTGGGCAGCTCAGCAGAAAGTTAGCTATAAAAGCTTTGCCCCAGTGCTAAACCAAACCTCCCATGTTTGCTAATTTTGGTGTCTTCATCTTTCCTTCAGGTTTCTCTGATCTTCAAAGGGATCACAGAGTGGAGATCTAACCGGATTTCTTTACACAACACAGCTTCTGTGTCTGCTGAGACACCCCAAAATGACTGCAGTGGGAGCTACAGCTTGCACACCCAACCCCAGCAGCCTGTGCGGGCTGGGAAGTGTCCTGAGCAGGGGTGCTAGGAGGCATTCGGTTTGCATGCAGCCTTCGTGGCTTGCTGTGCCTTAAGTCTACTTAGGGGAGACCCTAAGGCCCTGAAAAACCAGGTAGGTGTGGAACTGTCGTGCTCCTGGATCCCGCAGTGGGCAGACAGACGGAGAATCGCAAACTCAGCTTCTCCTTTGCCTGTCTTAACAGCCCTACTTCCTGTGCCTGCTATGTGCCCTGATTTGTTCTTGCACGCAGGGTCATCACTTGGTTAATATTATACGAATCATTGAAAGAATAACATTTAATTATAGTGTACTATTCTGCTTGCTACGCTACTTCCTGAATCACTCTTTCGTTAACCAAAGGGCTCCTCAAAGTATACTGAATGTGAAAAAAGCCAGCAAATAAAAGTATTTTTACACTAAGCTGCAGTTAACTGTGAAACATTACAAACGTTTGCTTATTTATGCATAACTACACATGTATTTTCCATAAATATGTGTCTATTCAGCTTATATATTAAAAATGTCCTTTTGTGCATGCTTTATACATACAAAAATATGCCTTATGCACAAGTGCATATGTCATAGATATGACAAACCACGACTTGCACATGTGTCCCCTGGAGAGGTGACACTGATAAATGGCTATCTCAGCAGACCCTGCCACGTCCTTACCCCAGCAGCACATCCAGCATCAACCAGCTGGGTTTGTTTGGATTTTTGTCAGTTTGAGAGAGAAAATGTTTGGCTTAAAGATTTGTGGATTGTCTCGTATTTACAGCGAATCAGATTATTTTTTAGGACTTGCCCATTTCATCGTCCACCCCAGGATGCTCCTAATGTCATTTTCTATGATTTATTAGCATTTTCCCCATTATGTGCTTTTTCATGATGTCCCACGTAGAATAACAATCCTGTGGCAGTTGCATGGTCTACAAGTTGTCCCCGGTTTTCTGTCTAACCTTTAATTCGATTGATGGTGCTTCTGCTTGTGACTGCCTGCTCTGAGTCTCACTGTGGCAGCCCCAAGCATCCGGATGACATGCGGTTTCTGGGTGGTCGTGAGGGTCTCTGAGTGAGACGGCAATTACCAGGAGGACGCTGGTAGCAGTGGGTGTGGGTGGGTGGGGGCACCATGCCAGCCCCAGGGCACCCAGAGCAGGTTGAAAGCGGAAGGAGGAGGAACTCCTTAGCTTTCCTGCCAGGTGGCAAATGTATCCGTGGGTCACAGGCCCCCAGACACACCCTGAACCTCACCCTCGGCCTTTGGGGTCTGTGGCTTGAGGGACCCATCAGCCTGAAACCTGCTAAGCCTGTGTGTTCCTAGCTTCTCTCTAGCACACCCGGTGGGCTCTATTTCTCCAGAATCTTGCTTAATGCAAATGCAGAGTGGCTTTCTGCTTTTGATTTTCTTTGCTTTGGCCTGTTATCCGTCACATTGTCTACCTCTGATTTTCCACTTGTGTCTCTTAGGAAGATGTTCCCCGTACTGTCCACACGTGCCTTTGTACATTTAACTACCTATTTGAGATTCACTTTAGCAGAGAGCGTATGACAGGGAAGTGGGTTCCGTAGGAGCAGTGGTTTCATGCCTGGTCCTGTTCTGGATCTTTTAAAGTGTTCAACTTGTTAGCTGTTGGCACTTCTTTATCATCTAGGCTATTTCTAGTTTTCCTACAATTTTTAATTTCCATCCCTCTCTCCTCTTTCATTCTGTTTATAATAGTCTTAGGTGACTGGCAATACCTGCAAGGGTCAGGTCATAGTATACTTTTAAAATACTAGACTGTAAGACCAATTTTATCTTTCAGATGAACCAGAGCATTTTGTTGCCTTTTTTTCTTTTCTTTTTGTTTTTTTCAGTGAGGGTTCTCTATACATTTCAGGCTGGCCGTGAACTCAGTAGAGAGTAACAGTTGGCCTCGAACTCATAGCGCTTCCCTCGCCTCGTCACCTGAGTGCTGGGATCACACGCGTGCTCCACACCTGGCTTACCCTGAGCATTTTGGCTTGAGTCTCATGTATTTATACATTCATTCAGGGGTTACAACCTTAGCCAGCTGCTGTTGCTGTAACAAATAGTTAACAAATCAATTTGTCTGGGCTCATAGTTTTGGAGGTTTCAGTGTCTACCTGCTTGGCCTCTTGTCTCTGTTGCTTCTTCCTGCAGTGAGGCGGGATGACCTGGTGGGAGCACCTGATAAGGCAAAGCAGCCCCCACCCCTTGGGCAGGCACCCCAAGGCAGGCACCCAAGGCAGGTACCCAGGGCAGGTGCTCCAGGGCAGGCACCCAAGGCAGCTGGGCTAGATAGGAAAGAGCAGGCACTGGATATAGCCCTCAAAGCCACACCCACAGGGCCCTCCCCCTCAGCCAGACCTACCTCCTGGTCACTCCCATAATGTCACCAAAATGTAATGCCACCAAACTAGGATCTCCCCTCCGTCCCCTAGTTACATTAGAGCCACTCAAAGAGCTTGACTTTGGGCAGCATTTTCAATCTGAATCAGGAGGCTCAGTGTCTTAGAATATTGATTCTACCCGATAATCTGGGCTTTCCCTGTCTCTGTACAAAGTGTCCTTCAGGCTATGTCATTTTCTCCTTCAACGTCTTATGCTCTTCACTGCATTTTGTTCCTAGTGCTCTAAATTCTGTTGTTCCGGGAAGTGGGCTCTGTTTCCACTAGCTTTTCTCTCTCATCGGGGGTCAGCACAGTCCCAGGCTGCAGCTAGGGTGGGGTAGGCTCATCCACACTGCTGCTCGGCAGCTAAAGGTTTAGCTTCACTTTCTCTTGGGGTGAACCTTTTGCTTGACTGCTCCAGAGTTTCCTATGTGAGGAAAATTTTCCTATTTTCTGAAGGCTGAAAATGTTAAACTTCTGTCTTGCTTTGAAATAAATGTACTTGTTTTGTATTAATGACTCACACTTGCAGAGCAAAGCCCTGTGTAGGGGTCTGTAACTGAGTCATAAAGACTCAGCGAGGCGCCAGTCCCAGACATGGTGACATTTGAACTTCCCACTAGGACCCTGGAGGCCCCTGTGTGTGCTGGGGGGAGACAGAGACTCTTTCAGCCTTTTGTTTCTGTATCGAGGGCCTCATGAGAGGACCCCAGTGGTCCCTCAAATCCAGAAGTGGTGTTCCATGGACAGGACTCACAGGACCCATGGAGCTGCTTGCTAGAAGTTACTGCACGCTGTTTTCACATTAGCATTAATTGGGGAAATCTGCATTTTCAAACAATGAATGAAAATGTACTCCAGAAGTATAAGCTGGTGCCGGGACATGCGCATACTGTTATTTGAACCAACCGGTCCAAGCCATTTGACATTCAGAAACATAGAAAAGTATGAGTTGGCCCCTGTGACCTTCCTGCTCCCCGTCCTTGCCTTTCACACGGGCTCATTGAGGCTCCATGCCTCTTCCGTCCATGACTCTGCTTGTGAAACATGCGCGGCTCTTCTGCTTGGCCCTCAGGAGCCTCTGCAGGACCACGCAGGACGACTGGGCCCATGGCTCCAGCATTTCCCACGCTGCACGCAGGCGCAGGTGTTTCTCTGTGACCCACATGGACAGTGGAACAGTCACCACCCCAGCCTGACAGATGCTGGTGCGCTCAGCCTCAGGAGGGTCCCCCCAGCAGCCATCTGCTAAGTGAACCCCACTACTTTACAAGTGGACCTTTCCTTTTGCGGTCACACAGGAGGTGCATTTGTCACCTGTGTCCTTAAATGGGTCTCTGTTCTCCTGAAAAAAAAGAAGACGAAGAAAGGAAGAAAACAAGTTATTGACAGCTGTGGGGGACTTTGGGACTCTTGCTCTCCTATTCTGTGTGAGGCTCGGTACCCTCATGCAGAGAGGGGAATGCGTAGGCTTCCAACTGCATCCTCACAGCGACAGTACTGTGCTCCAAAGAGGATGAAAAGGCAATTAGATTTCCTCGACCTGAGCAGGACAAGGTCTGGTCCAGGTCAACAGGGGATTGCTGGCCGGCATTCAGTGGACACCTGCCACAGAGCGAGTGTCTTCACTGAGGACCCTGTGAACAAGCACAATCCGGGCCATAAGCATGGAGTACTACCCCCCGGGGGGTAGAACGCTTGTCTACACAGTGAGCTCAGTGAGATGAGCCAGTCCCTAAAAGCCTCACGTGTATGTGCTGATTCCTTTCACAGGAAATCCAGAAAAAACAGTGGAGGAGAAAGAAAGCAGATCGGTGGCCACTGGGACTGGGTCAGCAGAGGCCTCCCACAGCCACATGTGTCCCTCTGGGGGGATGGCAGTGCCCAATGCTGGGGTGAGGTGGTTGTTGTACAGCCCTGTCAGCTCACTAACCCCCGCCGGTGTTTGCACTGCGGTAGGGAAAGTGCATTTAGTGGCTCCCAGCAGAGCTTCAGTGACACTTCTGGAGCAATGACCTTGCCCCCGGGCTCCTTCATCCACAAGGCGGCCAGGACACAGGGATCGTGCAACCTGGGCCACGCCCCAGCTCATCCTCCACTGTAAGACAGGTCACCACCACCACAGAGTCCCCTCTCAGTCTGTGGCCAAGGAGTGCCTAGCGTCTGCCCTCAGCATGTGGCCACACTGAGGCACAGATGAACCATCTCAGAGCTTCCCGGTGGGGCAGGGTGGAGGAGGGCCCAGGGCCTGCAGCAAGCAGGCCACATGGAGACCCAAGTCCCCGTGTCTCCAAGGAGCAAGCCCTGCCCTCGGCTCGTCGACGGGAGCCTCCTGTGTGCTATGTGGCACTCAGGGGTGAATGACTCACTTTAATGACAAGAGACCTCCTGCAGTAGGTACTGGGACACTAGGCATTCAGTAAGCATAAGTGCTGTAAAAATCAGGCGGCCTTCTGTAGCAGAAATCATAGGAAGCATTAAGCTGATCGTCACCACAAGCGCCTAACTGGTGAGGAAAGCGGGCTCTGAGCACAGCCTCGAACAGCAAGGAGGCTGACGCTGTTATTGATGCTGTCTGCACATCTGTCTGCTAGCGCCAACGGATGGGACTAATGGCATCAACTGATGCCTGGGAGAGTCCCCTGCAGCAAGTGGCACCTCAGCTTCCCCAGACCTCCCCTACTTCACACACACACACACACACACACACACACACTCGTGTAAGCCTTGGTGGAGGACACCAAAATTAGGCAAGAAAACACAGGAGGCTTTGTGCTCTACCTCTTGTGTGTGACTGGAGGTCTCTGACTGATATGGACTTCAGTAGGTGCCAAGACCTAAGTCAGGGCTCGCTCACACGGACCATGCACGCGGTGTCCTGGTGCTTGTTTGCACGCGTCACCACTGCTAGGTCTCTGTGTCCACCTTGACAGACAGGCTTCTCGGGGCACCCCTGGAAAGGCTAAGCTTCATCTGAGGACTTCAGCTGGCATCCCCAGAAATGGGCGGCATAGGGGACATTCCTGGCTGCAGAGTTAGCTTGATGAACATTGGGCATCCTAGACCAAAGCAGAGGTGACCTTCTCAAGAAGTGGCAGCTGTCCCAAAGCCACCAGCACACAAGATGGCAGCAGCTGCCCAACCCCAAGAGCAGACAGCACTGATCACAGACTCTGGATCACACTTTCCACGAACACATCAGCATGTACAATGGATTGAGGAATGGGCGTTGCGCCGGCAGGAAGATGACCAGGATCTAGGACCCTGGTGATTTGACACCACTGGGCAGACTGCCAGGAAAGACGCAGTCTGTGCCCGCATAGGGGAAAGCTGCAGCTGCAGGACATGGTCACAAGGCTGCCCTGGTGCTTATCTCACTAGCATTGGCTGTGATCCTTGACAAGTTCCTTAATCATCTTTAGCTTGAGGTTGTCCATTTTTTAAATCACAATAACAGGATCAATCCCGAAGGATCATTATGAGAAAGTAGGAGTAGTGGGATGTACAGAGTACCTGGGGCATGAGAGGGCACAAGGACATTCATTTCTTTCTGAGTTTGAAGGTACAGATTAAGAGGCTGCCCAGCACCACTGGATATAAAACTCAAAAGGATCAAGTCTCACCGGCAGGAAGGTTTCCTGACCTATAATATTTAAGGACTCCTCAACTTGCCTAGCACCAAATACTCTGTCTGGGATCTAGAAACAGCCTCCTGATGAAAGACAGGGTGGGGCGGCTAAGGGGGTCCCCATGCCCAGGGTGTAGGGATGAGATGCTCTGGGAAGAAGGAAGGCACTCATGGTGGGAGAGCCGCCCTGACCCTGCAGCCTGTTTCCCCGGAAGAGGAGGCATTCACCTCTCCAGCAACCCCACTGCCTGAGAGCCGGGCAGCGAGGAGCAGACCTGCAGCGGGCCCCAAGAGGATCCAGCCATCTACACTCTGAACAGCTCTGCAAAGGCCGCCAGTTCTACTGTTCTGTATTTCCTTTTTGCAAACACGTTGGAGCCGACGTCTCTGCACACTTCTACTTCAGTGCTGTACTTGGAGGGCTGAGGCAGGAAGACCACTGCGTGTCCAGTGCCAGCCTGGGATATGAAAAGAGCTCAGGGTCTGCCTGGGTGTTTGTGAGAACCTGTTTCAAATTTTTCAAACAAAAATATTTTGGAGCTTTTGTGTAGTTTTAACCTTTTTTTTCCCCTCTCTGTGGGATGCTCAGAGGTTTTGTTTTCTGGTGGCCACAAAGGATCTATTTAAATAGTCATTACAATTTTCACTGCATGCTCCCTGTTCTTGGAGACTGTCAAGATGGGGTAGAATAAACAAGGGAGCCACCTCTGGCACAGCCAATCAAGTTACTGAGTGGGCCTGCTCAGAGAAAGCTGACCACGGAGGTAGGCCCAGGGCCAGTTCTTCCTGAGTGTTTGAACTCTTGTTTGTCCTGAGGAGTGATTTCCTGGGACTTTGCGAGTGATCAGGTGAAGTCCCAGCTGGTAGAGAACAAAGTCCCCTACATGGCTAGGGCTGGGTCATCCCACACGCCCTGCACTCAGTCAGGATGGCAGATGCAGATTGTTCTGGAGTGTGTGTGTGTGTGTGTGTGTGTGTGTGTGTGTGTGTGTGTGTTGGGTAGCCTGCTTACAATATAAGAGAGGAAAAGAGGCTCGCTTTCCCCTCTTGCTCTTGTTGATTTTGCTGTCTTCTGCCATCTTGAAGCCTTGCCCCTGTGCCACGCCACCCTGCCTTGGAGCCAGCTGATCAAGGACTCAAACTTCTACAAACTGTGAGCTAAATACACCTTTCCTTCCTCAATTTTGAGCCTTGGGTATTTTGTCTCAGCAGCAAGAGAAAAGTAACTTAGACACCCATTCATCAGTTGATGGGCATTTGAGGTGTCCCTTCCTTTCCACTGTCATTTTTAATGTCTCTCTAAACCTGTGTACAACTATTTGTGTGGGCATCACTTTCATTTTCCTTCTGTGCATATTGAAAAGTGGGGTACTGAGGTCGCAGAAGAAGGGTGTGTGCTTGTCGTTTGCGGAAATACTGAGCTGTCTCCAAGAGGCAGCACCATTCCACGCTCCTCGGCAGTGTGTGTAAAATGTTCTGCTTCCCCTACAGCTTTGCCAGAGAACAGTTAGCATGTTTGATTTTTATTCCAGCCATCCTAGTGGGTGTGAGGTGGTACCTCTTCCCGTTCTTCATGAGCATATCCCATCTGCCTAATGATGGCCACATCTATTCACACGCGGATTGCCCATTTTTATCTTTTTGCAAATGTATATTGCCCTTTTCTACGCTGTGTATTTTGCCTTCCGTGATGTGAGTACTCCTTGTGTAATCTAACTACAAGCCCCTCATCAAATTTAGGCGTCTGCCACACTTTCTCTCATTGCGTGGGTTGATGTTTCTCTTCCTCCGTGTGCATGTTTATTTGGACATATTTGTAGCACACGAGTACAATCCACGTGTGGCGGTGGTACCGTCTTCCTCCTCCTCCCTCCCCAATCTCTCAGTCCCCTTCCCTTTCAAGGAAGACCTATCTCGCTTCCTCCTATTATCTGCCTTTTGATAGCATCCTTTGAAGCACAGAAGTTTTGAATTCTGATGAAATCCTATACATTTTCTCCTGCCGCCTGTGCCTTTGGTGTCATGTAACAATTCACTCCCCTTTCAAGATCATAAACATTTATCTGTTTTTCCGGCTTTTTTAATTTATTTTTTATACCTAGGTCATGGATCAGATTGGAGAATATTTTTTAAATGTTGAGATGTGAGAGTTTTGTTTTGCTTTGTTTTTGCATATGGCTGTCTGATTTCCTGAGCCCTGTGAGTTGTCCTGTTTTATTCTTCTTTTCCCAGCTTATTTTGACTATGCTGGGTCCCTTATGGAGTCCATATGAAGTTTTGAATCAGTTTGAATTTGTACAGAGAAGTCATCAGATAATTTGGGGAATATGGACAAATGTAAAAGCTGCAATCCATGAATATGGAATATGTTTCCATGTACTTAGATCTTCTTTAATTTTTTTCAAAATCATTGTATTGTTTTTAGAGTGCAAGTCTTATGTGTTATTTTTTAAGTCCATTTCTAAGTACTTTTTTCTGATGCTACTTTAAATAAATGTTAGCTTTACTTTGAAATTGTTTGAAATTCTCGTATGTAGACATGCAAGGGGACTGGGGAGATGGCTCAGTAGAATAAACGCCTGCCTGGCAAGTGCAAGATCCTGAGTGTAATCCCTAGTGCCTCAAAAAGAAAGAAAGAAGAATGAATGAATGAATGAATGAATGAATGAATGAATGAATGAATAAGAAAAGAAAAGATAGACGCATAAGGGAACTTATATGTTGATGTTGGATACTGCAACCTCAATGAATTCATTTACTGTATCTAATAGTTTGTCTTTTGTGGGTTCCTGGAATGCTCTCCATATAAGAATGTCGTCTCCCCTTAAGGTACTCTCTCCTCTCCATCTGATTTAAATGCTTTTTGTGTTTGGCCTACTCTGCTAGCCCTGACCTAGCCACCCACTGCGCAGGTGAGAAGTGGTGCCCAGTGTGGATGCTTTGTCTTGGTCCTCATCTTGGGGGACCTAGTTGGTCACCTACCAGCAGCTGTGCATGCTTGGAGCACATTCGACTTCTTAGAAAACTCATGGTGTAGTCCCCAGCATTGTCGCTGAGTCTGAGCGGGCAGCGGTGGAGCAGACACCAGCAATGCCATGAAAGGATGCTTGGGTGAGCAAGCTGAGGCCACTTCTCCCATGGGCAGGCAAGCCACACAATGAGATCCCCTGCTACCTTAGCCTTCTTGATAAGAACTTGCGTTTGGTCTTCTCACTGTCACGTGAAAAGCCTGTGGCATAAAGTGTCCCCTTCGTGAGAGGTTGGTGGAGAACAGGCCTTCTCTCCAGAGTGGGTGTGGGTCAGGGCGGCACACCGGGGGTCAGTGAGAAGGCCCAGGCTCCAGAGCCACTCATGTGTAAATTTTCAGTGTTCACCACAGATTCGGCGGTCCCATGGATATGAGTCACAACCATGGCTCACTCCCTTCCTAATTTGGGAACAACTTCTGCTGATTAAAAGGAAGCCAAGTGCTGAAGGGAGCTATCTTGCAGGGACATCCAGATGGAAGCCCAGACAAAAGACGGCGAAAGCCTCCCCCTCGAATCCTAATGATGCTCCTGCCAGCCTAACTAGGTCCCTGTGAGGCCTTGCCTGGGTTATCTGGCTTTGAAAGGATCATGTTCAAGCCCTGCAGAGATAAAAGGCCGCCTCCACAGGCTGTGAGCAGGCCGGTTAAACATTTCCATATGACCATGTCCTCTCCTGAGGGCTGACCTGCCGGGGAGCCAGGATGCAGACCCGAGGCCCCTCCACGCCTGCTCTGCAGAGGACATGCCGCACCAGGGCTTCTGAGAGCCACTTGAAGATGCATCTGTGGGGACCGTCCTGAGAAAACAGAAACACATGCATAATAACGGGAAGACACAGCTCTTCCTCGAGCAAGGCTTCAGGCTGGAAGAAACGAGACTGGCAGTAGGGCTTGTGAACCAAAATGCATTTCTTCTGGTGCCTCCACACTCCTTTGATACCCTTGTCCAGTATTATTACCGTACCTGTATGCTGATTCGCTCACGTTAAAGTTGTGGCGGCTACTGGGCAGCAATGGGAGTCCCTTCCCCGCTGCCTCGTGGGTCTGAAAGGGATTTCTTAGCAAACACAGAGCTAAACAGAGGAAGAGAATCCTGGTTTTATTTTCTGCATTTTCCATTAATTCGTCTTAATTTTTCTTTCTTGATCTTTTTACTTATTTTTATTTTTATTTTGTATTTTAGGGAAGAGTCTACAGGGTGTTCAGGGTCTCACTACTAGATTGGACTCCTCGGGATCCGCCTGTTTACAGCCTCCCAAGAGCTGGGATTACAGGCACGCACCACCATGCTCAGTCTCAATTGCTGCCTCAGCGCACCCCGGGGGCAGGGCTGGCACGGCAGGCCTGGGGGTCATCCCTGACCCCTGAGCCTACTTGCAGGAGATTTAATCCACTGAGCTATTTGACCAGCCCTTTTTACTTTTTTTAAATATAAGCTCAAAGCCAGGAATCAAATAAATCACACACCATAAAATATGTATGCTCTATTGTATCATTCCTACCTGTGTTGCATACTTGGTAAGTAACGGATCCATGATTTTTTTTTCCTTTTAAAGAAAATAAAAAACATAAAGAAAACTTTAAAAATGAGACAGAATTTCAAAACAAGATGATAGGAAGGCAACAATTGTTGGTATATCGCATATTATCTTCAAAGTAGTTGCTCAGATTACCAGATTAATCAAGCATTGACTGATCCTTTCAGTCAACCAATAGAGATTCGTTGTGCAATTGTCTTAGCTATTTTGTGCAGATATATATCTGCATATGTATATTCCCTTCTTTCTTTTCTCCTTTCCCTCATCCAAGTTGTTCATTCCTTTT
>NW_004524584.1:19682543-19684591 GCF_000260255.1 Octodon degus | reverse complement strand
TTCCTGGCAGGAGAAGTCTGTCTTGTGGCCCTCAGAGCCCACAGGAAGAGTAGGAACAGGCTCGCTGCTGCGAGAGCCGCCCCAGTCCACGGGGAATTCGGCGCAGACAGAGACAAACCATTCCGCAGCAGAGGTTAAAAGAAGCCTGTTACTATGACAACAGATAGGGTCAGATAACAAAATGAACAGCCACTTTTGATCTTCAAAAAATTCCTTTTGCTTTGCTCTCTCCCCTGTTATCTGGACCACTCCATCAGACACCTAGCAGATAACACAGCTGCAAACCCAATCGACCTTCAAGAAAACCCAGACAGGTTGGGAAATGCGGGAAGTTGGCCGTCCCGCAGACAGCGCTCTCCGCTGCGTGGGCTGTGTACTCGGAGGCCTCCACACTTCCATCTTCCACGGCGCGGCGGGCAGGATGCAGAGACCCGGCGGCATGCCACACGCATGTACCTAACGGGAGAAAATGATCCCTGGGAGACGAAGGACCGAGAGGGGTCCAAGGAGAATTAGAGGTCAGGACTCGTGGTGGTCATGCTTTGGGCTAGTGAATGTGGAGATGCTCGGCAATAAGGTGGTGAGTGAGTCAAATCACGTGCGTGTACAACTGAGAAGTCAGGCGGTCCAGGGGCTCTTAGACCTGTTGGCAAAAAGGTCACATGTAAAAAAAAAAAAAAAAAAAAAAAAAAAAAATAGAAAGCTTTGAAACTTCCCAACACTTCCTCATTCTGTTTAATCACAGATATATTGAATGATAGTTGGGTTTCCCACACATTGCCTTCCGGTGTTTACATCAAGCACGGTACTGCATTCAAGATACTGTAATTGTTCTACTTACGCTAGAGATATTTCTACAAAAGCACGAGGAAGATGCTCTCTGTTTTGCTTCTTGGCGCTTCCTTTTTTTTTTTCAGAACCGGGGATCGAACTCGGGCTCTTGCACTTGCAAGGCAAGCACTTATTCTACTGAGCTATCTCCCTGGCCCCCACATTTGCATTTCTATTATGAGCACCAGTGAAGATTATTTACCATGAAAATCTTAAAGTTGTTTGCCAAAAAATGAGACCTGTGCCCAGCAAGGACCCTGAGCACTGTCCTGCAGGAGGGTGTGGTGGCCTCTACGGGACAGCACCGTGTCAGCAGGAGCCTGTGCTCTGGTCAAGTGGGCTGGCCTGGTGTCGCACACATGTTTAGTCTGTGTCTTGCAAGTGGTGGAAGGGGGCCCCAGGAGAGACGGTAGGACCCCTCCCCTTGTCCCGCCCTATTGTCCTACTCTGGGCTAAGCTTCTCACTGCACTTCTCTGGCTAGAGGTGATTCATTCATACTTCAGAAAATAGGAGAGAGCTGAAATCACATCTTGATTCAGATTTTTTGAAGATCGTACTCTCTTTCCCTCAGTGGTTCCCCCAATAAATTATTGTCAGAATGAAAGAACTAGGGTGAGAGATGCAGAGGCTAAGGCAGAACAAAAGAGGAAGTGAGCTGGCCTGTTGGACACGGCGCAGCTAGCCCGGGCCAGACTCACTGAAGCAGCGTGGCTTCGTGTGTGATTTGTGCTTACAAAGATCCGTGAGTGCAAAAGTTTGGCTAGAATCTGAAAAGTGGCTAGATGTCATTTTTATTTTTATTTTTAAATTTATCTTATGTATTTGGTACAGGGTCTCACTACACAGTTCAGACTCATACTACTGATCCTCTCGTTTTCAGCCTCCTCAGTACTTGGATTGCAGGCATGCACCACCAAGCCCGTCTCAGTGCCCGGCTCAGCATGCCCAGAGGTGGGGCTGGTGCAGCATGTAGTGCTAGGGATTGAACTCGGCTCCCTGAGCTTGTCTAAGCAGGTGCTTGGTCCTCTGAGCTATCTCGCCAGCCCTAGACGTCATTGTTGAAATTGCCCAATCATTTATTTATTTATTTTTCCATAATTTTATTGAGAAACAAATAGCAATGAGACAGTTTCAAACCAAATTTTTAGGACAGTTTCAATAATTAACACATTGCATACATTCTTCCTAGTGGTTAATTGCTGTACAAGATGCAGAC
>NW_004524584.1:19670734-19681368 GCF_000260255.1 Octodon degus | reverse complement strand
AATAAACCAGATACACATGTGTAAATATCATATAGTTTCCCTAGTATAAGAACTCCAAAGAAGAAATACAAATAGAAAGGTATACTGCCCAATCATTTATAATGTCTGTAACAATGGAAAATCTTGGTATCTTAATGCGTACATATTGGAAGAAAATACTGAAGCCCTTTCTTTTTTTCCTTCCACCCTGAGAATCAGTGTTTAAAATTCTTGCTCTAAGAACTAAGCTGTGCCAATTTTATTTGACAAATAATTTCTATATTTATAGGGCTCAAGGTGATCTCTTGGTGCATATGTATTACACAACACCAGGTCATGGTAATTCACACATCCATCCTCAAATATTTGTCATGTCCTTGTGCTTAGAAGATTCAAATTCCTTCTTTTACGCATTTTAAGAGGCACAATCCACCACTGTCAGCTGCAGTCACCAGGCCCTGGCCCTGCCCGCAGGAACGTCACACCCCGTCAGCAACATCTCCGCTTCCCAGCCCTGCCCACCCAGCTCCACTCACTGTGCTGTTCTGTGCTCTAAGGGCCCAACAGTCTGACATTCCACTCGCAGGTGAGACTATGCAGCCTTGGTCACTCTGGTCCTGCCTGCTGTCACTTTGTCCACTGTCACCTATGCTCGCCCACGAGGTCACAGTGACAGCCTTGCCTGTCCTTTATGGCTGGATTACATTCCATCATGAACACAGATGAGATGCAAGCCACGTTGGAACCCACATGCCCTAGTGTGGTGTCCAGCTCTGGGCACTGACAAACCCTCTGTAGCAGCACCTCCCTGTCACTGGATGCAACGCGTATGTCCTCCGTCCCTACCACAGGTGCATCAGAAGTGAACTCCTGAACTGTGTGGCCAATTTCTGAAGAACATCCATTCTGTTTTCCTTAGTGGCTGCACAGATCTATGTTCCTACCAGCAGCGTGCATGGGTTGTTTATCTAAACAGCTCTGTCCACACGTGTTATCTTTACTTCTTGATAAAGGCTAGCACAGCGAGTGTGAGGTAACTGCTCACCGTGCTCTGAAATGATCGATCATGTTGTGTGCCTGCTGGCCAGTCAACGTCTTCAATTGAAAAAATAGCTACCCAAACCCAAGTTTTAATTTATCTGTGTATTTACTTGCTATTGCTAATTTGAATTTCTTATATATCTGGAATCTAACTCCTTATCCAATACAAAATGTGCGAGTATTTTCTCCCAATCAATGAATTGTCTCTTTATTTTTGCTGGTGACAGAATTTTAAAAATTCTAAAGCTGGGCTGGAGAGACAGGTTGGTGGTCTAAGTGCCTGCCTGGCAAGCCCAAGGACCCAGGTTCAATCCCCTATACAAGCTGTACCAGCCCCTGAACCTGGGTGTGGTAGGACATGCCCAAAATCCCACTGCTGAGAAGCCTGAGGCGGGAGGATCACTATGAGTTAGAGGTGTGAAGTGAGACCCTGTACCAAATAAGTAAATAAGTAAATAAATAAATCGATTTTTTAAAATGATTAAAAATAATTCTAAAGTTACACACACACACACACACACACACACACACACACGCACGAAAGCTCTCAGAGCTTACGAAGGAATTCAAGGTTGGAATGTTTTAATTTTAAAAACCAATAGTGTTTCTCTGCATTAACAGTGAACTCTCTGAAACCAGGTAAAGCCATCCCATGAATAATGACTCATGACTTCAAAATTAAGGGTAAATTCAATGAGGAGGTGAAAGGTGTGTGCAGTAAGAACTGGAAAATTCTAATAAAAGAAACTGAAGGTGAGAAAAAGGACACTGGAAGGTGCTCACGCTCACAGGCTAGGACCAATGCCATTACAACATCAGTCTCCTGAACAGCCAGAGGAGACCCCTGTCAAAATCCTAATGCCACTCTTATGACAATAGAAAAAAACGACTATAAAATCTGTATGGAACTGCATAAGATCCCGAATAGCCAAACTCATCCGGGGAAAAAAGGCAAAGCTGGAGGCATTGCAGGTTACAATTACAAAACATACTACAAAGCTACAGTAATCAAAGCAGCATGGTGCTGACCTAGATGCTTTGGTGGAGAGCTTGTATATTTGTGGTCCATTGCTCTCAGCAAAGCCACTAAGACTTGTAGTAGAGAGAACCATCTCTTCCGTAAGTGGTACTGGGAAGATGGACTTCCACCTGGAGCAAGAAAGTGGATATTGTCCTGCCCCTATGTGCACCAGCTCACAGTGGACAAAAGACTTAAAGAGCTAAATCCAGAGGGCACTGGGGAAGTGCTCTGTGTCACTGGTCTGGACAGGGACTCCTGGAATCTGACCCCAAAGGTGCACACTGAAAAGGCGAAAGGAGACCAGTGGGACTGCCTCAGGTTCAGCAGCTTAAGCCCACAGGGAGCCGCCACCAAAGAAGCACTTCGGCAGTATTCCTCAGGGCAGTGAAATGGCCTTCACACTGCCCTCGCTTCTGTCACAAGTGGGTAGCTCAGTGTAACTCGTCCTGCAGAAAGGGCTACAGGCCAGAGACCAGAGATGGGGGGCAAGTGGGGGGAGCAGGGCACCATACCCCCGCCCACCGTGGAGCCGCTGTTGTGCTGTGCATGCCTGCTGCCGGCTGGCCCCACTGGGACTCGGTGCAGGGAGCTGCAACCCCATCTCACACGAGGAGCCGGGAGCAGGGTGATGCTCAGGGTCCCTCAGGCCATCGGGGTGGCACCAAGTCTGGGTCCCCAGAGAGGTGGCTCGTGTCGTCCAAGAGGAGTTCCTGATCCTTTGCTCCTTGGGGAGTAAAATGGTTCCTCCCAGGCTCTGTGCTAGAACTTGAGACTGCGTCCCTGCACAGCCTCAGCTCCTGCAGGCTCCCTGCACCCTGTCAGACGCCTGCATGGTTACATGGGCACAGTGGCCCCAGCCGCACCCCTTGTGTGTTCCTCATGTGTACTCCAGGGTGGACACAAGCCTCCCGGCCCCTCCCGGTGTAGGATGGTGGGGCAAGGGACACACGCCGGGGGAGGAACTCTGAGGCAGACAGTCCACCGTGGCGGTGTGAGGGGGCCTTTGTGTCCGAGCTCTCCTCACCCCTAAAGAAGCGTGACTTCCGCATCTCATCATCGCTGGCCTGGTCCTCTCAATTCTCTCTGCTGTTCACCTTTCTGATACATAGAAGGCCCATTTTGCTTCCTACCTTACTTCACCCTATCGCTTACAAAAGACAGCTGGCTGAAACCCAAGAGGGATAAAAATAAAAATTAAGTAAGCAAGAAAGTTCAACGGATCAAATGGTGTTCTTGTCCAGCTTGTAATTCAGGACAGTAAATATTCGGAATAAATAAATGCATGTCTGTGGACGAGTCAGGTCTGAATGTGGGAATTCAATAGCGTACTGCCAAAGCTCGAGGGAGAAGAATCAGCCGCTCTGCCTCAAGGGACCTCTGCTGCCTGCGGGGGCGAAGAGACACAGGACGCTCTCAGGACACCAGGGGAGGAGGGAAGACGCTAAGCATGCGGTCAGGGAAAGCTCTGTGGGAGGTTGCCGGGCTGAGCTTTCTGTGGGCACACCTGGATGTCCAGGCCACGTGCACAGGCACTGAGTGTACACCACAGCATGCACCGAGGAACCCGGAGAGCCGCTCCATGTCCACTAGCTGGCAGCCACAGCATGGCCGCCCAAAGACTCGGTGGGGTCTCATGAGGGAAGCAGACTCCCTGAGTGCCTGCTCAGTGGGACGCAAGTCAAAGGAGTTATGTTCCCTGGACAGCCCTCACCCAAGGCCTGAACAAGCGATTCATTCTGGCCATGTCCTCTCTGAATCCTACACCTCCAGCACTGTGCTCTGGTCCCCAGGCCCCAATGTCATGGCTATGGGTACCTGTGGGGCATGAGTGCCCACCCCAGGCCCCCTGCACCTCCAGTCACCCCTAGGAGCTGATGAGCAACCTGCTCATCAAGAGCTCCCAGACGTTCCAGGTCCAACCTGGTCCCTCCTGTGCAGCCCCCAGGCCTCTGCTTTCCTCGATCCCCTGGCCTGTCCCGAGAAGCCCCCAGGCCTCTGCTTTCTCGGAACCCTTGGCCCCTCCCATGTCGAGCAAAGGCAGGGACACTTCCTGTCCCTGATGATGGGACCAGGTCATGGGCTACTCTTGCCTGGCTCACACAGGAGCCCATCCCAGAAGCCCCAGCTCTGAATCAATCTTCCCAGAGCCAACCAATGTGCCCGAACCTCAGCAAAATAAAGGGGTTACCACAAGGCCCAGAACTCTCACTGTGGGGCAATGGGAGACAGAACAATGTGAGAAGGGCACAGGGCCGGCTGGCTGCAGCCTTCACCCCTCATGCCGTGGCCAGCGTCCACCTGTCCCATAGTTCAGGGAATGATAGCAGGCACCCATTCGAGGTCCTGTCTCCTGTGATCACCCATGCACAGCCCCAGAGGGGCAAGACAGTATTGTAGCAGGGACACCCAGGGAAGCTTCAACCAGGCTGCAGTGCTAAGGGGCACGCAGGGTCACAGACAGGGATCACTTCACTCATGGGATGGCTCTCCTTTCTGCCAGATGGGGACAAGGACCCCACAGATGCATCTACACCAAATCTGTTTGCTTTCAGAACATGTATGCAAAGTCGCATAGTGGACAGCAGAATATGCAGGATGATATTCCTTTACAGCATTAGTAACTGACTGTGGGAATCAATCCCAGTCTTCCAGTATCCTTGGATGATAGTTTATATAAGGAAAACTTTCCTGTCCCCAACACACTAAGGCTCTATGGTCTTGTACCTTTGGTGTTTTTGTCATGACTTCCTGTTTTAAAGGACTGTCCCACTGGTAGCCTCTTCATTCCAGGTTTCCACTTCCCATGGCAGGGTGGCTTCTGCAGCAGGGGGCACCCTGCAGGGGCCAAACCCTGATGGAGTTGGCGACAGGCATGGTGCTCTGTCCCGTGTGGGTGCTCCTGCCTGTTGGGTTGGAGCATCTTTGGTAATGCTTGGCACGGGCGCTCAGCTCCTTTATAGTGTGGTGTGGTGTGGTATGGTATGGTGTGGTGTGGTGTGGTGTGGTGTGGTGTGGTGTGGTGTGGTGTGGTCCCACAAGCCCAGCATGCACACAGCCACCAGTTCAGCCTATTCATCCTCCAGAGAGCCAACAGGTGGGTTTCACAACAGAAAAAGTACATCCTTAATTCTTATCGATGCCAACTTTCCTTTTTAGCAAAACAAAAACTGTTCCATAGGCATCATACTCTGCATCAATAGCAGGAAGGAAAATAAATGTTAAAACATGCTAAATAATTGCCCGATGGTCCTTGTACTAATGACCATAGACTTCTACTATGCTAATTTTTCTCTACACTTTTAATTACTGATCAATAATACTTTGAGGTTGACATTTAAAAATGCTGAACCACATGTAGAAACACAGACCGAGAGAAAATCTACAATGTGGAACTGATTTTGCCAAATCAATAAACTTTGCCATTTAACAAATAGTAGCGTGTAAACAGTCACCAAGATTAGCAGGCAGAAAGGGCTGAGCCCGGAGGAGTTAATTATTGTTTTAATGGAAGGCCGTGCCTCCCTAGTGGAGTGCTCTGCTGGGCCAGCCACGCTCCCGGGCTCTGCCACGCCACAAGCATCCTGCAGGGGCCACTGGAAGGACCCAGGCTCTGGTGCCAGGTGGCAAAGGCCCTGGTAACATGGGCACCCTCAGCACCAAGGGGAATCCATTTGTTGAAATCAAAGGCTCTGCCCAATGAATATAATGGACAGAATCATAAATGCGCTAGATAAAGAGATCTGCTTTTAAAGGCATCTCTTGTGAGTGTATCAATATTGTGCCAATCATTCACTTGGAATTTGAGAGATTGACGCAATCAAACATCCATCTACCATGCAGACGGGAGGGGCGCAAGGCTTTGAACAACCGTGCAGGCCCCAGGAAAATCAATTTTTGTAGAACACTGCGGGAGAGCATAGGCAATCTTTATTTTTATTATTAGTAGTAATAATAATAAATCTAGACCTAAAGACCCCAGCATGTGATTATTGAAATGCCATTATCTGCATCAAGAGTGGAAAGGGTCTGTCTTGGCCGAGCTGCCAGGGCCCTCAGAGGTGGTGGCCGTGGGTTTGCCAAAAGGTGCTGAGCTTCAGCTGCTCTGTTCTACCTAGTGTTGTCCACTGCTCAGTGGCTTCTTGTGTGACATCTGGTGAGTCAAGGCCAGAGCCCATGAAAGATGGGGTAAGTCAAAGTCTGGGTGCTGTGTTATAACCATGGGCATACACGCCCAACTTTCAGAAGCCCCTGTGGCCCTTCACACAAAGTGATGTTACATCCACCAAACTCAAGGGGCTGTGTTCTGCCAGCAATGACCTCTTTGACCTCAGTGATAGAGTGGAAGTGGAGGACCGAGCTCCAGGCCCGGTCTCTGGATGCTTTGGCCTCCACCCAGCACCTGTGGCTCCCTCAGGAACCCATCTAAACTGATCACTCGTCCCCCATAGCCTCCCTGCCCAGATGCCACACTTGCCCAGATGCTGCTGCTGTTCTGAGTCAGGTGGCCTTTTTACTCAGGCTTTGGGAACATCAATGTGCAGGGGCTGGGGAACAGAGGTGGGCAGGTGACAGGGACCTGACTGGGAGGGCCAGGGCTGTTGCAACTGTTGGTGCCAGGAGATGCTGGTGAGTGACAGAGCCTAGCCCCTCTTTCCTTCCTGATGCCACCTGGGTGGACATGGGTTTGTCCTCCCTGCCTTCCCCTTCTCCCTCCCCAGGGCTGATCCAGGAGGACTCAGGGGTGTCTATAGCCTCTGATCCTCATCTCTTACCCCTGGTGACCCTATCTGCCCTAGCCCAGGGAGAGGTACCATATCCTGCCTCCTTGTGAAACCACTCTGACTTCTTTGAATCCCTCTGGAAACCACCACAGATCCAATGCTCAGGGAGCAAATCAGTGAATATTGAGCTCAGATATTGAGTAAATATCGACCTGTGGTCCCAGGGCTCCAACTGCAGACCAGGGGCTAAGATTCAGGTCAGGGTGGGGACAGAGAATTCAGAATCTTGAGAGGTGAGGGGTCAAAGGGGGTGGAGCTGAAGAAATGAGAACAAGAAGAAGGGGCCTCTGCAGGTGCACAAAGGTCTCAGCCATGAGATAGTGCTCAGTCATGGCTTGGTCAGATCTGTTCCAAGGCCAGTGAGCACCCCTTTTGTTTTTTTTTATTAACTTTATTGAAAATCAATAAAATTATATAGAAAATTAAAAATTGTAGACAAATATTGAAATGTGAAAGATATAAGATATAGACAGAATGAAGTTTAGAAAAATATTTCTGAAATGAATACATAACATGAGATTAATAATAGATTGCACATTGTAAAAAAAATTTACAAACTTAAATGAATATAACAACAAAAATTGTCTAAAATAAAAATAAACTAGCAGTTAATTGGTAGGATTCTCACCCTGACTAACTATATATGCTGATACCTGTGAACCAAGCAACTGCACTGAAGATAGCAATGTGTAATAGAAGGATCAAGCTTGGAAGGCCTGTCACTCTGGTCTTCTAAATATGTACTTCTTGTCATGACATACTAGTTATTACCATACTCTCTCAAGTAAAAGTTTTTTTCAAAAAAATAAAGGGTAATAAATGAAAAAAAAAAGGACACAAGAAAAAAATGTCACAGGACTGTCCTGCTACAATGTTGTATATGGTTAGATTTCCAAATTTCTGTGTAAAAATATGCAAGTATTTATTCCTATTTTTTTAATTATTTTTTTCTTCATATTCTGTAGGGACTTAAAGTTTAACATATCAATACTTGATGGAAAATACCTGTTCCATGTTATGCCTAAGATGTTTGATATTTAAACAGATATTTAGGGTAAACTGAACTGCATATGTTGCAGGGTAATAATAAGCTTCTCTTTTGGAGGGTTAACAACCTAAGCTTGCAGATCAAAAATTGGAGAAAAGGAAGGGCTGCAAGGTCAGCCAACATTTTGGCCCTAGTCTTTCAAGGTCAGTGAAGACTCAGGACGTAGGAGAACTTATGCTGTAACATCATGTAACTCAGTTGTGCCCCAAATTTTCTGAACAAGAAGATTATGGGGCCACAGAGGAATGTGATTGATGATGTATAGTGTGCCTAAGAAAAGTCACATGGAGAGAAAACTTTCTCTCAGGCTTTCATAGAGAGCAAATTGGTCAAGCAATGGCTGTGACTCATCCACATGGCTGACACTGACAAAGGATCTGCAAACTGCGGTACAGGGCTGCAGGATAAATCCTGAGGGAATGTGATTGACCTTATCAGATACAAAAGTTACATTTCTTGTTATATAGGTCTTGCTTTATCTTGGTCTTAACCATCCAGCCGAAAAGTATGAAAACGAGGTATATAAAGTAAAGCCATATTAATATGCTGAGCTGTGAAAGGCTCAAGTCAACAACTTGTACAGATAACCCACTACTATTGTGGACTGCTGGACTGTGTTGGGTTGTTTTGCTGAATTCAAGCACCTATAGTATAGTAGATGCCAATGGAATACCCATCTCTGACAGGACTAAACAAAAAAAGGAGACACAAAGGAGGCACAATTTTGTATTTGTATGTACAGAATAGTTAGGATAGATATACAGCTACTTTCACTTAATTCAGTGAGAAGAAATATTTGTACTAATAGGGTTTGGACAGGATATCCTGCCTGCTTCTTTTACCATGGCTAACCACTAAGAAGATAACAATGTACAATGTATTAATTATTGAAACTGTCCTATTAATCAGCTTTGAAACTGTCTCATTGATATTTGTTTCTCAATAAAATAAAATAAAATAAAATAAAATAAAACTACCCCAAAAAATAAATAAATAAAAGTAAATAAACATGAAGCAGAAAGAGTCTACAGGTGTTATATAATAATTTACTCTGTGCCAAAATCAAGAAACTTGTATTCATATAATTAGAATTCTCAAAGCAGAAGGGTGTAGGCAATAAATATTTAAAGACTTAAAATTTCTGGATTTAGTTAAAAGGATAGCACCACGTTTCCAAGAAAAATGAACCTTTTGCACAAGAAATATGAATAAAATCGTATCAAGATACCCAAAAATGAAATTGTCCAAAACTAATTATTAAAAAATCATTAAAGCACATATATCCAAAAATTAGCTATTGAAGAACAAAATTAAATAGCATCTTATTCCACGTTAGAAAAAAAAGAGCAAGTGGGTAAGAAACTAGACTTATTTATTCAAAGGACTGAAAAATAAAGAAGATCTGCCTTCAATTTAATTTTATACTTAGCAAATATACCTTTGAAAACTAAAAGTAGAATATTTTCCAGTTATACAAATTTGAAATATTCTAATACTTCCAGACATAGCATATAGAAAATATCAAAGACTATAATCCAGAAGGCAAGAGAAGTTGCTGTATGGTCCTGGATAAAGAATAAAGAGCTCTCAAAATGGTAGTTATGCAGGACTATGTAAAGTATAATTGTATTAGACGAACCCATTTAAAAGGTCATTGACGATTTCCACAAAACAGTATCTAGCTTATGTCAGGTTATATACATATTTTGTGTGTGTGTGTGTGTGTGTGTGTGTGTGTGTGTGTGTAAAGGACAAGAAGAACTAATATAAAGTCAGTGGAAAATGAAAATACACTTTTTAAAGTTTATAATACTAGGAGAAAATATCATACCATGTCTTGTAAGTAGATTATAAGTCAAAGAAACAGTATAAATCATAAAACAAAAATTAAAATTAAACAATATTCAGAAAATTAATTAAATATTAATTCAAAATTAAATATATAAAAATAATATTCAAAAATTAAAATTTAAGTTGTGAGTTTAACTAAGAGGCCAGAATGTAGTGTACAATATGTGTGAATCTGTGATCAATTCAGAGTTCTCACACAGTATTTCATTAGGTATATACAAAAGTATCAACTAAGAAAATGTTTTCATGATAGTAAAGAATTACTAAGAATAAAACATAACAAAAATATTGGAATGGCAAATATATGACCAGCACTTCTAGCAGTTTGGGGATAGGATATAGCACAAAAGCACAAAGTATTAGTATGTGGTGGATGTGGACAGGGTCCATGACGCTTACTGGTGGCCAGGTGTCACTTGTGGGACTGAGCTACTGCTATTTCCTTGATTTTCACCCTGTAGACCCAGACAGAATCATAACCCAGAGGTTGCAGGAGAAGTGCATTATGCGAATGAAAATATTTTGCTGCTGTATACAAAAGAATAATTGAAAGGCTGCTGTAGTACATCTCTTTTTCTCCTGTGTTTAATAGTTTGCCCTATTTTGTGGGTTCTTTCCATTCTCTTTCATGGAGTTGTGGTCATTTTGATCCCTCTCTGTCTGTGTAGGGTTGGGTTTGTCGTCATGAAATTCTTTAGTTGTTCTTTGTCGTGGAAGTATTTCACTTCTCCATTAAACTTGAAAGAGAGTTTTGCAGAGTGTATCAGTCTGGGTTAGAATTTGTTTTCTTGCAAGACTTGAAATACTTTGTTCCATGCTCTTCTTGACTTGATGGTTTGTAAAGAGAAATCTTGATATGTTGAACTTTAAGTCCCTACATAATATGATAAAAAAACATTTAAAAATTAGATTA
>NW_004524584.1:19668125-19670131 GCF_000260255.1 Octodon degus | reverse complement strand
ACCACATCTTTCTCAACCATTCCTCAGGTGATGGGCATCTTGGTTGTTTCCAAGATTTGGCTATCACAAATTGTGCTGCTATAAACATAGGCACACATCATCCTAGTTGTTTTTAAGAGAGCTTTTCTTACCTTTTCACTGGCTGCAACAGTGTCTTCAAGGTCTGAAAGTCTATTTTCACTTTCATTCAAATGTTTTTTTCCAGCTTGTGATTGAGGTTTTAACTTTGAATCTGCTTCATGCATTCTATTTCTTTCCTATATTGCTCAATCTAGAATTCCATTTTTCCATTCTCCTCTATTTTTTTCTATCAATGTCTTCTTTAGAAGCACTTAGTCTTCTTTCATTATAGTTATCATTTCTTTTTTTACTTCAGAAATTATTTCTGATCTGATTTTCTCTATATCTTTCTGCAGTTGTTTCTTTACTTCAGACGTTATTATTTCAGGGATTTCAGGTGTGTGATTTCCAATTTCCTCTATGCCATTGTCTCCTGCATTTGTTCTGGGTGAGCTCGGACCCTGAGAATGCATTTTGCTCCTTCTCTTTGTCATTTTGTATAGCATTGTTTTCTGAATGCTATAGAAAACAATGGTGTAGAGCTTTCATAGAGTTATTACTTTAGCACCAGGTATGGATTTACCAAATTTGAACTCAACTAGGTGGGTGTGACTTGGGTCTGGCTGCTGTGCTCCACTTCTTCCTGCTGCAGTCCTTGAAAGTGAACCCATCATCCCACTCTGGCAAGATGTTCTCCTCCTGGATCAGCTGGGTGAGTCTTGCCTCTATCCTCTCTGCAGGGAGTTCTGCCAGGGTTCCACACCAGGCCTGTCTGATGGAGGAAGTTCTACTTACACGCTGGCCTGGACACTGGCTGGAGTGAGGATCCAGCAGGCCCTGAGGTCCTACTCACAGGCCTGGGCCTGGGTGCTGGCTGTAGTGAAGATCTGGATGGCCCCAGTAGTCCATTCACACACTGAGACTGGGTGCTAGCTGTTGAGCACCCCTTTGCTAAGAAAAAGAAAATAAACTGGCAAAGCACAAAGGACAAGTTGAGATAGTGAACCAAAAGTTTTTTTCTCTTTTGTGCATGACAGGCGGTTTGAGTCAATGATTGTTGTAAGCCAAAAAGATGGCATGAAAAAGTGTCCACTTGGACATAGGATTCCTGTGATAAATCAGTGGCCAACGGAGAAATTCAGTGAGCTTGATGCTACTGTGTCCCCTGTGGCACCGCCCCCAGAGTCCTGCTTGGAATAGAAGTCCAAGGAGCTATGCTTCTGCAAAAGTCTGACATTTCCACAAAGCAAAAATTCCTTTCTCCTTTGTAAGGAAGCTTAAAAAAATCATAAGAATAAATCTAAGGAAATGTCCAAAGACACCTGGGCATCTCACTTTGCAATGCTAGAGAACAGGAGGACATTAAATAGTTTACTTTAATTTCATATTTAGTATTTCATTCTAATTTCATCTTATATGTCATCATAACTTCTGATTAAATCTTTAAAGTCAAAGTATGTATACCCCCTTTTTAAAACAGCTGAAACACTCCCTGTTGCCCTAATATTCCAACTCAGCAGGAGTAGAGTTGGAAAGGTGTCCACAGTTTTTCCTGTTGGAGGTCCAGCTGGGCAGAAACCCCTGAGAATAAGTAAGAACAGCAGACACTCGTACACTTGTCTTTGCCCACTTGCTTCAAAAGGTTGCTTAAGATGGGCTCGAACAAGATGGCACAATGGTTCAAATTGGTAAAGAGAATCAGAAAGAGGTAAGAGAAAAGCTGCTTTACACAGAAGCAGCTTTTCAATAGCTTGGAAAGTCACCCAGAGAGGAGAGCACCCTCTGGGTACAGGGCTCATGGTTGGAGCCCCACTCTAGGCAGCTGTGGTTCTGTGATATCAGCTCCTGGGATAAAGAGAACGCACGTCCACAGCTCACCCCCACCACAGTCTCCTTCCCAAGGGTGATGTCAGATGTAAAGCAGTGAAGGTGACAGTGGTACTGTC
>NW_004524584.1:19662060-19667500 GCF_000260255.1 Octodon degus | reverse complement strand
GCTTCTGAAATAGAGAAACAGCTACAGAAAGGTATAGAGGAACTCAGATTGGATATAAAAAAAAGAAATCCCTGAATTATCTGCAGTAAAGAATCAAATGCAGAAACATATGGAGGAAACCCAATGCCCACCCAGAACAAGTGCAGAGGACACTAGCTTGGCTCAAAGGTATGAATTAATAGTGTTGATAGTAAATAAGGAATGTTCCCAAACAACCAAGCAGTTCATCCACTCTCTTGTCTTCTGTTTCATATCAGTAAATACAGGAAGTGAAATATTAAAAGGCTGTGTGTTAAGGGCATCGCATGATTCTGAAGTGGAAAGATACATAGACCCAGAAGGTTTCCTGTTCCAGCTGTCCGAACTTTCGCTCTTCTCCACTGGTGTCTTCAGGAGCAGCTGCTGTCACCCCACTGCAAGGGTGGCACTTGGTCACCGTGTTTCATCCTTGTGCAGGGGACATAACTGCCATCTACTCTGTCATCAGAACCAAATTCTCTTTAACAGCTGCTGGGAAGCAACATAGTGATTGCAGTAAAACAGAAATCAAAATACGAGGCACAGGAAATGTTCCTTAAACATCTGAAGAGAGGTTTAGAATGACTCAACTTGGAGTACGGATACACTCAACAATCTTTGAACGCATAGACCCAAGAAAGAGGTGCAGGAGCGTGTGTGTGTGTGTGTGTGTGTGTGTGTGTGTGTGTGTGCACATGTGTGCATGCACATTGATTAGAGAGTTAATTTATTTAATGATCAATTTAAGAAAATGCTGTTTTGTACTACATGAGTGACTTATGCTTCAAAGACAGTGTAGACAGAGGGAGCATTTGATAAAACCCATATTTCTAGCAAAGGTGAACATAGAAGGGAAACTGTTTGTAAGAGCAACTCCTTTCTCTTTTAAATTAGTAGACAAAAGTATAATGATGCAGAAGTATTAGTCTCTTACACAGCACCATCATGATTCTCTCCTTCTCTCTCTCTCTTTCTCTCTCTCTCTCTCTCTCTCTCTCTCTCAGGTCAATGCATTAAGACATGTTTGAGTGAAACTAATTCAGAAAACATATAGAATGCTCGTGGGTTTTCTTTTAAAATAGTTGATTAATGCTAGGGTTTTGACAAAACAATAAGCAGGCATTTCTTATCATTCTAATAATGTTACACAACTGGGAATTTTGGGTATAAATATTTAAAACCAAGTATGTCCAATGGGCTGAAGTATAGCTCAGTGGTAGACACTTGCCTGAGAATGAGGCCCTGGCTTTCATCCTCAGTGACCCAAACATGTTCAAGTGAATAGACTGAAAGTGTAAGGCCACCACACTGCCCCTCTAGTGGGGCAGTGGAAAGTTGGCTGAGCTACTTTTTCATACTGGGTCTCAGGATCCTGAAGGTCGTAGGTTTGGACTAGAACACAGTCCAAACTGCACTTTGTTGCACCTGTGTCAGGGTAAAAATGCACATAGAGCTTGTTGGTAAGGATTTGTTGGACGTCAGCTTTGGTGGAAGCCATGGTGAGGTTCATGTGGTACTGGTGAGACCCAGGACAGTGCAGCAACTCACAGTTGACCTGGGCCTCCCAGCCTGCAGCAGAGGCCTTGGGAGGGACACAGCTGGGCTCTGGTGCCAAGTGGCCACACCCACACCCACACGGTCAGGCAGGAGTCTTCTGGGCCAGACATGGATTCCCCCTTCCAGAGCCTGTGAACTTCAAGCTGGGGGAACCAACTGGCTTGAGCTACTCAGGGAACTTCCTGGTTGGCACATCCCCCACTGTGTTCGCACTCTCTGAACTCCGTGATGACAATGCTAATCCTACCACAGGGCTCCAACCCACCTCTTCCCAGCACCATCCTTGTGGTGGACTGATGTGAACACGGGTTTGAGGATGCTGAGGGCACCCAGGCACCCAGACATCCCCAGAGGAATGGTCACTGGATGCAGGTGAAGGTGGGCAAGCTACTGGGGCCTGGCCACTTGCCACTCTGGCCAATAAGTTATAGGATCTACCTTTAGTCTTCCATGACCCAAGTCAAATTCCTCACCAACTACTGGACTTGCATGTGGGCTTCCATCCAAGGCATTCCTGAGTCTTGGCAGGAAATTGTTTGAGCACATTTTGTACTAAGAACATAAGCTTGCAAGTGTGGAGGCTTTTTGAGATAACTTTGGATCACATAATTTTTGCTATTATTTTGGGGGTGGTTATTCTACTAGCTACCTTCATTGGACAAGAAAACTACCAATAAGTGTCACATAAAAGAAAAAATTCTGTTTCTCAAGGAGACACTAAGAACAGAGACACTAATGAAGCCAGAACTCACTTGTGGGTTCTCCATCCCTGAGGTTGAGAAGGGATTGGAGGAACAGATGCAAAAGCAGGTCCAGCCTCTGGGACATGGAGAATTAGGCAGAGAGGTCTGGGGTACAGTCCCATGGCAGAGTGTAGGCAAGTCCTTGGACCCTCACCTTTTGAGACACATCAATAACAGATGTGAACAGCAAGCCTCATGTTAAGATCTATATTTTTTTAACTAGCACAAATTTTCATTAGCTTGCCTTACATGTAGTGTTGATCACTTGGAAAATAATAAATATGCATGAGTTTATTTACACGGAATCCCAAAACGATAACTTGAAGAAGGAAGATGTTACAAAATGTCATGATCAAGCAAAGCAATGGTAAGAAAACAGCTTGCTTTGCTCAGGTGCGGTGCCAACTAGAGCTAGGGTTGTCAGGGTGGAACACTAGCCGCCCACTCCTGAGAGGGGCCTGCAGGACCCCAGCCCCAGGATGGCCGCCGAGATGGCTCTGAGGGCGCTGTGCCTACATCCTAGGGGAAATTACAGTTGGCCTAAGTTTGTTTCCCATTTCTCCACAAGTGTCTGTGCTCTAACGAGGAGTGAATTAAGTGCTCGGAATGATTTCCCAGGATCTTTGGAACCCATCCCTCCCTCCCACATTCCTGCCATCTGCCAGGCTGGTCCTCAGCAGCCGGGTCCCCCTGGCTTCCCAAAGTTAATGATTAAACGAGCTTGATTGTTGTTGGGTTGTACAATGGCATAGGTAAAGCCCAAGTGCGTTCGGCTATCTTCCCATCTACCACACATCTAACTACCTTTGATCTTATCTCACAGTAGATATAGAACTGAAATAATCACCATTTAAATATATTAGGTTGTTTGACATAGGTACTACATGCAAGGAAAATCAATACTGATTATACAATCACCAGATACAATGTAAACGGCGGGCTGCAAAGTCTTTACAGGCCAGATAACATCTCAGAAATCCCGACCAGAGTCAATAGCCATTAAGTTTTAGAAGTGGCCACTTGAGTGAGTGGCTGCCCTGCAAGTGGACTGCCCATGGGCGCTGGATCTGAGGCTCAGAGCAGGAACAAGGAGGCTCAGGAAACGCTGGAGGGGTGGGCAGGCCCTGCGGAACCTTTGAAAACATAAGGATCTTCAATCATAAGTGTTAAAGCTAGTAATAGCCTCTTTTACTTTGCTAGCTTTTTAGAAAAAATTCTTAACAGGGAGACCGTGTGCGTTTGCAATTGCAGTCAGAGTCAAGTGCAAACACCCAGACAGCGCTCAGTGGGGGCTTTGGTCTCTGGCGGGGTTCCTGAGAGCCAATTTGCTTGTGCGTGCGAGCTTGCGTGCGTGCATGGTGTGTGGGTGTGCGTGCACGTGTGCGCGCGCATGTGTGTGCGTGCGTGCATGCATGTGTGTGCGTGTGTGTGTAGGTGCATGTGCACACGTCTGTGTGTGATTGAAACTCTAGCATTGTTCCCAAAGCATAGAATCCTGCGGTTGCTGTTGCGCGATCGTCGTCTCTGAAGGGGCTGAGTGCCAGGACTGTGCGGCCAAGTGCGAGCACGAGAGGGGCTCCTCCCGTGAGAGCCAGTGGCTAGCGACTTCCGAGCCGCTCCAGCTGGAGAGGAGCCACGGTGAGCGACTCGTCCTGCATCCTCCCAGCCGGCCTGGAAAAGCAGGCACGGGCGGCGATGCGTGTGTCCCTCTCCACCTCCCTGCCTGCCCTGCTGTGGGACAGCGGTCAGAAGGCAGCCTGTATGTTCTCGCTCTGCTGAGAGCTATTGAGAGGCACGGATTGAAAAGCACCAGCGCGGTCCTGGCCTCAGAGCCTGGCGCTGAGAGCTGGGCACTTCTGAGTCCTCGGCAAATAGCTCAGGACAGAACGTAACGCTGCCGTTCTGGTCTTCGGAAAGTAAAGGCACGCTGCGGGCTGGCGACCCCTTCAGAGCGGCGTCCTCCAGCCTCCAGCCCAGCTGTCAAATTTACCGCTGAAGCTTTTCTCTGTAATCACCCGATTATGCACTCCATCACCCGTCCCGTCATCCCGTCTAATGGTCTTAAAGGGAAAGGAAATTACTTGTCCTCGCAGCCAGCGCTTGACACTTTTATGGGTCATTTGTAATGAAGCTATTCTTCGACTTTAATGGAGACCTTGATTCTGACCAGTGTGAATAATTGTCAAAAGGTGATTAATTAAATATTCACCACTCGCCTATAAAATTGATCAACATATTACATTACACTGCTCCAAAAGTTATTTTATTTCTTCATTCTACTTCCAATTCTATGCATTTAAACAAGCTTTAAACTGGAGCCATATAATTTACTGCATATTAATTATACACACATACTGACTAAAGTAAGAAAAAGTGTTTTTTAGACCTTCTTTAACTCCATGAAAAATGCACCACCCTTCTGGCAGTGCTGCTGCGAAGTCCGTCTCTGCGATGAAGCGTCTCCCGCTCGTCTCTGGCGCATCTGCAGTACGGGACACACAGGGAGCGGGTTTCTGGCTCTGCAGACATGGTGCTGTGTGGCAAATTCAGTCCTAGCCAAGGCGCTCTGCCAAACCTGAGTATTCTGCGAACCGCGTGCTTGAAGATAGCATCGTGGGCTGAGGCGCACTGGTGTCCTTGGCTGAGGTCTCTTCTTGGTGGGGGTGGAGGGTGGGGAGGTAGACTGAGGGACTCAAAACTTTGCTGAAGTAAAAGTAGATCCCAGCTGCCATCATCCCGCTGCCTTTGCAGGCTAGGGACTCTCACTGCCAGAGGCCATGTTTGCAGAATGCCTCAGAAAAGCAGTCCCTCCATGTCACACACCCCACAGGTTCCAAGGCTCTGGTCACCTTGTGGGGGACAAGTGGGCATTATATAAATAAGTCAAGCACCGAAGTTGGAGTCTGAAACTTGATTTAAGACACTCACAGTAACTGAGCCAAGTTTTATTAACCAGGAAGAGGCAGTAGGTAAGGAATTGCATTAGAAACATGCAAAGCCTTCTGGGAACTCAGGAGGCTGAGGACGGAGGGATTGCTGAGAGTTTGAGGCCAGCTTGGGCTACACAGTGCATTCAAGGACTGATATAGTGAGACACTGTGTCAACACAAACAAACTATTAC
>NW_004524584.1:19656663-19661960 GCF_000260255.1 Octodon degus | reverse complement strand
GAGAGAGAGAGAGAGAGAGAGAGAGAGAGAGAGAGAGAGAGAGAGATTGCCTATGATGGTACGCTCCTGTAATCCAGCACTATGAAAGGCTGATGCAGGATGTCAAGTTTGAGCCCAACCTGGGCAACTTAGTGACTAAAGATGACCCTGTCTCAAAGTTTTAAAGAATTTAAAAGAAGCAGGATGTGGCTCTGTGTGAAGGCCTTGGGCTCAGTCCCCTGTATCTTCAAAAAAAAAAAAAAAAAAACTGACCGGAAATTGGGAGACAATCATAAAGAACAAAACCAAAATGGCCAGCCTGGTTTTCTGTGGCCTGCGCCCCTGCTGGTACAGGGGACAGCAGGAGAAAATGTGCAAAAAAGGCAGCCAGCCTCAGAGAGGTGGAAAGGCAGCAGTCATGGGAGGGCTGGCTTGTGGGACAGAGGCCTTGCCAACCCGGGCTTGCAGCGCCGACAGGGCTCCCGGGATGCACCCAGGGCTGAGCCTCTGGTCAGAGCTGCTGAACGCACCTGGGATGCCTGTCCAGGATGCAGATTGCTAACGCGCTCGAGGAGCCCATCAGCCCCTTTCTCCCCCCCCCCCAACCCCAGGCCATTAGTGTCACTGGGTGAACACAGCAGATAAAAAAAATGATGAGCAAAAAAATAATATTTCAACTTGAACAAACTTGCTGTTTGTAGGCCTGATCACATGAATCTGGCACAGTCAAGATGATTTCAGCAGCTGCTACAGGAATGAATCCCACAAAGGGACTGAGTTTAATCATCCAATCGCAGACTGTATTGATTTTGGGAGTACTCGCAATGACTATATAAATAAACCATTTCTTTGCAACTGTATCTGCAGCCGGTCATGAACCCAAAACCTTCACAACCTGGTCCAGAGTGAATTATGCCCTGCAGAAATAAATTAATAAAACTAACACAGCCGGGCTCCTCCACCAACTTATTTTCACGTTTCAAAAGCTTAAAAATATAAAATCAATAATCATTTAGTCATAAGGGTAAATGAAGGGACATAACATCAAAGTATACCCTTTAGCCACTCAAGTCATTCTGGGTAATTTATCTCATCAAAAGGCAGTGGTAATAATCCTTTCCACTCTGAGACAAGCTGCCACACAGCTGCTGTATTATCCAAGAGTAAACAAGTTGGGAGAAAATATTAAAAATCAATATCTGTTTCCTTCTATCAGACCAGATGGCATCCATCATAAATCCGCCTGGTAAAGAGTTCCTGGAGTTGGCACCGGAGTATGAGCCACCCTGAATTAACAACAGAGAATGAACGGGGGGCTCTGCTCTCTGGGGGACGGAGCCCAGGGTTCCTTTAAAATGCAGGATTTTACAATTGCAAAAATTTGCTGAAATTATAATTATAGGGGAAAAAAAATCTATTGTTGCTGTGGGGTACCAAGAGGAAGCAATTACCGGGGTTGTACATTGGAAACACAAACAGGGACTTTCAGTGGTCCCTGCGAGTGGCTGCAGGTGTTCGATTTACTTATTGGATCCTTTGTCTCTCCATTCATTTGCTCATGCATGATGCTGGTCTCCAGGCAGCACCTGCAGGTGCCACAGGGTCACATGTCACCCTCTGCCCCAGGATACCTGTGCAAAGGCTGGGCACACCCTCACCTGGTCACCCCTGCCTGGTGAGAAATAGCCTAGAGTTAAGTCAATGAGGAGCCTACAGGGAGGTCACAGGAGGGCACCTCAGGACCTGGTCCTGGATACCCCCTCACAGGGAGTGTCAGAGCTGGGCTCCAGGTATAGCTCTGCCTGTCTCCCACTAGAGGAGGAACCAGTGAACCCACCCTCCCTACAGCCAATAGCTTTTCCTTTTGAGGATCTTGAATTTTATTAGTTCTGAGAAATGGTATATCATTGTTTTCCTTACAAAGGTCTTAGTCTCCCCTTGTGTCAAGTTTGTCAGATTCACGAGCCAGCACGCGCGAGCGCGCGCACACACACACACACACACACACACACACACACACACAGGCATGTGGTAGTTAGGTACTAGAAACCCTGAAGGCCCTCAGCCAAATGACTTTCCAGGAATAGCTGGCCCAAGGCTAGGGAGTTAGGTTCAGCCGGCATTTCTTCCATAATCCCAGGTCCCAGACCGCCAACGCAGTTGTCTCTGAGCTCAGCTCATTGTCTTCCTCAACTTTCCTCCATGTATGGCCAGTGAGATAGCTAAGTGCCTGCTTTGGCAAGCTGCAGGGACTAGGGTTCGATCCCAAGTCCTGCAACCTATGCTGTCCCTGCCCCCAGGGTGCTCTGAGCCAGTGACAGAATCTAGGCGTGGTGGCGCACAACTGTAATCCTAGCACACTGAGGAGGCTGAAAATAGGAGGATCACTATGAGTCCAAGCTGTGTAATGAGACCCTGTACCAAACATACAAATAATAAAATAAGAATTCCCTCCATGTGATACTTTTATATATAAGACAGTTTCATAAATAGTCCCCAATAAGTGAATAAATGAGCCCTGGAAGCCCGTGGTGAATCCAACCCTACCAGCACATGTTGGCAATGTCTTGCTTTCTCTTTCACAATACTGCTGTTCTCTCCCAGTAGGGTCACTCTGGGCTTGTGAAATGCCCTCAGAACCTTGCAACCCATCCGCCCATCTTTCAAACCCCAGATACACATGTGGCATAGGCAGTCTGTCTAGCATGCTGCCCAGGTTCAAGGCTAGGCGACAGGTATCTCTGGAGAAGACCGGAAGAACCCTTGCCCCTATGGGGAACTCACTGGGAATTCGTATTAAAGCAAAATTCCTTTGTCATTTCCACACATTCTCCTCATTAAACCTCCATGACTCTTCACCCATCTGATGTTTTGAAATCTCTCTTTGGAGATTTAATGTCATGGAGTCATGGAGGTTTAATGTTTGTTTATTTTGTTTTCGCCTAGGGAAAGCCCTTCATTTTTCCTTAGCCAATGTAGCCAACTTTGTCCCCATCCTTGCTATTGCAAGGTGAAGTCTCCACGGGACTTCTGTTCCACAGAACACTTCACAGCCATTCCTAGGCAAAATGTCATGGTGGAGGTGAGGCCAGAGGACAGACGTGAGGGGCAGCCAGCACTAGTGTTTCTCCCCTGGAAATGCAAATCTAAGAGGGTGGGGCCAACTGTCCCTCGGGGCTGAGTGACTACAGATCCCACACCCATAGATGGCTGGGACTGAGGTCAGGAGATAACAGAGCAAGTGCCTTTATTTTAGGGCAATCTAAATACCAGATCAACTGAAGCTCCACCAAGAGCCCAAAGCGAAGGGTTCTTGTTAGATGGGGTCACACTGGGCTCCGCTTCTGCCCCTTGTCTCCTGGGAGCATCACCCTCTCACCGTCTAAGGAACTTCCTTCCAGTCAGACTGCAATTGGTACTGCGCACCTGTGGTACAAAACTGCTGCTATTCCATTCTTCATATGCAACTTTCCTCCCATGCAAACAGTTGAGAGAACAAAGTGTATACATTTACCTTGAGGAACTGGACTGTCAAGCCTGGGAAATACCCCTTTTGCTTGCAATTAATACTTTGTCTGCTGCCAGATGCGTGGATCACAAGGGAGACTCTCAGGGAAAGTTATCCATGCGCCCGTCCCAATCCTGGGCACAGAGCTCCCTTCCTGAGACTCCCTCCTGCTGTCACCTGTGGGGCTGAGCCATCGATCACGGGGGCATCACACCCCTCCCTCTTGGGAAGCATTTAATCATTCACACACTTCTCAATGGGTGTTATGAGAGGAAGCGCTTAAATCTCCATGGTTGCTAAGAGACTGGTGTTTAATGCTTGAAAATTTTCATCTTTATCAGATCTATCATTTTTCCTATGGCAGACAAGACCCAGAGATCTGCCAAAAGGTGCAAAATATGACTTTTATAAAGAGAAATCATGCAATGCTCCATCTATATAAGAGTTCCTCCTTCCTGGATATGTTTCCCTGCAAATCTAACCCATTAGTGTCTTTCAGTTGTCTACAGAGCATTCTTACTGTGGTTAGCGACAATTATTCACCTGCCTTTAATGACTGAATATTTAACAAAAGAAAGATCTAAGTATGACACAACATTTCCCCGCTTGCACTAAATGTAATATTAAATGTAATATAATAAGCATCACGATCTTTATCCTCAATCCTTTCCAGAACTGAAATTGTAACTTTATTTTCCTATAAAGGATGATGCAAAAACTTCCCAGCCTAACCCCTATGGGGCATGTAGGTTTCTACATGCACCGTGATGCACAGTTGAATCTACTTAGGAGAGCAGGCGTACAAAGGGACCTCCCAAGGTGGGCATGGCAGTCCAGGCCTACAGCAGAGCTCTGGGAGGACACAGCAGGAGGAACCCACGTTCAAACCAGCCTGAGAGACTTAGTGACTTTGAAAGACCCTGTTCCAAACAAAGTAAAAGCATTTTAGAATGGCTGGGGATGCAGCTCAGGGTAAAGAAGGTTCAGGGTCCAATTTCCAGAGAGGGGAAGAAGGAAAGCAGGGAGGGATGGAGGGAGGCAAGGAGGGGACACCTCCAGAGGCCAGCAGCCCTACTCACACCTTGGGTGGGCCAGGCCCTTCTCCCTATGTACGAGACTGCACAGGGCCTATGGTCTGTGCCCAAGTTTGGTGGCATCTGGTGGGAGCTAGCTGCTAAGCGGAAACTGTGGACAGAGATACTGGTGAGCTCTTCCGGGGAAACAGTGGAGTTGCAGAAGGTAGAGAAGCGAGCCCTGGCCACGCGAGGCCTGGCCCAGCTCGGCCAGCAGCTGAGCTCAGCGGAAGGCACCAGGCTCCAGGATCTGATGCCAGCAACTGCACCCAGTGAGCTGTTCTTTAAAATACATTCAGAGAGTGAGGTGAGAAGAACACACTACGGGAATAATAACTGCTTCTTAAACTGAGGCCCGAGACACGTTAAAGATAAAGTGATCTGTGTGCTTTCTAACACCAGTCTAATGGCCCAGGGCCACTCTGCAGGGTCCTTGTCACCATCACCACTGTCTTCATCAGGGGCAGTGCTTCCGGCAGGCAGGGTTGAAGAAGTCACATCTGACAACCTGGATTTCAGAGCACCGTGACAACCTGCAAACGGAGCACCGTGCACGCATTCCTGGCACAAGAACCTGACGTTGCTGACCCTCAGGAAAGCCTTGCTGGTGCCCTTTAGGTGTCTGCTAGGAACACTGGGCATTGTCAGTGTTCAGTCACTATTGTGCACGCACACGCAGACCACACTTACCCTACCTGGGCGCACAACAGCCACACACTGAGGCCTGAAGGGACACA
>NW_004524584.1:19652506-19655948 GCF_000260255.1 Octodon degus | reverse complement strand
TTCTTATTTGTTTGACTTAAGTCATTGGTACTATACCCAATCCTTTATATTGTGTTTCTTAGGGCCAGCAACATAGCTCAGCAGACTAAACGTGTGCTTAGGCAAGCACAGGAGTCAGGGTTCAGTCCCTGGCACTAGAGGCTGTGCTGGCCCTGGCCCGGGGCACGCTGAGCCCTCCACTGAGACCAGGTATGGGAGCGCATGCCTGCAATCCCAGTGCTGGGGAGGCTGAAAACAGGAGGATCACTATGAATCCAAGCCATGTACTGAGACCTTGTAACAAATACATTAAAAATAAATAAAATATATTGTGTTTCTTCTAATATCCAGTAAATTTTTCCCAAACTTTTAGAGGTTAAAAAAGATCAGTGTCTGAGGCGAAAGTTTCCTGCATGAACTTAGCAGACTAAGTGGCAGAGAAAGGCGTAAGGTGGGAGACCAAGAAAACACAGAGGTGGCAGCTGTCCTCCATGGGAAGACCAGCACAAGGACCTCGCTCAGGTAAATGGCATGAGCTGTTTTGTATGAATTATGTCATTCTATAAAAATGAAAATCTTTAAGACAGAATATTTGGAAACTTTCATTTAGTAACAGTTTTTAAATAAAAAGCACACACACCTGTTTGCCCAGGGATCCCAGGACTCTGCTGTTCCACAGAGGTGAGGCCAAGTAAGGAGCACATGTGCTGCCCACGTGGAAAGGGCCCCACGGACCATGGACCTGCACTGAGAAGTGGGTGAATGAGCTCTGCTTTTCTACTTTCCTGGTATGAAGCATAAGGCAGCCATCAAAAACTTAAACCAAGCTCTGTGCTGTGCAGGGACAGATCAGGGAATTTAATCATCTAAGGAAACAGAATACGAGAAAAGCAGCACTACAGAAGACGTCGGGGGAAGTAACTGAGTGATGCCCCACGGTCTAAGGGCATCTGGAGTCCTCAAAAGAGGCATAAACCAGAAATATAGATGAATAAGAAATGCTCAGTATTTTTCCAAACTGATGAAAGCTATGAACCCACAAAAAAAAAAAATCATGAAGCTCAGTCAAGGTCAAAACAGGGACTCTGCAAGTGGCACAGGTCAGTGAGGGACACAACTCACAGTGACCGCAGCTCCCAGCGAGGGTCCCTGGAAGCCAGATGATGAGAAAGCTAGGAAGGGCTGAGGGGCAAAAGCCCGCTACAGCCCATACCCAGGGAAATGTTTTTTAAAGTAAAACAAAATAAATTTTTTTCCAGGTAAATAAAACTGAGCTTATCTCCAGCAGGTATATACTTAAAAGAATCCTAATAAAAAAGTTCTTCCTGCTTGTCTCGTTACTCTTCTCTCATTGCTGGGACAAATATCTGACAGTCAAAATAAAGGAAGGAAAGGTTGATGTAGCTCACAGTTACTGGAGGTTTCAGCCCACACACAGCTGGCTCCAAGGCAGGGTGGCACAGGGCACAGAGAGAACAGCCATTCATGAGGGCAGCAAAGAGCAGAGAGCAAAGGGAGTGGCAGCAGCTCAGGCAGCCAGCTGGTCTCTTGACCCTCCTTACACTGGAATGGAAATTCCCTGCCCCAGGACAGGTGCAGAAGCCACACCCACAATAATCAGTCACAAATTCCAAAAGTCACCCCCTGACTGCATGAGGCTTTGGAGGGACAGCCAGACAGAAACCCTAAAAATGCTTCAAATAAATAAAATTAGATGGAACTTGGATCTACCAAAAGAAAGAATCCAGAAAGGGTAAATATATAAAATAAATACCAAGATTATTTTTCTTAATTTAAAAATTTTGAAAAGATAAATAAATCAGAAATGTAAATCTATGAGGTTTACAACATACATAAAGGTCAAACAACAGGAAAAGCTGCATACAGGCATATAAAGGTTTTCATGTACATAGAGATGTAATATTCAAAGATGTATCCCATTGAGTTAAAGGTGCACATTACAAAGTCTGGGTACAGGGCTGGGGAGATGGCTCAGTAGAATAAGCGCTTGCCTGGCAAGCACAAGGGCCTGAGTTCAATCCCTGGTTCCGCAAAAAAAAAAAAAAGAAAAAGAAAAAGAAAGAAAGAAAAAAAGAAAAAAAGTCTGGGTACCATTCAAAGTAACTAAAATAAGGTATAATAATAAAACAATAATGGAGATAAAGTAGAATAATAAAAAAGAAAACTCATAACCTCAAACTAAAAAGAGTACAAAAGTACAAGGGAAAAACACGGAAAAGGAGCAATATGGTAGATATGGCAGAGTTAAATCCAGAAATTTCAAGAGTTATATTAAGTATAAATGTACTAAACAACAAATATAAAGGCAGAGATCATCTGACTTGATAAAAAAGCACTACCCAAGTGTTAACTATCTTTAATAAGTAAGTTTCTAACATAAAAACAGAGTTAGGCTAAAAGGAAGGGATAACGCAAAAATCTAATCATAATAATGTTCAAGTACCAAAGAGGAAGTTAGAAATGGAAGTGTCATACGCAAAGAAGGACTACAGAAGGAATTTTCATAATGATGAAAAGGTCAACTAATTGAGAACATACAGCAGTCTTGTATTTGTACACACATAATTAAAGTGTTGAAATAGCTGAGGTGAAAACAGATGGAGGGAAAGGAGAAACAGACATTCCTCAAATGTATTTGAAATTAAACCTCTTTTCTCAGCAATTGGCAGAACAGTGGACAAAAAAAAATAAGATAAAGAAAACCAAAGCTGTGTCACAAAGCAACTCAATAAATGACCTTAAAAGAATCCCCAGTTTGGGGGCTGGGGAGATGGCTCAGTGAAATAAGCGCTTCCCTGGCAAGCACAAGGGCCTGAGTTCGATTCCCTGGTTCTGCCAAAAAAAGAAAAAAAAAAATCCCCAGTTTACAATAGTAGCACTGATATCCTCTCTAGAAGATCCAAAGTCTTCTAAAATACAGACATAGGCAGCCTGGAATAAGTTTTCCTAAGTGTGTCAGAGCTGTGATTATGCAGGATATCATCTCTAGCAAAATTGCAGTAAGTCAGTGATGATCAATAAGATACACTTATGAAATTTCCAGGTACCTGAATTAAGCAAGATGTTTTTGAATAGCACAATGGATCAGATAAGAGAAATGACACAGGGGCACTAGAAAATATTTTAAATATAATAAAATAAAAATGCAAAATGCAGCATAGAAAACTGCTGACTTCAACTTAAAGTGAGTTTAGAAGGAAATTTATAACATAAAATGCTTATAATTGGATCAGAAAAAAAGTTTAAAGTCAATATCCAAAACTTTCACTTTAACAGGCTAAAATGCAGATAAAGAAGAATACAGATAAAATGGAATAATACAAAAGAAAACAAAGAAGAGAGGGCTGGAGGGAGGAAAGGAGAGAAGGAGGGAGGGAGGGAAGGAGGGAGGGAAGGAGGGAGGGAGGGAGAAAAGGACAGGAAAAGATGTATCTAAGTAAAA
>NW_004524584.1:19649441-19651684 GCF_000260255.1 Octodon degus | reverse complement strand
AAAAATATCAGAAGAAAAGAAAACAAGAGGCCAAATCCATCATGAATAAAAAGATAATCCTTTTATAGATTGTTAGCAAGTTAAATCCAGTAATATGAAGGACATATATTATTACTACTGAATAGAATTCATCCCCCAAATTCAAGATGAAGTTAATAGGTGAAAACCAGTTGACATAATTCACCAAGAAAACTAACATGATTACATCAATATCGAAGATGGAAGGAAAGCCTTGGGCAAAGTTCGACACCCACTCAAGCAGTTTCACCTTGCTATGCTGAGTTTTCTAAGGGCAAAGGGAGCATCCCCAGCTAGAGAAAAGCATCTCCAGGAAACCTGCAGTTAGTCAGCTCATGGGGAGGGGGAGCCCTCTCCCCTTCGTGCTCAGAAACAGAGCAAAGCTGTCTGCTCTGGCCGCTTCTGGGGAGCAAGTGCTGAGTGCTCTTCCCAGAGCAATAAGAGGAGAGAAAGAAGCTACAGTTATTACAGACTATAGGGGAAGACAGAAAATTGTCTTTGGAGACAATATAATGTTACGAATGCCAAACCCTAGTGCGTCTAGGAAACTGCTTAAATTCAGAAACAAGTTTAGTAAGGTCAGATGATAAAAAATCTAGCATTCAATAATTATTTCTTTTTCCTCTGCGACCACTGAGAAACTGGAAAAGGAAAAATCTTAAATACCACCCATAGCATTAAAGCCATTAATTATACATAGGAATAAAGATATCCTAATGCATGCCATACCTGTGCAGAAACTGTAGACCACTGCTGAGGGAAATCAAAGAGACTTCCAGAAGCCAGAAGACTCGGCGTTGTGAAGCTACCAGGGCCTGCTGAATGATCAGTTGAGTCACTGTGAGCTGAATCAGAAGCCAGCAGGCCTTTCCGTAGATCATGACATGCTGATTCTGAAACATGAGAAAGTGAATGATCGGGCATAAATACAGCAGGGGACCCATGTTCTGATTTCCAGGATCACCACAGCTACTGTCAGTGTAGCGTCAGCTGTTAACTGCCATGTGGGCTGATGGGACAAAGAATAGCAAGGGGCCAGGTCAGTGCAAGTGGTCGGTGGGTTTTCAAAGGAGATGCTGCATGCAGCGAAGGAGGGAGACCAACTCCTTAATGACCAGCACTGGGACAATGAGTATCTGTCTAAAGCAGCAACAAGATCAACAAATCACGCAGGCAACTTAACACATGCATGTATGCACACATGTGCGCACACATACGCTAACCTGAAATGGATTTTAGACCAAAATGCAAAACATACGATCAGAAGTTCAGTCGGAGCTGTGTGGCTCACCCCTGTCAGGCCTGTCTGAACAAAAGTGTCAGTTGTAAATTCATTTGCACACAGCTTAAAATTTAAAGGCAGGACACCCTTAGTCAGCAGACCATGTGGGAAAAAGCAAGCATCCAGGCCCACAGGGAGCCCAGGAGTGGGCTTTGGGTATGGTCAGGTAGGGCAGCACAGGACGCTGGAGACCACTGTGGCCTAACAGGGTCCCCACAGGCAGGGAGGCAAAGTGAGAACTGGGGGAACACCCTCCCCTCGCCATGGTCACCGTCCTACTCTGTCCTCCCCATGCTTCCACTGAGCTGCGGCTCCTCAGACCCATCAGACCCCACTCCCAGTCCCCATGGTGGGTCCACAGCTCCCAGAAATTAGAAGGGGTCACCCATGGCCCTCCTGGGAAAGGACGGTAATACCGTGGCCCCCGTCAGGGAGCTGGAGGAAAACTGAACCCCCACATGGGAACGGGACTCCACAGCTCGCACTCTGAGGCAGAGACTGAACAGGTGACACTCCAGGAGGGTCCTGAGGTGGAGATGGCTGAAATGGGGCATCTGCCAGAGCAACCTCAGCTGTACGGCAGCACCAGAGCAATGGAAGGTAGGATAGAGATGCCCACTACAGGAGAGTAAGACCCAGACCGACCTGAGGAACGGGAAATCTCAGAGAGCAGCAGGAGGTTTAAAAAGGGAGCAGAGGAGTCCACTAGTGACTGCGAGTCAGGACTTGGGGGACGTAGTGAGGGAGAGCCATGCAAAAACAGGCCAGAAAGGGTAGGGAACACCACAGACGCGAGAGACATGGAAGATGTAGTGAAAAGATGGGGCTAGGCCTGCAGCTCCTGGTAGGTAGAGTGTTGTTGGGTTTGATCCTTAGCAACACAAGAAGAAGGGGAGAGAGAGAGAGAGAGAGAGAGAGAGAGAGAGAGAGAGAGAGAGAGAGA
>NW_004524584.1:19645561-19648451 GCF_000260255.1 Octodon degus | reverse complement strand
ATTTATATTTTTCTAAATATATAATACAATCAAGAGGATTTCATTACTGTTTCAGCCTTCTAAAATCCTTATAATTTATACATTCGCTAAGTTTGTACTATCTCAAATGTACATACTAAAGTCTGTATTTAAACCTTTGTGAAAAATAAAATCAAGAGTTTAAATTTCTTTTCTTTTTTTGTACAGGGTCTCACTACACCGTTCAGACTCAAAGTGATCCTCCTGTTCTCAGTCTTCCCAGCACTGAGATTACAGGCACGTGCCATCACACGTGGACTCCATCACTGGCTCAGAGCACCCGGGGTTGGGGCCAGCATGGCATGTGGTACTGGGGATCGAATCCCAGTCCCTGTGTTTGCCTAGGCATGTGCTTAGTGTGCTGAGCTAACTTGCTGGCCCTAAGTGTTTAAATTTCAAATAATCGGCATAAAAAGAAATGAGGGGGGAATGTCTATTCTAAATAAGGCAAGAGGAAATTTACATGTACCACATAAATATTTATATATTAAAGAATAGATACATTTTATATAATGAATATGTAAATAGCTTAAATGATAGTATAAACCAAAATATAAAGATAATCAATAATGCTAATAGCCTGAATGTTCTAGTCTCTCCTGTGTTATTACAAACAAGCCCAACATAAGCAGCTTAAGCAGCAGACTTTCCTTGGTTAATAACGGACTCCTGCCCCTGCAAGTAGGCTGGTGAATACATGGGTTGCTAAGGGAGGAACTGTATACACTGTGACATTACTTTATTCGGAACAAAGACATGGCCCAAGGAAATGCCAACATGGTGGCTTTGCTTTTATTTGTGTGACTCCTGCATGCAGTGCTAGGAAGTGTGAAGGAACACAAACCACAGAGCCGCACCATCAGTACAACCAGCAAACATGACAGTGCTGGGCCGACGAGATACCTCAGCAGTCTAAGGTGCCTGCGAAGGCAAGCTCAGGAAACACACCAGGACCACAGTCCAATCCCCGGCGCCACATGCCGTGCCAGCCCTGCTCCCAGGGTAGGCTAAGCCGGCAACCAAAAACAAAAACAAAAACAAAAATGACAGTGCTGTACAAAGTAGGTGTACTGTACAAAGAAGACACAGAGGCACTAGGATACATAAAACTGCCAAAAAAAAAAAAAGAAAAAGCTATCTCAGAAGTTCAGCAGTAAAGTCCAGTTATTAGACAAGGAGGTCATTAAACAAGATGCAACTATAGACACAAAATATAACGACATAAAAATATTGAACATATAGTGAGAAAACATTGCAAGTCTTAATTAAGGGCAGATTGTGAAAGTCATATTAAGAAAAAAGAAACAGAAATTAAGTCAGCTGCTGAAAGTGTCCTCTCTGAATAGCACCTCCCAGTAATCCCAGCACACAAGAGGCTGAGGCAGGAGGATCACTGAGGGCTTGAGGTCAGCTTGAGCTACATAGTAAGACCCCGTCTCTAAACAATAATGTCCTCTCAGAGCAAACACAGGGCCAGTGTACCTCAGCGTAGTCCAGGAAACTCCTGAGGGCGGAGCGCCCGGGGCTCCCTTCCAGATGCAGAATGCACGTCCATTCCGCTCCGGTGGCAGCTCATGTCTTTTCTCCTAAACACGGTACGAGTGAAGTTTCTTTCTTTCTTTTTTATTTATTTATTTATTTATTTATTTATTTATTTATTTATTTTGCAGGACCAGGGACTGAACTTGGGACCTTGTGCTTGCCAGGCAGGTGCTTGTGCCCCTGAGCTATATATCCTCAGCCCTTAAAGTTTCTGAATCAAATGTCAGTAGAGCAAGCTAGCAAAGCACAGAAAAAGACGGTTATGATAAGGTGACCCAGTTGGGGTTCGTCTAAATCCTGAAGGAAGCCCAAGGCAGGCGGTTTTTTCCCCGGGGCAGCACCCTGCATGCAGCAGGAGAGCCCTGGGCGGGAGGAGCGGAGCAGGTGCGTGAGCAGCCAGGTCAGGGTGTGGGCTGCCACCGCCCCAGCCCAGCGACGAGGCCTCAACTGTGGGAGCCGGGTGACGGTGTGCGGCATGCTCCGTGATCTCTATAACTTCTGTGAACCTAAAATTATTTCAATATTAAAAGAAAATGTTTAAAATTCAGGAGGAAACTTATTTTCATGTTTGAACGCTTGTCGATGATCAATAGGCTTCCACGTGAAGGGGAGTGTATTGCTAGATTTCTAAAGTCACAAACTTATTTCCGGGAGCTCTAATCCAGGAGGCTGGGGAAGAACTGGGAGTGGAGAGCAGGAGGGCGAGGATACGCGGGGTCTTGGGAGACCGGAGGGCCTGGGCTGTCCGCCTGCCCGCTGGCCACGTTGCGTCCTGAGCCGCGAGCGCAGGCTGGAGCCGCAGGGCCGCGGCCGGGCGGGACCTGGAGCACAGGCGCAGGCAGCACTTCGGTCGGGTTTGAACGACCTCTGACTCCATCACCGTCAAGCAAACGAATAAGAACGTTTATTAGCTCTTCGCGTGCAACAGGGCTCACGGGTGGATGACTTCTACTTCTTCCTCTCCTGGGCGCTGTGACACTGAGGTGACTGCGCAGCGCTCTGCCCAGTTCTTGCGGAGGAGGCGCGTGCAGAACGGCAGCAGCAGGGAGCCCTGGTGTCTCGGTGACACCGGTGACACCGGCCTGGGGCCTCAGCACCCGCGGGAGCAGCATCCGTGGCGCAACTGTGAGTCCTCAGAGGGCAGCTGGGACAAAAGTGGAAGCGAGGCGAGCGGGGGAGCAGGGGCCGAGCCACAGGGCTGGGGAATTTCGCATGAGACAAACAGGTCATTTCAAGAACACGGCTGTGCGGAAGAAACGAATTAGAGGCTTAAGGGACTTCGTCATTTATTTAATAACGCTTACCTGTGCCATTAAAATTAACTCCAGGG
>NW_004524584.1:19607884-19644814 GCF_000260255.1 Octodon degus | reverse complement strand
TATTTTATAATTTTAAGAAATATATATTTTATCAACTGTGATATAATTTAAATGCAATAAAAACCACTAAGCTCAATCACTCAGGGTGAAATTTGTTTTTTGTTTTTGTTTTTTAAAATCAGCTGCACACTCTCATCGTCACAACCCTGATCAGCATGGGGCACTGAGACAGAAAATTCTCACCTTCCACATGATGCCTTCTGACCCTTTCCCACCCACCCCGGCCCCGTCCTAGACAAACTCTGTGACCACTGCAGTCACTGGGCAGTGCTGTCCAGAGCTGCAGGGCCACGTGATGGACTCTCACAGCCGGTGCTCTGGCGTGCCACTCACAGACTGCACTGAGACTAACCCTTGCCGTATGAGGAGCTCATTCCTGTACCTCACGAGGAGAGAAGACTGCAGCTTTGCTTCCACCCGACTGTTGATGGGGGTTTGGGCAATTTTCAGCCCAAAGCTATTTTTATAAAGTAGCTATAAATATTGAGGTCAGGCTTTTGTTACACCCGTTTGTATTTCTCTTGATGAATGGCTAGGAGAAGGGTATCTTGGACAAATAGTAAGTGAATATTTAAGTTAATAGTAAGCTGCACAAACAATTTCACAAAACATTAGTATAATTTCATGTTTTGGCCAGTGAAGCTTGGAATCTCGGTTGGCCCACTTGGCTGGATCCTGCCAATTGATCTAATTTAACCATTTTTAGGTATTTGTTTTGGCACATAATTGTGCATTAAATTTGTATTTCTCTTATTAACACTGCTCACCATTTAAAAATACTTACTGGTCATTTTATACCCTTTTTTGAGAAGTATTTAAGACTTGGGGGCTAGGGAGATGGCTCAGTGGAATAAGCTCTTCCCTGGCAAGTGCAAGGGCCTGAGTTCAGTCCCCAGTTCTGCAAAAAAAAAAAAAAAAAAAAAAAAAAAGAGAGAGAGAAGTATTTAAGACTTGCAAAACTTTTGTTAAGCTTATTGTGTTCTTAATTGAGATATAAGATGAATTCATATATATGTAGCCATATTATATCATATTAAAATCACACTAGAATATTATATTACTGTATATAATTGTGTCTCTTTAGTGTTACTGTCCTTTGCAGTTTATTTTCCATTGAAAGAGAATTTTTTTGAAATTAACATAGGCCTTTTTCCTTTTTTTTTTTTTGGTGGAACTGGGGATTGAACTCAGGCCCTTGAACTTACCAGGCAAGCGCTTATTCTACTGAACCATCTCCCCAGCCCCCTTTTTCCTTTTATAGTAGTCTTGTTTGGGTCCAAAGAAAAATTTGCATATTTAAAAATTGTGGAGTTCTACTCCTGTATTTTTCCAGATGTTTTACAGTTTTAGCTTTGCCATTTGGATCTACAACCCATTTAAAAACACAGCGGCAGCTCGGTTCACAAACGTAATTCATCCCAGGATTGTGGAAAAGCGGCCCCATCTGCGTTCCTGCAGGAAAGATGGCCACAGTCGTGCTCACCCCCTGAAGCAGAGTTCACAAACTGGAACCAAAACGCGGCACCTTGTACTTCTGCAGGTGTGCGAGAGGCACGTGCTGATCTGTTTCTTGCATGTGGATACCGAGGTGCTCTGGCACCGACCCGCTTACGCCACACGAAGTACCTGTGTCCACGAGGCTCCTCCTGGGCCCTGGCTCTGGGCCAACCCCTCCTCCTCCTCCCAGCACCAAACTGAGTAAATCGCTGCAATGTCAGAGGCAGGCACAAAGCCCCGTTGTAAGATGAGAGGGTGGGTGCTTCTTTTTTCAGACTGTTTACCATTGGACTCTTCTGTAAACTTTAGAATCAACCTGTCAGTTTCCGTGGCATTTGGACGAGCATGGCATGACCTGTCTAGCAATCGGGAGCCACTTCAGCCACACGGCACCAGTGTCCAGGACAACGTTACATCTCACGAAATATTCCACCTCCTTTAGTTACTCTCTGCATTGCCATTAGTTTCCCATGTATTTTCATATACCATAATTGATTGATTGATTGATTCCTATTAGTTTAATATTTTTGAAACTATTGTATATGCCATTTAAAAATTAAATATCCTATATGTCGCCATTTTGTACAAATAGAATTGATTTTTTTCACCTTTGGTCTTTGTATCCTATAACCATTCTGCATCCACAGAGGCATGCTGGTAGACACATGTAGACTCCTTAGGCTTTTGCATAGATGACTGCATTACCTAGAAATCTCCTGAGCTTAGTCCTGTTTGTTCGTGTGCTTATTACCCTAAGGCCTTGCTACACTGAGACCCCCGGCCCAATCCTGCACAGAAGTGAGCATCCTTACTGGGTTCCCAACCTCGACAAGCCTCCAATTTCATAACTAACAGTAGTGTCAGCTGTAGATACCACCCTTACAGCCTTTGAAGGTTGAGAAATTCCATCCTGTTCAGGTTCCTAAGTGTTCTTAATAAAAAAGTTGTACATTTTGTCAAAAGTACCCATTGGAATGGTCATTAGATTTTTTTCTTATTTATTCTGTCAATTGTAACTTACAATGACTGATTTGTCACAATTCCTACTATAAACCCACCTAGGTACTGTATGCTCTCCTTTGGTATGCTACTGAACTCGGTTGTCTTGGATATTGAAGAAATTTTGTTTCTATGTCCAGAAAAGAAACTTGCCTGTAAAATGGCAACTTAACCAGAGCCAAATGGAATTAATTCTAGGAATGCAAAGCTAGCTTAACATCTGAAGATCAATTAATGCCACACACTATGGCAGTAAATTTAAATAGAAAAAATAAATATGTTTACAATGGTCATGTACACCATGGCCATCTTTCCTGCAGGAACGCAAATGTGGCAACTTTTCCAGAATCCTGGGGTGAATGAAGTTTGTGATCTGAGCTACCACTGTGTTTTTAAATGGGTTGTAGATCCAAATGGCAAAGCTAAAAAAAATAAAGATAAAAAAAATCAATTGATGCAAAAAAAAAAAAAAATTCCCCAGAACAGTGAAGCTCCGTTCATGATAACAGCACTCGGGAACCTATGTGAACAGGCTGGCCTCATCTCTGGGAGCGGCTTCCACAGTGAAGCAGGCCCCAGTCCTGGCAGGGGCAAGGCAAGGCTGCAGGATACAGCATCCGGGCCAGTACAAGAGACGGAAAAGGCACATGTAGAGAAAAAATCAGAAAAGTGAAATGCCAATTTCTTTATTCACACATGACATAATCATTTATGTACAATTTTTTACAACTCTTCACAAGAGCTAGTCTAATTAATAACTGAAATTAACAACATTATACAACACATGGTTCATATACAAAAATCACTTGCACATCATCTATTCACAATAAGTAATTTGAAAATTATTGCAGAAATACATTTCTAAAACCATAAATAAGCACAAGGAATAACTTTAATAACTATGCTCAAAATCTGTATACTAAAACATAAAGCATTCCTGAGAAAAACTTTAAAAAACTTAAACAGGAAAAAAATGCATAAAATCTTTATGGATTAGATGAGTGAATATTTCAAAGAGAGTAATTCTCTACAAATTGATATGTTATCAATTAAATGTCAATTAAGCTTGACTAAGCCTTTCATAGAAATTGAAAAGATAATTCAAAATTTACGTACAATACAAAGGACTTGGAATTTCCAAAGCAATTTTATAAAATGATATTATATGAGAAAAGCATAAACTCTAAACCTTATCATATACCTTCAACAAAATATTCTAAAGTGACAATCATAGCAGACCTAAATGTAAGGGTGAAGTATTAAAAATTCTGTAAGTTACATGAGAGAAAGTCTGAGTGATATTGGACAAGGCAAAGAGTTCCTAAACAGAATACACATATTCACACATGGCAAAAAGAAAGGATTTTAAAAGCCAGAGTTTATCAAAATTAGAAATTTTCCTTCTGAAAATCTCCATGGGTAAACTTTAAAAAGATCGAGAATACCAACTGCAGGAAAGCCTTGTAAGACCCTTATCCGAAAAAAAAACTGACCATAACACAGCAAAACTCTTCTAAGAGGAAGAAGAAAGAAAATGCCAGAATGTGTCAAATGGCCAAAAGAGGGAATGGAGTTGGCAGGGAAGGTGGATGGATGGCCACGGAGCTGTGAGGAGGGCAATGTGCGTCACTGGGAAAATTCTCCCTGACCCAGGAGATCCTTGAGCTCCCTGGTGTGCCCCCAGGGCTGGCACTTCTCTGTGCGTGCTTCTCTGGAGGGCAGTGAGATGGCCAGGTGGGAGCCCATAGGAGCCCAAGCCTGCACCAGATCCCCAGGGACAGGAAGGGCACCTGGTGGCTTGGCATGGGCTCCGTAGAGTAATGGCTGTGACTCTGGGCCTGAGGTGTCATCTTTAGTTGCCTGGTACCTGGGGCTGATTCCAGGCTGGGGAACTGGGAGATCAGCAGATGGTGGTCTGATAAGGGGTGGCTGGGGTACAGACTTGGCATTGCCTGGTCCGCATGAGAATGATATGCTGCCAGCTGAATCTCTGCCACCTCTACCAACTCCGTTTCCTGGGAAGGATGGCTGTTGAATGCCACAGCATGATGGTGACACAGTCAGTCTGGGTGCCCTGTGGTGAAGTGAGGACAGATAGATCCAGGATCCAAGGAACCAACCTCATGCCCACCAGGATGGTCTGAGCTAATAAGATCAAGCACGCCCCAAGAACTCAGCCATAAGAATGCAGAAGTCATGGCAGCTGCAGGCAACGGGTAGAACTGAGGACTGTCATGTCAAGTAAGGTAAGCCAGGCTCTAAAAGATAAAATGCAGAATCAAAAAATGAAATAAAGATAGGAAGGAAGGAAGGAAGGAAGGAAGGAAGGAAGGAAGGAAGGAGAGAGAAGGGAAAGGGAAGGGAAAGAGAAGGAGAAGGAGAAGGAGAAAGGGAAGGAGAAGGAGAAAAGGAAGGGAAGGGAAGGAAAGAAAAGGAAAGGAAGAAAAAAGGAAGGAAGGAAAAAGAGTAAGGGAAAGAGGGAGGGATTTCATGAAAACAGAAGGGAGATTATGCAGCAAGAGGCAGGGAAGCAGAGAAGAGGAAGGTCATGGGGATGCTGTGATGGAATGTGTTATTTCATCTATGAAATGTCAGTGAAACCCAGTTTTCAAAAGCTAAACCTACACTTACCTGATGACTGGCTCTTCCACGCCTAGAGGTCCCCCCAAGATGGATGAAAAGTTATCATACAGGACTGCACCTCAGTGGTCAAAGCAGTATTAGCAAGAGAAATAACACAAAAGTCTACCAAGTGGCCGAAGGATCACGGGGCGCGGCGCATCTGCTTGAGGTGCTGCAGGACAAGGACAGGCCTGGACCAGGTTGAGCCACGCACATCCTCAAGACACAGGTTCCCTGCAGAGGGCCAGACACTGCGGTCCCAGGAAGTGACTCTTCTCTGCCCAAGAGCAGGAGTCCAGGCTGTGGAACAGGGAACTACAGGTTTGAAAACAAGAGACACTTGGGTGCAGTTACTTGCTTTGCAGTGACTTTAACAATCACACATTTTGGAGGTCAGGAAGTAGAACACCACGTCTCTGTCCTTCTCCCCTCCCTGCTGCAGAGCACCTGTCCAGCCTGGGGATAATGGGGGTCCAGGCTCCCCTGGGTAGCTGCAGCAGTGTGAGGCCACCTTTATGGAACCATGAGCTCTGAGCTTGGGCCCATGCAGGGGTCACGGATGACTTCTTGGACACCAGGGGACCAAAGATTCCCCTCTGCTTACGTCAGTGCCACTGCTGTCTGATCACATGTCTTCTCGGAGGCCGTGGATATGGTCACATGTACGGCCACGGATGCCCCTTGCCTCTGCTTCCCTGACTGACACCCCCTGCTCTGCACCCGTAAATGTTGCCTCTGTCCTCTGCAACAAGACTGACTCTTGCTCTGGCTGTGTGGAGAAGCTCCCTTCAACACAACTCGTCACGGTCTTGCTATTGCCCAGCTGCTGTGGCTCCCGCTGCTGTGAAGTCAATGCCACACTCTGGTCTGCCAGGGGCAGAGGTGGCGCCTGCCCAACCAGCTCTCCTCTCTGCTGCCACTGTCCCCCAGGCTTCTCTTGCCCTCCTCTGGTCCCCTCCCCATTGTCCAGCCTTTCCCAGTCCTGGCTTTAATCTACGCCTGAATCTTCCCGACTATGTTCATCTAAAGTACATTCAAGTGACATAAAGAGAGCCACGTTCAGGTGGCCACATGTGTTCCTGTCCCCCATCGGTCTCGGACTTCTAGGGCTTCCAAAGGGGGAGGAAAGGAGACAGGAGAGAAGAAATAAATGAAAAATTTTAAGGAAGTGATATTATCAATTAAGCTTTGCCAAACTAGCACATTCCATTTCTGTGTTTATGTTTCTTTTTCCTTTGTAGATAGGGTCTCACTATGTGCTTCAGGCTGGCATGGAACAGCATTACCCATCCTGCCTCAGCTTCCTGGGTGATAAAATTGCACATGGCACTGTGTGGTGACAGTACATACTTTTTAATCGCTAAAATCACAGGAATGAACAGTGCTGCAACCCCATGTGATTAGCCCTCCAAGGTGACAGTGGATAACATAGAGACACAAGTCCTTCCCACAGCTGCAAAAAGGCTTTGAAGACTTTCAGGCCCTCAAATGGGGTCAGTCCCCTTGCACCTGAAAACACAGAACATTGCCTACCACTGCTTCACCCTGTCTGCAGCCTCCTCGCTGGACTTCCCACCTTCAGGTCCTGTTCTGGATTTGGGTGCCTTCATCCTATATACCCTGGGGGACCCTGGGCCACAGAACCACAGGATGGCTGGGGGCACAGCTCTCTGACCCACACTGCCACACAGTCCTTCCATGCCAGCTGGAGCCAGTGTCCCCAAAACCCTAGGGGCCTCTTCTCTGCTGGAAAGCAGAGGAAAGATTGCTGGGGGTTCGGCTCCTACGCCTGTTCTCTGGTCCGGCCATATCTCAGAAGCAACTGGAACTTCCACAGCTTGGGTGTGCAGACTCTGCACCCCTGGGCCTTGCTGGCTGGTGCAGTGGACATGAGGTTCATTTCCTGCCAGAGGCCTCCCCAGCACTGGAGGACCCAGCTTCTTCCTACCAGCATGAGTGGCAGATCTGCAGCAGGGGAGGGCCCCTGCCTGTCCTCCACCGGCTTCCCATGGGGCCTGTCTTTTCCTTCTCCACTGAATGGGAGATTCTGCGCATCTTCTGCCTCTCCAGTCAGTAGCTGGCATCTGTCCTACTGAAGGTTTTATTTTGTAATGTAAACTATCTTTTAAAAAATGTATTTCTGCTCTCCGTGCCATATTTTGAAAAACAAACCAACAATAACAATAAAAAATACTCCTTCTGTACTGTGCCTGCACCTGCACAGCCTCAGGTGTGTAAAAATTTGGGAGCAGGGTAAATGACTACCCACAGAGGCTAGCTGTTTCGAGTACACACACCAAAGAGGTGGCCAAAGGAAACGTGTGGCCCCAGACAAATGCTGCTTAGGGCCTGGGCTGCTTAGTTAAGGGAGAGCTTCCAGGGCTTCCTCCAGTACGGTGGACCCCACCTGCTCCTGGCTTGGGTGACCCCCGCGGTGGCCGCAGCAACGGAGGTCTGCTCACACCGCGGCCAGCACCGCCGAAGTGCGCTCTGGCATCTGGGGGAAGGTATGCACGAGAGCTGCCGGCAGGCACAAAGCTAAGTTCTCCCAACCAACGTCTGTCCTGCAGCAACGTTTTAACAAAACACCACAAAATTCTGAGGACTCCACTCACCCTGAGCAGCTCCTGGAGCTCGGAGGAGCAGCGGAGGTCTCTGCCCGCACCGGTGCAGGGCAAAGATGATTGGCTAGGGCTCTGGACTAGTAGTCTTCAAATACTGCCTGCTCAGGAACTGGCGCTAACATTTCCTCTGTCTAAATCAGCTCCTGGAATCCTGATCCTTCAAAGGAACTCCAGCCGGTCCATTTCCAAGGATCGTCCCCTCTGCAGGCCTTCTCTGTGAGCTCATGCTGCCTGCATGTAGTGGTCCACAGCTCAGGCCTGGACCAGAGACCCCTACCGCAGAAAGTGTGGGCCTGCACGCTGAGATCGCTGAGCTGGGGTTGGAGAGGGGCGCAGAGCTGAGGGAGGGGAAAGAGAAGAGAAGGGGAAGAGGAGGAGGAGGAGGAGGACTTGGACAGGCCCCAGTCTGCGGGTTCTCCGACTGCGAGGTGGAGAGGAGGCGCTGCAGGCAGGCACCTTCGGAAGGCTAGACTTGCTCTGCGGCTAAAGGAAATCGGGAGCGACAGGTTAGCAAAGAGGAGCCCTCAACGTCGAGGAAAGACAGCTTGACTAAATGAGGGAGTGCTGGTTACCTGAATGCGCGTTGATGGGTTCTGAAAAGCGAGTTGCAGTGGGCCGCGGGACCCAGGCGTTTGCACACCCACACTGGCCGAGCTGCCTGCAGTGGGCTGCCTTCTCTGGTCCAGACAGACCCGCCGCCGTGAGGTCAGAGCTGTGGAGACCTCTCAGAGTCCCGGATTCTCCTGAGAGCCGGCTTTGCTGGAGAACCGAAGGCTTTGGGGTGCATTTCAGAGCCTAGAGACACCGCTGCCTCCGAGATTCAATCAGACGTCCTCCTAGGAGGGGCTGAGGACACGCAGCAGCTGGACTTGGGCTTCGTACAATTTATAACTATAGTTCTCAATTTTAAGAAAAAGCAAATTGTAAAGCCGTGTCTCTCTCTAGCCGCCCCCTGCCCCCGCATTCTTTCTTGCTGTTCCTCCCTCAACCAACCTACAGGATCTGGGAACGAGTGGGTCTTTGGTCACAGTGTAAGTGCGACTTACTGTTCTTCTTCATTAAAGAGAACCGAAGCAAAATGTACATGTTTAATCTTAATTACTTACAAAAAATTACACACCCAAAATGATGGCTACATTTCCATCGAACTCAAACTCCACTGATGACCAAAGTAGTAAAGAGAAACTGCTACACACGGACTGGGTTGAAAGGTCCTCGCGGTGTTTTCCTTCTCCCATAGTTTTGCCCCGCGTGAGCAGGGCCAGGTCGCTCCAAGCGCTGAGGCGTCCGTCGTGCGTTGGTGGCGAGGGGGTAGCGCCAGGTCCACAGCAGCTGAGCGGAGGCCAGCAGAAGCAGGCCACAGCGCCCCCTCGCCGCGCGCCGTGCACTCGGGCGCGCGTCGCCTCTGCCTGGAGCGCGACCTGCGAGCCCCAGAAGCTCGAGGCGGCCTCTGCGAGCGCCTGGGCCTGCGCTGCCAGCTGCGTTCTCGGGAAGTCCTAGCACCCATGTCCGCTCCGCTAGCGCCGCTACGCGCCTGGCCTCGCCGGAAAACCCAGCTCGCAGCAACATGCACTGCCGTGACCTGTTCTAAGACTCAGCCACTGCAGGGCCAAGAGAAAAAACATAACCGTGTTAACTTTGTTTTCTAAATTGTAGTGCACACGTGGGAGCCGGGGGAGGATGCGCAGCAAACCTGAAAGGACTCGGTAGTTGTTGCGAGGGCTAGCGCTCCCAGGCAGTTACTGCTTCCCAGCGTGCCCGACCAGTTCTTTCATTACGGCCAGGAGGCCAACGCAGCTGCAGCAGCCGCTGGAGCCCGGGACCTCACCTGCCTTAACCCTCCTCCCAACCCTCAGGCGCGACAGCCATCTTGCTGCGACCAGGGGACGGTCCCGCACGGTTCCCTCTGCTCCCCGCACGACCCCAGTTCTCGGGGGACCGGGACAGCCACCCGCGCATGCAGCGACAGAGAGGTACACAGCACTCAGCTTCCTGTCTGCAGTATGCTTTTCTTTTTCCCCTCATTTTTTGAAATGCTTAAGACCAAGCCAACTTTAACTTCAGCAAAGGAAAAGTGATTTTTCAAACATCAAGGAGCTACCATGCGAAACGGAGTTTATATATCCCGATAACACCGAGGAGTAAGTGTTAATGTTCCTGCGTAGGCATTTTAATTTGCTACAGTCACTACCAATAAAAACGGCATGTAGTACGATTCGACTGTTTAATAGCGCAAGGTAGACGGTTTTTATTAGGAACAGGCAGCAGTATGGAAAATTTAGATTTCAGCGGAGGAGTGTAATTGCTGGGGGAAAAACACACGCTGAAGGGAAGAGGCCTCGTCCCCATCGGCAGAACCAAAGAGGGCAGGGCAGCGGACTTCCGAGGAGAGCCCCCAGCCACGCCGCGCTTGTCGGGTTATATCCTTAATTGATGTCAAAATCGACCGAACCTGGGCTTAAGATGCAGAGCCACACTGGAACCCGTTTGCCTAAGTGGCAGGGTAGGTAGGGAGGGTGAGAGGAGAGGAGAGGGAGACATCTCTATGCTAATGACCACCGCAGGAAACCTTTAGAAATGGAGGCCAAGCGTCCCAGCTGACAAAAATTAGTGCCTTAAAAAACAAACAAAAAAACTTCGAGCCCGGGTGACTGGAAGCCAACTGGTTGGCTCGCCACGTGATCCGGGTCCATTCGCTCTCACGGGTGTGCATCTCTTCTCCTCTCGGGTCCCTTCCTCGAGGGCCTCCGGAGATCTGCCGGTGGGCTCCACCTGGCTGCAGATGCGGTGTGTGTCTCCGCCTGGTCTCTACCCTCTGCCCCCTCCCACGCAGTAGTAATTGATTGAAGGCATCGTCCCTAGAATGAATTAGGATACCTCAAGTGGGACCCCAGTAACCGGGTGCAGGCCACTGGGCCTCCTAGCCCTGTGTGTGGGGCAACTCTAGACGAAGAAGAAGTGATGGGGTGGGTGTGGTATGTAGGGAGGGTAGGGAGCGGGAGGCTGGGGCTGGGGTTCCGGGAGGATTTGCGGGGTGGGGGAAACACCTACCAGGAGTGACTTGCCACTGGTTCACCAAAGCCAAGGGAGGAAGATCCTGGTCAAGTTCCAAGCTGCAGTTTGCCACTGCTGGTTCCCTGGAAGCAGGAAGAGGAAAATGCAGCTCAATAGGCAGCCCAAGCCTTGTGCTCCTGCGCCACGGCTGCACCCCACTCGGAGGCCTGGGAGGCGCACAGTTACTGGAGACCACCACTGCCCACAGGTGCCGCAGGCCAGGGCTTTGCTCCAGCCCGCAGAGCAGATGTCCGCCACCTCTGAGGTGGTTCCCGGGGAGACACCTGTTGGGTGGGCTCCCCAGCAGGAGCCAACACACACCTGTCCCACTTAGCGCTCCCCAAGCGCTCCCACTGCTGACCCTACCGGACCTGTTGGCCAGACACCCTCTCCTGCCATTGCTGGGTGAAGGAGGTGTGAAGGAGTGAGATAGGGTGGAAGGCTGGGGTCCCAAAGGCCGCCCACGTACTACCCTGGACCCCCAGAGGCGCCTCCCCAGCCAACCGCAGGTCACCTCGGCCACCTGTGGTGCGACCGCGAAGGCCACCAGTCTGCTACACTCTCATCCCTTCCAGAGCTGGCAGCGAAGAGGTTCATGCCAAAGGAAGTTCCTCCAGTAACAGTGTTACCTCCAGTCCGAAGGAGGCATGAACTTATTAAAACCAAATAAAACCTTTCGGGAATGGCGTTTTACCGGGCGAAGCCCTAGCAGCGAGCTGCTGTAGAGTCCTAGCACCAGGGCCTGTCAAACCTCCGTAACTTGGGGCCGAAGCCTCGCCACCAGGCCCGGCCTACAGCCGCAAAGTGAGGCGCCCCGGATCCGGGTCGGCGCTTGATAGGGCGCGAGGGGCAGATCAGACCTGCGAGGCCACGCGGGGAGGCAGCGACGCCCGCGGAAAGGGAAAGGAGAGCCACTCACGTCACAGCATGGAGGGCCCGGGTCGCGCTTGTCCCCGTCTGGTCCTCCCGCCTGGACACAGGGATCTGGTCGATGCGGGACGCCGAAGAGTGAGCTCGGGGCTCCTTGTTACGGACTCGGCCGGGCCAGACCGCGGCGGCCTCGGAGTCGCCAGCGCTGAGCTAGGGGGGCTGGGTGGTCGCCGATGGGCCGGAGGAGGGGACAGAGGTGGCCGGGGGAGGCGGCTTGTAGCACGTACGAGTGGGAGGGGTGCGTGCCCAGGCGCACAGCTCTGCCAGGCCCAGCTATAGGGCCAGGGCCGGGGCCGGGCCCCGGCCGGGGAGCGCGCGCGGGCGGCTGTGCCACAAAAGCCTGCGCGTCCCTCCCTGCGCCCGCCCCTCTCCCCGCCACTCCTCCCCGCGCGCCTTGCTGCCCCTCCCCCGGCCGTGGCCGGCGGCGGTAGCGGGCGGAGCAGGGGAGGGGCGGGCACCCGAATATGCAGATGAGCGCGTGACGGACAGCTCCGCGTTCCAATGTCCCTCGGAAACTCGAGCGCTCGTTCCTCAACTCCTCACTCCCGACTCGAGACTCCCCCAAACCCCGACCGCCGGCCTGGCGCGCGGCTGCGCCCACCGGCTCCGCGCTGCCGCCGCTGTCGCTGCCACCCCACCGATCCCCAGCCCGCAGCCGCCCAGGCGACTGCCCAAGCTAGCCAGCTCCGGCCCGCAGCCCGGGTGCCCACCGCCGCGCCGCGCCCCGGCCGGGCGTGGATGGAGGGCGCCGCGCGCGCTGCCCGCTGCTCGGCGTGACGCGGGCCCTGCGCCCCGCGCCCACCATGTCCTACCCGCAGGGCTACCTGTACCAAGCGCCCGGGTCGCTGGCGCTCTACTCGTGCCCCGCGTACGGCGCGTCCGCGCTGGCGGCGCCGCGAAGCGAGGAGCTGGCGCGCTCGGCGTCTGGCTCGGCTTTCAGCCCGTACCCGGGCTCCGCGGCCTTCACGGCACAGGCGGCCACCGGCTTCGGAAGCCCGCTACAGTATTCGGCCGACGCTGCCGCCGCTGCCGCCGGCTTCCCGTCCTACATGGTAATCTCTCGCGGGGGGACGCGGAGGATGCGGTTCCTGGGCTCGGGGTGCGCATCGGGGCACACGGGTGGGCTGAGGTTCGGCGGGGGGGCCGAGGGAGGAGGTCCGATTATCGGCTCCAGAGTCTGAACAGGCTTGCGGTGGAAGATAGCGAGGCCGGCAAGCTTCGCTTGGTCAGGAGAATTTTCCTAAGAGCCTGGAGACCGCGTTCCTCCCGGCTGAAGTCTGTCCCTGGCTGTCCCAGGCTCCCTTGAAGCTGGACGGGGGTCTGGGCGAGCCAGTAGCCTACGTTGGCCTGGGGCGCTAGAGTGGGCGCGGGACTTCCGGGAGGCTGCCGGGCAGCTCCTGTCCCGCGCGCGGCACGGCCGCGGGCAGCAGGAGGGAGCAGAGCCCGGGCTGTGGCTCCGAGGCCATTCCGGAGGCGCCCTGGGTTCGGCCTCCCTCAGTCTCCCAGACCGAGCTTTCGAGAAAGGTTTTGGCGGACGCGGGTCCCGCGAACGCCGCTGCACTCCCCAGTGAGCCGGGAGTGGCGCCTGCTCTGGCGACCAGACCGGCTCGCGCGCCTCAAGGAGACTCAGCCGGGCCTAGGCGGGCGGTGGCCCCGCACTTTCCAGGCGATCCAGTCCGTTTGGGGGCTGTCTCTACTGCCTCCCTCAGTGGAATTCCTGGGTAGCTGCGGAGTGGCGGAGGCCTTAGAGAAGACTGCAAATGTCTTGAATTTAAAAGCTAAGGCATGAATTAAAATGCTAATTACCGCATATTTGAAGAATTCGAAACGGTGACTGGCTTCTGAGTTGCAAATTGGATTTACGGAGCTTTAGAGTGGTGAATAGCGGAGTGGGGGCTCTGGGGTGTTTTTTAAAACCATATAAGGGCGGGTAGGGGGTGGGGGTGCAGCCCTGCAAGCTTCCGGGGAAATTTAGACATCACGAAAGTACCTGGAGGCCAGAGCGCGGCGCGTTTGTTTGTGTACATTGAGCGGAAGGCTCCCAACATTTAGGGGAAGATGTATGGTTTTAGAAAGGTGAAATAGGACGCAATTTCGGGAATAAAACTGCAGTGCATTTTGTGACCAACACCTGGCCTTAAATCATCCGCTGCTTTCTTGTTCTTTGCTAAGGGCTGCGCAGTCCGAGCGCGGGAGACCCAGGGCCGTGGGGGGGGCAGCATCACCTTTGGGGTGCAGCCCGCTGTCCCTGTGCACCCACTCACGTGCTGCTGTCGGTTGCAGGGCGCGCCCTACGACGCGCACACGACCGGGATGACCGGCGCTATCAGCTACCACCCTTATGGAAGCGCGGCCTACCCATATCAGCTCAATGACCCGGCGTACCGTAAGAACGCCACGCGTGACGCCACGGCCACGCTGAAGGCCTGGCTGCAGGAGCACCGCAAGAACCCCTACCCCACCAAGGGCGAGAAGATCATGCTGGCCATCATCACCAAGATGACCCTCACGCAGGTCTCCACCTGGTTTGCCAACGCGCGCCGGCGCCTCAAAAAAGAGAACAAGATGACATGGGCCCCGAGGAACAAAAGCGAGGACGAGGACGAGGAAGACGGCGACGCGGCGCGGAGCAAGGACGAGAGTCCAGACAAGGCACAAGAGGGCACGGAGACCTCGGCGGAGGACGAAGGTGAGCGGGGACGCGGCTAGAGTAGGGGAGCTTCTCCCCAGGCGGGGAAGGGGGGACATGCCCATTGTGACACTCAGGATCCGCTTGGAGACTGGGTCCCTCAGCGCTGATTGGGCCGCTGGAGTTGGCCTAGGAGTCCGAGGGCCCTCCGGGAGGCTAGGCTGCCCTATGTGCGCGGTTGGGTTTGGGGCAGGGGGAAGCCTTGGAACTCTGGTACCACCAACAAGCTGCCCATCCCCGCCCTCAGGGATCAGCCTGCACGTGGACTCGCTCACGGATCACTCCTGCTCTGCCGAGTCAGACGGAGAGAAGCTGTCTTGCCGCGCCGGAGATCCTCTGTGTGAGTCGGGCTCAGAGTGCAAGGACAAGTACGACGACCTGGAGGACGACGAAGACGATGAGGAGGACGAATGCGAGCGGGACCTGGCACCACCCAAGCCCGTGACCTCCTCTCCGCTCACCGGTGTGGAGGCGCCGCTGCTGAGCCCGGCTCCCGAGGCCGTGCCCCGCAAGACACCCCTGGGCAGCCGGACGTCGCCGGGCGCGCCGCCGCCCGCCAGCAAGCCCAAGCTGTGGTCGCTGGCCGAGATTGCCACGTCGGACCTCAAGCAGCCGAGCCTGGGCCCGGGCTGTGCGACCCCGGGGCTGCCTGCCGCTGCTGCACCCACCTCGACCGGGGCCACTCCAGGCGGCTCGCCCTATCCGGCCTCGCCACTGCTGGGCCGTCACCTCTACTACACGACGCCCTTCTATGGCAACTACACAAACTACGGGAACTTGAACGCGGCGTTGCAGGGCCAGGGCCTCCTGCGCTACAACGCGGCTGCCGCGGCCCCCAGCGAGACGCTGCACGCTGTGCCCAAGCCAGCAAGCGACGCGGGAAAGGCAGGCGCACACCCGCTGGAGCCGCACTACCGAGCCCCGGGCGGCGGCTATGAACCCAAGAAAGGTAGGCTGCCCGGCCGTGAGGCATTGCAGGGAGAGACCGTAGGGTTAGAGAAGGAGGAGGGCTGGGCTGGGAACCTGTGGTGAGTCTGGAGAAGCCACCACTGGACTTAGAACTAGGCAGGCGAGAGCTGGGGTAGAAGAGCTGAGAGTGAAGTGGGAGAGGGCGGAGCCTGCCTTTTAGATCTACCCTATTATTATTTACTCTTTATTTAATTGATGATTAATATTATCATCATAACTGTTTGGGTTTTGGCAAACAAGTATTGCCACACAATGCCAATTACGGCCCTGCTCTCTGCCCAGAGTTCAAGCCTCCTCCAGCGGCCCTCCGTGTGTTTGGTGAGGTAGGGTCACAGCCGGAATTCCCCCTCCGCCTTTGCTTAGAAGGAAAGGCAACGTTCTCATTACTGGTAGAGGCCTGATTTGTTTCCGTTCCTTGTCTCTTTACTGTGTTAGCTCTGTGGTGCATAATTCAAGCTACTTGAGAGAGGAGTTCAGGGGGGATGTCAGGAAGTGGAGGGAACAGAGGTAGTGTCCCTCTCAGACAGCCCAGTTCACCTGGGGCTCTGCTGCGGGTGCAGATTGCGCTGGTGTCTGGCTGTTGGCCGCCAGCAGTTGCGGCTGGTTCTCACTCACTGCCCCCTCCCCCGACAGATGCCAGCGAGGGCTGCACGGTGGTTGGCGCAGGCGTCCAGCCCTACCTATAGAAGGCCCAGCTCGGCAGCGCAAGTAAGTGGGCACCAAGTGCTGCTCCGACGTGGAGTCCCCTCCAGTGATCAGCTCGCTGAGCGTGTTGTACAGCAAGGCTCCTGGGGTCTTTTCCTTTTTAAGGAGGAAGTGTCTGTTTTAGAGAGTCCCTCTTTGCTCAAATTCTGGTTTGAAAAATCACCCTAATTGGAATATATATTGCAACATGCTATTGTTTTGTCTTTGAAAAAAATAGATGATTCGAATCTGGGCATTTTTGTGTCCTATGGAACAGCTTTTCACTGCTAAACACCTAGCAGACATCTGCTTTGATGAGGGAACAGCACACAAACTCAGTTCAGAGCCCTTGTGTAGATGTTCCGCTGGGGAAGAGGAGGAGACACAAAGCAGTGGCTTCTAGCAGGCCGGCTTTCAGCCTGTGTACAGATGGCCTAGACAGGACCCTGAATTTCTCCTGGTGCAAGCAAAGCCCTTTAAAATGCCTGCCTCTACAGCCAGGCAAAATTACTAATCCTGGATCTTGACGAGGGGAAAGAGAAGTAGAACCATTGTCCATGTGGGGCTGAAGGATTTGGGATGATTTGATTTTTTCCTTGGTCCACAGGTAGGTGTCACAATTGCTTTGGAAAAAAAAGTCAGCAGGCCACGCTCTCTCATAAATACACAGATACAAAAAGCAGATCTCTAAATCCGGACCGTATCTTGTGCCACTGTAAAAGTGAAGGACCCACACAGCACGGTCAGCCACAGACCTAAGGACTGCCACGCACTGTTGTGGACATATGTGAACTTCTCGGCATAGTATAGCTTCCCCCATGTATGTGTGAATTTTGAAAACAATCTGTTTTTTCTCAGGATATCTTGAATTGATCACTTCATTGCCACGGTATATATTCTATAGGTGTGATAGGATTTACTGTAAAATTTATTTGTAAAAGATGTACACAGTAGAAATAAAACGTGATTGAAGAACTTGAGTACTTCACAAGTGAAAACAAATTTGATATTTATTTTTATAATGATATAAAGCTTCTAGTAATTTATGCAAGTTGTATTGCAATGGAATCTAAACTTTTTGTAAATAAATTCTGCTTGGTTTTTATTTGAACATTGCCGGTTATACAATCTTTGTTGGTTGTTTAACATGAATTCTTTACTAATTTATATCTTAAATTGTAAATAAAAACAGACTAGTCTACAATAATATGGTGTTTGGGGCTCGTTTTTCCAGAAGAGAGATTGGAGTCTGGAGCCCTAAGGCTGGGACCCTGTAGGCGAGCTCAGCTCATCTTTTTAATGAAAAGCTGTGTGAAACAAACTCTTCTTTCTTGCTCTGCTTATAAAGAAAAGAAAAAAAAAAAAAAACAGGCAAATGAGAGAGATCTACACAATAAGGAGATACATGTGGTTCTAGATTATTTATATAAAAATGTATTACAAAAATTTTTGTTTTCTGAATATGCAAAGTCCTTGCTAGTGTAAATTTTTAAAACTTGGAAAATAAAATGATTTGACGCGCTTGTGCATTTTATATTTATTTGTGATGCTGGCTTTGGGACTTCCTCAACAAACTAAGCTAGAGAAATACCATGCTATTGGTAAATGAGAGTCCCACCCCTAGGAGAAATTACTGGTGCAAAGAATTGAGGGGTTTCTTTTTTATTTTTAGCCAGAATTATCAAAATTAACATAGATTATTCAGATGCTTTGAAGTCCCCTTGACTCCTTTCACACACCTCCCTTGAACCCCAGGGGGCAAGAGGGGGTGGTTTCCTTCCAAAGATGCTTACCCCAAGGGCCCCCCAAGAAAAGTTTAAACAGCCTTGGATTGTTGCGTCTTTATTGTCCTTAACTCACATCCTAATTACAGAACAGGTCTAAAATTTGCAGTCAAGGAATGTACCCTCTTTGGTTGGAATCACAAAAGCAGCAACCCTGCCACCTTAATTTTCAGCAAAATTATGTGGCTATCCATATAATTTTGGAAAAGAAATGAACAATCATTTATTTCCTCTCCAAAGATAAATTGAGTGAATATAACTTACGGTTATAAAACAAGAATAATGGCTTCTTAGATTGCCCTTTAATCAATCATACACTTATTTTTCAAGAGGTTCACCTATTTTATGCTGTGATTAATAATCGTGCGGGATGAGAGCGTTATTGGATCCCAGCGGGGGAGGTCTCCGGTGCTTTTAGCTGCTTTGGAATGGTCAGTTGGGGTTCATTATGGGCTGAGATTGAACGATTTATAAAATCTTGTCTAAACATCTGCCAGCTCCGATAGGCCGATGTGTCTGAGGATGGGAAATTGCTGCACTGGTTGATATTGACAAACGGATCTCTCTCCAGTGGCTTTTTGTGCCATAGAAATTAGTGGCCTCTTGCTGAGGTCTTGTTCGAAAGGGTATTTGAAAGTAATCTTAGGTACTTTAGCAAAGCCGGGGGACTGTTAGCTGGACGCCAGCGGGGAGGGCTGGCGGTGCTGGCCCTGCCTGGAGAGCACAGACAGATGAAGGGAAGGTTTCCGATTTCCAGTCCTTCTTATGCATTCTGTTGGCTCTAAATACGTAGGCATTTGGAGGTCAGACATAACGTAAACCTCTAGGGTGCAGAGCTTTCTTCTCTCTCCTTTTTCCTTTTCTTCCCTCTGCCTCCCCCAGTAATGGAAATGGCAGTGCTGGAGCTGAGCTCTCTGTTGGCAGCAGGGAGGCTTTTTCCCATGGACCCTGGCCACCCTGCCTAGTGCATCTGGCAGCCAACAAATAGGAGGTCTGGGGAGGAAGACAGAGCTCTGAGTGCATTTTCTGGTTTTGGTTTCAGACACAAAACCTTCTTTGAATTTCCATGAAGATCGTAATTTCCCCCTCCAGAAAGTATTTTACATTTCGATATCAAGGGATCAGGGATCGAGTAGTTTATTAATATTAGCTGTATTTCTTGAATCTACGGGGAATGAAAATGCACGTAGGAGCACTATCTCTTTAATGTTATAATGAAGAATGGTTATTTGGAGGGCTTCCGAGGAAAGAAAGTTGGCTCTATTGAACAAAGCCAGCGCTAGAAAACCAGCTCTAGTGAAACTGTAGCACGGAGGGCAAGACATCTCTGAAAGGAACAGAGGCATGGAAGGGAGAACCCCATGCCCAAGCTCATCTTCCTGCAGATGTTTAGAAATTGAAGCCTGGGTAACAGCTGTCTCCTCTGGAACTGGGGGATTGCTTTTCCTGTACTGGAGATCCGTCGCCCTTCACATCCGCCAAATTCCCACTGGGTGCACCTTTCTCTTGGTGACCGTCCATAGCAGTCTGATATCTGCTGAAGCTAGAGAAGCCACTTTGATGTTTATATGCCCCACCAATGCCTGAAGATTTCCCTAAGTTATCTACCTGCCTCCTGACCTGGCTTTCTTTCTGGAGAACTTGATTTTTAGCTATTCACTAGAAACATGAAACCTTCAGGTGTGTAGGAGGATCTTTTCAAAAGCATAGTAGAGTGATTCATGAGTTCTCCTGGTAGGTTGTTGGGAGCAGAGCAGAGGAGAGGGAGACAGACAGACACCCCTTGCTGGGGAAGGAAGCTGAAGCCTGAGGTTTACTTTTGCTTTAAAAACTTGTTTATCAAAAGTGAGTACGGCCAAGACACTTCTCAGAAGCTGCTGACTGAGTTGGGAAGAATAGAGCCCAGAGGCGAGGTACCAGGGATGTGGGGGTTGTGGCCTTGCTGTAGGGACAGGCCCAGGCGGCTCTGGCTCCGGGGCCCTTCGCCCAAGCTCAGGCCTCGACAGCCCCTCTGCCCTTTGTGGCCTGCAGCTTCATTAGAGCTGATTTATCGGGGATCGCGGTTTGGTCTCTGGTGGGCCCCAGGGGTCGGGTGCTGTAGGGAGCACCGGGGGGCGCTGGCGCCCCACGCCATCAAATGTCAACATTTGTTCCCAATAAAAGAGTTATTGTTTCTGCAAAGCTGCCGAGCAACTGACTTTGAAACTTGAAAAGAACTTAATCTACTTTTGTCTTGGGAAGGCAGGGAGCTGGGGAGGGGTGGCAAGGGGCACCCTGGAATCTGCCCTCATAGACCCCTACCCCTCCAGCCACTGCATGCTCCCTGGGGAGGTAGAGACCGTTCTGAGTGGCCCGGGGCTCCAGCTCTTCAGTGCTGTTGTAGATCAGTTACCTGCAGACTGGCGGTTCCAGCCCTGCCCTTTGGGTCAAGTCCAATTACATTTAAATATTTATTCAAGAGACTCCGAGTAAAGTATACCTTTTCTTTTTAAGGTTATAGGATAAATATATACTAAATGACCAACGTTAGAACACAGGCATCAGTTTGGAAAAAAATATTTTTTTAAATCAATTTATGCTCCAGTTAGGGGCAATCCTTTTTTAAATTTATATAACGTACGAATTATTTCAAAGTTTCTTCCAAATAATAGGGCACAATTATTATCACCATATACTTTCTTTTTTAGAATAAAGACAATGCCAAGGGAAACGTTTAGTTAAAATCCAAATTAAAGATATAGGGGAGATGCATGTTTTTAAACCACTTTTACAGAAACAGCATTTAAAACGTTTTTCAAATGCGTTCAACAGAGCTGAGATCTTGGGAAGCACACGAATGTCTGTGATACATGGATGCCTCGATTACCATGATTTGAATTTCTGCAAATCACAAGGGGGAGATATCCCTTTGATGTATTTTCAAACCTTTATGCAAGTGACAAATCCCTATGGATATTTTAAAGGCTTATTTTAAGGAGAAGTAATCTATGACAATATAATTTTCCAGCTGCAGAAAATGACTTTCTATTGGTCAGAGCAAACAGCCCTTGCCCTGCCCCCTTCTCTGTCAGGGTCCTGGGTGCAGGGCATCCATGAACACTCTGACCTCAGCTCCAGGGAGGTGGGAGAGACTGCACTAGTAACCCAAGTCTTGGGGTTCAGAACCCTGGCTCAGCAGGGACCCGAGTCCTCTATTCTGCCCTCTACTGTGAGGGAGGGAGGGCAGAATGCTCTTCTTCCTAAGAAAGGTGGAAGCCTGCGCCTGGAGGACTCTACCTGCAACCTCCGAGTGAGTCAGGAAAGGCTCTTGGCTCCTGCACTCCCAGGTAAAAGGAAAGAGGAAGAATTATGAGTTTGCTTAACTCTGTCCCCAAGACCACAGGAAACATCTTCTTAAAAGCAGCCGAGTGTTCTGTGGTTCTACCGGAGGCTGAAAACAGGTTCGCCTAATATCGCTAAGGAATCCATTGTGGGGTTTGGGACCCCTCGACACACCTCTCTTCACAGGAAATGGCCAGAGGGGAGAGACGAACAATACAGTGGAAGTCCGCATTTTCCTGGGGAGATAAATTGACAACTTATTGTGTGTAGTTCCTGATCAATTATTAATCGTTAGTGTCAACAACAGGGTTATAATTACCTTCGGTTATTTTAAGAAATATTTGCTTTTTCATTCCTCTGATATGGTAATTAGTTAAAGCTCTTGAGTAATGAATTCCTAGAAGAACTCCGAGTCCCTCCCCTCCCTTTTGGTGACCTTTAAGGGGAAATGCTCCCACTCACCCATTCTCAGAAGTGTCCTCTGCCTCTTCCACCAGCGGGCACTTTTGAATTTTATGTCATAAATAACGATTTCATGGCAGAGGGGTAAAATAACAAACGAATCGAGCGCTGATGGAATTAATAAGGCTGATCAAAGTTAGCGGCCGAGCCCGCCTGCCTGCGCGCCCGCCCAGGCCGGAGGTGACGGAGAGGGGCAGGCCGCGGTGTCCCGTGCAGCGCAGGCGGCATGGGCTGCGGCGCAGCTGGAACTCAGGTCTTTCTGTCTGCGGCGACGCGGAAGCTGTGCCGGCGGCCGGAGCGGTGCCTTCGCTTGGCGCGGGTGTGGGCCCCGCGGGTCCCTGGGGTGCCGTGGGTCCCGTGGGTGTCATGGGTCCCACGCCCGCGCTTCACCTCGAGCCGCCGCGAGGGTGAGGCTGAGGCCGGAAAGGCGGAGCCCTGTCTCCAGGTCGAAACGACCGCCTCTGCTCCTGGGGACCCCGCGCAGGTGCCTCCTCCGGGCCTGCTGGGTCCTTGCGTTTAGACGTGGGCTCTGCAAGGCACTGGTTCGGCACAGCTACGACCCTTGCTGCTCCTGGTTCTGGACGGCTCGCGCTTCCTGACCGTGACCCGGAGGCCCCGAAAGCGGCGCCCAGCGACTTGAGGCGCAGCCCGGGTGCGTGCAGGTTCGGGAGGCGCTGGACTAGGCGATCCCGGGGGCGCAGGGCACAGGCCCCTGCTCGGCCCACGTCCTCGAGGGAGAACGGGCTCCTAAAAGAGCCTCGGCCAGCAACCCCCGGGACTTCCCGGAGGCCCCCAGACGCTGGAGTCCCTGTCCCTGGTTGGAGTGGGACCACCACCGCGAGCGCTTTCCCTGTTCTGCTAGTGGCGGTGTCCCATCGGCAAGGGACACCTTGAACCACCTCCTCCTGGGCCCGAAGGCTTATGGGGATAAAGCGCCCTCCTGCCGTCCCTGGATCTGCCATCTAGTGTCCCGGACATCTGCGCCACCTCTTCCAGCCAGGGTCAACACTGGAACGTTTCCTCCCTGCTGTACTAGTTTACAGACGAAGTCCCCGTGTGCCTGAGTACACCTGGACACTGCCTGGAGGCAGTAGCGCCCCAACTGCTTTCCTGTGCTGCAGTACTGGGTGGGGGTGTGGTGACCTTCGACCTCAAGCAACCACTATGGTCTCCACTTGGAGGGCCTAGGAGCCCCACACAGCATCTTGAGGGGGGGGGGACTTGGCCCCATGGCCCAAGGACTTCCCCAGAGCCTGGGGGAGGAGAAGCTCCAGCATGTGGCAGGGACAAGTGGGGGTCCCCCCAGGAAATCAGGGCTCTGTAACCTGCAGGTCCTGACTTGTTAGGGGTCTGAGGGATGTGGTGGACCCCACACACCTCAGTGGCATCCTCCTTGGCCCCATAGTGGGTGTAGGCAACCTGGAGGCAGAAAGGTGACACTGCAGGATGAGGGCTGAAAATGGTGGGCTACAGGATGAGGGGCGAGGCCAGGTTTGGGACAGCTGTGCCCAGCTGGGGACATCGCAAAACAGGTGCCTTTTTCACAGCAGCAAGGATTTGGTTTATTTATTCATTCAGTGCTGGATTAGACCCAGGGCTTTGGGCTGCATCCACACACACACACACACACACACACACACACACCACCTTCCACTCCTTCTCCGGGCCTCACCAAGTCAGTTACTCAATCAGACTAGGCCAGAAATTTCCATCCTCCTGCTTTGGCCTCCCAGGGTGCTGGGATTACAGGCCTGCGCCACCCCTGGATGATGTTAGTTTTTGTCAATAAGAGGCCGTTCAGAAGGCTAACCATCTCCAGCCTGGCTCCCAAGCAAGGGAAAACCACTTATGTCCTAATGATCCTGTGAGTCACAGCAGTCCCTCAGGTGAGTGGTGTGGGTGGTAACGGACCAGCATCCATAGCAGGGACTGAGTAGGGTGTGGCCCAGCCCAGCCTGCAGTAGGTATGAGCAGCAGAGAGGCAGCTTCCTGGCTAGGCAGGGAGGCACTGGTGAAGACTGTGCAGGCCTTGCTCCAAGATTGCCCTCCTTAGTTACACCTTGGCTCTGCCTGTCATCTGAGTTGCAGCACACAAGTGCCGTGAGGTTCGGGTGCCCATCCCTGCTCTGCCCACCTGACCTTCCAGTTCCCGGCTCCTGGGAAGACTGGCTGCAGGTGGGTGGGGGGTGCAGATGCCCCCGGGCAGGCTCCTGGTCAGGGGCACCCCTGCTCTGGATGTTCCTTGAGGTCCAGCAGCCCAAATTGAGAGCCTGTCCATGTTAAGGCCCTGCAGCTCCTCTGGGCTGGTGCCACACGTGTCACCTTCACTGGTTCTGGGCCTCTTCCCACAGGAGCGGACAGCTTCCATAGAACGTCAGGATAGGGAGCCTCCTTGCAGGTCCACGCCATGCCTTTGGACTGCTGTCCGCAGAATGGCCAGGCAGGCATGCTGCGGCAGTGCTGAGGGCTGGCACCCTGTGTGCTGTGACCTCCATGCCCCTGGAAAGGACTGGCTCTTGAGATCAAAGTGAGTCCCTCGCCTAACTCCAGTGTGGCCCCAATCATGGAGTTTGCCAGGGTCCTTGTTCCCCCAGCTCCTACCTTACTGCATAGACCAGCTCTGCATGCTAGGCCATTTGCTGCCTCAGTGGCAGCTTTCTGGTGACGGCTTGTGAGCATCTCCTTCAGGGGTCTGCAGAGGACCTGGGAGCTCCCTGGAAGTCCCTTGTGCTCACCAGGGTCTGAGACAAAGGGGTGCCTGTCATTTACAGCAGGGCACAGGGATAGACATGGAGGAGGACAGTGTCCAGGATTGGCTGATCCACTTCAGGGAGCAGTGGCTTCATCTTCACCCTCCAATGCCAGCTCCTCGTTCAGTGAAGAGCTCGAAGAGCACAGGCCAGGCATGCCCGGAAGGTGCCAGCGCTTCACAGGCCTGGAGCCCGAGGTTACACGTGCGTTGGGGGTTTGGATTCATAACAAAATAAAGCCTACATAATTTGCAAATTATATATTTATTTTATCAGTCTATGTGTGTGGGGGAGGTCTTTGGGGTGAACCCAGGGTCTTTCCACTGAGTTACATCCTCAATCTTCTAATTATTATTATTATTTTTTTTTGAAGTAAGTTTTAACTCACTAGGAACTTGCCTGCCCCAGCTTCACTGAGAGTAGAAATTATGGCATGCGCCAGCCCACCTCATTTATCTGTCAATTTTCACATACTTTTCCCTGCAATCTCTATTAAAACATTGTTCTTTTTGTACTCGGAATTAAACTCACAACCTCGCACTTGCCAGGCGGGTGCTCTGCTGCTGAGCTGTATCTCTGGCCTTACAATCTCTCTATATCTGGTAGTAATCATGATTTTTCACATACTCTAATCTGTTTTTATCAACAAGAGTAATTCAACAAATTAAAAAGTAATTTATTCAAAGCTTATGTTTAAACGCCATTTTCATAAAAAACACATACAGTAAACCAAATGAATGAAATAAAAGCATTCACCTTATGATTTTCAAGCAACCAGATTTCTTCTTAAATGTTTGAAATTATCCATTAAAAATTACAGGCAAAATGCACATGCTAGTGTATAAATATTTAAATTAAAAAATTTTAAAATAAGATTGAATTGTTTTAATTTTTAAAATCGAACCCCTGAAATGAGAGAGAGTTTTGAGAACACTGGCAGGGAGAGTAGGGCCATGGGAAGCACCCAGGCCAGAACTTCTGGGCATCCACTGGGACTTGAAGAGGTGGTGGTGCCTTGTGCTGCCTCAGTTTCCCCATCTGTGCATGGTGAGAGCATGTTGCTCTTGGGGCTCATGGGAGGATTAGATGCTGACACATGATGTCCATGGCTGGGACTGTGGGCCAGCAGGGCCAGCAGCAGCTGCTGTATGTGGAGTGCAAGAGTCCTCAGTGCCCACTGCGGATGGCCTGGCCCCAAAGGTTGCTGTCGTGTCCACATGGAGACCTTGTGAGGTGGGGTCTACAGGAGGTAGCTGATCATCCAAGGCATGCCTTGTGCCCTACAAGGGGACACTGGGACCCACACCCTTCCTGTCTTCTTCTGGTTTCTTTTCCTATGGCACCCCTGCCAGGAAGAGTTTGCCTTACTAAAGGCCAGAGCCACGGGCTAATGGTTGGGGACCGAGGGTCAAGGGCAGAAACCTCCCAAGCTGAGAGCCACAGGAAACATTCCCTGATAGAACTGGTGATCTTGGGTGTGTTATGGCAGTGACAGAAGCTGCCTAACATGGAAGTGATGCCCAGAAAGGAGAAACGCAGCGGAGAGTGGGTCAGGGCTTCCTCCTGGGCAAGCAGTGGTGCTTCGCAGTCCTCTCTGCCTGCAGCACACCAGACTGTGGAGTCTGCCCACTGAGTAGCTCGTGGGCATGTGGTCACCCGCTCATCGGGACACTTTGGTCCTCTGCTACCTCACCATCGGTCCAGTTTGGTGTCTTTGTAACTTTGAACCCAAAAGGCTGGATTCTGCTGACCTCAAAAAGAAAATCCAATATGTGAGCACAGGGGGCCTGGCCCTAGCTCAGGCCTTTAAGTGGCTGCTTCCACAGAGCTGTCAGCCTCAGGTTGCTGGAGTTCGAAACTCACACCTCTCCCGCTGGCCAAAAGTGCCCTGAAGGCATTCGAGGAACAAAAAAAAAAAAAAAAATTCCTTATTCCAATATGTGAGCACATCACATGCACATGTTGCACGTTTTCTTTTCAGGTTGATTGTGTATTTTAGAGCAGTTTTAGGTTTGTGTAGAAGTCTCACAGCAAGCTAAGAGCTTCCATGTACCCTTCCTGCCCCAGTATGAACATCTTTTATCTGTGTGGTAATGGGGTACAGATGATGAACTAATATTGGGGTTTAATATATCAATAGAAACCAGACTATGGTTTGTATCTGGGTCCTCTATGCTGCGCACTCTATGGCTTTTAGATTTTACAAAGGCAAAAGAAACCGGCTGCCTGACATCACAGCTGCATCTGTGAGAAATGGAACATGCAATAGTAGTGTAACAACACGGATAACACAGACATTCAGAAGGGAGTGTGTAAATAGCAAAGTTGCTGAATACAAGTCACCTTTGAATTGTAGGGAACAGCAAATACTTCTGAAGCATAAATTCTGTCCCAGGCAGCATAACCTATGCTTACTCTAAAAGGTGTTTGGGGTTTTCTGAAATTCGTATTTGGGCTGCAAACTCAGGCAGCCTGGTTGCTGAGGAGACACATTAAGAAAAATAGTTGCCAGCGGTGCTGATCAAGCTGGTGTGGGTGTCAACAGCAATCTGGTGGGCTTTGCAACTACCTGGGGGTCTGGTCAAGCAGACTTGTGTGGTGCCTGGGTGGCTCCTGGAGGCACAGCTGTGGGGACTCCACCTGGTCCCGTGCCCTGGCCCCCTGGTGCTGCTCCCTTGCTCTGCTTCCCAGCTGTTGTGATTCTCCTTGGAGCATCCAAACTTTGACTGTATCCTCTGAAATTGTGAGCCAAATCAAGTCTCTCCTTTCAGGTGGGGTGCTTGGGCCCTATCTCAGTGATGGAGGTCCTTGCATAGACCAGGTGAGACCTTTCCTCCTACAGATCTTTTTTTTTTTTTTTTTTTAATATATTTACTACAGGGTCTACAGGGTCCCACTGCACAGAACGGACTCCTAGTGATCCTCCTGATTTTCAGCCTCCCAAGTGCCGGGATTGCAGGCAAGTGCCACCATGCCCAATCTCTGTCTAAGTCTCAGTGCACCCCGGGGGCTGAGCTGGGACAGCATGCAAGGGATTGAAGCAGGTAGCTGCACTCTGCCTAAGCAGGCGCTTTAATCCACTGAGCTCTCTGGCTGGCCCCTCCTCTAGATCTTATAGCTGGAGAGTGTGGCATGCAGAAGCTGGGCAGAGATCACATGACCTGAAGCAGTCTGGGCGGGGGGACATGGGTGTTTGTTCTGCTGGGGCTGCACTTGGTAAGAGAAGAGCAGGTTGAAGGCTATAATAGGCGTGACTTGCCACACCCGCTGTAAGCCGGCAGAAGACAAAGGTTCCCTAAAATGCCTTTGGCCTAGAGGGTGGCAGGGTGTGTGCCCAGGACACTAGGAATGGCGGGCACGGAGGACCCGGGGGCCTGGGCTGGGTCCAGCAGCATCATGGGGTGTGACCGCACTGCATCATGCACGTCTTCCTCTGTCTCTGCCCTGGGGGCCTGCACACGTCACCAGGAGAGCAGACAGGATGGCTTTTCAGCAATAACCCCGCTTCTGGTAGACAGCTGCAGTGGGAGGGACGCCAGGTGCCACGAGCCACCCGCTCTCATGGAATAGAGTGTTTCTGACTCTTTCTGTTGTGGCAGAGAGACAAGGTTCCGGGAGCTGATGCGCCTAGGCCCCCTTCCTGGGCCCTGGCCTCCCTGGGTCTCCTCCACCCTCAGCCTCCACCAACATGCACAGCACAGAGCCCACCCAGCCCCAAACTGCCCCTGAAGCAGAACAGGAGTCACACCTGCTCACTTAGGCCACAGGAGCCCCGCCTGCCCAGCCTGAGGCAGAAGCAGCCTTGCCGGCTGCTTCCGGAGGGCCCATAGCTCTAGCTGTGCCCTGCTGGGAAACACCTCTGTGCTGGGCACCAGGAAGACAGGTGGCTCCAGGGGCTGCGTAGACAGTGAGGGCAGAGGGCTGTGTAGACTGATGCTGGCTGCAGTACTGGTGTGGACTCAGCCTGCTCAAGGCCCGGGGCTTGCGGACTCAATATTAGGGAAAAGCACGCTTCAGCATGGAAGGCTGACCCTGCTCCCTCAGCACCCCAAGCTCCTGCTCTTGGGGGGCCTTCTCCGATCCTTCCTTACCGGGAACTCTGGGGGATTTCAGGGTCCTTCAGACCTCTGTTCACCAAGCATTCTGGCATGCACTCAGCCCACCCTACGTTAGGTGCGAGGAGCTGCATTTTATTTTAAATGTCCATTCTTATTAAGTCCTTGAAAATGACCGCAGATCCTTGGAACCTCTGTTAGAGCATTTGTAAGGCGACAGTGAGCATCAAGTGCCATCCGAGAGTGGGGACAGCAGTGAGTCCAGGCCCAGAGCTGCTTGCTGACAGCTACTTGGAGCTAATTAACTGTAATTAACTCTCCCTTTTCCTGTCCCTCTAGGGAGTGGGCAGACCGTGTGTCCCTAGCCAGGACACCAGCTAGAGCAGTTCTCTGCACAAGACCCCATCTTCTTTGGGGCCAGTTTGAGAAGGAAGTTAGGTGGCTGAAACCAGCCTAATTAGACTCCCCTGCATCTTCAGGCTCCCTGCCACCACGGCAGCGAGGGCTGCTTCGCAAGGACATCAATCACGGTCACAATTTGCCTATAAGTACAGCAGGTAGATACTGTACTCAGCGATGTCAAACTGCGTGAAATGGTGAGTGCGCACGCGCGGAGGTATGTGCACGTGCGCATGTGCGGGGTGAGCAAGGGTCTCTCCGGAGCTGCTCTTCTATGCATGGCTGGGAGGGTCGCGTCGTCTTCCCAGATCACAGGCCTCAGAAGTCAGACATTTTGACAAAGTCGGAGCCTCAAAGATGAAAAAAAAAGAGCCTCGTGAAATTCAAAATCATTTTTATTAACACTAACTGCTATTAATTTTAATGAGTGGCCTTGACAAGAAGAGTTAAATAGGCAAATGCATTTGAAATTTTCCTCCCAACCTAATATTTTATTTCTCTAATTAGTGGCTGCTGACGCAATTTGCATCACAACACAGCTAGTGTTCTGGAAGCCCAAAAGGAATAAATTAAAGGAGGCTTTCCTCCCGGCCTTCTGAGGGAATCTGCCGTCAGGGCGGGGCAGCAGGGTGTAGCTCATGGGGGGGACCAACAGAGTTATCTTGGGGCCCAGGATGGATGGCAAAGGATGTGGAGAAGGGCGGAGAATTCTGTGCTGTGGAAGGACCTCCTTGGGCTGGGCACAGAGGCTCCATCCTCGAGTCACAGTTCTTGGGACCCAAAATAGCTGCACTCATTAAAATCGTGCGTCTTACGGCTAATGCCTGAGGCCAGCAATGAGGTATCGGGGAACATCAGGGCCTTCCACACAGTGTGCAGAGAAGGGCGCTTGGGCTCCCGTTCTCGCTGGGGCTGACCACTCCGTGGTGTCAGCTCGGGGCGGCCAGCTTTTGGATTCTGCAGCTCCTTCACTCACGGTGCCTTCTCCTTTAATGTTGGGTCCCTCTGTCCACTGTCAAAGTCCAATGGTCTCATTGTCATAAAGCTGAACATTGACCAAGCTGTGCCTCGAGGGAGAAAACCGAAGTTTGTAACTCTCCCAGATTTTCTCTGGATTCCAAGGCTGGTGAGGCAGGGTTCCCGGAGCAGAGCAGGCTGCACTCTGTCCCCCTGGTGCCCTCCTCTTAGCTGGCTCCTCCTGCCCTCTGTGCCCATTCTCATTGCAAGAGGCTTGCTGTCGCTGACCCTGGGGCAAGTACTGTATACGTACTTTAAAAGGTGGTCCAACTTTAAGGTTAAAACACAATACTTTAATTAATTAACCTGATTGCAAACATATGTAAAGATGACATTAAAAACTTAAAAAGAAGCATAACAATCACAGTCCCTATTTCCCATTAACAGTTTATAACATATGCCAAGACTAAAAATAGAGATCTCCTGCGACTTAAATACTCATCTTTAAGTGAAAAGCTTCGGTTCATTTTTACATTGTCCTATTCCTTGTCTCTTTTTTATCTTTTATTTATTAATTTATTTTGGTACCTGGTCTCACTATGCAGCTCAGAGTCATAGTGCTTTTCTTGTCTCAACCTCCCCAGCGCTGGGATTACAGGTGTGTGCCACCACACCTGGTTTCAGAGGCCAACACAGTATGCCCAGGATGGGGCTGGCAAGGCCTGCGGCATGGGGGATCGAACTCGGACCCTTGTAGTTACCAGGCGAGCATTGAGACCACTGAGCTATCTCCCCAAATAACACGTTGTCTTATTCTCAGCAATATTGTCCTCTATTTCATCCTTACAATCAAAGATTTCATTAGAGTCACTCCTCTGACCAAGTGTTTCCTATCAGTTTTTGGCTCTTCGCTGTTCATTTCAAACATAGATCTGGCCAAAAGCTCTCAACAGTAACGATGCTACCTTCATAGTAGTAGACTGCATTGACATTTTTTCTTTAAAAAGTTTGGAAGCTGCTAGTTTCCAAACTAGCTTCCACCCAGGCAGTATCTCCACACACAAGCAAAATGTAAACCAAATTTCTGCCAAAGCACAGTATCCTACTTGGTCCAGCACCCAATGCAGTTCTGCTCGATTGAAGCCTCTTGAGGTTTATTTCAATGGACAACATTTCCATCAGCACTCTGATTTTTGAGGCTCCAATCAGAGTCCAAATATAGTTTATGGCATACAAGGGCTGTCTCTTTGGACAGTCTCTCAAAACATTTCCAAATTAATTCCAAAGGTTTTTTAAGTCACATGGCCAGCAATATCACAACAATAACCCTACTCTTGGTACAAATTGGGTTGTGGTTTGGGGTTTCTTTTTGAAAGGGAAACAATATATTACAGGACACATTTTATAATATTATTTTATAATGAATCACCCAAGAATCATATACAAAAAGTGCAGGGAATCTATCTATGCACCACACACTAAAGAGTCAAGCTGAGGGCCTGGATCCCAATGCCCTAAAGGAGTCCAGCTGAAATCCTAGAGCTCATAACGATGCCTCCCACAAGTCCAACTGGAGGTCTACCTAGAGCCCACAACAAAGTGTCCTGCAGGCCTGCTTCACGGATCTGTGCTGGAAAAGCCCAAAGGTCAGTGGTGGAAGCTGGAAAGTCTATGCAAGTGGGATGAAGGATCTGCACTAGCAGATTGAGAGATCTCAGCTGGAGTTAGAAAGCAACACTCAAGGTAAGCACCAGACCTCCCCTAAAAGTAATGCAGTCATGCTCAGCAACAGTGAGGTCCCGAGCTCCTGCAATGAGGAAAGCCAATGCAATATACCCATCAGGAAAGCCAGTGCAACAACCTTCTCCATGAGACTGAGCCGTATACCATCTCCCCCTTGGGAGCCAGGAAGCGATGCTCAAGATGGGGACCAGAGCTTCTCCAAAGTTCACTGGGAGAGCCAGCCTGGCAAGGTCCTCCAGCAGAACAGCCCAAGAGAGCTAGCAGCCTCCCACATCCCCAACAGCTTCTCCAAACAGTATCCCTAAGGGCGGTCCAGCAACTTCTGTTTTGCCTTTATGCTGCTGGCAACAGCTCCTAGGTGGGCTTCTTGTACCCAAAACCATGCTAGGTTAATTCAGCTAGGTGCAAGAAGTTGACCACCAGTTATAAATCCACTGCAGGTGCAATCATTTCAGTGGCCTGCAGTGCCCTCCCAGGTCACACGCTCTCCCAAGGGTGCTGTCACAGAAACGCCTTGCGGATCCTGTGGATTTGTGTGACATTCCATGAGTGCAGACTTGCATTCATATGTAACATGGAATTCCCCTGCAAGGATCAGAGTGCAGCAGTTCTTCCTGCTCCAGGCAGAGCCCTGCTAGTATGATTTCTTTCTTGAAGTTGAACTATGGAAGATTTGAACGCGTTGAAAACTTTAGTATTTGCAAAAACAAGTTGCACAATACATAATCATTGCCAAGTAAAGCAGGTCCTAACATCTGGGTGAACTTCATGGCCCTGGATCCCAGGCCAGGTAGGTGGGACAGGTGCTAGGTAGGGTGCATCTGGGACCACCCCCATGCCCAGTGGCTACAAGGGCCAGCCTCTGCCCAGTGCCTCCCAACCTGGAGCCATGTCCCAGCCCTGGCTGCTTCCTAAGAGCAATAGCACCATGTGATTTCTTAAACCTACCCCTGTCTACATCTGCCCTTTGGTACATATTTCCATATCTGTGTTGTTACCTTGAATATTTAATTTTTTAAAAATGCATTTCATTAAAAGACACTTGGCCTTTCATCTCCCTCGCTTCCCGGACACTTATCCCGTTGATCTTGCCCACCTGCTAGCAGGTTTTTTTTTTTTTTGGCCCTCTTTCCTCAGTGTCTTTAGTTGTGCTGTCCTGACTGCCTTGATGTCCTGGATGATCCAAAATATTTCCCTGTCATGGTCATTTCGACTTAGGAAGAGCCAGCATCGGGTGACATGCGGCAGCAGCATTCACTATAGTTTTGATCATTCCTGATAAAGTCACTCTGGAAACGGGACCAGCACTGCTTCACAAAGGGGCCGGAACATTGGGAAAGTGTGTTTGAAGAGAGGGGGAACAATCTGAAGAGGATCAGTGGCAACGTGTCTTTTACTGTAATAATCTTTAAAATGTACTCATGTGCTGCGTATTTCGATCACTCGGTGCGTATCTCCATTTCCGTGTCATGATGATCTGTGTCCACGCAGGCTGCCTGCATCTCTGTCATCCCTCCGTCTGGCTCTCCCATGCAGTTTGTGTCTTGAGAACTGCTTGGAAGGGGCAGCCTGCACCGGCACCGCACCGCATGACGCAGGCTGTTTCTTTCACCTTCAACGAAATCTTTCTTCTGTGTCTGCTGGGCTTCCTCAGCTCAAACCTAGGTTGAAGTTGTTTAAACCTTAAAAGCCACACACAGTACCTTTGTCTTTTGGTCACAAACACCACACACATACACACACACACACACGCACACACACACGCACAGTTGGAGAAACCACTCGCTTCCTGAAGAGACCACGGGTTCCCTTCAGTGCACACCCTGGCTCCTGCCTTCTGTTCCTGCCTCACCTGCATAATCTAATTGTGGAGCAGCACTCAGGCCCAAATTATTTCTTGTGGATTAACAACCCCCAAGCAAGACACGTCAGCTGACCGAGCACTGCGGGAAGCTTCGGGGGTTGCCAGTCATCACCTGTCAGCAGCTTGGCACCTGCTTTCTGATTCCAGTTTCTAGGAGAACACTGCCAGCAAGTGATCCCTTCTCTTTCTTGTCTTAATAAGCTGTCTCTTTCAAGTTATGGAGCTGAAGGAGAGAGTGCCTAGTTTCAGGAGATAGGGCTTGCTAGTGTCTGAGTAGAGATAAATCTTTCTGATTGAGGACAAACAGTAAAGTTCTGCTCCAGGGGAAACAAGCAAGGGGTAATGGCAGAGTGGGTGAGGTGCAAGTGCATTTGTCCCAAGGTGTCCCCTGGCCACCTCCTGGTGTGTGTCCTGAGCCTATGCCTGGGAGCCCATCCACACTGAGCCAGCTGCCTTGCCAGCATCCCAGGCCTGCTGAACCTCCTGGAGCCTTTCCAGAGTCCAGACCCTTGGCCAGGGGTGGGCAGTTCCTACGCCCCACTTCAAGGATCCTTGACACAGCGCCCATGCTGAGTATGTGCTGAAGGAGCCCCTGGGAGATTGGGCACCACCACAAATGCATGAACAAGCATTTAGGAGGCTGCTGGCCATCTTCTGAGGGGCATCAAAGCATGCATCCAGGCCTGCAGCCTCAGCTGAGGAGTCCCCACCCACCAGCTGCTGCTACCCAACTTCCCTCCTGTGGCTGGATCCACCAAGACTCGGGTTCTGTTCCTTTTGTTGGATCAGCCTTCCAGGCAGCCCTACAGAACCCTAAAAACACCAGGTATAGAAACTCATTTATTATCAGAAATAAAAGTTAGTTTTGCTGCCTATAGTCCCAGCTTCAAACAGAACATCGTGGGAACAAATTCAGATTGTCTCTTTGGTGAAGGTCACGTTTGAACTGGAATACACACCAGGAGCCCAGGAACCAGAAGAGTCTGTGGTGCTGTTAAAATTATTAAAAGGACTATTCAGCCCACTGGATGGTACTGGCTCTGTGGTGCTGCTTTCAGAGTATTTAGTGGGCAGGATAATGAGCAGCCTCACTCATAAGCCCAGAGTGTAAAGGGGTGCTGTCAGTTCACAGCCAGGACCCCATACCTGCAGAGAAACTCAGGTCAAAGAGGGAGACAGACTTCTGGTAGTCACATGCCTTGGGGCAGGAAGGAAGGAGAAGTTGCAGCATGCATGTGGTGAACGGACCTGGCCTTTTGAAGGGTATAGACAAGGTGGCAGTTGCTTCCCACCCCAGATGGCCCATGAGTTCCTGTGTCCCTGCATTGGGCTGGGCATCTTCTGACCTCACAAGAGCCAGGCGCTCAGTGCAGATCAGAAGGCAGCAAGGCCCAGAACCGCAGTGGTCACCACAGGGTGCTCTGCTTCCCTGCAGCCACATCTTCCTGCCCCTTCTGCATGAATTTTCAGCGCATGTGAGATAGAAGGGATGCTGATCTGGAGACCCAGCCCACAGAGCCCAGGATTCTTCACTACTGTGTTGTGTAGCTACAGCCTTAGGACACAAGAAAGCGGAGGAGTGGTGTCCCTGTGTCCCCAAGACAGAGTCCAGGGACAGTGTGATTTTTTTTTGAGACCAGGAGTGGCTGTCCCTAAGCTGGGGACACACAAGCCTGGGGCACTCTGAACCAAAGCCTAGCTTCCCGTCTCCTTTAGAACATGCCTTCCTTTTCTTTTCTTTTCTTTTTTTTTTTTTTGAGATGGTAGAATTTTCACTCAATGACTACGAAGGCAAGCCCACATGATCAGGGTGAGACTGGCCGTCTCTGAATGCCAGATCAGGTAGATCTGCTGGAGAAAGGGCGCCCTGCACACAGGAGACCATTTCTGCTGTGCTTGGAAGTGATGAAAAGCATTGAGAGACATTTGAAGACACCTTTCCCAGGACAGCAGGGTGATTGCAGTAGGGCAAAGAAGAGCTTTCTGGGTCAGAATGAAAATTCTTCATTGGCGCAGCTGTCAGGGGCTCTGAGTGTCGGAGGAAAAACAGCAATCGCCAGAATCCTAGCAGCGCCCTCGCCACAGACTCCTAGATCCTGATTTCTCTGAATAGTAGTGTACCACACTACTGTTAATCATTGCCCACAACCAGTTAACCAGTGCCTGAAATGACCATGGATATCACAAACAATGCTCCCAGCTCCCCAGGCTCGGGGCTGCCTGCCACACCTCTGCCCTGTGTGCACGTGCGTGGCCCTCTCGAGGCCATGTTCAGCTCTGGGTCTCCTCTCTGGGGCTGGTTCTCAGGTGTGCGTTTGTACACATTTCTGGGTGTTTGTTCCTTTTTAATTTGAACCCCCCAAGAGGTAGTGCTGGAGAAGACAAGGTTTGTGTGTCTGGGTTCCCGGTGAGCGCACACAGGAAGTGGCCCTCTGCACCTACACCGCAGTGCTGGGTCCAAGGAGCAGCAGGAATGCCAGGGCTGGCATTGCCCCAGAGGAGGCTGTGTGACCCTACCCTGACTTGGGTCTAATGAGCAGCATCCACACACACGTGCGTACACACACACACACACACACACACACAGAATACAGTGAGAGAAACACGTGGCCAGAAGCTCAGTTTTCAAGCCCTTCTTCTCCCCGCCACTGGACTGGAGGACCAATGCAAAGCAAAAATGCCTTCCGGGGCAATCTTCTTCCAGGAAACCCACCAAGGAATAGTAGTCGAAATCCATTTAATCACCAAATCAGAGCAATGAAGAACGCTCTTCATTAAAGGCACTCAGACATTCCGGCCAGCTGTTTCCTGCTACTTGGCTGAGAAGGTGGAGACAGATAGGTGGCTCTGTCCCCGGGAACTCTCTGGGTCCCTGTGTCTGTACAATTTTGCTCCTAATTATACTTGCATAATCCCCTTCCTCACCTGCAGGCTGAATGCAGAAGGTGGTGACTTGTGGGCTTAGCTCTGACACACTTCTGGGCGTGTCACATGCACGGAAGGTCCTGGAGAGGAGAGGAAGTGCTCCGGCCCAGGCTGCGTGTTAACAAGGACAATGTCCCTGGGAGCTGGAGGAAGAGGACCCTGCCTTGTGAGGCTCCGATCCCTGGTGATGACTGCTGCCGCCCGCTGTGGCCAGGAGACCTGTGCAGTTCTCCCAGCTTACAGCTTCCTGCTCCGTAGCCCAGGCTAGACTGGAACTCGCAGAGATCCACTTGCTTTGAAGAGGAGACGGCTTTTCCTCAGAGGTGTTGCGCCAGTGTGCTCCTTTCACTTTCCCCGGGGCAAGAACCCCCAATTCCCCCAATTCCAATAGCCCCCAATTCCCTGTTGGCATCCCGGAATGGCTAAACAGGAAGTGCTGTTGCTATTGTGGTTTTTGTCTTGCTTCTTCTTTTGTACTGGGGATTGAACACAGACCTTTGCTGAGATAGGTCCCCACTACTACTTCTTCTCCTTTTCTTTCTTCTTTCTTTCTTTCTTTCTTTCTTTCTTTCTTTCTTTCTTTCTTTCTTTCTTTCTTTCTT